>NC_056681.1:57479056-58212806 GCF_018350215.1 Panthera leo | reverse complement strand
TGAGAAGATGGCATGGCCATTTTCAAGTTATATCCCCTTTGCTGTATCACTTACACTTGGGTCCAGGTTGTCTTTAAGCATACCAGCCGATCCCCTGTTGCCCCATCCAGTTGCTCAAGCTCATTTTTTATTCACATATTCTTCTGTGCCAGCTGCTCAAACTCCAGTGAATTTCAGGAGCCTGCTGGAAAGAATAGGGAGCATTTTCCACCTAAAATTGTACCTATCCCTTCTCTCTGGCTGAATTTCTTTCCTACCCCTATATTTTTAACTGCAGAGGCCATGCAGATGGCAGCTGAGTAGTTTAATTGTACAATGGCTCCAGTTAATGAGGTCAGATTCACCATTGCTATTCCCTCATTCACATGATGATTTGAAATGCACAGTGCTCCAGGATGGATGTGATCATTTGAAGAATTTGAAACTATGATGAGAAGATGCCCGATTGACCCCATTCACTGTCATTCTTTAAATAGAAGCAAAATCCCTTCATAGTTTACTAGTATCCTAAGACTGAAACACAATAGTTTGATGTCTTATGATTGAAGGTTTAGAATTAATTGCTGGTGGTCCTAAACTGTGTGGTTCATTGTCTGTCAGCAGGGCTTCTTTTTGGGCCTCTTTAATCTCCCTCAGCATAGTAAAAGCCAGGCCTCGGGCAAGACCTACTGTCCCTGTGCTATGTGGTTGCTCTGCTAGGGTTCAAAATTCTGTCAGCTGAGAGTGTGGAAAGAATATTGCCCAAATAAAATTGTTGCCCTTGACCAATTCTTAAGTGTGACCCCCTGATGGAGAGGACTGGGGAAATGGCCCACAGATTTGTACTCAGCATCTCAACCACCTGCAGATCATTCAGAAACAAAGTCTTGTTTCTTATTCCTGAAAGGGCAAATTGTCTCCCCAGGGCTTACAGTCAGGTGTCTCCCATTTTAATGTTTATTTTTGAGAGAGAAAGTGTGAGAGCACACACATGAGTGGCGGAGGGGCAGAGAGGGAGAATCTGCGCATTGTCAGCACAGAGTCCGTTCCAGGGATTCGAACCCATGAACTGTGAGATCATGACCTGAGCTGAAATCAAGAGTCGGATGCTGGGGCACCACGCTCAGTTGGTTGAGTGTCTGACTTCAGGTCATGGTCTCACAGTTTGTGGGTTTGAGCCCCGTGTTGGGTTCTGTGCTGACACCTCAGAGCCTGGAGCCTGCTTCAGATTTTGTGTGTGTGTGTGTGTCTCTCTCTGCCTCTTCTTCCCTGCTCATGCTCTGTCCCCCTCTCTCTCAAAAAATAAATAAACGTTAAAAATTAAAAGTTGGACGCTTAGCTGACTGAGCTACCCACGCACCTCAGGTGTCTCCCATTTGAAACAAACCCTGTACTTGAAGTTGTAGTTCACATGTGTGAGAAACTGGACACCCAATAGAATTTCTTCAAACTTGGTGAACTTTAGTGACTTGCAAAAAATTCTTTGATCTAAGTACCAGCTTTAGGAACACACCTACTGATTGAGAACACAGTATAGAAGTATTTCTATGTATACCAGTTTTGTTCCTTTTAAATTAGGGATTGTTGCGACTCCCTTTCCAAAGATCCAGAGAAGATTATTTTGTGTGATTCCATCCAAGAAAGGACAGGAAAGAAAAGTTGCTACTGAATTTTTTCAGGTCTCCCCCTAGTCTGGAAGAACTGTGTTTCACTTTCAGTGCTATATGGGAAAAGTGGTGCACGCAGCACAGCTTAGCGAATGAAGTCCTGTTTGGCATTTGTGATGCAGGGTGTTTCATCAGTTTCATGTAATGTAATGAGTTGCTTGTGTGGTCATGCTATTTCATGCTTCTTTACCTTAGCATAACCTAGGCACTGTGCTGGGCTGTCCATACATATCCTCACTTTGTCCTTGACTTCACTCTGGGTGCCTGAAGTTGGTAACATTGCTCACAGCTTTATTACTCTGCTTTGTTTTTATCAGGGTTGGCAAGGTTCAGTTTCTTTGCACTGGGTTTTCAGAAAATGAGTACACCTTCACATTGGTGTGGGATAGTTCTTTGTAAATGCTGCAGAATCTGTGATCTCCTTTCCTGTGCTTCTTTGTTCTCTACAGAGCCTTGGTGGCTCAGCTCTTTCTCCTTGACTGTAGCTCTTGGAGTAGGAATTACACCTGTCTCAGTGTTGATATTTTCCCTGATAATTTCCTAACTGGAGATGCTAATTTGTAATTTTGTTGCATGATAATGTCATAAGACTAGGAAAAGTGAACACCAGCAGAGGGAGGGAGGGAGGGAAGATCATGCCAACAGAGCAAAAATCCCTAAGCGGATGTGTCTGTCTGAGGGGCCCCTCACTGAATAAACAGGAAAAGAGGCTGAAGGTCTTAGAGGTGTCCTGGGTTTTGACTCATTCCTGCTTCCCTTCAGTGTTTAAATTTTATTTTAAAAATTGTCATAAAGTAAAATTGACTTTGTTCTCTTTTGGTGTATAAGTCTTTGGATTTTAACACATATATAGATTTAACCACAGTCAGAATACAGAACAATTCCATCACCCCAAAAAGCCCCCCTTTCAGTTCAAATTTTGAAGGAATGTCTTGGTGCTGAAGAGACTTGCATTCTTCCTAAGGAGGGCTGTTTGGAAGGGTACAGAAAGAGGCTGTGGAGGGGCACACAGGTATGGCAGAATATGGGTAGCCTTCAGGTTTTCTCAAGAAGCCTGGAGTGTGCTCTCACGCAGGCCCAAGACCTCTCCCCAGGGGTCTGTGATGGTGTGTGTGTGGCCATTCTCAGTCTCATTGCTCATGTTATCACACTTCAGTGCTGCTTATCCTTCTAATGAACTAGAGTTTCATCTTAAAAAAAAAAGGTCTGAATGATGGCGGTTGTAGGCATTCATGGGTTTTGTAGTTGATGTCAGGATTTTCCATTAGTCTTTTTTTTTTTTTTTTAATGTTTATTTTTGAGAGAGAGACAGAGCACGAGTTGGGGAGGGGCAGAGAGACAGGGAGACACGGAATCCAAAGCAGACTCCAGGCTCCGAGCTGTCAGCACAGAACCCAGTGTGAGGCTCGAACCCACAGACCATGAGATCATGACCTGAGCTGAAGTCAGGCGCCCCTCCCCTGTCCATCTTAACCTTTCAAGCTTCCTGCCTATTGTTGAGTGGTTTTCCAAGGCCAGTTTAGGAGAGTTGGGAGAGCAACTGGCCCATAGCCATAAGGAACAACACGGGGTACCTGATCCTGGAAAAGGAAGAACTTTGTCTACTCCAGAGGCAGGTGGAGAGAGTCTGCATCCTAGAAGGGAATCAGCTCTTGGGTCCTGTTTGTCCTCCCCCATTTAATTATATCTGTATCTCACCAAGTTTATTCCTGTGTGGTCCGTTGAAGTAAGGACTGCTATGCTAGTCTTGCCAGAAGGCCCCTGCGGGAGAGATCACCTGAGAGGTTTGAAGGTTGTAGCTCTTCTTTGAGGTTGTTTGAAAGTTGCGTTTGCAAATCACTGAATAGATTCATCATGCCAGCATCTGCCACTCATGGTCTTCATTGGCCTCCTGATTATTCATTGAAAAACCATTTATTGAGGGCCTGCCAGGTATAGTCACTGTGGTGGGGGTGTTACTTTTCCTGCCTCTAACTTGGAATTTGATAATAAAGGAGTCACCATCTGGATGTTTGTTGTTTTCATTGGTAGTGGGTTTTTGTGTGTGGGCTGGGGGAACTTAGGGCAGTGTTTTGGTCCTTTAAAAATTCTTTAAGGGTGGAACGATGAAGGGGAGGGGGAGGGTGACCATACCTTCTGTTTGCCCAAGGCAGTCCTGGTTTACATCTTTTGTCCTGGCATACTTATTTCTAGTGCCTCATTCATTCTGAAGTGTCCTATTTGGATAATAAATTAGTATGGTCACCCCCAATGGAGGGGGAAGGGAGATGGGGGGGCACTTGTGTGGTCATCTGCTACTTAGTGTTTTTGTTGAAGTGTTACATGGCATCTGCTGTTTGGGCTTTTCCCACTCTGTTGGGGCCACACCAGTTTGTTTTCAATGGTCATGAGATAACAACCGTGCACAACCATGCATTTGTTAGCTACAGCATGATGTTTAACATTATAATATGGGGGAAAAAACTTGTAACATGGGATCCAGGGTGATGGTATTTTGAGGGCTTTTTAAATTTTTATTAAGAATGTGAGTTTTGGTGGTACATACTGGAGTCTTTCTGACATTATTTCTCACGGGACCATAGTTGTGGTTATTGTGATTATTTAGGGGAGATTATAAAGTATGGATGCTCAGGCCCCACTCTTAAGGATTTTGATCCAGTAGATCTGGGTGAAGCCCAAGATGTAGAATTACAAACAAAACAAAAACACCCAGCAACAACAACAACAAGCCCTCCTGGTGGACTGATTGTCATCTAGGGTTGAAGAACCACTGCTATGGCCTGTGATCAAGGATTCTTGGCCCATGCCAGTACATACATGTGTGAGTATTCTGAGGAGTGAGGGCTGTGGGGCTTGCTGGAGAATTCCTGCTGGCCCCCAGGGCAGCCTCTGCTCAGTTCAACTTTACACCTGGTTTCCATGGGCCTGGAGACCCAGCTTTAACCAATCTGTTTTTTAAGGGAAACTTTAAAACTTAAAAATCTGGGTTTTAGAAATGTGCATTCTCTTCATTTTTGGAATTTTCAATTTTGAAAAATGGGCAAAAAGCACCCCCCCTCCACTATAGGAAATACGATGTCCAATTTAGCCAGTGAATTACCACGGAGAAGAACCTTGCTATATTAGCATCTAGAGAGTGGTTGCTGGCCAAAAAAAAAGCATTGGCTTTATAAGATGCCAAGATCATCTGAAATGGTAGAAGTACAGCCGTAACAAGGACAGCACACACAAGCTATTAATGTGGCTCTGGAAGGGGCACCTGGGTGGCTCAGTTGGTTGAGCATCCGACTTTGGCTTGGGTCATGATCTAGCTGTTCACAAGTTCGAGCCCCGCGTTGGGCTCTGTGCTGACAGCTCAGAGCCTGGAGGTTCTTTCGGATTCTGTGACTCCCTCTCTCTCTGCTCCTGCCTGGCTCACTCTCTGTCTGTCTCTCCCTCTCAAAAATAAATAAACGTTAATTTTTTTTTTTTTTTTAAATGTGGCTCTGGTGATAGACTTTTGTTATTACTCAGCAATCGAATTTTGTCATCTCATAGCCCAAGTAACCTCATTCCAAATGTTAATATGCAACGATGTGCACCATAGTTTTAGGGATTTATTTTTCAATGAAACATGTTGTTTTTTCTCCCTCTGAGTGTTGTCCTTACAGAAATAAGGTAGACTTTGTTTTTGAGTGCTAGGTTATAAAGTCATAACTAGGCTCTGCCAAAAGAGACCTCATACCTCAACCTTGAGGATGGGGTTTTGCTGAAGAGAAACTGTGCAGTCAGGTGGAAAGTGGACAAGTCTGGAAGCTTTTTTTGTCCAAAGCCTTTGGCTTTGCCTCTTGCAGCCCTCTCTCTCTAACCCAAGCCTGAGCTTTGCACGAGAAAGCAGTCAGTGTTGAGAATGGCTTGGCTTGCCCAGAGAAGTGGTCTGTTCTGGTATGCTGGGCAGTGCCTGTTTTCACAGAGGTGTATTTGGGGCACTGTGTCTGTTGTTGGCATGAAGGAGTGGAACACGTTACCATTATCAGAGCTTGAATAGAACCACCATGTTGCCTACAAGCCGCGGAGGATGATGCACTGGCCAAGTTAGTAGGGCTAGTGTGGCACACCCTGAGGCGCCTGTGAGTTTTTCTGTGTAGGTTAATTGGGGCTCAGAAGGTCCTGCAGGGCAAGTATTCATCACCTTTTTCAGCTCTGCACAAATGACAGGAGAGCAGAAAGGGCCTGCCTCCCTGACTACCAGTATAAAATAGCAACCACCCCATCCCAGCACTCCCTCTCCTCTTCTCTCTGGTAGGTTTTCCCTGTAACTTTTTTTTTTTTTTTTTTTTTAAGCATAAGAACATATTCACAACAGCAGCAAAAGTATTCACTTGTGCCCCCCTCTTAGAATGAGAGCACAGACTTTCTCTACTTTGTTCACTATTGTATCCCTGGTGTGTAGACCAGTGCCTGGTAAATTAATATGCTGGCCTGGGGAGTCAGAGCCCTGAACATTTTATACTGAGATGACCACACTTCTGAGAAGTTAAGTGGCTCATTCAAGGTCATATATCTTGTCTAGTGGCAGAGTGAGCAGTTGAGTCATATGATCAGAATTTTTGTTTACTTTTAGTATCTTGGGTTTTACTTGGGAAAGCAAATTTTGGTGTGTTTGTGGCTTGAAGCGTTTCAATTCAGTGTTCTCTTTCTACCTACAGCTCTGTAGGGTAATTTGAGATGCCTGTGGCTGTAGGTTGAAGAGAATGACTTCCCTGGAGCAGCACATGCATTGCTTGCTTAGAGTCTCATAGTCTCATGAACTCATAGGTTTAATCAAGTGGTTGTTGAAAGGGAAAGGCACTGAAAGAGTGGTGCTGGGCATTTTTCCTGCCATCTCTAGTTAAGTGTGTTGGAGGGCAGAGTTAATTAGGCAGTTACATAGATGTGTGCGTGCTCACACTCATTTATCCCTGATTTGCTTGGCCAGCCTGCTCTGTGGGGCCATGGCTTCTGATCTAGGCAATTTCAAAGTTTGCTTTCTCTCCTTTGTATCATTTTCTGAGTCCTGCCCTTTTATGCTGATAGTCCCAGGCTTTTTGTAGACTCCAGTAATATTCCTAGAATTCAGCAGGGTGGGCAGTGGCTGGGAGGTGTCTTATGGGGGTAGCAAAGAACTTTAGGGTGATTCCTTGGCAACTGTCAGGTTTCTCAAAGTACTTTGGTTGCAACACCTGAGGCTGTGGAATGAGTAAGGGGTTGGCTGAAAAGGATTAAGAAGAGTTGAGAAGGCTTTCCTGAAACAACCCCTGGAAGCTTTCCTCCACGTGAGGGGACAGGCAGGGAAGCAAATAAGCTTGTATGAAGGCACACACCATCCCCTGACTGACCATAGATACTTCTTACCACATTTCACATACTGACTCCTGCTGCCCACTGTTGTCCATTTCCTGAGATGCAAGCAGGTTCTGGAATGCAGATCTTTAGCTTTATTTTTTTTAATGTTTTATTTATTTTTGAAAGAGAGAGAGAACGTGAGTAGGGGAAGGGCAGAGAGAGAGGAAGACAGAGGATCCAGAGTGGACTCTGTGCTAAGAGCAGACAGCCTGATGTGCGGCTCAAACTCACATTTTGTGAGATCATGACCTGAGCCGAAGTCAGATGCTTAACCAACTGAGCCACCCAGGCACCCCCTAGACCTTTAGCTTTAAATTGCAGTGGCTTGTGAGGAGAGGTGCTGATCCAAATCACTGATTCAGGTACCTAGAGCTTTGCAGCCATTTTTCCCTCGTTTTGGTTGTATGACCTTGGGCTAGTTTTCCAATCTCGTGGAACCCCCCACTTCCTTTCTGTAAAATAGAGATGATTTTCTTCTTTGCAAGCTTGTTTCAAGGACTTCCTGTATTTTATATTAAAATATTGTATACTTCTTAATGTGCCAAGCACAAAAAAATCAGTATTATTGAAAATATTTGTTGCAAGAATGAATACGCAGTGTGTGCTTCTCTATCATCCTTTCCTTTGTGGGGTGAGAAAGATTTGTTGGTAGGAAAAGTAGGAAAAGAGGAAACTGAAAAATAGAGGGAAGCATAAATTTCATCACAATTTCACTTTGCCTTTTCATTGAGTTATATAATGTGCTCATTGCATGGTTTCATCTTACAGACTGCTCAGGGAAGGTGGTCAAAACACTGCCTTTGGGGCAGTGATTGCCAGTGGGGCAATCAGCCAGCCCCACTGAGTTTATGTAAGTCCTAGTAAAGTTCTAAAACAGTTCTTTTATTTTATTTACTTACTCACAAAGTCTTTCATTTTGATACTTATTCTGATAAGGCTATAATGGGTGTGCACAACTGAAAAAAGAAGTGGCTATATAACAGTGAGGAAAACTCACCAATTTTTATATTCTGGTTCTTTGTAGTAGATCATGATTTCTAACAAAAGATGCTTTGAGGAATTTTCTTTTTCAAATACCAAGGCAAGAGCTCTTCCTATTTTCTGTGGAAATATCTTTTAAACTTTTTTTTTTTTTAATTTTTAATGTTTAATTTTGAAAGAGAGAGAGACTGAGCACAAGCAGGAGAGGGGCAGAGAGAGAGGGAGACACAGAATCTGAAGCAGGCTCCAGGCTCTGAGCTGTCAGCACAGAGCCTGATGGGGGGCTTGAACTCACAAACCCAAGAACTGTGAGATCATGACCTGAGCTGAAGTTGGACACTTAACTGACTGAGCCACCTAGGCATCCGCTGTGGAAATACCTTTTAAACTATCAACTATTGTTTTCATTTTGACCAAGTTAAATTTTAGATGGACATGGTATGAGTTTGCATAAGGATACTTTGAAAACTTGAGTTGATGGTGTGCATGCATCATTTCTGGTAAGGGATGCTATCAAACAGACCTCAAAGGGAAATTCTAAGGGTGGGTTTTCTATTTTACCTCTTTTTTTTTTTTTTTAAGAAACAATTGAGGTATTATGAAGAGTGAATGAAATTCATGAACGTGCTTATGAATATTCAGCACAAGCGTATTAAGAGGTGTATGCAGACTTTGAAAACCAGAAGGAAAACAAATATGTTACAGATCACATGAGGAAAGAATTATGCCCTCTAAACTGTATCAGTGCTGAGGACATGGCAGCAGAAGTAGTTGAGGTTCAGAAACTAGGTTATATTTGCATTTAGAAATCATTCTGGGAGACCCGAAGCTGCTTACAGTATGACTTTATACAAATACTGTAAATGTATCTGGGTTCAAGGACTGTATTAGAATCAGCTTCCTGAATGCTGAGAAAAGGTAAGGAACAATTTGGAAACCTTAATTGAAGGTTGGGTTGGTGATGGGCAGATGAGGAGCCCAGAATCGAATTCGAATCCTTGCATCATTTAATCTCTTGCCTTTTTTCCTCCCTCCCTCCCTTCTTCTCTTCTCTTCTCCCTTCTCCCTCCCTCCCTCCCTCCCTCCCTCCCTCTCTCCCTCCCTCCCTCTCTCCCTCCCTCCCTCCCTCTCTACACCTAACATCAGGCTCCAATTCACAACCCTGAGATTAAGCATCACATGCTCCACCAACTGAGCCAGCCAGGCACCCCTAATCTCTTGCTTTTTTATTAAGTTTGAGTGCTTTAGTGTTGCATCAAGTGATATTTCAATATTGAAATTGTGCCATGGGTGAATACTGAAAATTGAGTGTCATGTGAGGTAATGGGGAGAAATGTAGGAGAGCTTCTTGGTGGACATGAGGTTAGTGATCAGAGGAGAAAGAAGGGAACCCACAGAATCCTGTGTTATCTTTTGTTGTGGGTAAATGGTTAGACATTGCAATAAACAAACTTCTCATTAAAATTCACTATTCTGTGTATGATGCAGTTTATCTCTACCCACCCTGTCCTGCACAGATATCTCCCATTGGAGGGAACATCTAGCATGCCCATGGTAGTTTTGAACTTTGGAAGGTTTGACCTTGGAGGACCTGCCCCCTGCTTTGAAAGCCATCTCTCAGATACTGTAGTCAGTTGTACCCATCTCTTCCTGCTGATGCTGTTGCTGCACTCCCAGCGCTCCCAGTTACCATGCTGTCTTCTGGGACTAGGGTTCCTGTCTCACTCAGTGTGTTCTTCGTGAAGTTAGCAGGACCTGTTGCAGAGGGTTGTGATTTATCACCATTTTACAGAGGAAGAGAACGATGTCCAGACTGGCCCAAGATCACCGTCCTAGCATGTGGTGGAGTTGGGCTTCCAGTCTAGGGCTCCTGGTTTTAGTGCCCACTTTGGGTACCATTCTGCAGTATTTAAGTATCTTAATATGTGAAATAAAAGGAACTAATTTAAACATTGATTTCTTTTCTTTAAAAATAATAATAGAAATTTTTATCATAACAATATCAACAATTTAGAAAAGTACAGAAAGGTGAACTCACTATTTTTTGTAACAACAAATATGAAAATAACATGTTTCATGTGCAGTTCTTGCTATGAGAACACTCAAATAGGGAGTATGTGTTTTATGAGTTGTGTTATCTCCTTTGGTCAGTTTTATTTTGTCCAGTGGTGAGTTAAATTACCTTTAGGAGTATATTATTTTAATGTACCTTGACAGTCACGGATTCAAATGTCAGGTCTAGTGTTACCACATTGACTATTACTTAGCTGTTGAATGCAATATACCATGTCTCATAGTGGCTAATAACTTTATATGTTACTTATGGTTTGGTATTTGTTATGCTATTAAACATTCTTTTGTTATTTTAAACTAAAATTGCTTAATCTGGTCAGTTCAGTTTTTCAAGTAAGTAGAAGAAAAGGCAGTTGCAAATGTGTATTAAATGTTAATGATAGCTTGTTTGCAGAATCCCAAATCTCTGTTGTTTCAGATACTTTGATTTGAAGACTTGCCAGTGCCATGTCTTTTACTGTTAATATAAGAATTGATATGCTGATTTTTTTTCCTTTATATTTTCTGGACCCTTTACTCATGGTGCTTTTTTAATTTGCCAATCTCCCTCTTAAAACGTGATTCCTCACACTTACTACTGTGGTCCAGACACTGGCTCATGTGTGTACCATACCATGGGGCTACTCTGCCTCCTTTGAAAGGAGCACTGCCCTTTTTAATGCAGCTTCACCAGGTGTTTTAAAAAGCAGCTGCCCTTTCTTCCCAACTTACTTACTGCCCAGCCAAATCCCTCTCCTGCTTTGAAGGAATTATGCCTAAGCTCTCATGGCAGTATTTCTTTTTTTGCACTCTTTCATGTATATGTTCATCCAAATTGTCTCCACTTCTCAACATGAAGGTGCTTTTTGCTCCTTTGCTAGCTCACCTGACTGGAACTTGCTTGCTATCTGGCCAACACCCCTTCTACCCCAATTCTGTTCTAGAACACATCCAAAAATGACAGAGCAAGCATACAGAACCCAAGTGACTGGGCCTTCTTCAGAGGAGTCAGAATAACACCGCCTTATGTAACGTTCCCTGGGGCTGTTACTTAATTACAAGGACAGGATAGTAATTGATGTTCATAATGATTTCCCTGAGCCATTAAAGAAAGTTACTTTATTTATTTATTTAAAAAAAATTTTTTTAATGTTTACTTATCTTTGAGAGACAGAGCACTAGCAGGGGAGGGGCAGAGCAAGAGGGAGACACAGAATCTGAAGCAGGCTCCAGGCTCGGAGCTGTCAGCACAGAGCCCGATACGGGGCTTGAGCTCACGAACTGTGAGATCATGACCTGAGCCAAAGCCGGATGCTTGACCGACTGAGCCAGCCAGGCGCCCCAAGAAAAGTTACTTTAATGTACTCAAGATTTCAGGGTTTGGAAAGATTTCCATTCAGATTGGGCTCTCAAAGAAAAAAGATGTAAGCATCAGAATGACTCATTTATTGGGGATTGGGCACTAGGTAAAAGTTTTTACATGCTGTTTATTTTGACTATGATTCTTAGTGGAAGTTAAGTCTGTACATTCTCTGCTACTGAGGCATAATTTTCCTTAAAGGGATTGTTGTTCCAGATAAGATAGCTCCAACCTAAGAAAGGTATAATTCTATATTGAGGTCTTTAATTTTAAACTCTTGAGGGAATAGAAATTGCACTGTCTTCTTATTAAATTGCAAGTCTGCACTGATGTTATAACATGTACATATTCCTGTGCTTTCTCTGCCTTCCTGCTCATCCATAGCCTGATCATGGCAGGCTAATAAGGCAGGCTAATAATAAGAGGCAGATACACAGTTACTAAAGTGAGAGATATTAGTTATAAGCATGAGATGTGCAACAGCACAACCCTGCTCACCTCACACCGGTTAGGCTTTGGAGGAGTGTGATGGGAAAAGCAGGTGTTGGTGGGGTCATGTTGCCATTATTCCTGCTCTGTTGTAAGGAGGGTTTTGAAGACTGAGGTGTTTCTTGAAGTGTTCTGAGCTGTCTCTTTCAAGTTAATTATATGGTTCCTTATCTTAAATGGCTCACAGGGTGCTGTCTGGGTAACATGCCTCCCCACTTTGGTTGAATTTTGAAATTTTCACAGACACTTCCTAGAAAAGAGCACTGAGGAGTGGGGCCTGTGGTTTGGGGTTTATGAAACAGAACCAGTGAAACTGGTCTTTGCCTTTGGAGGTGGATGGATGTAGAACCTTAGAGTGGTAAGTGGATTGATTGCCCAGTGCAGGCCTCATGCCATTCACCATGTGGTCATGTGGGTTCATATTTGGCATTTAAAATAAGGAAATCTAAGGGGGAACATATTGGAATTAAAAATTTTTTTTAATCTTTTTTTTTTTTTTAGAGCAGTTTTAGGTTCACAGCAAAATTGAGAGGAAGGTACTGAGATTTCTATGTACATTGCTCCCGCATGTACATAACCACCCCCATTATGATAGCCTGCACCAGAGTGGCACATTTTCTTTTTTTTTTTTTTTTTTTTTTTTTACAGTTGATGAATTGACATGTCAGAGTCCATAGTTTACAGTAAGGTTGCTCTTGGTTTGTTCTGTGGGTTTGGACAAATGTATAATGACTTGTATCCATCATTATGGTGTAGTACAGATTGGGTTCACTGCCCTAAAATCCTCTGTGCTCCGCCTGTGCACCCCTCCTTCCCCTGTTCAGTTTTTAAATTGAACTATGTGTGATGTGAGTAAGACATCTTGGGGAGAGAATTGACACACTGGGGACTTGGCCTCCTTGTGTGTGTCCTCCTTGCTCTCTGGGTGTACTTTCTTGACTATTTAATCAGCTAGTTTGTTAGCTAGGCTTGCCAGCCCTTTGAGCTCCTGAACATTTCAGAACAGAAGTTCTGTGTTTTTATTATAAACATAATTGTCACTTCTTAGAATTTACTTATTTTAAAAAAAATCTTCAAGTTTATTTATTTATTTTGAGAGAGAGAGAGAGAGAGAGAGAGAGAGAATATGCAGGTGGAGGAGGGACAGAGAGAGAGAGAGTGAGAGAGAGAATCCCCAGCAGTCTCCACACTGTCAGCGCAAAGCCGGATGTGGGGCTTGAACTCCCAAACCGTGAGATCATGACCTGAGCTGAAGTCAGATGCTTAACCGACTGAGCCATCCAGGTACCCTGAATTTATAAATCTAACCTTCACACATCAAAACCCCTAGCTAAGATGATGAGTGCATATGTTACTGTCAGTAAATATTGTATAGTCCAAAAAGGATATGAGAACGTGAATTTGGGCTTTTTAATACAAGCTTGGAAAAGTGATTTCCAAACTTCAGAACTCATAAGAATCACTAGAGACTGGCTTTTAAAAAGTCACGATTTCCTGTATCCCACTTATGGAATTCTCATGAATGGAGCCTGAAACTCTACACATCATGGGTGAAAGTTAGTGATTTTTGTAATTGAATTTTACATGCTTAAAAAAAAGACTTAACATCTCTCTTTCCCACAAGAAACTTCTTATACCTAAGATGTTACATCTGCATACCAACAACACACCACTAAAAACATTAAGATCAAATAACAGCTTCCAAGTTGGCTAGGGAATGAGGAGCAGCCCCTTCTGCAGCAAGCACACGCATCACCCCATGATGGAATGTCCCCTTCCCGACTCAGTGGGAGATTGGCATCTTCTTGGTCCAGTGCAGTGTATGAAAACCCCCTTTTAAGGTCCTTGCATGTTTGGAGGGAGGTGATGCAGTTTGTGACACAGCTTCTAGTCCTGGGTGAGTCACTGAGTTCTCCCTCTTTCTTCTGGCCTGGGATTTGGACTATTTGTAGTTCAGATCTTAAGGGGTCCACATCTTGTCCTTTGGTGATCTTCAAGAGCATTAGGACAATCCTTAAAGGCCCCACTACAGCTTCTGTGGTGGGTCTACACTACTAGCCTCACAGCAATGGTCCCCTTAACAGTAGTACCTTTTGCACCTCGTACCATGGCAGAGCAATTTGTGTCACACTGTCCTGTTTCCTAAGTGTTTCTGATACAGAGTACAGTGTTTCTCTGTCACAATGTTAATGTCCCTTCTTGTGGATCTTTTTTTTTTAACACCCCTCTAAATTATAAGCTCCCTGAAGGCGGATCCAGTGTTTTATCTCCCCTGGGAGTGTATAGGGCATGTCTTGAGCACTGGTTAAATATAGTCAGTCTTCAGTTTACTGAGCATTGATAGGTTTTACTATTAAGCAAATAGAAAGCCAGTGTCAGGAAGTTAATCTCTGAAGTTTATGTTTCAGGTTAAACTCAGCAGAAAGGAAAAACATTCTGATCTCCAGTATTTATTGAAAGAAAATTTATGGTGAGATAAAGGAAGGAAAAACAAAAGGCTGTTACCAGTTTTAGAAAGCCATGGATGAGGCACTCTGAATGTGCTTACATATGCCTTCAGATTCCCTAAAGAATTCTTTTGGGATGTTCTTTTGTTGGCTTTTTCTGATTAATCACAGGAGAGAAAAGGCCAGGAATTGAGAGTAAGTTTTCATTATTGGTTACTACATCCCCATGTTTGATTATAATCACTTACAATATTTCTGTGTAGAATAGTAGACTTGGCAGCTCGTATGGAAGTTGGTTTAATAGGGCGTTTGTGGTCCTTTCTGTTTTGAAGTTTACAGCCTGTCTGGGTGTCAATCTTGATCTGATTAACTTAACCCTCTCAAAGCTTCAGTTTCTCTATGAGGTGGGGACGTCGGCACATACATATGTTGGGTTGTATCAGGAGTAAATGAAAATGCATAGGAAGCACTTTGTTCACTACGTGCCCTAAGAGTGGGAGCATCCTGGTGCCTTGTGTCCTGTTCTTACAGTCCTATATGTAGTATTAGAATGCTGTCCAGGTGTCACAAGGGCCATGCTTGCTGGAGTTCAGGCTGTCAGTGTGCTCTCTTGGGTTGTGGAGAAGAGAAAATATTTATTGTTCCTGAATTGTGTTTACTTACCTTTTAAAGTGTCATAAACCTGATAGAATTTTCCTCTCTAATAATCTGTCCACTTTCTCAGGCTGAATGAGTACAAAAGCTTTATGATTCTGTGCAGAAAGATGAGATTTTAGTAGGAAGCTCTGTGAACAGAAAAGGAGCTGCTAAGTTGCAGTGCACATCCTTGTTCAGGTCTGAGGTACTGGTGCCATACAATGACAAGGGTATGTGAGGGATGATTGGTGTCTCAGCAGAAGCATGACCATCCCCTAGGATAGGAGCCCTGAGTAAAGGACTCAGGCTTTCATTTCTTTGATTCAGTCACACTCCAAGTTTCCTCCTGTGACCAGAGTTTGTCTCTCAATAAACATATGTATTCATCAAACGTATTTTAATGGAGTCACCTGGGGTCTAGGTAAAGATTATGCAGCATGAGTTAGTTACCTGTTATTTGGTGATATGCCATCTTTTTCCTCTTGGGATTTAAAAGCTTCCCTTGACTGAATGCTGATCTTCTGCCGCTAGGTTCCTCGTTGTGGGTTAGGGACAGACTTCATTCAGTAGAGGCAGACAGACAGGCTGTCACAGTGCCCTTGCATTTTAAAATCTTGTGGTGTGTATGTATGTGTATTTTTCTTGGAACATGTATCATTAATGTAATGCATATTTGCAGATACAAGGTGGCAATTTTGACTCTCTTAGAATCATGAAGGAGAGTCAGAAATTAGGGCATTTTCCTTAGCTTGGATGTCTGCCAAGAATAGTTTGAATTTTCCTTTTAAAAAAAGAAACATTCGTTTTCCCCATTTACAGACCAAAAATGAATCAAATGCCTTGAAGTTTGCTTTACTGAAGGGGATAGGTCTGGTTAGTGTGAGCCAGTCTGACTTTGTGTGAAATAATATTTATTGCAGTAGCAATTTTAATTCCAAATCTTGCTAACCCTTTGAGGGCATTGAGGGGAAATAATTTAAGCTGTTTCTTTAAAAACAAAAAAACCTCAACTGCAGGAATTTGACAAGTTGGTAGAAATGGTGAGTCCATCCCTCACATTTTATACAATTGTTGTAGAAAGGAAATTCTGCTACCGTTGTGTCTTGGGCAGCAGAATAATAAAACTTACCTTAGAGTTCTTCATCTGTCAGTAAGATAATGAATGACCTGCTTTGTTGGCCCTCATAAAGTTTTTTAGAAGCTACTAAGAAAATAGTTTATTAAATAGTATTTGGGGGCTTTTCTTCATTGGATGTCTCATTAGTGCATTAATGTTTACATGGTGCCTCATAGATAAAGCCAGGGGCCTTTAGTCTCTTCCTCCTGGCATTTTATAACACTGGATGGGACACCGTGTCCAAGAAATGCAGACAATAGGACAAAAGAGTCAAGTTTATAAATGGATGTTAGGTATGTATATTTAATACTGACCAAGTCATATACTGGGGTGTTTTAAGAGTGGATGATACAATGTAAGGGTCCTGTTACTAGTAAGTTCCAAATCTCTCCATGCACAGGCTAGGCATTTTAGTGACAGACACAATTCTGGGTTCAGACTCAGGTGAAGGAAAGTGGTCATATTGGTCATCTTTAGGGAGCAGACTACATGAAGCAGCCTTTAAGAGACGGTATAGAGGTCAGCGTGGAATGCTATAGTAGATGCTATAGCAGCCTCAAACTTCAGTGAAATAATGCTTTTTCTTGTATTCTTGAGTCCCCAGCACAAGGCAGTTGGTTATGATTATGTGTATTTTCTCTTCCTATACCACTGAGGGCCATTTGTTACACTCTCGAGTGATGCCAAGGGAACATGGGTAGGGCTTCTCTGATGGGTGGGGGCATCTGACTTTTGGAGACTTAAGCTTATAGCTGAGCTACCCTAAGCGGGTGACTGTATTCTCTCTTGGTTAATACTGAGTAAATCACAGACAAATTTTTATCCTTTCAAACAACTCTTCCTATGACCTCCTTAGCACACAATTACATGCATATAGATGTTTAGTACATTCAGCCCCAGCTGTAGTTTTTCTCCTGGGACTGTTATGCTCACCATTTTGGTTCTTTTAAGCAAAGATGATCCATCTGAGTAGGTAATTATTTGTTTCAAATTTAGAGGTTGTCTTTTTGTTTGTTTCTTTAAAAAAAATAGAGAAGTATATTACTTTAGCACCCCACTGCCTTTCCTCATATTGGCCATGCCTTTTGAAAATGAGAAATGGGCCTAACTTGACTAGGTAAGGTAGTTGCAAGGTGAATTAAGAGAAAAGGTTAGCATGGGCCTCTGGTGAAAGTGTAGAGAGGAAGACTGTCATGCGAGAGTCCACTATATGCCAGATACGATGGCAAGGGTTTTATGTATTGTATGCACTTTATTTATAACCTGTCTGTTCTAAAAAGAACATTGGGATCCTCCAGTGATCCTAGGAAGCTTGTCAAAGTTAAGCAGCTTTCCCAAGGAAATGTAGTAATGAAGTGGTAGCAGAAAAATGAAAGCCCAATGCTGCCAGAGTCCCAAATTTCATTTCTTTCAGTGTTGTCTTGTTTCTTGAAGAGGAGGGAGACAGAATTCTTGGACCGTTTTCTGATTTCAATTTAAATTTAAAATGGACCTAATTTTGGAAGACCTGGTATGTGTTAATGAAGACTAGTGCCTTTGTGTGGTCCACCTTCTGACACAAATAATTGATTAGTTGTTAGGTCCTGATTCTCTAATCCCTTAGTAGGGGAAACTCAAGTTCTTGGTAAAGCAAATACTAAGTGAATTCATAACTCTAAGCTTTTATGCCACTGTCAGACTGCTAAGTCTTTTTTTTTTTCTTTTTTAAAAAATGTTTATTTGAAAGAGAGAGGTAGAGCACATGAGCAGAGAAAGGACAGAGAAGAGAGAGAGAGAGGGAGAGAGAGAATCCTAAGCAGGCTCAGCGCTGTCAGCACAGAGCCTAGTACAGGGTTGGATCTCACAAATCGTGAGATCACGATCTGAGCCGAAATCAAGAGTTGGACACTTAACCGACTGAGCCACCCAGGCGCCCCTGCACTATAGTTCTTCTTCATGATAAACCTGTGAGTTGAGCATCACTCTTACCCCTTTTATACAGACAGGAGACTGAGGCACTGTTACGTTACAGAGTGGAGGACATGAGGTGTGGACACAGTCTTGATGCTGGAGTCCATACTCTGGATCACTATCCTGTAGCTTTAGGATCTTGCCAGTGCCCAAGACATGAAGGACAACTAAGTTTCCTGTGTGTTAATGCTTAGCACAGAGCTGGGGTTACAAAACTTTTAAAAACGACTGAGGTTAGGGGAACCTGGGTGGCCGAGTCAAACATCTGACTCTTAATTTCAGCTCAGGTCATGATCTTTTGTTTTGTGGGATTGAGCCCCATGATGGGCTCTGTGTGGACAGCCCCAGGGCTACTTGGGATTCTCTCCGTCTCTGTCTGTCCCTCATCCACTAGTGTGCACGCTCTCTCTTTGAAAATAAATAAACATTAAAAAAAAAAAAGACTGAAGTTACAGATCCTATGACACACATAGGCAAAAATTTTAAATAAGTGATTCAGGAATGGACACTATCAAAAGATACTGAATCTTGGACAGACAGGTAGTAAAAGATGGCAGTCAAATCAGAAATATAGGAGCCCATTTAATGTTCATAAATTAGAACTTTCTTGACACACAATTGTATTCCACGCCGAGCATCTCTGAGATGGAGCTTCTATAGATGTTACATGACTTCTTAGATCATTTTGTGTGCCTTATGGTAACATACATATAGGGCAGCATTTTTATTCAGGATTGTGGGTTACGTAGCTTTTAATGCAGAAAGAGTGCCAGACTGTGGAGCAGAACTATGTGAGAATGCTGGGGAAGGTGTCTAATGGGGTACTGACGCAGCAGCTGAGGTAGCGGTTCAGATCTTTTGAGGCTGGGTATGCTGGAAGAGCATGCTGGTGGACTGGTAGCTGGGAAATGGCGGAAAGGGCAGGAGGTGTTGTTTCTTGGATCATGGACCAATGTGGGATAACCCTTCTTGTCTCAGAAGCAGAACTTGAGACTGAACTGCAGGTGTATGTGTTGTGGCAGGTGGTGTCCCCATTTTTGAAGACCAGGAAGGTAGTTCACTTTGGAGGAAGGTGGTGATGTCTGCGGATTGGTGAGAATTGGGTTGAGGTTCTTGGCCTATGGATTTTGTCCTAGTTTCCTGTATGTTGTTATTGTGCACTTACTGCTCATGAACTGCTCTGCCATTGCAGGAATCCATGGTGTCCCAACCACATACTGTTGAGATGTAATTGTAATACAGTGTCATTTTCATGGAGTCGTTTTGTCCTAGATGTAACTTGAGTTCCTGGGTAAGCTTTCCAGACTAAATGGAGAGCTTCCCTCAAGTTTCAAGTTCTAAAGTTCCTAACTGTTCATCATGAGACCACAAGAGAGACAGGCTCTTGGGAAATATGGGGACATTCTTTGTGTTTTACATTTGTTGCAGACCGTTGTTCATAACGCCCTGAAGTAGATCATGCTCAGGATATCTGGGTAGCTCTATGTTACTCGGAGAAAAGGCCGGCAGAGCACTGTAAAGAGTGGATGGAGAAGCACAGGACTGACAGGAATTAAATCCATTCCTGTTCATCTGGGTGAGAGGAGAATGACCTCACATTGGTTTGAAATGCCAGGGATAGAAATAGTGAGTTTTAGGTCCTAAGTCAGGAATTATACTATAGCTGTAAGAAAGCACTCTCTGTTTTTGCATCATCCCTATCTCCCTCTGTTCTGGGTAATTATTTTCCAACGTCTCTACCTTGGGACTGCAGGAAAGCTTCAAAGAAGACTCTCAGTATTACTTTCATAAAATCAAGTAATGGGTCTTGAGAGTATACTGGGGAAAAATGACTTTTCCATTTTTTGACAATAAATACCTAGAGGTTTTTTGGGTCATTTCATTCTTGCAGGATGTTAAGAAAGAAAAAGTGACTATCCTGTTGTATAGAAGAAAATATTAAGTTGCTTAGGTTGAGAGGTAATGATATGTAAATTGAACCCAAGACAGAAAGAAGGAATTGATGCTTTATCGAAACTCAGTTTGTTCTACTACTTGTTTATTAAGTGTGGTTCATTGGTATTACAAACCATATTGTTCTATTGGGGAGCATGGGACTAATTTCATTATCACTTTTGAGAAAAATTACAAAAGAGATGATGCATTGAAACTTCAGCCATTCTGTTGTAATGATCATGCAAAACAGCGGTGCCAATTGTGTTTCTTTTTTTCTGTTTTTCAGGGTCGACATGTTAAAACTGGTCAGCTGGCGGCCATCAAAGTTATGGATGTCACTGAGGTAAGATTGAGGCACAAATCTATCTATCTCTCTATATCTATTTATGTTTTTATTAAAAAATTTCTTAAAGTTTATTTTATTTATTTTTTTTTTTAATTTTTTTTTTCAACGTTTTTAATTTATTTTTGGGACAGAGAGAGACAGAGCATGAACGGGGGAGGGGCAGAGAGAGAGGGAGACACAGAATCGGAAACAGGCTCCAGGCTCCGAGCCATCAGCGCAGAGCCTGACGCGGGGCTCGAACTCACGGACCGCGAGATCGTGACCTGGCTGAAGTTGGATGCTTAACCGACTGCGCCACCCAGGCGCCCCTTAAAGTTTATTTTTGAGAGAGAGAGAGAGCACAAGTGGGGGAGGGACAGAGAGAGAGACACACACACACACACAGAATCCAAAGCAGGCTCCAGGTTCTGTGCTGACAGCTCAGACGTGGGGCTCAAATTCACTAACTGTGAGATCATGACTTGAGCCAAAGTCGGGTACTCAACTGACTGAGCCACCCAGTCGCCCCTTAAAAAAAATTTTTTTTTTAATGTTTACTTATTTTTGAGAGAAAGAGTGAGAGTGGAGGAGGGGCAAAGAGAGAGGGAGACACAGAATCTGAAGCAGGATCCAGGCTCTGAGCTGTCAGCACCAGAGCCCGACACGGCTCGAACTCACGAACTGTGAGATCATGACCTGAGCCTAAGTCAGATACTTAACTGACTGAGCTACCCACGTGCCCTGAGGCACAGATATTTTTAAAGAAATCATTATATAAAAGACAAGATTCTCCTGTCCCTCTAACCCCCATTGTAAGAGTATTGTTCTGTTTGTAGAATCGATCTTGAACAAATTACCCCCCTGTGACATTGTGGGTTTATAAGGTCCAGCAGACTAGTTGGTTTAAATTGTTGCAGATGGTCCCCAAGTAACTAGGAATCAGTAGCATTTTCTTAAAAAAAAGGGGGGGGGGTGATGTCATCCTTGGCAACTTAATGGACCATAATTGGAAACATCTTCTCTAATGGAAAAGAAAGATTTGAGAAGGGATCATGGAGGTCACATGAATAGGGAGATTGAGGGATGTGGGGTAGGGGAAAAGCTTCTCTAGGGTATTAGGCCACATTTGGGCCATTTCTTTTATTTTTAACATGGGGAAAGAAAACAGATCCAGCCAAGTTCCCAGAGGTTTGAAAACAGAAACATCTGCTAGAATGCTGAGCAGATTGTTGGCAAAATTTAGTAGCAAAAAATAGTTCTTGAAATGGTCACATGAGGATTTACTCTGTAGCTTTAGATGGGAAAGAGGAGAGTTTAACTCAGACAAAAAGTAAGTGTATGTGTTCTTGTATGTGTGGATGTATATACATGCATAAGTCTATATTTAATTTTTAAAGATAACCCTAGATTGTAGTGAACTAAATCCATCTTACTTTAAATTATTTTTATCTGAAATTTTACTTTTCATTCTTGTGATTGCTTCTGACTTGCCTAATTGTAAATGAAATTTACCATCATAACATCACAGATTCTAGAGTTAGCCAGCAGCTGTGGGGATTTGGGATATCTTTAAATCAAGCCATATCTCCAAATCTGGGGTTGATCTAGGGAGATAATGGCTAAACTGATCTCAGGTGTGCGATATTGAGTATTGTAAAGAGGTTTCCTCCTCAGCCCTATTCTCTCTTTGGTCTCTAAGAACATGCTTATCTCCACTATAAATATTTGTTAGTAAGAATTAGAAAATATTGTTGTCTGTGGATTACGGGACATTTGAAGACGTAACATTTTATGAGATGGCTGCTCTTTTTCTGCCAAAGAAAATACTGAAGACTTTGTAATGAAAAAGTACCCATGGACTATTCTCTTGCTAGAGTGACCCTATCTTGGTGCACATCTTAGGGGGAAATTGGATGCTTTCCAGTTAAATGTTATTTTTAAGATTATAGAGTGGTGAAAGGAGCAGAAATTCTAACTTAACTGTAATTTAAATACAATAGTCAAGTTATTTATGAAGTGCCCTCTGTGAATGGAATGATGGATGGCACCTTCCTGTCAAGCATCCGTTCCTGCTATTGTGCATGTTGCGGGTGCTGCATTGGGAAATGGGGTAGCCAAAGCCTATACTTTCTGGCGTTTGTTAACATACTTCCTGATTTGTGTACGAGCAGACAAGGTACCATTTTAAATGTAAGCTTTTGGAATTTTACGAAGCACTTTGAAAGACCTCAGGATTGTGTTTCTTTCCTCACTTCAGCCTGTGCTGCTCTGGCTGACAGAGCTTTTTGTCACCAGCCAGGCTGTGCTCCCTTCCTCATCTTCTCTGTAGAGATCCTCTTCCTCTAAGCTCAGCTCTGATTATAACTGCAATATGTGAACACTCTTTTAAAAAAGGTGTAAAATATAGGAAAATACATTTTTTAAATGTTTATTATTTATTTTTGAGAGAGAGTGCGAGTGGGGGAGGGGCAGAGAGAAAGGGAGACATAGAATCCAACATGGGGCTTGAACCCATGAACTGTGAGATCATCACCTGAGCCAAAATTGGACACTTAACTGACTGAGCCACACAGGCGCCCCTATAGGAAAATATTTTTAAAAGTTAAATTCTTATTTACTACCTTACAATAACCACTATTGGTGCTTTGGTTTGTTTTACTCATCTTTTATGAGCATGGCTATGAAATACATATCTATGTGTGTAATAGATGCTTTTGTGTTCTACTTTTGAATTGTATACAAAAGGTACTTCCTTGCCTGTAAAATCAGGCAATGTTGGACAAATGCATTTTCAGGACTCCTTTAAAAATAATTATACAGAACCCATGTATTCAGGTAAAATGAAAACCAGATGGTGAGTCTTCAGAACAAATACAAACCCAATCAGCCATTTACCATATTGGCGTCTCAGTAATGTTTCTTGTGTGTTGTTTTCATACAGTGACCTCTGTGCTATAACTTGGGGCACAGTCAGGGCTCAGAGCAAGTAGTGATTATGGATAGAGGATGTCATGCAGCTGGCACCCTGGAAAACATGCCCTTGCTACTCCTCACATCAAGAACTTCCTAGCTCTTGTAAAGTTTTGGGCATTGGCCTAAGGGGGATCTGGGAGCAGGCTGGCATGAGGGGGAATTTGCAGCTGAATTTTCTGGTTTCAGCTCCAGCAGGAGGGGCTGTTGGAGTGGTCCTTTTGATGAGAGCAGGCTTCTGTATGGTTTCTTTCTTTCTTTTTTTAAGCTTATTTATTTGCTCTGTGTGGGGAGAGGGGGAGGGACAAAGAGAGAGGGAGAGAGAGAATCCCAAGCAGGCTGTGCACTGTCAGTGCAGAGCCCAAGGTGAGACTGAGGAACTGTGAGATCATGACCTGAGCTGAAATCAGGAGTCTGACGCTCAACCCACTGAGCCACCCAGATGCCTCTGTATGATTTCTGACTTCTACTCCATTTCTACTCAGGAGCAGAAAGTGTGAATGCTTATTCTTCAGGAAAACAATAGATTTGTCCTGATTCTTGAGCCTCTTCCTTAGGTGAAATTGAGAGGCAGTTACCAGGGTACTAGTTATTCCTCAGACTCAGAAGGCCAGAAAAGTAGTAGGTGTGGGGAGGTAAATGGTCTAGCTGCTCTTCTCCCCAGCTGTCAGCTGTTGGCATCCCTGAATGAATGTGCTCTAGGCTGGCTGCACTGAGTCCCTGTCACCTCTGTACTTGATTTTGTGATCCTGGACAACTGAGCCAACTGAGAATTCAGATTGCACCCTGAGGTGAAGCAAAGGTACTGTGTAGGAAAGTGAGGGGCCTGGATGGGAGGCGTTTATTTGTAGGAGATGTACAGATCTCTCTGTATTTCTTCTCTTCTCAGACTTTAACAATCTTAAGAATTGACTATCTTTAGGGTTTTGAAGGGCTTTTTTTAAAGAAAGCTTATCATTTCTCAGATTGGTTGTGGGAAGGGTTTAAGAGCAGGTTAAGGATATGTTCAAACTGGAGAAGACCAGGACATGAGATCTATAATGTGGTGTTTTTGTTTTTGAGGTAGTTATAGATTTGAAGAATTTGCAGAAAATTATATAGGGAGTATATAGGGAGGTCCCATGTATCATTCACCCAGTTTTCCCCAGTGGTAACATCTTTATAACTGAAGCCCTTGCACAAAACCAAGCAAGGCAAACAGTTGCTCTCACAACTTAAGGATTTGACCTGGCCTCCAGTGTGTGGTTATAGCAAACAGGCCTGCACCATTACGCAGTGTCTGCCTGCATGGCTTAGAACCAGTGCAGGCCACTGGCAGTTGGCACTGATCCATTCCACAGAGTTTGTTTAGAGTTCCCCAGTTTGACATGCACGTATGTGTTTTCAGGGAAACTTGATTGAATTGGTTGTTTGAATTCTTGATAAACCCCTTCTTTTCAATCCCTGTGTCTTAATTGTTGTTATATGTGAGGGGCTGGTACTTTGTTTCTTGCAGTTTGGGGATATCCCATTATTTTGAGTTAATGCTCTGGAAGATAAAAAGGTGAATTAGCTAGACCAGTAATTCTCAACTTGGGGTTCATAAACTCTTGGAGTAAGATTTATCTCTGAGAAATAAATTTTACGTTTTCATTTTAGTAATTTCCCCCAAACTTTTTACTATGAAAATGTTCATAATTACAGAACTGTTGAAGGAATGAACACTCTCTCCTTTGCTTAGATTCAATAGTTGTTAACATTTTGTATATGTATTACTTGTGTATTGTTGTGGCACCACAATGACCCTTCACTTGTCCATACCTGAGTGTACTTGTCTTAAAATACAGTCTTCCACATAATCCTAATACCACCTAAAAGAATTAAATAATGCTTTCAGAATTTCTCCTGATGTTCAGTCTGTATTCAGATATCCTCAAGTGTGCCAAAAATGTTTTTACAACCATTTTTTCAAATCCTAGTCCTGCCAAGGTTTGCACATTACATTTGGTTATCTTTTAACTCATTTCTTGTCTTCATCCATTCCTCTGTGTCCTCCTGGCCCCTCCCATTCTTTTCCCTCCCAGGTATCTGATGTTCACTCAAGTTTGAAAACCCTTACTTTAACGGAATCTTAGGAAAGAAGCTACCCCCGCATATTTACGAGTGAAGATTTCTAGCTCAGAGACACTGGCACCTCTTGCTCAGGAGTACATTGCTAGTTAGATTACAGAGATTAAAACCCAGATCCTTGATTCTCAATGAGCCTTTGAAAGTAGTCACAGTTTCAAACATTTGGTTCTGAGTAGGCTTGTAGAAAGACCTGATTTGATCTGGACCTTAAAGAATGAATGGATCTTGACCATTTTTCTCCTTTCCAAAGTTTTTTAGCAGATCACCCAGAGCAGACGTTTTTTTTTTTTTTTTTTTTTTTGTCTTAGGATCAAAATGTTTGTGGTTGGTAGTTGTGACTTATTCCTTAGAGGACAGGAAGATGTCGGGCCTGATGCCCATTGGGGGACAGGAAGCCAGCCCGCAGATTTTATTGAGTACCCTCCATATTCTTGCACTGTGTTCTAGGGATGTGAGAATAAAAGGTATGTAAAAACACAGCCTTGCCTGGAATAGCCAGTAAAAACCTAGCCTCTGCCTATCATCAAATTGAAGAGGCAAGAGCCACAGAAACAGCCCAATGCAAAGCAGCATAGCTCATATCTGGTAGGTAGAACAGTGTTTGCGCACCATCTGAGCTAGGTCCATGAAAGAGGAACAGGACAAATTTCTTGCTCTTAAGGAGTTCATGCTCTGACAGTAGGGAGCAAAACAAACTTACTCCAGTGACAAAGCAAGGCCCTGTCAGGCTTGACAATTTTCTCTCTTTTCATTTGGAGGGGAGCACAATGTAATGAATGTGCTGTTCTTGTCTAGACTGAACATAAGAACAAAAGGAAGCAAGGGAGAGATCTCTGTGGACTGTGTGACCTATTGTTCCATCCTGTTGTTCTTCAGAGTCCAGTTAAATGCTGCAGGCCTTACAGCTTGGTACTGGCTTCTTCCATTTCAGGCAACGGGTGGCACTTTCTCCCTGCCCTTCCATGGCTCTGGCCCACTCACCGTAGCATCGCTCACTGAGGGTTGTCAGGAGAAGCCGCCTGTGCATCAGTGAGACCATGGGCAGCTGTCAGTTTTGACAGCAGTTGTGTGTCCTCCTCTACCTCCCTCCCCCACCCCTGCCCCAGTTAGTCTTTCTTTCTTTGCCTTTACTTTTTACCTTTCTTCACAAGCTGCCTTCTGTCTCTTTGCTACTGAGAGAGAAAATGATGTGCCAAGTTTATGGCATGCCAGATTTCTTATCTGGCATTTTCTTACCTTTGATAACTTCTGACTTAATTTAAATGACCTTGATTCTAGATTGCAATTCCTAATTAGGATTGTTTTCCTTACTCAGCTTTTCTATAGATAAAGATCACAAGTTGTATCTCTTTATTATTATTATTATTACTATTGTTATTAATACTGGTACAATTCTGAAGAAAAGCTCTTAAATCGATTAAATTTTGATTTATTTTAACTAAAAAAGCATGACAGTGATTTTGAGAACTAATAGTTCTATCCTTTGTATCCTCAAAGAATACAATAGTATTTCTCAGCTTCATTTTCATTATCACCTCCTGAAGAAGCCTTTGCAGATATTTTTTCCTAATCACCCTTTGTGAAATTTTAAAATGTCTGTACATCTGTTCATGTACTGTATGTATATCTTTATGCTCTATACATAAAAATGACTTAAACTTTTTCTCTTCCACCTCCAAAAATCACATTTCACCTCTGTTGGGGAGGGGAATGATATCACCCAAATTGAGACTACCTGGTATAGAATAAGATAAACATATGACCTTAGACAAATGAGCTAGAGTAAGTATTGTGCTATTTCTAATATTTTCTTTTTTAAAAAAAATTTACCAGATACTAGAACTAAAGTGATAAAGAAGATCTACTAGCTGGGAAAGTATAGAGTGCATGAAGTGCTAACACATTTTTTATTTTGACTTGTGCCAGGCATCGCATTGGGTATGGTAAAGGCACTTGCTTGAATTCACATAGCAGACTTTGAGACCGATATTATCATCCCTCTTTCTAGAAAGAATGAACAAAGGCTTGGACTTGTATCTAAGCTTTTCTGATTGTAAAGCTTGCTTCTCTTTCTTTTCAATCTGTCTGTCCTTCTTTTCCCAAAGTAATGTGGAGGGCACAGGTTGAACTTCTCAACAAATAGGTAACTGTTGAAGTGTTTTAAAAATAACTGCTGATGGTGATACGACAGTGAAATTTTTTAAAGGATTAGTTTTTGTTTTTTGGCAGAGATAGAATGTGTTTCTATTTTGGATTAATTCGTTCTAACTTAAGAATGCAACTGGATTTTACAAAATACCAAAATTCTTTGTTCTTATCTATTTAATAGGTAAATAAGCAAAGGAAGATTAAAACTAGGTCAGCTGTATACCTCAAATGTTTTGTCTTTCATTTTGAAAAGCCTTCATTTTATTTATGGATGACAATAGTTGATACCCAGAAAGGCAGTTGACCTGGTTTCATAGCTTGTTGCCAGAATAGCATCCCAATCTTCTTTTCATTGCCCTGAGATACCTCTAGTTCACATTAGGAGTATAGTATAGTGCCGTTCTGTAGTTGTCTTCTAATGTAGTAGCCAGTAACAAGTTGCCATGCCTTGTGAGTTGTAGGAGCTCAAATCTTTGGTGAATTGTATAGGATGGTCTGTTTCTCGTGGATACTTGGAGAAACTTATAATAGATCTACATTATTGTTTTCATTGTCCAAGAACATTATAGTAATATATTAGAAATAGAGGACTCTTGAAGATATGATCCTATTTTATAGCATTCTCAATTTTTGTAATAAATATTAATAATCATAGGTGTTATACATTAGTCATAAATAAGTTAAGATCTGTTCCTCACACTTAAATTTCATCCCTCTAAGGAAAGAAAATAAGAGTGTTTTAAAATTATTAGTGTTTAGAAAGAGTTCATTTTTGGGTTTTATTTTTAGAATTGCCACTGAACTAATACAAATGATTTATCTTTTTTCTCCTCTTTCCTATGAACATAAATTTGAAGCCTATATATATTTTTCAAGGTGAATTTATAGTTTATGAGCCTCATAGAAAGTCCACCTCTATTATATTTAATAGTCATGTCCTGGCTTTTACCCCAAGACAGTAATAACACCATTTGTTAGAGTAGGGCCTAGAATGAAATTTAATAAAGCTTTTAGTTTCCTCATCTGTAAAATGAAATAATAATTCCTACTTCATAGGCTTTTGTCAGAATTAGAATTCTAGAATAGATGTAAAGTGTCTAGTATATTAATTTTTTACATAGTAAATGAGGGTTTCTTTGTTTTCTTCGCTGGGTTAAAGATACCAAGATAAAATAACTCACTTTTGCTGAAGACTTCTGTTACTCCTGGACTTTGGTTACTATTGTTATTCTCCTTTGATATTCATGACTCTGTTCTTTCTGTATCTTTCACTCCTGAAGGTTTCTGCATCAGGTGGCTTCTTTGTCCCCTCTGGTTATAGGCATCGCTGTCTGGTTCTTGGCGATTGCTTTTGTCGTGCCCTATGAGCAGTTTTCTAGTGCTCTTTTAACGACTGCCTAGGGAATAATTTCCATGCATTCATTTCTTGCTTCTGTTATTCTTTACTAGATTAGAAACTCTTTACAGGAAGCTAACTCTTAGGATTCTCGTAGCCCTTCTAGGCTTATGACAGAGCCCTTCACATGGATGATGCTTAGCTTACTTTGCTGTTTCTAAAGAATGTCCTGGCAGTTTTAAAGATTTTTTTAATGTTTATTCATCTTTGAGAGAGAGACAGAGACAGAACACGAGTGGAGGATGGGTAGGAAGAGAGGGAGACACAGAATCCAAAGTAGGCTCCAGGCTCTGAGCCGTCAGCACAGAGCCTGATAGGGAGCTTGAACCCACCATGAACCACAAGATCATGACCTGAACCAAAGTCAGCCTAAGCCCTGAGTTGGACGCATAACCAACTGAGCCACCCAGGCGCCCCTGTCCTGGCAATTTTAATGGAGAATTTCAGAAAGTGTTATGGACGTTGACATAAAATATATAAAGATTCCCTCTTGTAAATTAGAGGCAGCTCTTAATAGGTGTGTACTAGTATATTTTTATTATATTACTGTACTTTAAAATCCTATGTCTTCTCTCTTGCTTTGTGGGATAGTTTTAAAAAGGAACAGAGAAAAATGTCATTCATTCTTACCAAAAATATGACAAAGTTCTAATCACTTTGGCCAGATGCAGTTTTGGTTTATTTGGGACTGGAAATGGCAAATATCAACCATAGTTTGCAGGGTTTTTTGTTTAATTTTTCTTAAATGCTGTTCATGAAGTTGCACTAATTCATTCATTTAAACCATTCCTGAACACCTGGTCTTTTTAATACCTACTATTCTCAGATCTGGGGTGAAATAGAAAATTAATTATGCTCTAGAAGGAGCTATTCTTGATCTATTGGTTAAACAAAACTTGCTGTGAACGGGATGCTCTTTGTGATTGTTAATGAGCACTCTCCAGGCAGCTTCCATAATTTCTTAGTTTAATTCCATTGCTTAATGAATCAAAAGCATTTTTCTAAGTAAATAGTTGAATAAAAAAGTCACCCAGCAAATTCTGCGTAACCTAAATTGCCAGTTTTAAAATATAGGCCCTGGGAGCACCTGGGTGGCTCAGTTGGTTAAGTGTCCTACTCTTGATTTCTGCTCAGGTCATGATCTTACATGTAGTTTGTGAGATCGAGCCCTGCGTTGGGTTCTGTGCTGACAGCGTGGAGCCTGCTTGGGATTTTCTCTTTCTCCCTCTCTCTGCTCTTCCCCACTCATGCTGTCTCTCAGAATAAACAAACATTAAAAACATAAAATATGGACCCTATTCTTTTAAAAATCTCATCTTCCCTCTCCACCATTTTTTTTTGGCGGGGGCGGGGGGAGGGGCGGCTATAAGTGAAAAATCTTGACATCTCCCTTCCTGTTTCCATTCCCAGCAAATTTATTAAAAAAGGTGTGTTGGAGGTTCTCAAGACCATCATCAGGTTTGATGATTCACTAGGAGTACACAGGACTCAGCATGTAGTTTTACCCTCAGTTGCTATTTATAGTACAATGGAAGGACACAAAGCAAAAATAGCAAAGGAAAAAGGTGCATGGGATGAAGTCCAAAGGGAGCCAGGTACAAACTTCCAGGAGTCCTGTCCTGCTAGAATCCTATAGGACATGCTTCATTCCCCCAGCAGTGAGTTGTCATGTGAAGTGTTGTTGCCTGCCAGGGAAGCTCGTTACAGACTCAGTACCCACATTTTTTATTCGGAACTGGTCACATAAGCACATCTGTCTGGCATGTACCAAAAATTTCAGACTACAAGCAGGAAAACAGGTGTTCAGCAATAAACTGTATTCTTTATTCAAACCATCTAGGAACAGTGAGCCACTCTTATCAGTTCTAGGAGTGGGGGAAACCCTCCTGAAATCCAAGGGCCAACCTCGCAAGGAGGCCATTCTGGGGATAGTGTTCTCAGGACTTGGGACCAGACTCTTCTGAACTCTGCATTCATTTCTCAGCGTCTCTAATTGGGTGTCTAATAGCCCACACTTAACATATGTCATGTGAGCTCCTACTCTTCCCCCATAAACCTGTCTTACCTGTAGCCTTGCCCTTTTTCAGTTGGCATTCCCAGCCTTCTGTTTGCTTGGGCCAAAAAAGCCTTGGAGTCCTTGGTGACTACTCTTCCTGTCATATATACTCACCTCATTTGTTAGGAGATCTGTTAGTGCATCCTTCCTTCAAATGATACCCAGTTTCTGTCAAAATAATCATGGCCATTGGTGGACAGTGGGAGGGAGTGAGCCACAAGTTAATAACTGTTGAATGTAGATTATAGATAGGTACAGGAGAGTTTGTTATCCCGTTTTCTAAACTTTGGTGTATTTGAAACTCATAACAAATTATAACCATCATAAGAAACAATCACACACGTGGACCTGTCTGCTACTACTACCACCACCCCGTCCACCCTTCTTTTCTCAGCATGGCAGCTCGGCGATCCTTTAGAAATGTCTGATTGGAGTCTTTCATTGATTCCTTACTTAGCTCAGAGTAAAAGCCCAGGCTCTCAAAGTGGCCTATAGTACTTTGCTTGATTGGCTCCCTGCCCTGTTCTGTCTCAGACCTCCTCTCCTACTTCCCATTTGCCCTCCTCCAACTATACAAAACTGCTCACTCTTCCTCCACCTGCCAGGGAGCTCCTGCCTAAAGACCTCAACACCTCTCACTTGCTATTGTTTCCTCCCCTAGAATGCCATTCTTTCAAGACTATATGGCCCGCTCCCTTACCTTCCTACTCTTAATGCCTTTATCTTATTCTTAGTTTTCCAGTTCCATACCACATTGTATAACTGGCCTATGTATTATACTTAGTGTATATCAACTGCCTCTATCATTACTCCACTCACCCCTCTCCCCCAGGAACATAAACTCCATGATGACAGGGATCTTTGTTTTTTTTCAGTGATACATAATCCCAAGCACCAATTCAGTGCCTGGCATATAGAAGGCATTTCACGAATGTTCGTTGAATGAACAAATAGTGCCAGTGCTGGGACACATATTAGAAATCTACTAGAGTGCCCCTTCTTTCTTTTTCTGTGTTAAGAACCCAAAGCTCAAAGAAGTTCTGTATAGTTGGTTAATGATTTTGTATGAGTGTGTGTGTGTGTGTGTGTGTGTGTGTGTGTGTGTGTGTGTTTGAGGATTCTCTGTCTCTCTGTCTCTGCCTCTTCCCAACTTATGCTGTCTCTGTCTCAAAATAAATATATAAAAAACTTTGAAAAATAATAAAAATAAAATAAATAAACATTAAAATGGTAACTTTTTAAGAAAGAACTCCTTAACACCCCCACCTACGTTTTTCTAAATTTAATGCCAATAGATGCTGTCCAGTTTAAATTCTGTTTGTACGTCCTATGTATAAATTCATAGCCTAAACTAAATTGCCCATATAATAAAACTTAGTGGAATTTCTTGTTTTCTTACTCTGTTCATGTCCGGTGAAATCTATGGTAAGAACATACAGTGTCTTAAGTTGCTATGACAATGAAAGAGCTTTTAGAATAAAAGCTTTAATTGTTCAATTGGAGAAACCTCACTGCTCCCCCTCCCCTCAGCTTTATACCCTGAAGAAAGAGAGTGAGAAATCTCTAGTGACAGAATTCCCTATCTTCTAATTATTCTGACTTTTGTACTAACTATAGAAAAGAGTGTTGACTTCAGTGGGAATTATCTAAAGCAAGATTAGAGAGACAGCTATTTGATCGGCTAAGTTTTTAGCATCCACATCTGCAATATTGTGGGTGCATTACTAATCCATACATACATGGCCCTGAAACAGTGGAGGAAGCTAGGCTCTCTCTACTCCAAGGTGGGAAAACTCCTTTGACAAAAGAGCAGACCCTGAAAGAGCAGCTTTTCTTCCTATTATTCCCCATGCCATCTCAGCTGTGCCACAGATGGGACTCAATCCCCTGGATTTTTAACTCTATATGCTGATGTGCCATGACGAAGCCTAAATTATATTATAACTATAATCCTGCCTCAAAGCTTGTGTTTGTTTTAATTGTTCATTTTTACAGATTCAAATTTGTCCCTTTGAACCTTGGGCATTATGTTTGTTTGGTGTATGTTAGAGGTTTTCAGTGATCTTTAGGATCATCATAATCATTCAGCTTCTATTCAAAAACCATGGTGAGGTGAAGGAAATTGATGTGCTGGCTCCTCTCCCTAGTACTCACTGCTGCTAATTGGTCTCCCACTCTGATGCAGAGTACAAGCCCTGACTAGGCGGAAACCTGCCTCTTAACCCAGAGTGCTACTGTGATCTGTGATCTGATGGTTGTCACGGTGTCTGGAGGCTCTGAAGTCCAGTAGGCTTTTCTCCTGGCCTGGGAACCCCATGCCAGTTTTCCTTTATCTTGTTTCTTTTATATCTAGACATTCTCAGATACCTTTTTTTCCCTTTGTCCTTAATATATATACCTGTGCTGTAGCAATGTATTTTCAGGTTTGGAAAGGTTTGGAAGAAGCCACTTCTCAAGGGTAACTGTGTCTACTTGCATTTGTCTGTATGTGAAGTATAACGTGAATACAGAAAAAGGCATACGTTATAAGTTCAGTGAATTTCCAAAAAGTGAACACTTCCACTCATGAGACAGCAACTGGATCAAGAAACTGAACATTGCCAGCTCCCCAGGAGTGCCCCTTGTGCCCCTTAATTCCTCCCCAGAAGTATAACCACTATCCTGATTTCTAACACGAAAGATTATTTTTGCTTGTGTTTGTACTTGGTATAAACGGAACCATACGGTACGGTTATGTCTGGCATCTTTCGCTTTATGTTTGTGAGATCCATTTATTTTGCTGCATAGGGAGATAGTTTTATTTATTTTCATTTCTTTTATTATTCCAGTGTGTCCCACTAGTTTTTAAATGAATACATCACATCTCTCCATTTGGGTTGTAGAGCTGGCCATGCAGCCTAGCACCATCTTGCACATAGTAGGTGTTGAATTGACTTGGTGCAGAAATAGAAGGAAATTTACCCAGTGTAGGACCTTCTCCTTTAATAGATAGATGCTGAGGTCCGTATTATGGGGAAAACTGTCACTTCTTTATTTCTCATGTTTGGACATGATTAAATATTTGACCTCTACTGATTTAATATTATTTGTTTAACTAGTTGCAAGAGTCATGAGAAAGAGTGGATAATGTGCTAACTTTTGATGACTGCAAAGAAAGTTATGACTTAGGATCTTTCAGAACTCCTGTCTTCACTAGAGTCAGAATTTTTTCCACTGTCACAAGTCTTCAGCAGAGTTTTCTCTACGGCACCCTTGGGGATTCTTATTTGGCTTGAGTCTTTGAAGTGATGTCATATTGCTCTTGAGTCTTCATCCTGTTTGTGAGGCTTGTTAGCTTTTCTGCTGACCTTGCTGTTTGGAACATGTCCTCCTTGCCTCCTCTAAGGTGGTGGAGGTTTGGGGTGAAATAAAGATAGGGAGGTGAAACCCAACATAAAATTCCAAGCAAGCCTGTGTTCTTGTCCCACCCTATCCTGCCCAGCACCCTCCCTACCTTGGTTCCTCACATATCTTCAGGTGAGAAATCTCTCAGGCTCTATTCATTCTCATTTCTACAGGACAAGGATGGTTTAAAATCCACAAAGTCTTTGGTGTGACATTCTGTCATAACTAAGAGAGCAGCAGTAACAGTAGTAACTGTTAGAATGAGGGAATGTGTCATTATGTGGTATTTCCTGATGGTGAATCACCTTCCCATGAGCCCCCAAATGAGAGGAGGTGTGCGTTTGAGAAAAGAGTGGATGAACACTTGTTTGTCGCTGTTTCACTTTTAATGCTCTTGGGCTACATCGAGTCTCCTCTCACTTTTGTTCACTTATTGAAGATGCTGGATTTTTTTCCTTTCTGAGGCTAGAACTAAAGAAGATTCCCTGGTTATTTGTTCTTCCTTAAGTTGTTTAGAAAGAAGATGTTTTTGTTCAAAAGGGGAAAGGAAGAAGAAGGTTGTTAAGACAAAGGAGATTAAAATTTGTAATGGCAGTGTGAAGCAGCAGCCTCTCTGGGTCTTTGTGAGAACCGTGGTCATACTGGACCTGGTTCCTCTGTACATTGGAGTTCCGTGGTCATACTGGACCTGGTTCCTTAGTACATTGGAGTGCTATTGCTCACACAGTTCCAGCGGCCTTTTCTTATGTTTTCCCTTCCACCTTCTTTAGCCTAACATGGCACTTCTTTATGATAGCTTGAGTAAGTAGACTAACAGTGTGTCTTGCTATATTTGTATAAGTGCCTTCTAATGGTACCGTGGTTCATAGGGTGTGTGTGTGTGTGTGTGTGTGTGTGTGTGTGTGTGTGTGTGTGTGTAGGGTGACTGTCATGATCCTTTAGTCCAGAGACAAAAGGGTCAGGAAAGTGGTAACATTTGTGGTCAAAGATGCATCTTCATAGTGAAGTCCAGGAAAGTGAATTGTTACTTTCAAGATAAGCCCCTTGCCTTACTAGTGATTATAGGTTCTAGTTCTTTTCCTCTGTGTGTTTTCATTTTCTGCATGAGGAGGATGGGGAGTAGCTGCCCATTTCTCCTCACTTTGCTAATAGAGTTGGAGAGAATTCGAGATGAGTGCTGTATGGTGTTGGTGCAGTGTGTGTAAGCGTTGTGGCCTGGGAGCTAGCTCATGGAGGGAGGTTGCTGGCTTCTGCAGACAGACACAGGGACTCTGCATCTTCCTCTTAACCCATGGAGACCGTGGCTGTGGCCGCCGCTGTGGTTTGGATACAGCAAAACTTATAGCTGATGTTGCTTCAGGTAAAGCTGAGGTCATCACAGACGGTGAATGTTTTCTCAACTACTCTTGTCATGTTAGCTTAGAAGTTCAAGGTTTTTGGGGCCTTTTTGTTTTACTGCTAATTCTTATCTTCTCGATGGAAAGAAAGTGAAAATTTATCCTCCTCTTCCTCTAAGAAAGGTTTAGCTCACTGACAGTGGTATATGTTTATATTTATTATGTTATAATTTTATAATAACATTTATTATAAGTTACATGTATTTGTGGTGTGTTAATTATAGCTCAATAAAACAGTAGGAACAAAAAGTTAAAGTGACTTCTGGAGTATTTTTGTTTTTTTATTTATGAAATATAGATAATCTAGGGAGAAAATACAGAGAAATAAAAGATGAAAAAGCATTTCATAATTCTGTCACCTTGGCTTAATTACTGTTAACATGTTAGTGTATATTTTTCTGTTTTCATATATTCTAGATACATATGTGCCTGTACATATAAAATTATCTTTTACATGATAAAATAGCCCTTTTTTCTAACATTAAAAGTCATGTACTTATTTAGAAAGTTGAAAGATGGAAAACCTTTTTTCCTTACTCTGCCCTCTTCTCTCTACCGCTACCCCCCCCCCAAGATAAGTGTAGTTGACTGGTGTGTTTCCAATCTTTTGCAGATTAAAGCTATTTCTTATTGCTGCTAATCACTTAAGGAACTCCCCATTGAACATGTGTGTTTATATGGCTGCATTTAGTTTAAAAATAAGTTCAGATTTATTTTAAGCTTTTTCCTAAATAATTTAGATCAATGCTTTAGTCTTATGTAGTCTCAAACATAAACTTCGTATAGATTTTTTTAAGTCACTACCTCACAATACACTTGTACCTTTAAGCTTGTTAATGTTGTGTATATACTCTTTATATTCATGTAGTGGTTACTTCTGTCCATATACTTTGTTTGGACAGTGTAGTCTTTAGCTTGTAAAATATTACAGGGTAGGCTAGTTTAAGTAATTTCATAATACTGTGTGACTGGAAACACTTTTTACTTTTAGTTGTTTTTCTATTTGGCCTATAAGATCTTGAAAGGCAGACACTAATTGCTACTGTACAACATGGTTACTTAATCTCAATACATTTTCTGCTTCTTAAATGACAGGGTATTTGACATTATTATTTTAGCTCATCTGAAAATAAGGAAAACTGGAATTAGGGAAAGGAAGCAGTATATAACCTAGGAGAAGCCTGATGACTGTTTGAAACTAACGTACTGTTTTAAATATCTTTGATAGATTCTGTGTATTTCTACTGATACTTGGTTCAAATTTTCCATCAGTTGCTTAATTGAGGTAGTTCATTCTCAGTATTTGTTTACATATTATCTTCAGCATCTGTTGCTTCATTTGTATGGAAGGCAAGATAGCCGGCTGCCAGCCCGTCTCTAAGCTGGACTGTGACCTCATGTCTGTGATCGATGGACACAGCTGTGGGGTTTCCATGTGTGCTTGGCAGCACCAGCACCAGAAACATCTGGTCTAAGAATGTAGTTCTCTTCTCCTGCAACCTTATGGAAATTATTTGGTGCATAGTGGAATAATGCCAAGCATCCTTACTCGATATAGAAGTCACAAGGGACTCAAGAGCCCAAGATGGTGTTCTTTGCAGACTTGAAGATATTGAGTTGAAAGTATTATTGAGTATGTACCTATAAATCACTTAGTCCAGTGCCGATGCATACGTGCTGCTTTTCTTTATTCTAAGTTTAAGAAATTTTTGTTTTGGTATAACAGGTAGCAAAAACAGCAGTGAAGGCTTTGGCCTAACAGAGTGAATTAGTTTGATTCAAATCCCACAAGAATTGCTGTGTCTGAGATGCATTTCTTAGCAGCTCCTATACATTTTTAGTGAGGCTATTTAAGGAAGATTACAACCGCTGTGAGGTTTTTCCTTTATATAGGTATTAAATGTGTGTATTGTTTACATTTATCTTATATATTATTACATTTATACATACTATAGTTCATTTACATAATTAGTGTGTAATCAGTTAACCTCATTAGCTCTTGCATTGGCCCTTCTGGGGAAGTCTTTTGTCAAGATTGGCACTTGTTTTTATAATATCTGAAGAGGTCAGAATACCGTTTTGAAAACATGAAGCTCTCCAGAATTTACTTATTATATCTCTAAGATTTTATGATTTTTTTTCTCCCAAGGAATTAAGCATATCATTATCTTTAGTTAAAATTAACCACTGAGGGCAACTGAGCTCTGTATAGCAAGCCTCAAATTAACCCCTTGTTTACTTTGGACTCTTAAGTCAAGAAACATTTCTTTTTCTTAGAGAACCTTTAATTTTAAAGTCAGTTTGTCCCCCACTCTGTATCTGTGCTTGGCTAGATAAACAGACCAACCTAATTAATTCTGCAAACAGAGGCTACAATGCTCTTTTTGTGTCAGTTTTTAGCTCAAGACTTAAGTATTCAGTAGAAAGACTAACTATTGAATATGCACCAGTGTGTAAACATCCGTGCACAGTGAACGAGCACTGTTGATGAATTCAGATATGAAGTTGCCAATTTATACTAAACCTGACAGGAAAAGAGAATTTTCTTGATTTCTCTTATAGATTTTGTTTTATCAGTAACTTAATCTAGGCTCAGAGAATGGGAAAATAGTTTTTCTGGTGAGTGTTGTTACTTCATTCTGTATATTAGTGATTTCTCTTGTCTGGATTTCTTTTAAACTGGCTTCCCAACACCCTTAGCTCTGTAATATCTGCCCACATGCACCCGGGAGATCTCTTCTCATCTCCAGGGCAACTGGTTGCCCTTTCCTGACTCCTGTCACTAGCCTACAATTTCTGTGTCTTACCCTGCTCTCTCCCTTTCCAGTGCCTGCACAGTGTCTGTTTTGAAGTGAACCTTCAACATGCTGATTGAATACATTGGTACCAATGGATGTGCATAGATAGGGATGTGGTTCTTGCTAAAAGGCTGTCAAAGTGACATAGCAACTTCCTGGCCTTCCATTTTTTTGGGTTATTGGTAGATGGTAAATTTAGCACTTTATATTGCTGGTTAGGGGTGGATGAATTGGGCAGGTTCCAACATGGTAATATCGTTCTTTGTTCTTATGAGTTTGGTTTGGTGAGCAAACAGCCTTTCAGGGTCTTCACTGGAGAAATTTATTTGGACATGTAACTAACTGGTTTGTATTTTGATCTCTGTAAATCAGTATTTCCTCTCAGAGGGGATGCCATTTTGGGTACTTTGTGTGATCTGATGGTGATGATTTACTTTCTTTTGTTCCTTTGTGCAGAAATCCAGCACGCACGTACACACACACACACACACACACGCGCGCGCGCGCGCGCGCATACCCACCTTATCTCAGGGGTAGGCATGGGGTAATTGGTGGTCCTTTTTCTTGCCCTAAGTGAGAGTTCTAGTTTTAAATGGTTACTCTGACTTGGCTAGCCTGACTTGGGAGGCTCCACACAAACACCATGTGTTTTGCTTCTGTGGCATTCAGAATACAGGGAGCAGATGATCCTAAGAAAGGGAGGACTGCCATGTTCTTTAGGGAGTGGCACTGTTTGACTTTTGTCAGAGAGCATCTGGAGTGTCCTCAGGCCTTCCTCTCAGATCTCTTTTCCAGTGACTCCAGCCTGTATCTTAATTTTTCACTGTGTTTGTGGGTGTGTGTTATAGAAGGAGGGAAATGGATTAAGGAACATGATCTCAAGTTAATGAGGTATCTTTAGACCAAAATGACTTAACACAGTTTTGTGAGATACATACATAGTAGATTGCTTTAAAGTTCTGTATAAGGTGATTATAACAAAAAGTTTGCTATTCACTTATCTTTCTGGTATTCTAAAAAACAAAATCTGCACTTTTTCCTTTGCTTTAAATAATTGCTGTACAGCTGGCTTGCTGCTGGTTGGGGTGGTGGAGGGATACATGAGGTGAGAGGAGCAAGGTTAAGGTAGGATATGAACTTATGTCTTCAGAATTGATATTGAGAGTTTATTTTGGTTGGGCTGTTTAAATTGGATTACTTTAATCCTGTATTATTGCCTTCCACCCTATACTTAAGGATTTTTTTCCTGGAAAACACTTTTTATTCCTATATGCATGTAAAATTTGCATTTTAAATAATCCTGTGATCTTTTAAGATCACATTTAAAGAAAGATTTTTGATAGAATACAAACACTCCATATCAGCAATAATATGTATTGTGTTCAGAACATGTCTTAGAATGAAAATACTTGAAGTTGAGGCAGATTGAAGTGCCAGTGGTAGTTGTAACATTCCTTAAGACTTGGGATACATTGATTAAAACTCAATCTCAGAACAAATCACCTGATTTCTGGTTGATATCATATATTGAAGATAATTGGTTATCCATTCCCTTTAGTCTTTTCGGAATCTGGATTTTTTGTATCTTTCCATGTTTTTCCAAGAGGAGCACCTGCAGTTTAACACTGTATTCTTATATGAACAGAGGTAACAGCATCTGTAGTTCAGGAAACATGGTGCTAATCATTCTTTAGCACTAGACCTAATTTAACGATAGCAATCAGAAAGAAAATAGGCTACAGTGGTGTTCACTGTTTTGGTGGCTGGTTCTTGGTTTAGGTGATGGCTGGCACCCTTGCCTAGACCCTTTTAGCCCATCACAGCAGTGAGTCAGTAAGCCAGGCGAAGTGTGTGCTATTGATTGTCCACCTACCTGCAGCCAGAGGGCAGGTGATGCCAGAGATTTGTGTAGTTTGAGTTCACCTGGGCTACTTCTTTTACCTCCTACTACTTCCTACTTAGTTTAGGAATGCTTTTTGTTTAGAATTGTATTAAATGTTCTCTATTTATAAAGCAAAAGATAATTATAGTTTATTTCCCAAACATAATATTTGAGTATCTACTATGTGCTAGGCACCATGATAGTCTTTGCATGTTACTGATGTTTTCATTCACTCATCCTGGCTTGTGACTCACTGGCCAAGAATGGATTAGGGTTTCCTCCACTTACACATAAAGACACTGAGGCTCTGGGATTGCGCTCGTGCGCTCTCTCTCTCTCTCTCTCTCTCTCTCTCTCTCTCTCTTTCTTTTAAGATCAACTGTCTTACCCACATATTCAGTGTGACAGGCACTGTCAGGGTACAGAGATGAACAAGATAGAGTCCCTGTCTTTGGAGCTTGTGTTCTCATAGAGAAGGTAGGTTTTAAACTAATCACTGTGGGGCGGTGAGTGCTATGGAAAGCAATTATCTGTCTCTAGAGCATGTGTTTCTTATGGTACTTAATGTTTTCATTGCTTTTTCTGGATTCTTCTGGAGCTCGAGACTTGCATTTGGCAGGGCTTTGGGGCAGAACTAGAGTGAGGCTTTTGAAGAGAATGGGCTTTCTCCAGCTGGGAGACTTGGTGACACTTTTTGATGAATTTCCGTGGCTATTATAGTGGGCTCTTTTGGAATATACTGGTGTTTGGTTCAGAGTAAAACTTCCCTGTAGGGTTTTATTAAGTGATGTGAGGTCAGTTTGTATATCTAGCACAGTGCAGATGGTGGCACTGTGGAATCAGATCTCCCACTTCATGGACTTTGCCACTGGCTTAGAGAAGGGTATGAATGGAAATGGACTGAGGCAAGATTTTCTTTAAATGTCCCCCTTTCCTGTTGGGACTTTGAAGCTTCTGATTCCATATTCTCATTTTCTCTCTTCACATAATTTGGTGTGTTTTCTAAAAAGTTGGGAGGGAGAGACACTTTAAATGGTTTTCCTAGTTGGAACTGAAAAATGAGGAGGTGAGTTTTAATTACTGAAGTCATTATTTCTGGTGCCATTCTGTAGCTTTTCTCTGCTCCACAGTAGTGAGAAATGATCACATAGATTTAAGAAGTTTTGAGATGTGTTGGAATGGTCTCCATGTACATGGTAAGTCCCACCTTACCCAGAATGTGAGTGGATGTGGTATGCTATTCCCAAATGAATGATCGTACCTGAATTGTCACCTAAAAGCTCTTAAATGGGTGATGTCCCTCAGCAGTTAGAATATCTTGATTCTGTTTTCTGTTTTGCCCAAAGATATGTGGAACTTAGTCATTGTCTTCTTGAATCACTTCTATGGTAAGCATCTTTGAATACTTAGAGCTAAGGGAATGGTTCTTCCTATGTGGTTTCCACGAGGATCTTCCAGAGGTGTGAGAAATACGTGTCAGAGGGTCTCTCAATTGTATTTGAATGGAAACTACCCTTTCAGAACAAAGAGGGAAGTCCCTTTGCAGATGTGCACATTATTCGTAATGAAGGGAATTGTTTGAAAATAACAAAATGGTAACATACACACCTTTGAACTGAAGCTTATTTCCTTGTTGCCATAATTGGCACAATCTAGCTATTTTCTGTTATTCAGCAAGCTCCAAGAGTTATTTTGAAGGCACCACTGATTTTAACAACATGACCTTTGAAAGACAGTTTACCAAGGGTAGATTTTTACTTTTCTCTACATGATCATTGTTTGATTTCTTCTTTGTTCTTTTTTCACTCACCTACAGTGGTGTACCATGAAATATGTCAGGGTAAGGAAGCTGGAATTAGGATAGTTTATGAAGGGGCCAGGAGGGGAGACAGAAAAAGTGAGGAGAAGAGTAAGATGAAACCATGAGACATACCAAAAATCTTTACTTGGCCATTGATATCCTCAAGACCAAATTAGAAACTTACTGAGCTGTTTAAATACCGACCATACACCCTCCCTACTCTAGCAGTGAGCACTTCTCCAAGAATATTCTATAGAATACTTACTTCCGTCTGGCAATTTCTGTGCTTTTGATTAAGGCATAAACTAATAGCTTGCTTATAGAAATTGAGATCAAACAAAAATTGTTTTAATCTTACCAAAGTAGAGTGATTTTGCACATTCATTTTATTCAAGTTTTTTCCCATCTGTGATTAAATTTTCAAGGTCTCATGATTATATTCTTCCAGTGGGGGGGAAATGGGAACAGATAGATGTCTGTATGATGTGTAGGGGCTTTTATTCTGCCACCCTGGTTTAGGAATTGAGACATCTGTAAATCCAAGTTGTTGCTTTCTAAATGCACTAGATTCTAATTTAATAGACCATAAAAAACAAGCTGTCTCACATTCCTTCACAGACAGATGCCCAAAGGGCATCACTGTTACTCCCTACAGTGAGGTGTAGGTAGTAGGTAGTTTACTGGTTTTGTCTGCTAATTCTATCATTGGTGTCAGTTCTGGAGTCATTTCAGTTGACCCCTCCACTCACCATGGGCATTTGTGCTGTTTCTTTGCATGGCTGGTAATTTTTAGTTGGATGTCAAACATGTGATTTTTACCTTATTGGGTATTGGATATTTTATATTCCCATATTATTGAGTTTCGTTCTGTGATACAGTTATTTACTTGAAAGCAGTTTGATCCTTTTTAGATTTTTTTGTTGGGATCAGATCAGCATTTAGTTTGGGCCTGATTTTGCCCTGCCATTGAGGCAGGAGCCTCTTGAATGTTGTACCCAAATTCCGGTGAATGGTGAGCTCTCCCAGTCTGGCCAGTGGCAACAGGTATTATTCTCTGTTCTTGTGAGCACTGTGTTCTGTTCCCCCTGGTGCTTTGGGAGGTTCTCTTTCTAACGACAAGGATGTGTTGAGCAGTGCTCTGCTGAACACTGAAGGGGAACTCTCAGGTCTCCAGAGCCTGTTTGCGTTCTCTGTGCAGCAAGCTCTCTCTCCTCTCTGGTCTTTGTCCTATCAACTCCCCAGCCTCTCAACTCAGAGAATTGTCTGGGCTCTGCTTGGATTTCTTCTTCCTATGCCAAAGCCTGGAATCTCTCTCAAGGTAGTAAGCTGGGACAATTACAAAGCTTTCCTGATGTTTCCCATCTCCCCAGGGTCACTGTCCTTCAATCTCTGATGTCCAGTGCCTTAAAACTTCTTCATATGTTTTGTCTAATTGTAGTTGTTCAATGGGAGAGTAAATCTGGTCCTTGATAATCCATTTTGGCCAGGAGCAGAAATCCCCATCATTCCTTTTAACTGCAGACATTTTTCAGAGCTCAGCCTTTATGTGACTCACCATGTCAGATATGAAGCAGGAGCCTTTGTGCTTGTGAGTACACAGATGGATCCAGTAGGAAATGCACAAACATGTACCACTTTGCAAACCCGTACCTTCTTCAGAGCTGTGCCCCTTGTTGGCATTCATTACTTGGGCCTGATTTTAGGGTTTTAAGCAAGACTCTATTCAGTGTGCACAGTATTCTATTCTTTTCTGGCTTGCACTGTGATAAGCTTCATGGAGTTTGCCACTGGCTTAGTTAGAGAAGGGTATGAATGGACCCAGGTAAGATTCTCTTTTAAGCGATTCTTTGGCAGGTCAGAAAGGTGAAGATAGTATGATGGTTGATGGACTCCATTCGCCTTCTCCTTTGCTCTAGGAAAAACTTAAGCTTGGAAATTCTCAATCTCAAGAAGTTATGGGTCTGGATTGGTACCATCATGGAAGGCAAATTAATCAGCAAGGTTCTGGTACTTCAGGCTCCCATCGATTTCTTCTCACAGCTGACAATTGGTGGAAGCAGCCCAAGCAGGGAGATTGGCGGTGATTCTAGAACAGCATGGAAGGGGTAAGGACCCTTATTCCAGAGAGACAGAGGGACTAGGCCATGTGAATTGCCAGAAACAAACTCACTTTGGATTCTTAGGGAGCTGTCTCCTCTAACCTAAACTCTTAACTTTGCTGTTACTAATTAGGAAAATAGTACATGTCAATTATAGAAAATTAAGTCAGTTTAAAGAAGAAAATATCTATAATCCAGAGTTAATCTTTGATAACATTTCTTTTTTCCTTGGTATATACTCATTAAAACGTATGTAGTTATCGCAATATACTTGTGTTGAGAATGGCAAAAGTTGCTGTGAAAAACGTATTTTGTTTCTGAGTATTTGGGATTACTTATCTCTTCTTGGTCTCAGTAAAACTGCAAGTTTAATTATGTATGGGGGAAGAAATCTTTCTTTCTGCCCTTCTAGGTTCTTGACCAGGGCCCCAGTAACATAAGATAGATTAGCGAGAAAGAAACAGAAGTCTATTAATATGTATTTCATATATATGTGGGAGCCTTTGCAAGAAAAATGAAGACTCAGAGAAATTGCAAAACCCAAATACTTTCATACTTGTTGAACACAGAGAGAGACTGTAGTGGAAAAGTAAATAAAATATATGGGGAGGCTAAAGGAAGATAAGAGATACGTTAACAAGGTTTGCTTGTACAGAATTCTCTTGGCCTCAACTCCCTGTCTCTGGTGATGAGAATGTTTTTTTTTTTTTTTCCATTTGGTATAGGAAGGACATCTTTCGCATGGGAGTTTTATCTCTGGCTTTCAGGAAGAAATGGGGGAGGTCAGCATGCCCTTCTTATACTTGCTGTTTTTTTTTTTTTTAAGTGCCTTTAGCTCAGAATAACCATTCTGTCTAAAAGCATATTTGGGGGTGACATATTCTGGTTTCCTTCAATTACCATCAAGTGGTTGGGGGATTTTATTTTGGCCACACACTTACCTAGCAGATTGGTTTTCCATTTCAGTCAGTGTCTAGGTTTCAGGTCCTGCTTTATGAAGGTTGACATACTTTAGGGTCCCCAACAGCAGGTATTCCAATTGTGTGTATATCTGTGTGTGTGTAAATAACTCCCTTATGAAGGAAGAAAATGGATGGATTCTGAAATCAAGTGCTAAGGCACTTGTATCCATGGTGTTATGTCCTGTAGATTGGGGCTTGAAGGCAACTATTAGGACTTCTGGTTGTCGATGTCAGGAAATGTTAGAAAGCTATAATAGTTTCATTTAGATCCGAGAGGAATAATGATCTGTTTTATTTGACTTTATTCCTTAAGCAAGGATCATCCTGTTCATTTGCCATGTTGTGCTTTTTGGTTGGAGGTTATCACAGAGATGTATTTTGGCTTCCTTGTGGTTCTTGGCATCAATCATGGAAGCATCCGTCTCCCAAGGTTGTTCATGGGGAGGAAAACGGAGTGAAGTTTATTCACCATCCTACATCATCTTGTCACAGCCTCCAGTTTTCCCCCATCACTCACCCCACCAGGTCCATCCAGGTGAATGGTGCTACTGTTTAATTCTCTTCTTTACCACATACTTCTAGATATCAGTTGAGTGATAAAATCTCATCAAAATACAGCAAATAATGTGGCCTGGCAGACTTTGTACAAGACAGAGGAGCTAAAGGGCTCTGTGAGGACTTTGTTGTGTCTAGTAAAATTTCTGTATGGTGCCTATAGACAGAAAAGACAGAGCAGGTTAAGGGCTTCAGGGCCATTCCCTTTGACTTTGGAGTCTCAGAAGAAGTTCAGCAATAAAACTATAGAGTGTGTCTTTTTGTCTGAAATGGGTCCAAAACAGCATTTCTTCTTGAATAAGATGTCTCAAGTGTCTGATTTCCATTTTAGTTATGTTAATTTTATAATTTTTCTGTGGGTTTTTTTCTGGGACTGATGGATCTTGGAAGATGTGGGCTGATTAATTTTAAAGAACATGCCATTCCTTCACTGGTCCTACAGAGCCAGATCCTATAACCTTTTTTTTTTTTTTAATAATTTTTAAAATTTATTTTTGAGAGAGAGAGAGATGGAGCACCAGCAGGGGAAGGGCAGAGAAAGAGGGAGACACAGAATTCGAACAGAGCCTGATGAGGGGCTCGAATCCATGAACCGCAAGATCATGACCTTAGCTGAAGTTGGACGCCTAACCGACTGAGCCACCCAGGCACACCTTATAACCTAATTTTGTTGCAGAATTTTTCATACATTGGTCTGTTTACCTTTGGTTGAATTGTCAGTGAATTTAAGTCAAATAACTTTTCATGTGTCTGAGTAAAAAAATAATAATAATTTTGATTAATTCAACTGGTATGGTACTGGATAATACTCTCAGGTGTAACTGGGATTTGCCAGGTAAAAAGGTAATATCTTCTCATTTTTGTACCAGTTTACAGTCACATAATGGAAGGTTCGGTAGTAGTTAATTAAAACAAAAGATTAAACTAGTCTTTAAAAATGGATATTTGCATTCTAAGTGTATATTCATTTGTATATTTTGATGGTGAAATCTAACAGATATTTGCATATCTCATTTTATCAGCCCTCTCTCCACTAGCAAAGATACAGTGAATAATGAATTGCCCTTCCTTTTTTGTTCAGCTGTTAATGGGTAGATCTAATTCTATGAAGAATTATGCTGGGAAGAAAGATGATTACTCAGAACATTTCCCAGTCCTCCTGGATCCTCCCAGTTAGCTTATCTGAAGTCTGCCTGTCTCTCCTCACATCGTTACTGTCATCAGTGGAAGGAAAGAAAATTTGGGTAACAGTTTAAAAAATATTTTAAGGAGTCATTTTTTAAAAACTCACTACTCATATGCACTCCTCTGTGCTCAGATGGTGGAGTGGGCAGGGCTTGCCCTATGACTTATTTATGAACCCATAGCTGCTTTTGAAAATTACCACTATTCAGATGTTTTCCCCTCCTCCAGCCTCTAAGCAGCCAAGGAAGGCAACAGAAAACTCCTTGCCTAGTCCTATTCCAGCCAGAGACAAAGACCTTTTCTATGAGAGTTGGCTCCCCTGGTTGGAGTCCAAAATGCTAATTGGCATCAGCTGCATTAAATCGCTGAGTGGAGCCTAGCAGCTGCCTCATCATGGAGAAAACCAGGAGGGAGCCTTCCTTTTCTCACCAAAACGTACCCTCTCTTCTCTGTAGTTACCTTTTTTTTTTTCTTTCATCTGTGTATGATTGTGGGCTCCTAAAGAGGAGAATGAAGGGCAAGGTCATTTGGACTTGGTCTAGACAGATGGGATATATAATCTTAGGTCATGTCGTTTTGTCCATTCCACTTTCTTTCATATACAGGGTGGTTGTTAACTTTCAGTTTTAGCCTGCCCCGACTGTTTTCTACTGTATTTTTCTCAGGCTAAATGGGGCGTGTGGTGGTGGGAGTGTGTACATATTTAAATGTTGGAATGAGACCACCAAACTTGTATTTAACTAATGACCAAAGGGAAATTTGAATTCAAAAGTTGGTTCATTATTACTCCAAAGACAACATGTATTATCATACACATTAGTCGTATTCAGGATTCCAGTTGTAGTTGGCTCAAAGCCATTGGCAGATTCTACATTTCTGATGCTTTTTCTCCAAGGTGGGCATTCTTAATTAGTATATGACAGTTACTGGTGGTAAAATGACCTTTTATTTTATAAGATGCATAATGGTCATCTATTTTGAAATCATAGAAGCAAGAGAAGGAAGGTCCAAAGTATATATAAACGATTTCCTAAAATACTAGTTTGAGAGGCCAGTATGGTTTCCTCTCAAAATTTTTGGTAGTTCAGTTTCATATGCTTCCAGGATTTGACTACTTAAACCTTGGAAATACTCTGGCAAGTGGCATTGATCTGATTACTGTATTTATGGATAATACTTGGATGTTTCAGTTATATTAGAAAAGCTGTTGCCAAACTTGATTGTATTTAAGTTCTTATATCATATTTCATTGTTTCTAATATGTGGCCCAATTTCAAAAATGTATGTCTTATGGTTGATGGTGAATCATACTTTCATTACATGAAGTACTTCAGTGTCTCTATCTAGTGGCATCTTGGATTTAAGTAAATATATTGTGCTATGACAATCTGCCAACAGTATTTACCATTATGCATATTAAGTGTCTTTCACATCAGTGGACAGCACTGAATTTAAGCCTATGAGAATTTTTAAATATATAGAATGCATAAGAATTTCAATTCCATGAGCTCTGAAAACATCAAGTGCTTCTGGAAGCTCTTAATTCTTCTTATAAAGAATGGTGAAAAGGGGCACCTGGGTGGCTCATTCGGTTAAGCATCCAGCTCTTGATTTCAGCTCAGGTAGTGATCTCAAATGTTGTGAAATTGAGCCTGCTTTGGTCTTCGTACTGAGGGTGGAGTCTGCTTGGGATTCTCCCCGCCCCCCTGTCTCTCTGTCTCTCTCAAAATAAATAAATTAACCTTAAAAAAAAAAAAAAAAAAGAGTGGTGAACAAGTCAGATCCTAGAAGACACTGGTTTATGTTGCTAAAGAAAAAATATATTGAAACTAATCAAAATATGTTGTGATCCTTAATTATTGCACAGGAAGCTTCTCATGGGAGAATTGTAGGTAACATTTGCTTTCTGTCAAGAAGTGAAACTTACTGGCAGAGTATCACACAGAATAATGACTCTTAGAATAATTTAGCCAATATGGGGAGTGGAAGGGAGGTAGGTAGGGATGAATCAATAAAAGCAAAGTCTGTGCAACCCAACGAGATGCACACACTGCATGTCATGATTGGCTACAAATACAAAATTAAAATCAATATTTTGATTTTCTCCTATTTTAGTTCACCATTGTTCTTTTTGTTTTTGTGTAGTCTTTATATCCCAGATCTTTGTACATTGATGATTTTGGATAAAAGGAAAAAAAAAATCAAACCTTTAGCTGACTTTCTAATCATCTAATTGTGATCCAGTGTAAGGAAAGTGGGATATTTAGCTTTTCAGGGCACAACATGTTTAACCATAGGACTTGTTCTAGGAGTGACAGTCACTGCATGCCTTTCCAGTCAGGAGCACATTATTGGCCATAGGGTCATGTGCCACTTTTTGTTAGGAACCTATTGGTCTTGACAGGTCCCATTAGGGTTGTCCTGGGCTGCTCCCGGATACTGTTGGGAGTGAGTTGTAAGTTGTGGTGACGCTGGAGAGAGAGGCTTCATGCGTTGTGTGCCAGCAAGTTGTGGCACTTGTGTGTGTATGTGCTCACATACACACACTCTGCGTGTGTATGTGAGCATGTGGAAAGAGCAAGAAGATAAAGCTTTTAATGAATTGGGCCTTCTAGCTGTGTTTTGGACATGCTTCCTTCCTTACATTAATAAAAATTGTCACCCTTTTATGTTTTAGTATAAAGTTTCTTTGAAGAAAAGTCCCAAGTAGGAGTGTGTTCTTGTGTATACTAGCCAGGCTTAACACTGCTTTTGTTTAGGATTAAGATAGTTATCCTGGTTATTCAGTATCTCAGTTTTCATTGCTACTCTCAACATGGCCATGTTTAAATCACAGATTGAAGTGATATATTTGGTGTGTTTTCATAGATACAGGGTTTGAATGAGAATTAGTACACAGATTATTGTATGGACTGTACTTGGCCATGTGACTCTGCTCCGTGTTTGCAGTCACCATCTGCTAAAATCACATGACAACTATGCCTATTAATATACTGTAATATTCTAATATACTTATGTCTGGGGACCAAGCTGGAGGCCACCATCTGAAAAATCACTGTACTGAGGGACACCTGATTTGACTCAGTAGGTTGAGTGACTGACTTCGGCTCAGGTCATGACCTCCCAGTTCATGAGTTCGAGCCCCACGTCGGGCTCTGTGCTGACAGCTCAGAGCCTGGAACCAACTTCAGATTCTGTGTCTCCCCCCTCTCTACCTCTCCCCTGCTCACACTCTGTGTCTCTCTGTCTCTCAATAATAAATAGATGTTAAGAAAAATTTTTTTAAAAAATAAAAAAAGAATCACTGTACTGAGTTTGTTTTGTTACATGTTTGGTTTCTAAAGCAGTAGTGTACAGTTGAAAGTTGTATTTTAAGAAATTTTGTTTTTCATTTGGTGTCATCACTAATATCTAATTAATAATGTTGTAGCTTTTATCTTAACAGTATTTTCAAACCAAACTTTAGATCCGTGAGCCCTTTTAAATGGGTTTTGGAGATGCGAGGCTGTCACAGTAGGTTTCTTCAGCCTGTGTGCATGCATGTTCTTTCACATGCACTATCTTTCTCTTACACACCTTGACTACTTAGAAACGCTGAGTCTTCCCTGGAGAAGGAAGCACATCAGTTGTAAGTGGATTGAGCATGTCAGTAAATACATGTAATAAAGGGAATTCTAGAGATCTGATTATCCAGTGTTTCTCTAAGATCATTATCCTCCCCCAGATGCTGTTTTTCTAGCCAGGGTTGTTTTTCTCTTTTCCCCCACCTTCTCCCCTCTTCATCACTTTAATTCTGCTTTCCTCTCATTCTCATGCTATCCATAAATTTTACTTAACATAACCCAGCAGGTAGTTTGGCAGACTCTCTCTGTGTCATGTGTATGCACCAAGGGACAGAATGCCCATGCTGTTGCAGGTACTGCCCCAGGGGTGTATGAGAGAGAAAGGCGGAGACTGGCAGCCCTCACCATTCACAAGGACAACTTATTTTTATTTTCCAGACCTGTGTCACCATCTGTTTCTTTCATTCTCCTTCTGATCTTCTCACACAAACTCTACATTTCTTCCTCTGTTCATCTCATTTTAATAAAGCAAGAGTCTGGGGGGTGAGCCAAGTCTAAAACAACGTGCTGTCGCTGAATGATGTTTTATTACTGTGGCTCGCCGGACTCACCTGGATCTCTTTTCGGGGTAGTGGATCTCATTAAGCATGCGATTCGTCCAGGGCCTGCAGTGCTGGTCTATATTCGGTAACCTGCCTGTGGCCACACCAGAAGGTAATGCTTTCTGCAAGGTTGTTACAGGTGAAGCTTCTCTGCCTTAGGTGTGCCAGATGATTTACATGCACAAATCTTTTCTAGAAAAGAAACAACTTTTCCTTGTAATTAGTTGAAATAGTATCAGTCAGTTCTCTTTTTTCCTCGCATTTTTACAAATGAGCAAATTGAGGTTCAAAGGTCATAGTTAATGGAATAACTGCTCCATGCTACATCTTATATACATCTGTAACTTTTGTACTTACTTATTTCTTGCATAGCTTGTAATCACATTTCAAAGGGTGAGTCTTGTTGAAGTCCCCAATTCTTGTCACTAGGATAAAGTGAATGTATGTCTCTCCCTTGTGGGAGGGGCTGGGAACTCGTGTTATTGCCTGTGGGTGGGGAAGGTAAAATGCACATCATTCAAAAGCCACACATTTTATTTTTATTTTTTTCTCAAGGATGAAGAGGAAGAAATCAAACTGGAGATAAACATGCTGAAGAAATATTCTCATCATAGAAATATTGCAACATATTACGGTGCTTTCATTAAGAAGAGCCCTCCAGGACATGATGACCAGCTCTGGGTAGGCAAATATTTCCCGAAGGTTTTGTGAGGTTTCCTCTTTAGTTGTACTAAAAAGGACAGTAAGGACCTTCCAGAGGGAGGGGAGAGAAAAGCAAAGACAAAGGGGGTATTGCCTGGTATCTTCCTTGGCTTTCTTGGTTAAAGGTTAAACAGTCTTGGCTGAATGTTTATTTTTATGTTGGCTTCACTTTGCGTGGAAAAAAGTTAACTTCATATTTTAGGAATAAAATGGCACTTTTTAAAAGTAATGTAACCAGAACGCAAGGAAATTAGGAGCTCGGAAATAAAACCAACAATAAAAACTTTATTTATGGAGATTAATACGGAAGCTCAACTAAATGCATCTTCTTTGCCATCTGGAAGGGGACAAGTCACAAGAAAACAGTATAACAGTATTTATTAATAATATTAATGATGACAATTAATTGAAAGTATTAAATTCCAGGGATATTCCTAGAATTGGTAAACATTCAGCCTTATCTCTTACTGAGCCACGTCTGTCTTGAAGATAGTGACACTGACATGCTGTCAGATCTGTGGTTATCATGTTATGCCAAAGGCACTGGACTTAAAAAGCAGGAAAATAAATACTTTTTCTAATTTTTTAAAACTCATCATAGAAAATTTGCAAAATTAAGGCAAAAGAGAAGCAATTAATCTTTATTTTCATTGCCCAAGTCCAATCAAAGTTAAAATTTTAGAATAGCTCGGTTCATTTTCTAGGTATTTAAAAAATATACTTGTGTTCATATTGTATAAACATTTAGGTGTTGTAAAAAAATGTATTTTTAAAATTATGTACTGCTTTAAAATAGCATTTCTGTTAATATAAAAGGTTGAGAATCATAATGTATGGAAGATAGAATATCTTTGACTCTGGCAAATGAGAGAAGATGTTAGAGTATTTCCATCAGATTTCTGATAATTAGTCACTGATTAAGGACAAAATGGTCTTCCCATGCCCATATGAGAGAGGAAGAACACTTCAGAATCTCTGCACTGGGGGATGTGCTGTTAAATATCAGAAACTCTTAAATCTCCTGGATCAAACATACACAGTGAATAAATTGAATGGCGAAATGAGCTCTCAGTAATTTGGATGCTTCCAAGATGATCATGTACCCAGATCTTTAGGGAAGGCAGAGGGGGGTTAGACTGCTTTCCTGACTTCCCTCCAGTGTGTACTAATAGCTGTGATGCTCTCACTGACTGCTAGGATGTGCTAGTCACAGTGTGTCTTGTCTGTCCCGTAGCTTGTTATGGAGTTCTGTGGGGCTGGGTCCATTACAGACCTTGTGAAGAACACCAAAGGGAACACACTCAAGGAAGACTGGATAGCTTACATCTCCAGAGAAATCCTGAGGGTAAGGAGAAGGGCGAGTCTGTGATGCCCGGTACAAGGTCTTGTGTTTCCATTTTCATTTTCCTAGCCCTGAGTATTTCTTTGCATTAACTGTAACTGTACAGATGTTCTTTTCATGACAGCCAAGGGCTCTGTATAACTGGCTGGCTTTGATTGATTAAGCTACATCATGGTTTTGATTATGACAAGTATCTAAAGAAAGTAGACTTACACAAAAATAGTTTTCTGTATTTCCCTGAACTCACCCTCCAGGTGTTAAAAAGAAAATGCAAGTGAAGAGAAATCCTCTCTAACTATTGTTTTTATAGGAATCCTGTGTCTAAGCTTATGAATCAATATCAATGATGCCAATCGCTGGCTTTTAGAATCATCTTGTGGACTTTGGTATTAACTCTGAGAATTTGTTGCAATATTTACGAGGGGAAGTTCTAATGTTTAATGTTATTTACAGCTGATTGAAAGCCAGTTTATTATGTTAACGTTTCTGAACTACTGTTTTAGCAGATTCTAAATGATCGCGTTCAGTAGTGGTGCTGCACTTATGCCAAGGGCAGAGGGCCTGTGTAGATTGCATTTGGAAAGTGCGTGTGGGTTAGCAGTGGGCCTCTTCCCTTTGGCCAGCTGTCCCAGTGTCACTACCCCTTAATTACACATTTAGATGATTTTGTTGGATTTCATTTACCCACCACATTTAAAAAATAAAGACTGTGGAGTTAAACTAGAATCTAATTCTTGTGCTTCTCTCACTAATAAAATAAACTGTTGCTGTATTTTTTATTTATAGGTAAATTTACCCTACTTTTATATTTAAGTTTCTTAGAGGATTTCAGGTTTAAAAAACACCACCTAGAATTTACAGAGATGAATTTTAATTCCTTTTTATTTAGATATTTTATGAAGCCCTTGAAATTAAGCAGTTCCCTTAAGAAAACTAGTCATAGGGGCTGAGGTGGAAGAACCTTACCTTCTCTTTATAATCACACTCAGATTTCATTATGAAAACATGAGAGTCCTGTCTTTTATGGTTATTGTAAGAAGCAGAGTCTAAAAGTGGAAAACTAAGTATCCCATCCTGTACTGCTGTGAAAGAGTTCACCAAGTGGGCAAATGCATTCATTATATTAACAACTAAAACTCTTGGCGTGGTCTGCAGGAGAAAACAGTGGTTAGAGTGAGGCAGATGTGGGTTTGAGTCCTGCCTTTGCTACTTACCTGATACACACCCCTGGCAAAGTTACTCCCCTTTAAGGACTTTCTTCATCTGTAAATTTTAGATACCAACCTTATGAAGCAAGTGTCACTGTTATGAGAATTAAATGAGTTGGTATATATGAAATTATTTAATGTAATGTGAGTATATAACGAATTGTCAGTAAATATTAAACTTACTGACACCCTTTGTGTATATAATTCCAGTGTAGGACTTCTCAAGCAGAGATGTAGGTTTTAGTATGAATGCCCTAGGTGTCAAATGTATTTCACCTATCAGAGACAACTAACGTGTTTTTATGTACGCAGGCAAGCATTTTTCTACTGATCGTGTAATAAGTATATTTAGCTATTTTACTTCCATTGATCTCAGACATTATTTCAAAGATGCCCAGGTTGTTTGAGGCCCTGGAATGATCATAATAGCTTAATGGACATCCTTCTGAGATACACCAAATGTTTTCCACCTCAGTGGGTACCTGAAACAAAGAGTTCCCTTCATTTACATTTCATTTAGGATGGCAATTTTTTCTATAACCAAAGTCTAAATGAACTAAAAACAAGTCTCTGGAAGAGTCAGTGTGTCACAAGCTAGTGTGTGTTTTTTCACAGGGACCACTGAGAGTCCACTTTGGTAAAGAGAAAGCAATATGGTAAGAAGGAGGTGAGCTGTCCTGGAAAAGGAAGGCACCCAGCCAGCCCAAGTGGATAACCTGGGTTCTCAAAGACACTGCTGGGTTAGCTAATTTCTGCAGCAGCGAAACTTATCTACCTTCTTTAGTAGATGTTAGATTCACATGCTGTTATTATGTTAAGATCCTCAGAAGGTTGAGAGTCATGAGCATATAGGCCTCAGACATCAGTAGGAAAGCTCTCTCGGGCTGGCCCACTGAGACTCTTGACCAAAGGTTTACCAACAAAGCCAGCCATGTTCATTCCAGCCCACTTCCATGTTTATAGTCTGCACAGCTATTGATGCATTTTAGTAGAAGCTGATATTCATTGTGAGCCTTTCATAACCAACACTGAAGGACAACCTTTGATGTTCCTTTGCTCTGTGTCCATGAATGAGAGTTACAGGACGAATGTTTTCTGGTTTTGAAACTTTGATGCATTTGCTCTAGGGTAGTATTTAGTGTGTATTTGGACTATCTTTGCTATGGAGGAATAATTGTGGCTTAACTTTTGGCATGGTAGTAGTTGAACATGCATTCTCTCTCTTCATATAGGGAAAGATGTACTCATTTGGAATAATCATAACTCAAGTTCACACTGTCTACGAGCTATTAGACACACCTTGAGTGGTTTCACCTGGAGACACATCAGTCCCTTAGCAGTAGGGACAGGAAGTAGATATTTCTTAAGTTTATTGCTTGTAAGAAACAAGAGTGCATGCAGGCCACATTTCTTGGAGAAGATATGAATACTTATGTTTGTTGTTGCTAAGATAATCCTATAAAAGTATAAGATGGGGGTTGTGAAAGAGAATATAAAATGAACTGAAATAATAGAAGTAGGAATTATGAAAGAATTAGGGAAGCTGCTTTTTTTGTTTGTTTCTTCTTTGCTGTTCAAAGTTATGCCATGCTGAAAGGAGAGACTTTCTTCCTAACTATAGCACTAACATACCATATATTTTTAGTGCCTTTTTCCCCTAGTCAGTGCTTTGCGGTGTAACACTGCACATCCTGTGTGGGGGGAAAATAAACAGGGCCATCAAGTAAGCTCAATTCTGCTTTATAAGCAGACTAGTAAATTGTTGTTTAGAAACCCCCTGTGCTAGAAAAATTAGTATTCTAGAGCGGCTGTTATATTTAACACATACCCTACACAGTAATGATAATAAAACCTCACACAAAAAATCAAACTGGAAAATGAAATAAACCTTTCTTCTGATCTGGCCTTTTTGAATTGAGACATTTCAGAATAAATAGCTTGCTTGTATCTTAAGGAGGCAGCCTATAGATTTGGCTTCTCTAGCTAAAGATAGAAAAAGTACAGGAGTTGTGAGAATGACACATTTTTGTCTGTCGGGCATCTGTTGGATGCAGAATGTGTTTTTGTTCTTCTGCCACCTCTCTTAAGAGACATGCTCTTGGGCTTTGCTCCAGATACAAGGTCATCAGAAAGTGCTATATGCCCAGTAGGGTTTATATCCTTGGGAAGGAAGGATATTTTATTTGAACATAAAGCTGTTTCAGTGGCAGAATTGTTTTATGCTGGGGTGGAAGTGGGATTGATCAGCAGTTAGCAGTTTGTCACTTTGTGGTGGGAAAACTAGGCAGTGTTCAACAGCCAGACTTAAAACCCTCTCTGGCTCTCTGCTTTTCCCCCGGGATGGGTCTAGTTCAGATATACCCACGGGGTCACCCACTGAAAGATGGACATGTAGCGTGGGAAAGGAACCACCCTGTACACAAATAGCACAAATTACAGCAGAGAAACTACAGATGGTAATCTAGAGCGTATCTTCAAGGAACAGCTAGAAACGGGTAATGTTGCTCACACAAGGGACCTAACCCACTGGAATTGGGGAATGGGTACTTCTTTCTGTTTGTGTGGTACTACTGGTGCTGTCTTCATGGGAAGGCACTAAGATTGAATTATAGTACGTTCCGAATATGGTTCATAAAACTATTGGCGTGCATGTGCATTTTGTTATAAAAAGTGTGTTCCTGGCTATTTGCAGCAACAAAGAACTAAAATTCAAATCTGTCTGTCTTCTTCAGGGACTGGCACATCTTCATATCCATCACGTGATTCACCGGGACATCAAGGGCCAGAATGTATTGTTGACTGAGAATGCAGAGGTGAAACTTGGTATGTGATGCATGTGCCACATGATCTAATACTTGGCCCCTGGTGCAGACCAGCGACACTCTCTACCTCACTGGCATTTAGCTAAAAGCTCAGTCTGTTACCCACATTTTCTCTTTTGTTCTACTAAAGAAGTGAGAACTGGGCTTATTATTTTGTCTGGCTCCAAGCGCCCTTCCCTCTTGCTTCTCCCCTCTGCTCTGCTCACCATATAATAGACAGACTACTGTTTAAATCAGATCACATCACTTTCTTTCTTAAAGACCCGTTAGTGGCTTCCTTTTACACCTGGAATAAAATGTACATTTCTTACCATGGCCCATAAAAAGCCATGGCTCCTACTACTTTCCAGCCCTACTTTGTGACCATCCTCACTTCTCTCTTCTTCAGTTCACTCATTTTTATATTTCTTAGACTTTTCCCTTGGCGTCTTCACATACACTGTTCCCCACTGGGAACAGTTCTGAAGTTGCAGTTTTTTCCTCATCTTCAGAGACCTTCCCTGACCCTCTGATCTGTATTGGGTCCCACCACTTGTTTCCTCATTAATACTGATCACAATTTATAATTATACAGCTATTCGTTTGCCTCTATTTCTGACTTATTTACCGGAATGTAATTTCTAGGACTGTAGCAACTAGGATGTTTTATTTATGAGAGCATTCTTTTTTTTTTTATAATTTTTTTTAACGTCTGTTTACTATTGAGAGACAGAGAAACACAGAGCATGAGCAGGGGAGGGGTAGAGAGAGAGGGAGACACAGAATCCGAAGCAGGCTCCGCTCTGAGCTGTCAGCACAGAGCCCAACGCAGGGCTCAAACTCAAAAACTGCGAGATCATGACCTGAGCTGAAGTCAGTTGCCTAACCAACTGAGCCACCCAGGTGCCCCTTATGAAAGCATTCTAATCTGGCACCTAACTTAGTGGCTTAGATGTAGTAGGTGCTCAGTAAATTTATGTGTGGATGCCTGAATGGATGAGGTCCAAAGTATCTTCCTGGAGACGATTTTATAATGGTTCTTCTATATTTCCTGTTTCCCTTACCTGAATTTGAACTTTTTTCTTTTTTCCTTTAAAAAAAATTTTTTTTTAATGTTTTTATTTATTTTTGAGACAGAGAGAGACAGAGCATGAGCAGGGGAGGGGCAGAGAGAGAGGGAGACACAGAATCCAAAGCAGGCTCCAGGCTCTGAGCTGTCAGCACAGAGCCCGACACGGGGCTCGAACTCACGGACCGTGAGACCATGACCTGAGCTGAAGTCGGACGCTTAACTGACTGAGCCATCCAGGCGCCCCTGAACTTTTTTCAATCCCACTTTTATATAATGGTTCTGTCAAATTTTTAAACAGAATTAGCAGTAAGTTTTCTTCCACTAAGGCATCACAGAAAAAAATTCTTTCTACTTATAAGGATCTACTCCATCTTTCAAAAATCTTACGCACCGTAGTTCTACCTTAAAATCTTCATTATTGCTTTCTTGCATAATACCTCCATTTATCGGTCGTCTGTGGAGAAATAGGGTGCCCATTTAGGAAATTCCCTCAAAACCAAGATAGGAGACACTTGAATTGTTCTCATTCCCAGTGACTCAGCAAGCTGTGTGTGTCCCCTGCACTGGCCCACTGGTGCCAGGCCTGTGATACTCCCTTCGTAATAATCGCTTGGTGATCACTTGGGACTGCTATTTGAGTTGCTGCAAATGGCATGCACTGCTTGGCACATGTGTCTGTCTCAGGAGCCCTTAGCTTGTGAGCCCACCTCTTGGCCATGTCGTTGCCCGAGTGGCTTCAGGAGATGTACATACACAAGTTGAGTCTATAACCCCATTCCTGTGAGTGACCTCAGCATCGTGCAGTCCTCCTAGGGGTAATGACAATGTACGTAGTGGTATCATTGGTGAACATTCTATTAGAGATCCTGATCTTCCTGTCAGCTCTGCCTCCCACCCTTGAACTTTCCTCTAGACTACCATCATCGTTCGGCTGAGTAGGATGTAGGGGTCACTCTGAAAAATCGGAAGTCCCAGGTACTCTGAGGGGTGTTTCTTAGTATGTTTGTGATAGAGCTTCATTCTCTTTATTGAATTCATTACTGTGTTCTTTCCAGAAAACCTTTGTGGCTTTCTCTCTTTCTGTGGTTAGTGCTGCCTCAGAAGCTAGGTCATGTGGGTGTTAGTCAGTTCTCCTGAACTTGGAGCTTTCTATGACTTGATCTTGTTTGTCGCAGGCATGTTTCCTGCAAGCACTGAATGTCCTAATTCATCCAAAAGTCCCTCTGGTGGCCACTATCCTGGAAGCTCAGGGAAGTGGCTGGGTTCAGGCTTCCCAGGAGCCGGTAGGTAGACTGGTAGAGGATCTTGTCATTTTAGTGGCTCTGCTCAGGAGACTGCTCCTTATCAGTGCTGGTGACCTTGAGGAGTTTGTATATCCATGAAGTATTACTCCTTGAGTTTACTCTGAAGACACCTCCTCCTCACCTTTCTTCGTCTGATAGTTTACTTATCTGCTAATTATGTTCTACTCCTTCCTTTCTCTTCCTCCCACAGTTGATTTCGGTGTGAGTGCTCAGCTGGACCGGACAGTTGGGAGGAGAAATACATTCATAGGCACCCCCTACTGGATGGCTCCTGAGGTCATTGCCTGTGATGAGAACCCAGATGCCACCTACGATTACAGAGTAAGAGGCGCCTACTTTCTTGGCCTTTACTGGGTCCCTGGCATTCCTGAGGGATGGGGGCACTGCTTACAAAAAGCTTACTGCTTTTTCAATGAGAATGACTTGGAAACTTTGTTGCAAGTGCAAATTTTCTGGAACAGTATTGAGATGCTGTCTTGTTATTGTTCATCCCCCATCACCTCTGTTCTCCTTACTAAGTAATATTCTGCTTTCAGGGCAATGCAAGTCACTGACTTGTGCATAGAACTTTTTGTCACGAGTAAATTAAATGCTTCTGCCCTGTTTGCCATCCTTGTAAAATTGAAGAATATAATCAGATGTTTATTATACTTTTAAAAATACTGTCAGAATATATAACAATAGCTTCATCTATGTGAAATTTTAGAGTATTGCTAAAGAGCTTTACAGCTTTGATTTGGCATACAAATAATATATTTAAATTATTAGAGTGACCTCTAGGGACTTGTATCAATAATGCACTTTTTTGATCTCAATGTAAAGCCCATATTTGATCATCAGATTCAGGTTGAGCGTTTACAAAAATTATTTTTTTAAAAAAGTTCTCTTGCTGTAATTAAACGAGTCAGAGTGTCTATGTATCTGTTAACGGTATTCAAAATTGAGTTCATATCTTCACACTCTCCAGTGTATTTTAGTATTTATTATAAATACCCAATTAATGAAGCTCATTTTAAGTATATGGTATGGAGGAATTTTTATTTTATTTTATTTTATTTTATTTTTTAAATTTTTTTTAATGCTTATTTAGTTTTGAGACAGAGACAGAGCATGAACGGGGGAGGGTCAAAGAGAGACAGAGACACAGAATCCGAAGCAGGCTCCAGGCTCTGAGCTGTCAGCACACAGCCCAACATGGGGCTCGAACTCACGGACCGTGAGATCATGACCTGAACCGAAGTCGGACACTCAACCGACTGAGCCACCCAGACGCCCCAAGAAATTTTTATTTTATTTTTAAACATGCTGGAGTATTTTACAATAAATTATAGACTAGGTGACTTTTCACTCTTTATTATGTTATTACATATCCAAAAATATTTTCCAGCATACCCAAAATATTATGATGCTTAAGTAAATTAAAAATAATTTCATAGTACAGAGTTTGTAAATAAACCCAACTGGTTTATATCTGGCTTATCCACATGAGTGTTTAATATAGGACAAGACATTGTATTTGGTTGTTTGGCTACTGTGTATCTCTTAATCAAGGCTAACAAACTGCCCCTCCTCCTCTTTTTTTCATGACACTGATTTGTTGACGAGGCAGTATTCCACCATATAGATTTGTCTTACCATTTTTAAATTTTAACTTTGCAATCTTTGTTAAGGTATTTTCCTTGTTTCTTATAAACTGGAGAAATTCCATTAGTACTCAGAAAACCTAAAGCAGGATTGCCTCAGGAGATGGGTATGGTTTGTGTTATATCACACCAGGGGGGCGTGAACATCTGTATATCCCGCCACTGATGCTTAAGATTAGTCACTGAGTCCAGGTGGGTGAAGCCCCTCCTTTGCACTCGACAGTATGGAAAACCTCATAAAAATAAGGGAGAAATTTGTGGGCCTGTCCTTCTTGGAATCAAACATGTGTTTGAATTGTGTAGCATAATTATAGGTTATTTAGAAAACCGAGCAACTTTAAGTAAATCTTTCATTAGAATATAGCATATAAACAAAAGAATGCTAATGATAATAACTACCCAATTGTCTGCTTTTTAAAAATCTGTTTTGGATTTTAAGAAATTGGCTGATAAAACTTACTTCCGTCATTCATCAGCCGATGTTTATTGAGTGCCTACCACATGCCAGTCACAATTTTGGGGACGCAAAGGTGAATAAAACAGATGAAAATGTCTGCCCTCATGAAACTTGTATTTGGGTGGGGAATAAAGTTAAAATTCAAATTTTACAATTAATATTTCAGGGGACTGAGAAGAGATTCCAGGCCTAGAAAGGCAGCTGATTGCTTACTCCTTATTAAGTTTGAAGGGACAGTAGAGAGGCTCAGCGGTGTGATTACAGTTGGTGAATTCAACTCGGAGCCTTTTATAAAGAAGGCTTTCTAGCCTTTAAACTTTTTTTTAAAGTTAATTTATTTTTTAATTCAAGTATATACTTAACATACAGTGTATATTAGTTTCAGGTTAGCCTTTAAAATTTTAACATCTTAATTAAGTTTGAGATAGTGACATAAATCATAAAATTAAACATAACTTGGGCCAGGAGTCAAAATTACTGAACGTAAAGAAATGAGGAGACACACTGAACAGCAGGCATACAGTGGCCTAGAGAAGCTTTTACATGGACCATCTCTTGTTCAGTCATAGATGGGAGTGGTTCTAGTTAACAGGTCGATTTTATATTTATTTTTTCATTCATTCATTCATTTGGAAAGTATTCTTACGTATGTGTTTGTGCTTTTAATTTTCTGGCAACTTCTTTTCAGTTTATATACCAAAAAATGCCTTTAAATCATTTGTGTGACTAGTCAGCAGTGATAAGTTAGTGGCTTCATATCTAATCCAGTAGCTGTAACATACTGTTTTATTTTTGCAGAGTGACCTTTGGTCTTGTGGCATTACAGCCATTGAAATGGCAGAAGGTGCTCCCCGTAAGTAATGTACTTTCATCTTTAGCCCAGCTCTTCTGTGTGAGTTAAAATCAGTCTCAAGCCTTCAAAAAGAACAACTTCATGGATAAAGCCTTTCCTAGTGGGGCATTTAGTGGAAGGAATCATAAATACAGTGAAGTTTTAGATGTAAAAGGATTCTTGGCATCCACTCTTTCTTTTGAAGATCCCTGAAGTCTGTAGGCTACATTTTACATTTTATCTTTTATGTAAGTTGTATTTAGATGTGTGACCTGAAATTATGCTGACATCAGATAATAGGCAGTAATTTTTCTTTTCACAATTTAAACTTTAGTGAAACTAAATCCTAACACGTGACATTTTAGTAATACTTATGTTATTACTTTACAAATAGAGGCCTAACTTTTTATCTGTAGAATAATTTTTTTTTCTTTTTTTTTCCTTTTTTTGGATACTTGTGAAATTTGCTTCTCCCTTTCAGTTAAATCAATGACAACTTCATAAAATTGATTTTTGAGCAGAGACGGGTAGAATTGCAGAGAACAAAGGGACAAAACAGCGTTATCTGCTGGTCCCCCTAAAAAAAGGGGTACACAAAGAATGTATACATGTCATGCTACATAGTTGCTGCTGAATAAATATTTGTTGAATGAATGAAAAAAATTTCCAACAGCTAAAAATTAGTTTACAGTACAGAAATGGATGTCAGTCTTGAACACCATGTTTCTTCATGTTTCCCTCTGAGGAATTGAGACAGGGATGTATTGCCAGATCCTTTGTTTCAGGTTTTTTTCACAGTGGGAATAGATTGTCTTCTTTGCCCCCATTTCTTAGCTGCCTTGTAAGATTCTTACGAAGGTAAATAAACATACAAAAATGCACATTACCTCTTTTGATATATTAATATGTGCATTTACACCTGCTATGCCTTTATGGACAAGTGAAAGAAATATAAACAGTAAATGCACAGAATCAATCCGTTTTGTTCTCTCGTCTTTGCTCCTTCTTAGTAACACTGGCTATAGCAAAAGAACAGTTAACATTTCTGGAGGGCTTCACTGGGCTTATTACTATGTCTAGGCACTCTGTGAATGCCTTTTCGAGCAGTATCTGATTTAATCCTCACAGTGACCCTATGACAATAAAATTATTTTCATTGAGATCTTATAGATGGTGTAGAAACTTAAGCTATTCACTCTTTTAAGACTTTGAATCCATATTTATCTTTGATTTATGAAAACTTTCCAATGTCAATTTGAATTGTGAAATTATGTTCTTCTTGTTGCTCTTGACCTCCTTATCTTTTGCTATGTTTATGAAGGGGCAAATTCAAGGTATATCCTAGGGTTGATAGCTGGATGTCTAAACTGCTTGACATAAAGATTATCAGATGATGGGACAGCGCATTTGATATTTTGAGTGAGCCCTAGAAATTAAAAATGAGTAAAATAAGTGCCATACTGACACAACCATCTCCTTTCCCCAGCTCTCTGTGACATGCATCCAATGAGAGCACTGTTTCTCATTCCCAGAAACCCTCCTCCCAGGCTGAAGTCAAAAAAATGGTAAGCTATGTATGCTTTTGTTGTTGTTGTTGTTCTTTCCTTTTTTAAAACAAATTGTTCCTTTTCAGTTTCGCTCCAAGACAAAATTCTAGCCATTTTCATTCCCAAAGAACGTAAGAGCCAGCACTGTGAAACACCAGTTAAATTGGTTTTTTTCTTGATAAATTCTTTTCATTACAAAATAGTAACAAGTGACCATATGAAATACTGTAACATGGTTGAAGAAAAAAAGTTTCACTTTAATATTTAAGCCCACTTTTAAGTATATTTCTAAGCATTTTCACATTAAAAAGCATAGCTGTACTGACTTTGTAGTTCCTCGGGTAAGATAGGATTTGAACATTAATGGAGGCATTTACTGTAATGATTACAAAACATTGGAATTATTTGTATCTTTTTTCATTCCAGAAATGAGAGGAATGGTCCTCTCTTTGGGCTGCCACCTTTCTTTCTCCCTGCAGCTCACATACTTGCAAAGCCAAAGTTGCTTATGAGTGAAGGGAGATGATGGTGACCTTCCTCGTGAAAGCTTTAAGAATTGTAGCGGTGTGGAAAAGTGTTGATTTGGTTTAGTTTTAAAAGTCTTTACAGGAGAGGGTAGTGCTTTGTTTTCACCTGAGAATGTTGCTCCCTTATTTCTCCTTGAACTTTTTTTTTGAGTCCTTTCCTCTCACTTTGTCTCCATTCAGTCTCCTCATGCACGTGGGTCCTCTCCCCTTCTTCCATTCCTGTTTTCTGGGGCACGTCTGTCTCACTGGTGCCCACCTCCTACTATGGTGGTTTTTTCCCCTTCTGAAACTATTCTCACTTATTTTCCAATGAGTGTTATCTCCTCTTAGGTTCTTGACTCTAATTCTGAAGTATGTGAAACATCTCAGTTTCAAGCGTTCTTCTGTTCTGGTTTTGGTCTTTTAGCCATTACTGTGCTCTTTTCTTCTTGGTTGCTCATCTTCTGATGTCCTGTGGTTTTCTTTGCCCATCTGTGGGCTTTACATGCACACACGTGTTTTCACTCTTGTTTCTTTCATACTTCTCCCCGTTCCTCACTGTCTTTACCGACCTTTTGTCTGCTGGCAGGAATTTTCTCATTCTACTTACACTGTCTTTAACCACCTTCAACTCCAGATAACTGAGCTTATCTAGTTCCACTTACCAGTTTTTAGAGAGTTCTTTAAATCTGTACAGTTGTCAAGATTTTAGCCCCACTTGGTCTCTTGTACTGAAGCATGATAGCTGTAGTCATCAATGGTGGGTGGCCAACTTTAGGGAAACCAACTGTGTATTGAGGACATCACCAAGGAGTAAGTTCTGGGGGTGGGGTAACACTACCTAGCTAAATCAAATAATGCTATCTTATTAAAGGGAGTTTATGCTCTGTCTTTAGGGTACCTCACAATTCACAAGTCTTGTCAGCTGGCCCCACTCTGATTATTCTGTCTGTTATTTGCAGTTTGGGATTAACCATTCTGTGTATAATACAGTGATCTAAAGAGACAGCTGTAGATGGCAACAAATCTTCTTGCTTTCTTACACCACATTTTCTCTAAAGTTGATTAGATGCATTTTCATCCATTTACATCATTGCTGTCATTTTATCCAGGTATTCTGAAAGAATGAGATGATTGCAAACATAGTGTTTTTTTTCCCTTTCTGATTGCTATCTTCCTATCCACCAGTGTAAATTTCTCCTGCTGGTTTTAGAGAAGTGATCAGGGAATTCTCTTCTAGCAGAACTTGACAATTGATTTTAAATTTTTTTAATTTTTTAATTTTTTTTTTTTTATTTATTTTTGAGACAGAGAGACACAGAGCATGAACGGGGGAGGGTCAGAGATAGAGGGAGACACAGAATCAGAAGCAGGCTCCAGGCTCTGAGCCATCAGCCCAGAGCCCGACGCGGGGCTCGAACTCACGGACCGCGAGATCGTGACCTGAGCTGAAGTCGGACGCTCAACCGACTGAGCCACCCAGGCGCCCCGACAATTGATTTTAAAGAATATATTGTAGATCATTGATTCCCAAATGTTAATTTGTAGACATGGAATGTGAGAATCCCTTTGGAATCTTAATTTAGGGTTCCAACCTCAAAGTGTTTCTTGTTTGTTAGGTCTGAGGAGTGACCCAGGTATTTGTATTTTTAATAAACTCTAAAGTGGAGTTTATGGGCATTGGAGTTTAGGAATCTCTGTGTTAGAGCAATTTCCACGACAACTGTGTAGAGTCTACCATGTTCCTCACTACACAGAATAAAGAATAAAGACCACAGAATAAAGTCACAACCTTGCTGTGTGACTTTGAGGACCCTTCTCTGAGCTGATTCTGACCTATTTTTCTGTTCTTTTCCACTTTTTATACTAGCATCAGAAAACGATTCATTACTCCCTAATACTTTTCTCCCTTTGTTCATGTTGTTCCTTTCACTCTGGAATGGTGGCTTCTCTCTCCCATTTCTAGAGTATCAACTATCCTACTTTTTTATGCTGGCTAACCCCCTGTAGCAGTAGTTCTTTCTTCCTCTGTAAGGTTGAGTACATACCTGCTATTGTGCGTCCATAGATTTCCTCCACTTTATTTCCTATGTGTATTTCTTACAGAGCCTAGCATAAACAAATGTAAATTGAAATGTAAATATTTGTCGAATTGAAAAAAATGGCAAATTTGAATGGAAATACAAGACAATAGAAGTGATTCTTCAAAGTAGTGAAGTAATTAGAAAGAACTGAACGAAAGACTGAACAACTCATTCATTCAACAAAAATTTATTACATACCTCTTGTGGTCTGCCATGCTCAGTGCTGGGCATTGCCGACAAGTTGAAAAGTAGAAATCCGTTCCTGACCTGTACCCCAGCAGGGAGACAAACATAAACATGAAGTGTATAGTCTATTAAATGCAAACAACCTTAGAGGAAAGCCTTCTAATTTTGGGCATGTAGGGTGGAGTGTTGCCAAGGAAAGCCTTACCTAAGGAGACCATATCTTATCTTAGTCTCAAAAGGTAGGATAGGTAAGTGTCTTGGCCAAGGCCATGGATAGGGGTCATCATGAGCCAGGCATGGAGGAAAGGGGAAAAGTAGAAGTAGCTAGTAGGGTAAATGTTTGTGACAGAGTCCTTGCCCTCCTCAGAGCTGTTATGTATTTCTGTCTCTGTACATTAAGCATAGAGAACTGATCGAAATATCGTATTAACAGGTTCAAGAGCCAAAGCATTTGGTCATTTACCAGCTCCTTATCTTTGTGTCCATCCTTGTCTTCCAGGTTCCAGACATCTACTATCCTGTCTGCCTTCATTTTCACAAAAACCCCTGTGATTAAATGACTAATAAACGACATTACATTTAAACCTAGTTCATTTAAAGCTGACTGCTTTCAGAGCTCTCTGTGGTGTATTGGTGGTGGTGTGGTATAATTCTTAAACCGTGTTTAAGTGATGCTCCTTATCCACAATGGTCCTGGGTTCCTCATACTTTCCCTGTGCATTTGCAGAATGTTCACAGTGAATTATGAAGCTCTTGTATGTTTTCAGACTAATAATTTACTGATATTTTGGAGCTTTGCTCTTTGCAGTAGAAATTCGATGATCTTTTTTACTTTCTCTTACAGGTCAAAGAAATTTTTTAGTTTTATAGAAGGGTGCCTGGTGAAGAATTACATGCAGCGGCCCTCCACCGAGCAGCTTTTGAAACATCCTTTTATAAGGGATCAGCCAAATGAAAGGCAAGTTAGAATCCAGCTTAAGGACCACATAGACCGGACCAGAAAGAAGAGAGGAGAGAAAGGTATTAATCTGTTTTTATTTTCATCTTAAAAAAAAAAAATATTTGAGGTTTTTGCCCACCAGAATAGGTTACTCCTTTTCCACCCAGGAGTTTGTGCTCCCTTGGCCGGTGCTGGCATAGTTTGTCTCTGCTCTGCGGGTCAGCCATGAGCCTCAGGGCCAGCCCGACTCAGGTGGAGTAGACCGGAGCTGCATGCTATGTCACCAAGCTGACACCAGATAAACCGCCACTGTGGCTGGTCAGCATGAAGGGATGTTTCTCTTGTTCCTCCTCAGGAACATGTCTTTGTTGCTGCTCTTTTTACTTCATTATGTGCATTTGCATTCTGAATAAGTCACTCAAGGTTTATTGAGCACCAGCTGTGAACGTCACCATCCGTGTGTTCATTGCATGTCTCTCCTACTTGAGAACCCTCTGGGTTTCTTACTGCTTTACTCTGTGCAGGTGGTGTGGCCAGGCCTGGGCCACATGTGTGCCTGACTACTTTTCTGTCACCATAGCACAACGTGAACATGTTAATTATTTAATGTTTCTTTCTGTTCCTGGTGTCTTGGTTTTATATCTCTGTGTGGTCTGTATCTACCTGTCCGGAGCACCATCTGTCTCCTTGCTGTCCAGCAAGATGGAGCCCAGGCTTCTCCACCGTCTTCCGCCTTCACCGAGGCCTCCAGCTCACATTGATCTTTCTGTTTTATGAATTCTTATCATAACTTTACAGAACATTTGATAACTGGCATCTTGACGGTGAATTTTTTTGACGTTCAAATTTCAAGGCCAAAAGAGAAACTAAGAAGAGCAAGTTCAAGGCAGTAAAAAGACTTGGTCACAGTCCTCTTTGGAGGTCTGTAGTGAGCTTTTTACATGTTCTTTTCAGTCTTCAGAGCTACATTATCAGCGATGCTCACAACTACTTTTGGTCCTCTGATATATTCAGTTATAAAAGTAATTAAGTTTGGTATGTTAAGCTATGCAGTTACAATAAGTGAACTGAAATTTGAAAACAAAGCTTTTTTGGGGGTGGGAGAGGGAGGTTATTTGTATATTGAATCATTTTCCCAGTATGTACTTTCTCACCGTCATGGAGCATTTGCTCCGTGCCAGGCGTTTTCTGAGCACTCCACCTGGACTCTCGTGCACATTTGTGGATGGGAATTATGGAGCACTTTATCTTCATTTCTTTATTTTCAAGTTACATTCATTTACCTTTCAGATACCCTCAGCCTCTTGTCAATAATTAATAGTTCATAGTACCAAATTGTAAACATAACAGAGTACTACTTAAAGGAGTCTAAAAGATTACTTAGGTTAGAATTTCCTTTGGAAGCTAACCTGTTTTTATGTTCTTTAAAATTATACAGTTTTGATGGTCTTCTCAGTGAAAAGAACTAATGTTGTATATATAGATTGATGAATCTGTAGATATGTGTATCTAGAATTATGTATAATATAGACTGACCCCATTTTAAGTTCTCAGAACTGTTTTTCTTACCGAGATACTGATTTCCAACTTCTGTGTCTCTGAAAAAAGTTAGAAACGTGGTTTTTGTTTGCAAATAGACTTGTTTTACACATCTCTTCAACCTTTCTAGTTTTGATTGCTCTCTGGAGTGAAATTGTTCACTCAAAGTTTAGGTACTGACCTTAAGTACAAGGTCTGTTACTTGGGGTGACGTAGTATAAAACCTGCTGATGTGAAAACAGGTTGCTCATGTTGACATTTTTGCTTGATGTGGTGAAAGAGCACCTTCTCTCTCCTCCTCTTGCTGTATTGTTTTTGCACCGATTTTTCCCTGGCTTCACCTTTGTAATATGTGGGGACATTGGATTTTGTCTCTCAATGCCCCAAGTACTTCCTGTAGTTCACTCATCAGTCCAGCAGACCTTTCTCTCTGCTGCACTCTGAGTGGCTCCCTGAGTGCCAACAGTAAACAGATGACATCTCCTAGTTGCCTTGGTTTGGGCAGTTAATCTCTTTCTTTAGCCTTTTGGCATCAATGGGATTTTGCCAATTTGCTGATGCATTGGAGTCACTTTTCTTGAGTGTCAAGAGCTTGAGCACCCCTCTCACAGCCCTGTACCCCCTCACCAGTGTATCCCATAAGGGACTGTCTTGAATACAGTGAAATCTGCTCTTCCATGGGGAGTAAGGGTGGCCCAGGGAATTGGGTGTCACCCCCCTCCTTCCCCAAGTACTCCATATACATTATCATTTTCATAAAGAACGTATCGTTTATTTTCTGCCATAGTGCTCTTAGAGATGTTTGCATGTACATCCATGTATCATGATTTGTGAACTGTTCCATTTATCTTGTCCTTTATAGATGAAACCGAATATGAGTACAGCGGGAGTGAGGAAGAAGAGGAGGAAGTGCCTGAGCAGGAAGGAGAGCCAAGGTAATAATGATGAAGCCACTGTTCAGCTTCCTGCTTTATGAAGAGGTTGTTTCATGCTAATGCCAGGATTTCAAAAGATGCCTGCATAGTTCAAAGAAATCTTAAAGTACTTTGAAAGTACCTTAATCTCTTCATTCTTCTTCATTCTTCAAAAGATTCTTATGAACACTTTTCCCCCTCTGGATTCTCTTATTCAGTGGTGCTTTACCAAGATTGCACTGTTTCCCCTCCCCCAGTTATTTGGAAATGTAGAGTGTTGTGTTTGGTTCTGAGGAAAGGGATCTTGCCGCTGGCACTTACTGCTCCAGAAGGCATGGATGGTAAATGCTGTGCTGCATATTAAATAGTCCTACCCACAAAGAACTGTCCTGCTCATGGGCCAGTAGGGCCTCCATTGAAAAACACTGCAGTCTTTCCTAAAATGTTTTCTGTTTTGTTTTGTTTTGCTTTCCCACAAGTGTGGTTACCAGTCTTGCATTTTTTCTACGAGTGTATATAATGTCCTGACCCATCTACTAGTCTATGTTTTGGTTACCTGTGGCTTCCCAAGTTACAGTGAAGCAGAAGGTTGAAGGTTTGGTAGTATGAACCTTATAGTAACTATTCAAGGAATATGAGATTTTGAAATTTTAATAATGGTCTTGCCTGGCAGTCCTTTGTGCTTTAGCCACACAAAACTTACTGAACAAAAGGAGGCTGGAAGGGCGTGTTGAGAGACCTGTGGGGACCCATGTGTGGGCGGTGGGGGTTTGAAGAGAGCACATGAAGAGATGAGAAAATCTTTTGATAAAACTCCTTAATATCCTTTTCTTCATACATAGGAGAATGTTTTTAATCCATCTGAGACTAAATATTTTCTAGTAATTTGAATCGATTTCATGAGAAATATAATTGTTTTGGATAGGAGTATGATAGAAGGAGAGAGTGGTTTCAGGAGATTGATTTGCCATGTTATTTCTGGGCATTGGAAGTAGAGTGGTGGCTCTCAGCAGGGAGACCAGCTAGGAATGATGTTGTTTATCTCCCAGTGGCTCATTCTTGGGACCCACTTGGGCTCAGCTGCTTACTCTGGAAATAGGCAGTGGGAGGGCATACGTGACAAGACTTAGTGGACCAGAAGAAGGAGGGAAGGGTAGTCCTGAAGATTACTCTGATCATTCTATTGTGGTAGACTCAGAACGTGATGTTGCTTTTATTGGTGGGAAATAAGGTGGTCAGAGAGGGACTAATGAAGTGGGAGAAGAGGATTTCAACTTTCCTTTTATACAGTTTGAGTTGATGTGAGAATCCGAAGTTAGAGATGTCTTGTCATGCAGACATCCCGGACAGAAACAGATAAAGGATGTAATACTATTGAGTTGTAGATACAGTTATTCCCATGTTTAGTTGAGTCCCAGGGTGGAAGGAACTCATTAAGAGGATGAATGAGAAATGGAATAGAGTGCTGAGGCCGCTGTCTCATCCGGAGGGCAGAGTGATCTGTGAGTACTCCTGAAAGCTCTGCCTTTTCCTACAGCTCCATTGTCAACGTGCCTGGTGAGTCGACGCTTCGTAGGGATTTCTTGAGACTGCAACAGGAGAACAAGGAACGTTCCGAGGCTCTTCGGAGACAGCAGCTACTGCAGGAGCAACAGCTCCGGGAGCAAGAAGAATATAAAAGGCAGCTGCTGGCAGAGAGGCAGAAACGGATTGAGCAGCAGAAAGAACAGAGGCGGAGGCTGGAAGAGGTAGGAAGAGGGAAATGTCCAGTGGGTATTCTCTTTCTTTATTCACACTGGTAGCCAGACACTCAAAGGAATGTTTTCTGTAGCCTCCTGATGTGATACCTTTCCCCTGGCTTAGCTAGTCAGGTAACTTCAGAAGGAAGGCTTCTGTCTATGGTTTTGGACTGTCAGGTCTTCACATTCCTTGAGGTCTTTGAAATGTTTTCCTTGCTTGTAAAAACTGAAGGACCTGCCCCACCATTGTGCTAGATGCAGAGCAGCAGGGTCCCAGAGACCGCATCATACCAGTTCTGGAAAGGCTGTTTCTGTTTGTGGTTTAAGTTGGCCAGCTCAAGCTTGACCTGACTTAGTTTCTTCTCTTGGCCTCTGGATCTAAGTTCATGTGTACATATTTTTTTGAAACTTCAGACTTTTTCACAGGAAAAACATTTTTTTTGGTACAGACACCTTAACTTTAGTTTTTTATAAATGCCTTAACTTTAGGCACACACTATAATAAGGGATGAAAAAAAGAATTACATTGGGTATAATACAAATGCTGTTCTGTAATCTAATTGTTATCTAGTGAGATTAATTATATCCTGTGATAGGGAAATACATTTTGTACTACCTGCTGCTCATTTAATTCATTAATACTAAGCACCACTGGTGATGTGGTTACCCACAACTTGTTCGTTTGTAATTCATAGAAGTGTTATTTCTCTTTCACTTGGGGCTCAAAGAAACTTTTGATTTTATTTTCCTAACTACCTTTCATAATATGTCTCACAGCTCCAAGTTTCTCATTCATAATAGTACAACTCCCAGTTTCTCATTCATAGTAGTCTCCACTTAATGCATACACCTTATCGCTTCACGTTTCTTATGGCAGAAAAAGAACCCAAAACAACAAAAAAGCCCTGTATTGATACTAAACAGTGGAATTTAATTTAGATAACAGCACATATTACACAAGTTAGTTAGGAGTGTATTTGGGTTGGGGGGAATCTTTGTTTTGTGTGTTTTATAGTCTGAATTCTGCAAAACTTATACTTTTACCTGAGTTAGAAAACCAGTGTCTGTCTAGCTAAGGAGAATGGAAATGTTCAGCCTGGGCTTGCAGAAAAAAACATAGGACATAACCTTCCTCTGTAGGAGGGACAATATTGCTGTTTGTGTAACTCTTTTTGTGGCTTTTTTGCAAACTCTTTTGTAGTATTTTTAAGACTTTCTCCATGTTCTTTGAACATAACAGAAACCCAGAGTAGTCCAGGGTTTTTCAAGGTTGCCTGTTGACCATGGACTTCGTATATGAGAATGCTTGAGTTTTGAGGCTCAATTTCCAATTGTGTCTTTATGCGACATTCTCCACTGTCCATTTAAATCCTGGGCTCTACTTTCCCTGAGGACACGAAACAGGTTAGTTTGGTGGTTTGTAACTTTAGCTCCAGCCCATTTGTAACACAGAATTTGCTACAGAAATTGCTTTTGGGCCAAGTGGTAGTGAGACAAGTGTTCGTTATCCAGCCTCTGTGCCCAGTAGGGAGTGAGGATTACAAAGTGAAGACCAGCACTGGCTAGAGGAGAGACACTAAAGTTTTACAGCCATTTTGTTTTATTAGTTAAAATAAAGACTTGAGGATTAAGGATGTCTGCTAAGTGAGAACTTTGCACTTTACTTGCTTTAATTAGCCATTTAATTTCAGCTTCTTAGTAAAAATTCAAACTCACAGTCACCTCTTGGCACCTCTTAATCAGAAAAGATGGAGCTAGGTATGAAACAGGGCACATTTGCATGAATAGAATCCACTGATTTGGATTCTTGGTAATCTAGCTCCTTTTTTCTAGCCCAGGGTAATTAAGCATTGTCTATACTCTAGGTCCCAGAAGGTAATTTGGGAATATTTGAGCCCATAAATGATTTGTAGCCCTTTATTGGCATTAAACCTTCAATCAGAACTGTGTGGGGAATAGGGATTCCTTTTGTTATTAACAAAGTAGGTAAAGATGGTTAGCCTCAGTCATAAGATAAATGACAGTTAAAACTGAAAGGAGATGACAAATATCTGGCAATGACTGGCAAAAAGAAATGGCCCAAGAGTCGAGGTTGTAGGGAAACTGAGTATAGGTTTTCCTTTCTATGCAACTGCCATAAGATCAGGCTTATTGGTGCTAAGGACTCCTGTCACACCACCATTTCTATTTCTGAGCTCTCTTTGCAGGTTAGTGCTTTTGCCCTGCGTAAGTTCTTCATCTTTAAGAAATCTGTATGTGTATATACTCCACTCTTCCTTTGCTCCTTGTAATGTGCTGATAGGATCTCTCTCCTTTGTTTTCCTCTGCTTCCTCTTCCTTGGCTTCTGCATGAACTGGAGATCTTAGAAGCCCTTGCAGATATTTTTGAGTCTTGTCTCTCAGTTTTGCTGACAATGAGGTTTCTGTTTCTGTTTTCCATTTTCCTTGTTGCTTTTGGATGGTCCCAGGCTAAAAAGGGGAGAATGCTGAGCTCAGGCAGCCAAGTTTGTACTGGCAGCTTCGTCCACTCCTTTTCTGGACCTCACAGCTCCTCTAGTGTTTGACTTTGCTCCTTAGTCTTTCTCATCAGGATCCACTCAGGGTTTTCTCCGCTTACTCTAAGTATTTCATCCATATTCAAGACCCCGTGTGGTAATGACCCAGCCTCAAAAATTTTAATATTACCATTTACTTTTCATATTTAGATGCATCATCACACCTCTGGCTCAAATAGAATTGTTGCCTCTAGCTCATTTTTTTTCCCCATAAAAATTGTTCACAGGCCAGCTTTTTCTTCCATTCTTTCTTTTCTTTTTTTTTTCTTTGAGCACAAATGAATATTTGATTGTATTGTTGTCTTATCCTAATGGTTTGTGCTCTCTTTGCATTGAGTCTGGATTTGATACCTATTAACTATGTCTTCCTACTCCCACCACATCCACATATTTGATTAGCATGTTTTCTCATTCTTCATCTAATTTTAATACAAATATGAAGAGAACATCTGATCAGCAGTCTAAGTTAAGATTGCCATGTTAGTTGGTGTACTTCAGATGTTTTTTGAACCTGTTACATATTTCACTAAGTTTCCGTTTGCTAGTAGATACTTCTTCATTTCGACCTCAAGAAAACTTACCTAATTATTGGTAAAAGCAAGATACATTTGTCTGTGTTTGGAGTGCTACTTTAGTAAACTTCAGAAAAAGGAAATTTCTTAGAGAAGATTTGTTTTTTAGCAGGACTTTGGTGCCATCAGCACATTCTCGTTTTGTTTTTTTTGTTTTTTTAATATGCATAATTGGTTATTTTAGTATGGAAGAGTCACAATCAAACTTCTCAGTTAAGGTTAGAATTTATCCTTTCCTTTAGAAAAAAGAAAAAGACAACAAACCGATTTCCTGTCTCTCCAGTCTTCCCCTTTGGGAAGATGACCGCAGTGCCTATGCTCTGTAGACTTTTTAGGCCCTGGAGGTGTAGCTGTCACTTGGTGATTTGGGCTGCCTCGAGTTGGGGGTAAATGTTAGTGTCAGCCCCAGCGGTCTCTTTGCTTTTTCTTCCACCAAGAGGACACATGGTTATATTCATTCCTGTCATTTCTACAAATTTCAAAGTGACTAAAATCTTAGAGGGGTGGGTGAAAGTGGAAGAAATTAAAGATAAAGGAAAGCAAGAGAAAAACAGTTTTTCTGTGTGAAGTGAGATCAGTACTGAAGCTGAATTATAACACTAGAAAAATGTAAACGTTTCTAAGAAAAAAAGTTAATAAACTGCCCCATGTATTTGTTGGCTGCGAGATCTTGGAAGGAAGGCATGGTGGACTCCTTTACCCCAACCGGATCTTCACATATCTTAAAGGAATAGGAACCATTTCCTCACCCTACTTTGCTTACATGAAGGCCTTTGTTTGGCAGATCATGATTGTCTCCCATCACAAGTACATATTAGCACAGGGCTACCTTTTTTTACATACATGCATCTGGGTGTGCAGGTGCCCCTGTAGCCCACGCCCTGCCTTCTCTGTCAGCAGCTCCATTTTTTTTTTGCAGAGGGTAGCTGTCTTGTCTTTCAGCCTCCTTATAAGTTCTCACATGTTCTTTTGACATCCTAGTCTAGCATCTGGTTATATTTACAGTTAAATTTTGTAAGAGTTAGCTTAATTCACCAAATGTTGCTTGTTGCCTAAAGATGGGGAAGAGTTGTCTTTGGGGAGAAGCAAATAATTTTTCTACTAAGGCCTCATCAGAACTGGCAGGAAAAAAAACCTCAAGGATTGGTGGTGGTATGTTTGTGGAGTAACATGACCCCGGAAGTGCTTGGAAATGGCTGAATGTGAAAACCAGACTGGTTTATTAAAGTCCGTTAGTTTCTACAACAGTAAGTCCAGTGAAGTGTGTTTAAATGGACCTCACCATTATCAACGTGATCTATTTAGAAAAGTTTTTAGAATTGTGAGATGAAAGCATTACTTTTAAGTACCAAACTAGAAAGGGAGTTTCTAAACTCCCTTTATTAATTAAAGCATAGCTGGAAAAGTACATATTTACTTGGGCATGCTTGGGAAAATTTAAATAATAAGGAATTCTCTTTATAATTTGAGAGATGTAGAAATCACTTTATAGCATCATGCAGTTTTTTAGTTTCTTTGATTTTGTTTTCAAAGAGTGATTTAAGAAAATAATGATGACATCAATTTGCAAATGCTTCAAAGGATTATGTCATGTTTTTCATTCTTAGTGGGGTAAGCCTGAAAAGGCATGTTCATTAGAGTTTCGTAGGTTTTGTTATTTGAAATCACAGGCATAAGGTTAATCCAGTATGAATTGATGTTACTTAATTGATGGTTGATGGCATATGTTTTATTTTGGGCTGTTTTCTTTTGAGGTTCTTTTGCAAGAGGCCAGTTTTTCACATTAATCATCTATTAAGGTATATTTACTAAGGGATTTCTTTTAGTTTTAATTGTCTCCCCTCCCTTAAATTAAGAGCCTCTTCTGAGTATAGTGGTTTTTATGGTTCATAGTTTAAATTCTTGCTCTTAGTCCAATTTACAGTTTCAAATGTTAGAGCATAATGTGGAAGAAGAAATCAGTAAGTGCATTGTTTTTTGCCTTAGCCATCAGTCTTGTCAGCCAGTTGGTTTTCATACCAGGACTTGCTTAGTGGGCCAGTCCTAGGAAATACAGCACTTTCCACATTGTCTTGTTGATTTTTAAAAAGCATGTGACTTATGTTACGTACAAGACTTGGAGGAGAGGGCTCTGTCTAGTTTATCTTTGTATACTCACCATGGTGCTTATTAATATTTCTCAAATGCATGAATCAATCATTTGTAGTCCTACTTGCATCTCTGGAAAGAAGGGACTTGTTCTTGAAATTTATGCCTGTTCTTAAATGGACTTCTGGGTTTGAGATCTCTAATTTGAGTTCCAGAGAGACCTTAGAGAACTTTAAAGGATTTTGTAGACTATTCTGAGGCATAAAAGGTGTGTTGTGTAAAGTACGAGGCACTAACCAAATGTAACAATTCTTGTTTAAGCTTTTATGTACTTTCCAAGTGATCTTGAAAAGATGGCGTTATGATTTGATTGGATCTTGTTGGGACCTAGAGATATGAATGGATTCTTTAGTCCTTTATTACTCTAAACTCTAAATGTTGGAGATAAAATCACAGCAGTTTTTCTCTTGGATGCCGTGTGTTCGGTGTGAGGGTTGGATTCAACCCAAAAAAGTATTTATTGTGATATTTACTACAGAGCAGAAAAGATAAGTGAAACAGGATTCCTGCTCTCAAGGAGCTTATGGTCTTTTGTGTGTGTGTGTGTTGATTTAGCAACCAAGAGTTTCTTTCATAGGAAACAAAAAGCTTTTCGGAGGCTTTCATTTGACAGTTGAGAACATCAGTTGTAGCCTATTCGTGTTTGTAAGATATTTGCTTACTCTTATTTTGTGATGTGCATTTTGAATAAAACTTAAAATTTTTTTTAAATTATGGCAAATAATTACATAATAACCGTTACACTGATTTAGGAAAACAGTTGAAGAAAAATAACATGATGCTTATTACCTCACTTAAAATTTTTTTTAATATTTATTTATTTTGAGAGAGGGGGAGTGCAAGCAGGGGAGGGGCATAAAGAGAGGGGGAGAGAGAGAATCCCAAGTAGGCTCTGCATTATCAGCACAGAGCCTGATGTGAAGCTCGAACTCACAAACCGTGAGAACTTGACCTGAGCCAAAATCTAGAGACGGATGCTTAACCAGCTGAGCCACTCAGGCACCCCAATGCTTACCTCACTTTCGTTGAGAAATCCCAGTGAAGTGACTGAGAAAAATGGTATAAACAAGGACAACGAGAACAAGAAAGGAAACCAAATTGTGGAAGTTAGATAGTACATGGGAGAGTAAAGATTGTAAGAAGGCTAGTACTGCAAATTCTGGAAGAGTCAAAAATGAGAGGCAACAGGTGGGGCTAACAGCATGTAGATATGGAGAGTTAGATTCTCCCACCCCAGGCAGCCAGGCTACTCTGTTCCTTCTCCCCTGTGGGAACAGATATAGACTTCCTAGAAAAAGTGAACAACAGAGCCTCAGTATATGAAGAATTCAGGCACAACTGAGTATGTGGAGAGAGAGAGAGAGAGTGAAAACAAGGGCATTAATTGGAAGTCTAAGTATTCACCAGTATGACTGCATGCACACTCACCTCAGCTCCCACAGTGTTGGCGGCCACACTTACTACAGATGCCATCTTCTTTACCTACACCTTCTGCTCAACCCAGGCAGGAGATGGGGAGGATTCTGAGAATACTGCAGAGATTCCTCTCTGGAGATACTGACTAGCCCAAGGGACAAAAAGCGCCAGTGAAATGCCCATGCTGCTTCCCATCATCTTACTGTGAAGCTTAATAGTTACCAACCACTCTCCATAGCCCTTATAATTTCCTTTTTACTGTCTTAAATGTGAATGGACAGCCAAGATTGTGGGCACTGAAAAGAACCTTTAACATGAAAGACAAGTAGAAAAAGAATCTTGAAGGAAATAGTGTAGGGAACAGAAACTATTGCACACACAGACACATGCACATGTGTAGGATCTTAATATCCCTCGAATGAGAAGAACAAATAATATTCATGAAACGATGTTCAGAAACTAAGAATTTTTGAGGCTTTTAAATTTTTTAAAAACTTTTAATTATTTAATTTTGAGAGAGATGGGGGAGGGAGGCAGAAAATCCCAAGCAGGCTCTGCACTGTCAATGCAGACCCCAGTGCAGGGCTCAAACTCAAAAACTGTGAGATTGTGACCTGAGCCAAAATCAAGAGTCAGACCCTTAACTGACCGAACCACCCAGGCGCCTCTGAAAAGTTTTTATAAATTAAAACTCCCAGAACGTTGTGGGGGGCGGGGGGGTTAAGTTTATGATGAACAGAAGAAAAACCAAATCAATTCAGGGGTTTAACAACCATTTAATTAGGTGGTGTAGGAAATAATTACCGTAGGGAGAACTACAGAACTAATTCAAGGAAAGTTTCCAGAGCTAAGAAATACGAATTTCTGTACTGACTGAAAGATGTACTGAGTCTCCTGCACAATGAATGAAAAAAGACCCATACAAAGGTACATATGTCGTCTTGACAGTTCACAATGTCTGGGATGAAAAGAACATCCTAAAAGCCATGGTGGGTGGAGTAGGTAGAGGGTTGGGGTGTGCATGGGTCTTGTACTAAGTATCAGGAATCTGAATGGTCTGAGATTTTCCAGGAGCACCATCAGAAACTAGAAAATGACATAGCTGTGCTTGCAGAAATCTGAGGGAAAATTACTAGCCTGAGTCAAAATTATATGTACCTTGTGAGAGTAAAGGTTCTGTGGCCTGCGAAGTCCCTAAAGCCTTTTGCCTTGTTTTCACTTCTCAGGAAGCTACTGGAGAATGTGTTTCAGCAAATGAGGACGAAAGTGGCAAGGGCTACAGGAAACAGGATCCTGTACAGGAGAGAGTTCAAAAGAATTCCTAGGAAGTTGGTGGCCAAGCATAGGCTGCCTGGAGAGCAAGCAGTCTTGGTTGGTGTAGGGGAAGAAAGGGGTGTGAGAGGTTAAATCTCTAGGAAGAAAGAATGCCTGATTGACTTGACCATATTGGAAGGAGGTCTGTGGTGGTGCAAGAGACTTTACAGATGATTTTGTGATAGACCCATAGAAAACCAGTGAAAGAGACCACAACAACAAAAATAAGGCAATTAATAGCTCCTCCAAACACTAAATTTTGCCTTGAATGTGGTTTTCATTTAATCAGAAATTGTCACATGACTAGACTGGGAACATGGAATGGTGATGTGGATGGATATTCTTTGGGGGAGAAATCAATAGATGGTGTCTAAAGTGGAAATTTTCTTAAAAATAGCTCTTATGAAAGTGTTATTTAAAAATCAGGAGGCAAATACTGTGAGAAAAACAAAAGGCATTGGAAGTGATTCTACCTTGGGAATCACGAATTGGGGGTGAGGAGAAATGGGGCACCTTATTTTTGACATACACCTTATAATTCATTTTGACTTTTTAAAGTACTTTGTACTTTAATTTAAACTTTTTAAATGTACATATGGGAAGTGGGAGAAAGAAAAGAAGGGAAACAAACCACAAGAGACTCTTAAATGATGGAGAACAAATGGAGGGAGATGGGTGGGGATGGGTTAGATGGGTGATTGGTATCAAGGAGGGCACTTGTGATGAGCACTGAGTGTTATATGTAAGTGATGAATCACTGACTTCTACTTCTGAAACCAGTGTTGCACCTAATGTTAAAATTTAAATTAAAAAAATAAAAATGTTTTTAAAGGTAAATAATGTGGAAAAAGCTCCTTGTAAAATCACTTAAAAGTTGCCTCTTAGTAGTAGCATTTAGTTACATGAAAGTAGTCAAGATTTTCTAATGGGCTAGGAGCCCTGCCCTCAGTGTAGTTGGAAACAACCAAGAAAATGGATTGTACATGTCTTACCACTTGGAGGCTTACTCCCTTGAAGGAGAATGAGTGCTTCCACTTTAGAGCCCATGTGACCAGAGGACGTGCACCGAGGTCCTGCCATTTCCTGAAGTCAAGGTGACAACAGCTCAGGAGAGGGGAGATGAGAAATGGGTCTGGGGAGTGGGTGGCCTGAGATCACACCTGCACTTGGTGCACTGGGGCAGGCAGCAGCTCCAGGTGAGAGGCCTAGCATGTGGAAAGTCAGCTCTGACCCTGGTTCGCTCCCTCTCTGCTTTTCCTCCGCAACTTCCGCTTTTCTTCTCTGGAGCTTGCATCTGGAGGCTGGTTTGAGTTGGATGCTAGACCGCATTTTGTTGCCAGCTGTGTGGCGGCTTAGTAGCAGGCTGCTGGTTGGTCGTTTCTCCCAGACCTCAGCATGACAACCTCCAGGGCTCTCCTTGGAGTTGTGTCCCCTCCTGACTCTTTCCTGAAGGAGTCCTTGCTGATGATAGCTGAGGCGTCAGCAGAGATGGGGATGGCTTTGCTTTCATTAAAGTTTTTTGTTGTTGTTGTTGTTGTTGTTGTTTTAGTATAAGAGAGAAACAAGTGCAGGCTATTGCTTTTCTTTCTGTTACTGTGATACTATAAGTCTAAATGGGACCTTCAACATCATATGTAAAAATTAAGGAATTTTTAGTAGTTTGCATGGTGTATAAGGAAATGGCAGTAAGCACATCATCTCTACGGCTGTTGTGGGTCTGCATCTCTGTGGTCATGTGGCATTGCTTAGCATAGTGCAGTGGCATGGAGGGTAAGAGAAACTGAAGGCGTATATCTGACGCATATGTCTACTTAACATACCTTTGCACTGAGTATGTATATTATAAAACATGCAGAAATAGCTATCTTAAAAAGGGTGAGCTACAAATACAAGTAAATAAGAGTTGAGTGTTTTTTTCCTAGACTTCACTCGATGGTCTTGTTCACTTCTAGAGACTGCTGATGTAGACACCTACCATGCTAGTTCTTCACTTCTCTCCTCTCTTAATTTCAGTGCATCAGGGCGCCCTCCACAGGATGGTGTGGGGGGCAGATCTTTTGCAGAGGAATGATTCTCTTAGAGTTCATTGCCTATAAGACTTTTTAAACACTTTTTCTCATTGTAGACACCAACTATTGACTTCTTCAAAATAATAACCATTGTAAACTCCACACCATGATGATTTCTGATGCACACTGCCTCCTTCGCACCCCCACCACACATAACTCTGTTCTGACAAGTCAGGAACCTGGGGCTCATAGAGGGGAAGTGGCTTGTAACAGGGAAGCTGAGCAGAATCAGGACCACAACCTCTGTCCCTTGAGACCTTTCACTTGTCTTTCTAGGATTCCATGGTGTGTACTAAAATTTTTCAAAGGACCCCTCTAGCCCATTTTGGCTACTTTTGTTATCTAAAAGTTGTAAAATTCATTGCATAAGGTTCTTTGCCTCTTCTGACCTGTTCATATTAATCCGATATACTTGGAGCCTAAATTCTCTGAAGCTAAGGGGCAATTTTAAGGGCAGTAGATACTGCTTGCCTTTGATTTTGTTTCCCTTTTCTTTGTTTTTCTGTTTTCCTTTTGTCTGACAGATTTGGAGGGAAATTGTTTACATATCTTGTCATGTAGCTTTCTGTCTTCCTTTGTTGTGATTGTGGGTTCTTATTTTCATCCAGAGGTGAGGCCCTTCTTACCTTGCCTGCCAGGTGTTTGCTAAACCCAATGTATTCTAGCAAGTCATTTCTCTTTTATAAAACCTGAAAGTGTCCTGATTGTTGCCAGCCTTGCCCATGGTTGTTCTCAGAACTAAGCAGTGCTGAGTCTGTAAAAATAGTAGAGTACACAAAACCACTCTCACTCCTCAGGACAGAAACTTCCACAGAGCTTCCATGTTCACCTCTTAGAGGAAAATACTCACAACTGTTTTAAGCTTTAAAACTGATCGAATGAGATTCTTTATGTTTTAGGTTTATTAGAAGGCTTTTTGTTTTATTTTGAATGTCTTTATATTCAATACAGAAGCTCAGAAGATGCTTTCCTTTGGAAGACATGGCTAGTCAGGAATATCTGAAAGAATTAAAGAATTTCTGTTTAAAACAAAGAAACTTGTTTCCCAATTGGCAAAATATGAGGATTTTTATTACCAGTGTTAGAGAAATGGTTGTATTCTGAGCTTATATTTGTTATAAGTAACGTACTGGTAAAAGCCACTCTCTTCTTTTTGTTCCTGAATGGAAAAAGCAAAAATTGTAAAATAAAAGATCTTAACTTAATTTGCTTTGAAGTAGAAAGGCTCCAGTAACACTGCTTGGATGAGATTCTCAGATTTCTTTCCTCAAGTGTCTGTGTTATATTGCTGGTGAAGTCCTGGGGCAGGGTGAGGTGGTTTTGTGGGTTTTATTTATCAGTAGCTAGTTTAAAAAAAATTTTTTTTTTAATGTTCATTTATTATTGAGAGACAGAGAGATACAGAGTGTGAAGAGGAGGGGTAGAGAGAGAGGGAGACACAGAATCTGAAGTAGGCTCCAGGCTCTGAGCTGTTAGCACAGAGCCCAATGCAGGGCTCGAACTCACGAACTGTGAGATCATCACCTGAGCTGAAGTCAGTCGCCTAACCAACTGAGCCACCCAGGCGCCCCTCGGTAGCTAGTTTTTAAAAAGAAAGGCCTCTTTCCTCCCAAGGTGCAGCACAGTGCTCAGGGCCAGGTGCCCTGAATGCAAGCCCCACACCATGGCACATGTGCCTGTATGGGCATTAAGCTAGCAAATGACAGGCAGCAAGTACATTGTATGGGGACAGTGTACATGTTTCAATTTAATAAAGATGCCTTGGCCATTAAAGTTGTAGTTTCTAAACACCAGGACAGGAACTCTTTTATTTCTACGACCCTACCCACACCCATGGGAAACTGTGTGTTTTGTGTGTTGAATTCTAAGAGCAGACATTGCTGGGAAAAAAATAAAGCATGAGGGGCACATGGGTGGCTCAGTCGGTTGAGGTCCAACTTCAGCTTGGGTCATGATCTCACAGTCTCCATGCTGACAGCTCGGAGCTTGGACCCTCCTTCAGATTCTGTGTCTCCCTCTCTCTGCCCCTAACCCACTCGCATTCTGTTTCTGTCTCTCTCAAAGATAAATAAACATATAAAAAAATTTTTAAAGAAAAATAACTAAACCATGCAATATATGGAATGAGAGAGGAGATGGGGCCAGAAGCTAACTCAGAACTGTATTGAGAGTAATGGTCATGTAACACTCAGCTGAGAGAGACCAGGTACCAAGAAATCCTCTCTGTGCAAGGGTTCCACATATAAGACATTTCTTTATATTTCTTAGGAAATCATTTTTTTAAGTGTCTACCTTCAGAATGAATGCTTGTGTGTGTGTGTTGGGGGGGGGGGTAGAAATTAATACTCAGACTATAATAAATACCTACTTTTATGCCTATTACAAATATTTATGTCTAATATCCCCAATAACTTTATCCCAAACTTTCTTATTTAATAATCTTAGTGCCACATTGAAGTTTGTGGTAATACTGTCAGCTTCCTGTGTCTTGAGAAATTCGATGGGTGTGTATTCTTTAGACCTGTGCTGTCCAGTACAGTAGCCACTAGCCATATATGGCTATTTAAGCTTAAGTTAACTTCATTGAAGTAAAATTGAAAAGGAAGTTCCTCAATCGTACTAGTCATATTTTAGGTACTCAGTAGCAACATGTGGCTAGTAGCTACTCTATTGAATAGTACTGAGACAGAACATTTTCATCATCCTGGAGTGTTTTATTAGATGGCCCTAGTCTAGAGGCTAGCATTTTTCATATTTGTGGGAAGAATTGGTTAATTCTATACTTTACACTGTAGAAGTGCCTTATTAACAGATGTCTGGGGCTGGGTGAGAAAAGCAGCCAGACAGGTGCCCATTGTGTCCCACTACTCTATACTTAGGGGTTATATAGAACAGCCTGGATTAGGAACGGTTGTTAGAGTAACGGTTGTTACTACCTACCTGCTAGTAGGATGCACATGGTTAATACTACAGGCATTAGAGGCAGAATGGCCCTTCTAGTTTGGGACTTGCTAGCTGGGTGACACTGTGCAAATCACGTGACTCTTCTGAACCTATTTGCTCATCTGTAAAGTAGGATTGAAATACTTATTTCCAGGTTTGTTTTGAAAATTTTATTAGATAAAGGAAATGGAATAAAGAATATCAAACACTGAGCACAGTGCAGGACATATAGTATGCATGTGTGCTGTGGCAGTTTCTTAAATTCATTACTATGAATAATACTGGTAATTCTTATTGTTGTCAATTTCTTTTTCCTTTCTTTTTCCTCTTTTTAACTATTTCTTTCCTCTTTGCTTTATTTCCGTTCTCCTTTATTCCTTTGTCTTCTGTCTTTTTCTTCTGATTTAAGGGCCCTGGATAATTCTGTTAGTGATGTGCATGGATAAAGAATTCCCTGTCCTTTAGTTGCGTAGTATAGTGAAGAATGGGGAATTGACATCAAACGAAACCAAACTGTGTAAGGATTCACAGAAGCACCCCACCTTTGACCAATATTTATGAGGAAGCTGGTACATGTGGGGTGGAGGAGCAGTGTGGAAATAACTGGCCAGTCGAGATGGGGTCTGTGAACTTCCCCTCATCAGCACCTACCTGTAAATGGTCAGCAAAGTGTCATGAGAGCAGTAGTTAGAAGATACCTGCTGATTACATATCTTTACTTGCGCAGCAACAAAGGAGAGAACGTGAAGCTAGAAGGCAGCAAGAACGTGAACAGCGAAGGAGAGAACAAGAAGAGAAGAGGCGTCTGGAGGAACTGGAAAGAAGACGTAAAGAAGAAGAAGAGAGGAGACGGGCAGAGGAAGAAAAGAGGAGAGTTGAAAGAGAACAGGTTAGGTCACAAAAGAATGTTCTGACCATGCATATGTGAGGTCATATGTGAGGTTGCTTTGTAGAGTTGGGGGATTTGGGACTCAAAGTACAGACACGTGTGCACGCATGTATGTACGTACACACACACACACACACACACGAACACACACACACATATTCAGGACTTCAGAGGTTTGAAAATGCCGAAGCACAATTGGAAGCACAGCAATAAATTGAATTAATAAATTGAAATTAAAAATGATGGATAAATTTTTACATTTAGAAACCTCTTGAAGTCAGTTGAGTGGTCTCCAACTAGTGTGATGCCCAAAAGATTTCTGAATATTTCTTTTTGGGCTTGGCTTAAATGCTTTGAACCTCAAATATCTGGATGATGATTAGCCTTTTCTTTAATGAACTGAAAAACCAACCACAAGGAATATTTGAATTATCCAGTGGCTGAATATCATAATAAACATATTTGTATATAACTCAGTATATACCTATGTAGCATTAGAAAAACTAATAACATCGTGGTTTTGTTTAGCCAAAAAAGATGATATTTTGGTAATACTTAGAGCATTTTATTGATGCCAGCTATAGTTGTCTTTAGAAACCTCTGTTCCCTGAATTGACTGTTCTTTTGTGTCTGTGCTGTCAGTGTGAGCCCCTCAGAACCTCTTCACCTCTCACATCTTTGAATTGATCGCTCTTTGTTATGAGCTTTGGGTAAAGGAGGAGAGATATGAACGGAGACCAATTTAAATAATACTTGAAATTCGTACTTAAAATACTTATCAACTATGGTATTAACTTCCACAGTTGAGTATTCAGCTACTATCCTTGAAACTGATCATATGCTTCAGGTTCTCTGCACATGTACTATTTCTTCCTGAGAATTTAAGGATATTTCTGTTACTATTGACATTATTGGCCAGTCAGCACTGGTGTGTTTTGGGTTTGTTTGTTTTGTTTTTCCCCACATTCTGATTTATACTTAGGGATTGCAAAGAGGAGTAAAAGTAATTAAGCTTTTGAAAGTTAAGTCTCCTAGGGGTAATTCTCACAATGTGATGGTGAGAGGAGTATGTGACAGTAATACTTCATCTTTAATGTGCTAGTGACAGTCATTAACGTTCATGTATAGCAAGTATTCTTTTTTTTATGTTAAATATAATTTATTGTCAAATTGGTTTCCATACAACATCCAGTGCTCACCCCAACAGGTGCCCTCCTCAATGCCCATCACCCACTTTCCCCTCTCCCCCACCCCCCATCAACCATCAGTTTGTTCTCAGCATTTCAGAGTCTCTTGTGGTTTGCCTCCCTCCCTCTCTATAACTTTTTTTCCCCCTTGCCCTCCCCCATGTCTTCTCTTAAGTTTCTCAGGATCCACATATAAGTGAAAACATATGGTATCTGTCTTTCTCTGCCTGACTTATTTCACTTAGCATAATACCCTCCAGTTCCATCCACATTGCTACAAATGACCAGATTTCATTCTTTCTCATTGCCAGGTAGTATTCCATTGTATATATAAACCATATCTTCTTTATCCATTCATCAGTTGATGGACATTTAGGCTCTTTCCATAATTTGGCTATTGTTGAAAGTGCTGCTATAAACATTGGGATACAAGTGCCCCTATGCATCAGCACTCCTGTATCCCTTGGGTAAATTCCTAGCAGTGTATAGCAAGTATCCTTTACCTCTTCTTGAAAATAGATAGGTATCAAAGTAGTTTTATTCTGCTTTCCTTATTCTGTTGCAAAATCTTTCGTGTTAACAGTGCTGTAAGAAACTGCACTTCTGCATGTTTGTATACATGTATGATTGTATTCTGCATGCTCATTGTATGTTAGGACATTTGTGGTTTGGATAGACGTGACTTTCCTGGTTGTCCTTGTGTTTTGAAGGCAAAAAGACAAAACGACTGTACTAATTTGGTCTTTCAAGTTATGGTTCATTTCAGTCTAGTTCAAAGAAGAGGTGAGTTGGAACTCAGATTCCTTTCTCAGCTGTTACAGGGGAAGGCCACATGTCATGCTAGGTCAGTGCTTGGCATAGCATGTGCCGTGGAAGGTTAGGCTAGGAGGAATGGGACTTGGAGCCCAGGTTGGAATCAGAGTGTCTTTGCAAATGCCCTTCTAGATACACTTTCTCCCAGATTGGCTTTTTTGGGTAAAGTTTATTTTATAAGATAAAGGTTTCTGAGGAAATGTATATGTCATGATTTGTGTTATCCTGCATTCTCTAAACCAGAATTATTGGTTAACTAAAACTTCTGTCCAGCTCAGATGTATAGCTATTTTTATTTTAAAATGTGTGCCATGGTACAAGTGGATGGTCAGCATTAGACACTGTAAAGACGTAATCTGAATTTCAGAATAAAACTTCTCTTCTTAGATCTCTTAGTCTACTCCCTTTCTGGAACAGTTAGCTCTTTTCCTTCTTGAAAAGGAAGGAAACTTCTTTTGTTTGTATTTCAGAGTTGTTTAATGTCTGTGTCCTATTTGAGCCTTACAAAAAATCTTGAGAGTTGCAAGAGAATGTTTTTTTTTTTTATTAAAAAAATTTTTTTTTAACATTTATTTATTTTTGAGACAGAGAGAGACAGAGCATGAACGGGGGAGGGTCAGAGAAAGGGAGACACAGAATCTGAAACAGGCTCCAGGCTCTGGGCTGTCAGCACAGAGCCCGACGCGGGGCTCGAACTCACGGATCGCGGGATCATGACCTGAGTCGAAGTCGGCCGCTTAACCAACTGAGCCACCCAGGCGCCCCAATTTTTTTAAATGTTTGTTTCATTTTGAGAGAGAGAGAGAGAGACAGAGTGCGAGGGAGGAGCAGGGAGAGAGAGGGAGACTGAATCTGAAGTAGGCTCCAGGCTCTGAGCTGTCAGCCCAGAGTCCGACGCGGGGCTCGAACTCCCGAACCACAAGATTATGATCTGAGCTGAAGTCAGACGTTTAACCAACTGAGTCATCCACGTGCCCCAAGAATATTCTTGATACTCATTTCTCAAATGAGGATACTGAGAAAATGGAAGGTTGAGGGTTTTCTAAAGGTCTGAGATTTCCAAACGTCTCTTGATTTCCTAGTCTATTAAATACGCATGCAACTTCAAGGTTGGATTTCTCCTCTTTACATGTTTTGGGTATGTACCTGTTTTCATTGATCCAGAGGCTTGTCATTCTCTTCCCCTTGAAAATAAGTTCCCCGCCCCCTCCCCACAAACACACACACGCACACACACACACACACACACACACACACACACACACTCAGTCTCTTCTTGAAGAGCCTGGGCCTATTCATTTGTGAGAAACCACCTGAGTCTGGTGTTCACAGATCATGGCTTTCAGAATATAGTCATTCCAGGTACCTTCTGTGTCATCAGAGAAAACACAAATCATGTTTGTTCTGTTTTAATATTAAAACGGATTTTGGTTTGGGGTTTTAAAAATTGGCAATCCATGCTTGTTTTAAATGATTCATCGGAACCCTCTAGGGCAATGAGAACCCTCTGGTTTCTTATCTAATTAAACTTGATTTCTCTGGTCTACCATCCTTAAGAGGAATATCCTCGTTCTTTGAAATCCTGCAATTGTATTTAACAGCTGCGTTCTTACAGAAGAACTATCAGATACTTTGGTGTATATCAGTAGAGTGTATATCATCATTTATTAGACTCTTTAGATCTTCGTTGACCAATTTGAAGATCTTGGGGACAATCTTTCACTATATGTTTCATAATATATCCATCACTAAGTGAATTACCACTGAAGACCATTGGGGCAAATGGTTCTTGGTGCTCCATTCAGGTGGTTCTGATGCTTTCCTTTGGGATAAATTGATTGCTGGGTAATTTCTGTGTGACAGGAGTATATCAGGCGACAGCTAGAAGAGGAGCAGCGGCACTTGGAAATCCTTCAGCAGCAGCTGCTCCAGGAGCAGGCCATGTTACTGGTAACGCCCTGTATCTGTCTTGTTCCGTAGCATTAGGGCTCATTTCTCTATCCCTCCCCTGAGCTTTGGGCATAGCCGTGGTGATTACCAGACCATTTTGGTTAGCGTTGTGGGCTGACAGGCTAAAATGGAGATGTCCTCTGTGGTCATGCTGCTTTGGGCACATTTCGAGGTGGCTTCTATTTACTTATTTCCTGTTGAAGAGTTAACCGTTCTCTTTGGTAGATAGCAAGGGTTTGAACAGAACTTGGCATTCAGTGAACAAACTAGAATGCCAAAGGCTGAAAGTTCAAAGCACATGCCATAGGATTTTTGCCTAATACACTAACTTTTGAAACCACCAAAACCAACTTTTAATTGAATTCTCTCTCTGTCCAGTGATATTATGGTTAGCAACAAGCTGTCATATTTTTCCGCAGGTAATACGCTATTTAAAATCCCAGTCATTTTGCTCTGTGATTAAAAAAAGGTGGGGGGGAAGGCATGGTCTTTGTGAAAAGTTGAGAATGAATCCAGAGAAGAGGCGAGTTGTGCGGTGGCCCATAGATTTAGTGTTCTCCTCTCCCTCTCCAAGGAGTGCCGATGGCGGGAGATGGAGGAGCACCGGCAGGCAGAGAGGCTCCAGAGGCAGTTGCAACAAGAACAAGCATATCTCCTGTCTCTACAGCATGACCACAGGAGGCCGCACCCGCAGCAGCAGCAGCCACCACAGCAGGAAAGGAGCAAGCCAAGCTATCACGCTCCAGAGCCTAAGCCCCACTATGAGCCCACTGACAGAACCCGAGAGGTATTTTCTTTCCTTTGTTGCTTAAATATTGATCCGGTGTTGCTCATTCCCTGGGAAGTTATAGAATGACTCTTAGGAGCTGTGTAATAGTAAGCCTAGACAGGGCCACAGAGAGCAGATCAGAGCCAGTCTTTTGGTTTTCTAGCCAAGAAAATGTGGTTCAGACAAGTGAAAGGACACTTGCCTGCGGTCCCTTATCTGCTTGGTGTTTTCTCCAGAGACAACCAGAGTGCCTCTGTAAACAACTCTTGGGTGAAGTGAGCACTAAACAGAGGGAAGATTATATGGCAAAATCATTCTTAAAATGTACATAAGGGGATGGTGTCCTGGTTAACTATTTTTCCAAAACCACCATGAAAATGAACAGTGCCTATAGCCCAATTATACTGACTTTTTTAACAAATCACTGATTGTGATTTGTTAATGAAATTGGTGCAGTTGGGCCACCCAGAGCCTCCTGGTGAGGATGTGGCAAAGCGGTAACTTTTGGAATACTAGGAATCCTGGAAGCTGGTTGACTTCTGCAGTGTGTTGAAACCTGGCCTGTAGGTGGCACCCTTCCACCACGTCTCACCCTCGCAGAGAGTAGATTCTAGGAACAAGTGTTCTCCGTATCCTAGAATGCCTTTGTTTTGGGTACGATGAAATGTGTTTTGAATTCCTGATGATAATCTTCTAATCTTAATCTTTTGGTGTAGTTAGTTGTGACGTTCATTTTTTTTTCTAGTTTTTTTATCATCATGTACAATCTTAGAATTCTTGCCAGGAGATTTTAAAGGCTTAATTTTTATCTTCATATTTCTTTATCACAAATTGAATTTTAGCCCTATTATATTTGCCTCCTCTCTTTCCTTGTAGCTAGAGAAAAGAGAAAATTTCTCTCTAGGGCCCTTCCACTCAAGCTTTCTTTGGGATCTCTGCTTTTCCCTACTAACACTGAGTTATGTCTTCTAATTCTCTGATGCAGGTGGAAGATAGATTTAGGAAAACTAACCACAGCTCCCCTGAAGCCCAGTCTAAGCAGACAGGCAGAGTATTGGAGCCACCAGTGCCTTCCAGATCAGAGTCTTTTTCCAATGGCAACTCCGAGTCTGTGCATCCTGCCCTGCAGAGACCAGCTGAGCCACAGGTAGCAACAGCCCGGTGGCTGTGGGCTGAGGTGACTCACATGGTAGTTCACTAAGCCATGGGCCTGCTTGTAACATTCACAGATTGGTTTGTTACCACATTAGGAAAAAAAGAGATTCACAGGAGTGATTCTAAATTAACTTACAGGTGATATCCCCTTAGTTGATAGAGAAAAGAAGGATTTTTTAAAAAGATTTTTATTATACTCATTAAGGATATCTAGATTCAGTGATTTCTTCTTTTAGTCTTTTTGTCTATCCTAACTCAGATGCTCATAAACAAATGCCTCCTTTCTCTAATTCAAAATTTTTTCAGGTTTGTTTTTAGAAAGTACATAGAGGGAGAACCAGAACCTTTTCTTAACCTTTGATCCTTGGTTCCTGGCCAGTTGCATGAGTGGGCTTTTGGAAATCCAGTGACAGACCAGTTGAAATTACATATAGAATTTCTTGGTTTGTCCAAATGTACATATTTTTTCTGGGAGAAAAGGGCCTTTCATTAGATTCTCAAAAGGTTCAAGATCCAAAAGAAGATATGATCTAGTAGGTTCAGTATGCATTTCCCTGAAGTAGGCCAGGGGAAAGGTCCTTTCATTAGGTTGACCACAGCATTCTGCCTTGTCTAGGTGAGGGAGAACCCCTGGGCTGAGTGCTATGTGGTTAAAAGAGAACCCTCTGTCCTGTCCAGAGAAAACAGTTAATAGCAGGGATTATCCATGTCAAAGATCTGAGAGGTCCTTAAAATACAGATTCCTATTCTCTTACTGAAAATAAGTAACATTTAGACATTTGGCACCTTGAAGCCTGAGTTGACTTGTCACGGATGCTTGCATGTGTTCGGGGACAAAAGTTCATATTCTTGTGATTGAAGTAGCTGTGGTGTTCAGAAAAAAAAAAATCCAAAGGAGGATTTGAACATGCTTTACAATAAATAATACCAGTATGGAGGAGTTGTTTAAAAAAAAAAAGAAGAAGAAAAGAAAAAAGAAGGACCAGACCTAATAAGCAAAGCATGTGTTTGTGGGGTTGGGGGGTGTTAGGGGACAGGGAGGAATTTACATGCAGTCAGCAGTGTGTTGATTCACAGAAGAGCTGAGCCACAAGCCAGATTGTGAAGAAAACAGTACAGGTTAAAGGGGGGAGAGGGAAGGGAAGAGGGACTAGTACAGTAGGTTTGTTTAACAACATTTGGATGAAGAGTCTAGGACTAAACTTTTTATTCTGAAAGTTAAACTTACAACAAATAGAAAATTTTTATCTATTTGGCCACTAACAATTTAGAAAATAGGAGTTCCTGAATTATGTAGGCTACTTTTATATTAATGATTATAGCCTCCCTTTTCTTCTTTTTACCTAAAGTTGCTTTGGACTGAAACCTATGCTTATGAAAAAATTCTTTGAGGAGACTGTTCACATAGGATTCTATTTTTAAACCCAATTTTTATTATAGTTGTAGATAATGCTTTGTTTCACATTTTTCCACCTGAAAATTTTAAACATTTAAGCGGTCTGGGATTATGCCAGTAAATGGAATTTGTCCCTCTCCTATGGGACTTATTCTGAATCTTGCATGTAGAAAGGTTGAGCCAATTGTGATTTGGTATTTTTAGTTCTCATTAAGTGCGTTGATATAATAGATAGCATAGCTGGAATTATATAAATTGCAATCTAATATAATAAAATATAGATTATTTCAGAGATTTTTTTCCCAACTTAAAAGCAACCAGATTAACTCAGGTGACAAGTTGTTGTTAACATTTTTTTCAATTGTCAAGTAGAAGGCATACTCCAGTAGCAGCAGCAGAGGGAATGATAGTATTGAATATTCCTAAAGAAACCAAAATTCCTTTTTTTGTAACTACTATGAACATGGATAGCAATCTCTAAAGCATGAGTGTTTTATGACTTGAGAGAAGAAAGAAATAAAATCGGTGTATTTGAAAAGTTGGCTGTTTTTAAGTTGTATTGCTGTAATCTGCCAACACATAGGGGTTTGTCTTTGCTCATTAAATGTGTTCTGTGGTTATTTGGTCTGAAATTTTACGAGACCAGGTGATGTGAGGATGGATAGATAGGTCTGCATGTATGGCAGTGTCTGTCTTGTGGTTTTTCTTTTCTCCCTCTCTCTGCCTGTCCACTCTCTGCTTTGACATGGATGTGCATGTAGCATGTTGTCCTCCCTTTTAGGATTAGGACTCTGTGAGGGTTTTTTTGTGTGATTTTGTTTTGTTTCCTTAATCTTTGTGTTTACTCCTATCTGTAATGTTAGTCTGGATATTAAAAGAGTTTTCTTTATAAATGTAAATTTGCTTTTTTCTATATATTGTGTTCCCCAGACTGCTTCGTCCCTTAGAAGTATAACTGTTCCACTGCTTGGCTTACCGAGTACTGTATTGCCCCAGTTTGCCTTCCCCTACTTCTTGTTTTGGATTTGGTATTGACCAGAAAAGCGTTTTATGCAGAACGCATTGAATGTTTTGTGTTTTGTTTTCTTGTAAGGTACAGTGGTCCCACCTGGCATCTCTCAAGAACAATGTTTCCCCTGTCTCGCGATCCCATTCCTTCAGTGACCCTTCTCCTCCCAAATTTGCACACCACCATCTTCGCTCTCAGGACCCATGTCCACCTTCCCGCAGTGAGGTGCTAAGTCAGAGTTCTGACTCTAAGTCGGAGGTACCTGACCCCACCCAAAAGGCTTGGTCTAGATCAGACAGTGACGAGGTGCCTCCAAGGGTAAGAAGCAGAAAGACAGATGTGTGCTTCTTTTTTCCATTTTGTTATTTAAAAAAATATTTATTTTAATTAAGGGTATGATGGCTTCACCAGAATGAAGGGGCAATGAAACTTCAAAGGAACTTTTTACAGTGGGGAAAGTTCCATAGTTAGGCAGTTATATTCAGCCAGTGGCCAGTTAGCTTTTTATGGTTGTTGTTAGTGCTATACTTAAACACAGAGTAACAGAATAATATATGAGTAAGTCTATAAAGAATATACTTCTAGAACAAAAAGAATCAAAGTATATTTTAGCAGCTGTCTTACACATTTATGCAAAAGCTATAAATTGTTTTGCAACATTAATGATTATCAAAATTTTCAGAAAAGGTCTTTTAAGAAAAATTTAACATAAACATTTCCAAAAAAATGATTTTGTTCTTTTTAAATTGAGGGATTTTTGTTTTTCAATTTTTTGTTTTGTTTTTGGTAGTTAATGGCGAAGTTAAATGAAAGGCACTTTTTCATTTCGTTAATTTTTCCCTCCACTTGGAATTTGCTTCCTCTGAATATTTTCTTGCTTCCTACCAGTCTTCATTTCCTACTGATCCGTTTGTAGACCATTGTTTGGTTTCTTTGAGCTTATTTTTCTGATTCTCACATTATCTCAGCAAAATGCTTTGTATGTCCCCTGCCACTAAGCTTCAGTACAAACATCATTTAAATGTTACGGAAGTGTAGAAAGGCTGTTTGTCCTGGCTCCTTTGATGCCTTTGACTTAAATTTTCTCTATCATATTGAATCAGTGGAGGGCATAGAAGGATCAGGGAGAGGGGTAGTGATAGTAAGGCTCACATAATTCAGACTGTTGTAAAAATATGTTTTGGTAGGGAAATATTTTTTTCTTCTCATTTTCAATAATTTAATTGCTATATTTTTCTACCCCAAGGTTCCTGTGAGGACAACATCTCGTTCTCCTGTTCTGTCGCGTCGGGATTCCCCACTGCAAGGCAGTGGACAGCAAAATAGCCAAGCAGGTCAAAGAAACTCCACCAGGTAAGAGAAGAGGGAACCTTAAGAATAGGTTTACTGCACAGAATATTCCATCATACTTGTTTTCATAAAAATGCTCATAAACATGGAACCATCTGGGGTAAAGAAATCATCAGTTTATAAAAGAAAAACTGCCAGGAAATCCATTATCATGAATAATAGCAAACTGGTCTATAGTGAAAAAAGAGTCTGAGTCCAATGGTATGTTTGGCAGTTTTAAAATGAAAACTCCCTGTCTGTGTAAGGGCAAGTGGAAGGGAAGGCAGGGGAGAGTCTGAGACAATTGTAACCTGAGGGAGTTTATCCTCTAAAGGATGTCCTAATGCCTTGGGAGTGGTATGGAAATCACAAACGAAAGAAAGTGCGGGGTTGACTTGCAGTCTGTAATAAACTAGTGAGTTAACCAAATAATATTTTCAGGTTATAGAGCTGTTCTGTTACTTAAAATAGCTAAACAGCTATCTAAATTTGAATTTAACTTAATTAAAATTCAATATAATTAGAAGTTATTTTCCTTAGCTGTGCTAGTCCCATTTCACATGCTCAGGAGCCACGTGCATGTTATACTACCATGTTATACTACTCAGCTACAGAGTGTTTTCATCCTCTCTGTGATTTCCATTGGTCAGTGCCGTCCTAGGAGAAGGAAAGGGCACTATGTTGACTATTTTGTACTTGATCACCGCCAAACCTCTGAAGTTAGCCTTGTGCACATCTAGCCTTTTAGAACTTGAAGTGCTAAGATGGAAGACAGGCCAGAAGCCGCAGAGAGCCTTCTTAGTCCTTAAATGATCAGGGTAGACTGTGGGATTCTCCTGTGATTGAGTCTCTGTATTAATTGTAACCTAGCAAACTTGTGCTCTGATTGCATCCGTGGCCAGGGTACATCACAACCTGTGCTTTCTGTCATGTTTCTAACACAGCCCATACAAGGGAGTATGCTGCATAAGTGTTGGCCCTTGAAGGCACTGATGGACAGTGAGAATAGTATAATTTTGTGTGTGATTACATAAGTAGACTTTTTTATAATAAGAAACTGAGTTTGTAGCTGTGACAGAAATAGTAATGCTTTTAGACTGAACAGTAGCATTTCCTGTCAGTTGTGATGAAGATGTGGGGTCTGCTAATGGTAGCCTGTCATTTAACATTTTTGATATGAGATTATCTGGGACACTTTGTATACCCAAAACCAATGTGACGTGTGTGAACTATACTTGAATTTAAAAAAGGATCTGGGAGATAAAAATCCATGAATAACCTAATTAACTTTTGGTGAATTTAGTGTTAAATGCTGTTTTAATGTTAAATGTTGCCATTTTTTTCTCACCTAGATTTCAAAGACATCGATGGACACATCACGCATATGTTTATAACTTGATCTTGGCATAATGCATTAGCTTTTCTCTTTTCTTTTCTAACAGCAGTATTGAGCCCAGGCTGCTGTGGGAGAGAGTGGAGAAGCTGGTGCCCAGGCCCGGCAGTGGCAGCTCCTCGGGGTCCAGCAACTCAGGATCCCAGCCTGGGTCCCACCCTGGGTCTCAGAGCGGCTCTGGGGAGCGCTTCAGAGTGAGATGTAGGATGCCTTTGTTTTTCCCTTCCCTCGTTAACAGTATTGGGCTATGATAGTGTATTGGAGGTTCTTTTTAATCATGTAAAAAGGCCTATGGTTTTTCCACAGCTGCATACCACAAAGCAATGTTTCAGTACAGGTTGCTAATGCTACCATAATTTTAATAACAAAGAGTTCACTTTTGAGAGCTTACACATGCCTCTCACTGTGAGCACTTTATATGCATAATCTCACTTAATCCTTAAAATGACCGAGGGAGAGGGGAGAGGGGAGAGGGGAGAGGGGAGAGGGGAGAGGGGAGAGGGGAGAGGAATGTATTGTGTCTCCATTTTACAGATTAAAGCAACTGCAATTTAGTGAGATTGATAAACTTGTCCAAGATGATTAGCTAAATGTCTGAGCTGGGATTTGAACCCACTTCTTAGAATGTAGGCTCCCATCCACTCTGTCATCATTATTGGTTATTTTAACTGTCAAAATATTAAGTTAGTGAAAGTTCCCTCCAGTATGTCATTGACATAATGTAACAAGGTGTTACGAATACATGCTAAGCAGAGTCAGGTCTGAGTGTGAAGCCTTGAGTAGGGTTAGCAGGAGTGGGAGGGAGAAGGAGGGGAGAGAGGCAGAGGCTGGGTGGGCTGGGTCAGCTTTATGTGACGCACTTCTCTATGTTTATCCATTTCTGCTCTTGAATTTCACAGCGTCATCCAAATCTGAAGGCTCTCCATCTCAGCGCCTCGAAAATGCAGTGAAAAAATCTGAAGATAAGAAGGAAGTTTTTAGACCTCTCAAGCCTGCTGTAAGAATTCTACAAAATCAGTTTTACTTATTCCAAGCTTGAGTGAGATCTCTTAAAAATATGTGGTTGAGAAGCTTACAGTCTTTTTCATGGGGCCCTCTTACAGATTTCAGGACTTAGAAAGAGTGCCGTGTCCTCACACATTTGTGCACACTCATACCCCACCACTATAGTAATTTTTTTTCAAAAAGTACAAAAGAAAGAAAAGCCTTTTTATTTTTACCTCTTTGCTCAGCGTTAACCTTTATGTATTCTTGATAAGTTGGGCATTTACAAAGTGGCTTTAAAAAAATTTTTTTTTTAATTTATTTTGAGTGGGAGTGGCAGAGAGAGAGAGAATCTCAAGCAGGTACCACGTTCAGTGCAGAGCCCTATGTGGGGCTCAGTCCCACGACCGTGGGATCATGACCTGAACTGAAATCCAAAAGTGTTGTCTGAAAATGTCTGACGCTTAAACAACTCAGCCACCTAGATGCCCCAAAACTGGCTTTTAGACTAAATTTTTTTACATTAACTTCTTTCTTCAATTCACCTATTATTTAAATTCTGCCTTTTGGTACCAGAAATGACGGTTTTGACTTCCTCATACTTGGTCTTTAATCCTTGTTGCATTAACTGACCATGTAACTGTGCCCATTGGGGGTTTTAAGCCTTTTGGAATTTTGATTTCTTGCTTGAATTGATTTCTGTACTTCCCCTCACTCCCCTCTCTCCCGTGCTTCCTTGTGCTGTGCATTCTTCATCACTGATGGCTTCTCCGGCTCACTGAAACTGCTACTGCACTGAAGGGTGAAGTGGTAAGCCCCATCTCTGAAAGATTCTGCAGCAGAACAACATTCCAGCTGCCTCTTCATTTTAGCTTATAATCCATCCACATTTCCTTTCCGCCCTCAACTTCCCTTTTTGTTCTTTTCTAGAATTCAAAAGTCCTAGACTTCTGCTTTATCTTTTTAACACAGAATTTACTGCATACATTTATTGTTAAATACAGCTTCTAAAAATAACTTCTTAAAAAGCTACAGTTGTAATTATGAAATAGTTAAGACCCAAGGTCCAATACACTGTTATTTCAGAGGCTTAAGCTCAAAAAAGAACAAGATCTTCTTACCTGTGGAGAAGGAAACTCAGTTGGAACTGCTAAAAAGAAAAAGGAAAAGTGACTACATAGCCTGCTTTTAAAAAAAGTCATTACTTCCAAATGTAATTCCCAAGTAGAAACCTCAGACTTTTATATGAAAATGTAGAGTATAAATAATAATTACACTTAAAAATTATATTTGGATAATTGAGTATTAAAATATCTCAGTATGGAAGAGTAAAGGGAAGCGAAGCTCCTTATGAATGATATCTTTGAACGTGGATTTCCGTTCTGTCTGATGTTCGTATTTGTTGGCAGCGTTGCAGGGAAGTGTGGGTAAGATGGCACCAGGGAAGTGTGCCTCACCTCCTGCTGACAGCAGCACGCACTGCCTGCACTTTCTCACTTTCTGTGTCATGGACCCTCTTAGGAATGTGGCGAATTGTTAACACTCTGTGAAGTGAGACATGAATAACATACTCACTTTTCTTAGCTTTGAAATTGTTAAAAATAAAAGAGTTAAAAATAATGAGTTCACCAAATAAAAACTCCCAGTCAGCCCTTTTTAACTAAAATCTTGCTTTCTGGATAGTTTTCTCGAGAGAAGACTTTGTTATATGGGCAGAAATCCAGGGATTTGCCTTCACACATTTGTTGATCCAGAATTTTACATTAGGGTTTTTAAAAAACACTATTACCTTATTGTAAGCAGATTGTTTTTTATTGTTGTGAGATTTGAACTGTGTGCAACATCTTTAGCTTCTTTTCTATCGAAAGCTTGAAGAGCTCACCTTCTTATTAATTATACTGGTAAATACAAAATAGTTTTACAAAACTGATACTGTGGCTATCTTATCAGTAGTTAAAATGAAGAATGTCTCATAATTTGCTGTTTTCTTCCCACTGCCCCCTGCGTGTGCCCCTTTGCCTTACTCCTTTTTGTCCTGTGCATTAGGATTTGACTGCACTGGCCAAAGAACTTCGAGCAGTGGAAGATGTGCGACCGCCACACAAAGTGACAGACTACTCCTCATCCAGTGAAGAGTCAGGGACAACAGATGAAGAAGATGATGATGTAGAACAAGAAGGAGCCGAGGAACCCACCTCTGGACCAGAGGACACCAGAGCAGCGTCAGTCCTTGGTGTATTTTAGAGAGGCTGAGAATGTCTCCACTGAGCTTTCTTTCCATTTGGAACCGTTTTTTTCTAAACCTATCCTGATTCTATGGCCATTTAACATTTAGTTCTCCTGGATTCAACAGCAGACAGCCTTCATGTTTTTCCCTCTTCTGTGTGTGTGTGTGTGTGTGTGTGTGTGTGTGTGTGTGCGCGCGCGCGCGCGCGTGGGCACGTGTGTGCCTCTCCCCAAGACCCCGACGTGTATTTTATTTTATTTTATTTTTTTAATTTGAGGAAATGACAGAAGGGAAGTTTCAGTTTGATTGAACCATGTTAACCATAAGAATTCATCCTAAATTTTTTGCTTAAAAACAGACAATACTGGCAGAAAGGTCTTTGTTGAAAGGGAAAAGCTAAGCATTTATTTTCCTTGAGGAAACTATATCTGTAGCCTGACCTCATCTTACGCCTTTGGGAAGGTGGAAAATCTTTTTTTTGTTGTTGTTGTTTTTTTTTGTTTTTTTTAAAGTTTTATTTATTTATTTTTGAGAGAGAAACAGAGAGAGTGAGCAGGGGAGGGGCAGAGAGAGAGGGAGAGAGAGAATCCCAAGCAGGCTCTGCCCTGTCAGCATGGAGCCCGATGCGGGGCTCAAACTCACACTGTGAGATCATGACCTGAGCCGAAACTAAGAGTCGGACTCTTAACCGACTGAGCCACCCAAGCACTCTGGGAAGATGAAAAATCTTAAACAGGATGTTTTCTGTTCGTGGGATTATTATGGCCCTTCACTTCTGAATTTTGTTCCAATAGGTCATCTCTGAATTTGAGCAATGGTGAAACAGAATCCGTGAAAACCATGATTGTCCATGATGATGTAGAAAGTGAACCAGCCATGACTCCATCCAAGGAGGGCACTCTAATCGTCCGCCAGGTACCTGTGTCTTCTCTTTGTTGTTAGAGGCAGAGCTTCTCCTGTAGTCATTAACCCACTTGCTCATTCACTCACTCATGCTGTTTCTACATCATCATCTGTTTTCATGTTAACAAGACCCAGAGGGTAGAGTATCGGGGGCTAGGGAGGCAGGTATGTGCTGCATGCCAAGAAGGTAGCTAGCGGTCTTCCACCCCACATTGCTGCTCCTCTGCATGTTTTGCGGCAGCCCTCATTCAAGCACCACGCCGATTCTCACAGTCTGTGTCTGAGCAGTAGAAAAGCCACATGGAGTCCTTCAGCAAGCTTGCAGGGCGAGGAGGCAGACCCCGGTCTGTAGCAGGGCAGCCGCAGAGGTTCTGCAGAGAGCTCCCAGCTCTGGGCATCCACAGTGCTCAGCAGGAGCAGCCCTTTGGCAGGAGCAGTTGAAGAGCGGATGAGCCTCCTCAGTCACAGGAGGGCCTTGTGGAGCAAAAGGGTTGGGAGGTCTCGCTTGTGTGTTCCAAAACGTTAGTTTCCTCACTTGTTGAATATTAAATGTGTCGGATTACTCAGTTTTACAACTGTCTGTTCATTTCTTAGCTTAGAAGACAGAGAAGTGATGCACTTCCCATGACATAGAACAGGCGCCTTTCTAGTGTTTTGGACTTTTCCTGAGTGTGTTTCATGCAATGGCAATGCATTCGGATGGAAAGTGGGAAGAAGGTGGAAAAGACCAGGATTCAGAGAAGCGACAGGGTACTCTCTAGGGCTTTAGATAGATATTTAAAGAAACAAAAAAGGCTAGTGGTTTTGGTAACAACAGCTAGTGTGGCAGATAAACCAAATAAGCCGTCACCGCGCAAGTCCTGTGGCCACCAGATGAGGTACTTTGAATTCTGTTGGCTCAATGTAGGCATTCGGCGAGGAAGTGTGAACAATTTTGGCCAGTTTCCTCCGGTCTTTCCTTGATAATTTAACAGTTTGAAAAGTCACACAGCACCATTAAGTCAGTTATCAGTAGGGACATAGGGAATTTCAGCAGCGCTTGAGCGAGACGAGTGTGCCTGTTTTTTCTACAGAGTACAGTTGACCAAAAGCGCGCCAGCCATCATGAGAGCAATGGCTTTGCCGGTCGCATTCACCTCTTGCCAGATCTCTTACAGCAAAGCCATTCCTCCTCCACTTCCTCCACCTCTTCCTCCCCATCCTCCAGCCAGCCGACACCCACCATGTCCCCACAGACACCCCAGGACAAGCTCACTACTAATGAGGTATGTCTCGCACCACAGCTGGCTGCTTTCATAGGGTTTGACCAGCACTGCCTAGTAGCTAGTTTGCAGAGGAGACCTTTCCCACACCCCTCACCCCTCCCTTCCCCCTGCTTTCTTCTGTCACCTACCCTTCTCCCCAACCCCAAGTAACATGTTTCAGATCTGCATACAAATCCCTTAACCCTAGATCAATGTCCCTCCAACTTGCCAGTTCACTGTTTACTTTTCTCTAGATGAGTGTAGTTGCATGGCTTTCTTTATTCAGTTTATTTTTTAAAAGTCTAAATAAAATGATTGCTGTGTTCTCAGATCCATATGTATTTGGCATGAAATTCTTGTAGCCGTTTGTGGAATCTGCCTTTTTCATTCTTTTTATCTGATAAGTAAAATATAGAAAAATTTGGTTAAGCAGACTTGGCCTTATCTGGACACACTTGTTATCCTGTACAGGAATCTCCTTCAAACAGGGCTGAGTTGCTTTTTGTTTTTGATGGGGGGTAGATCGTTGGTTGGTTACTGATTCGTTTTCACCAACCCTGTTAAAAGGATGTCTTTCCTTGAAATCCACCTTCATTCAGAGTTTAAGAAAAGGCCAAATGATTTTTAGGGAAATGTAGAAAATTAGGATGTTAAGAAGAGCAAAGGTCTGAGCATGCTTTAATTTAAATTTTTGAATGGAAAATCTGGTGTGCTCGTTTGAAGGCTTGGCTGTGGTGCTCAGTCTGGGTGCTAGTTGGGTGGTGCTTTGCTCTTTGGAACAAGATTATGCCCCAGGTGCAGTGACATAGTCCACCTTGAGCACCCTGTACTAAATTAAACAAGTGGTTTGATTTCTTGGGAGGTTTGGTTTAAATGCATTTGTCTAATGGTCGAAAGGAGGTTGAAAGTGGCATGTAGCTTCAGCCAATCTTGTTAATGTAAACATTTAACTGCCAGCCTGTCTCTACCTGCTTCTATTTTGGTTCCCTTGTTAGAAAGAATCAGAATAATCCTCTCCCCCTGAGGAGTAGGGGCAAGTCAACTGCTTCCAAGGTGGGCTTGCATCAGATTGGCCATCGGATGGATTGGCCATTGATCACAGGATGGGGTGGGAAGCTTGCCAGCAGACAGCTGTGTGAAATGGGAGGAGAGAGCCTGGGAGCCTAGGCAGTCTTGGGCTCTAGGACATAGTGGCTCTCAGCTGCCTGTGGAGGGCGAAAGGTTTCAGGACTAAAGCACTTGATCAGAAGTGTTCTTTTTTCTCCAGCGATATATCCCACCTACACTCACATTTCTCCTTATATTTATATTTAAACTTTGCTCCATTTTGCTCTAATGTCCAATATTTACTATAACCCTTAACTCACTAAACTGGCAAGTTTATTTTTCCGTTTGTTTTGTTTTTAATTGTCATTACATTTCCACTTAACAATTTGTTTCACTTTCTTTGTGTTCTGTTATTTTTTTTTTGTCTTAAGTTACACTATTAACCAAAACACTAGCGTTCCTAAAAGAGCAAAAGTATGTGCCATATCTTGTTGTTTGCACCTTTCACTAATGAGCCCCTGTTCGATATGGGTTTACTGATGATGCACCTAAAACGGTGGTAGCCAAAGCTTCTGTAGCTTTCTGGCAAGAGGCTCACTTTCAAATAAATAATACAAAGCAAAGATTTGCCAATATTCCAACATATATTAATTGGGCAGAAGAATAATGTCAGAAATTGATGAATTGAGATAGACATTTCAAGCCTGTCCTTTAGGAGTTTTTATTATCATTATTTATTAAAAAAAAAAAAAAACAACAACTTGGAGCATGAAGTGTAGATTTTGTTGGTAGCTCACAGCATTCCTATGTTAGATGAACAGTACTTCTGAAGAGAGATGTAGCTTTTTGGTGGTTCCAGGTCGAACAGCCTATTGTCGGGCTGTGTTGTGCACATGCAGAGGCACCCCTGAGAGCATTTGGGGGGAACGATGCAGGAGGGATAGGCCTTCCTAGTGGGAAATCATGCAGTGTAGAAATGGATTGAAATGTTGTATGTTCATCTTTTTAATGTCATTTGTATTAATAAAATTGAAATTTACATTGCAGACTCAGTCCGCTAGTAGCACACTCCAGAAACACAAATCTTCCTCCTCCTTTACACCTTTTATAGACCCCAGATTACTACAGATTTCTCCATCTAGTGGGACAACAGTGACTTCTGTGGGTAAGTAAAGGAGCAACATGAAAGCAGCTGACAAACAGGACTTGGTCACTTTGTATTGGTCTTTCTGATGGCTGAGGCATGGCATGGTGGTTGTTTGCAGGCACAGACCTCGGATACAGAAACACCCATCCCGCTTGCATTGCCTTATTTGCAGTGAGCTGCATAGTCAGTTTCCTTTTCCCATATACATTTCTTACAAATTTCTTTTTCTTGACAAAGGGTCCCTTACAACATGTGAATATTTACTGAGGTGTAGCAGGGGAGGGAGGCAAGCGCATTGTTTGTGTGTACAGAAAATAATTTAAAGTGTATCGTGTTCTAGTGGGATTTTCCTGTGATGGAATGAGACCAGAAGCCATAAGGCAAGATCCTACCCGGAAGGGCTCAGTGGTCAATGTGAATCCCACCAACACTAGGCCACAGAGTGACACCCCAGAGATTCGTAAATATAAGAAGAGATTTAACTCCGAGATTCTGTGTGCTGCCTTATGGGGTAGGTATCGTACTGCTACTATGACTCTCTATCCTTTTTTTTTTTTTTTTTTTTTTAAATTCTGAAGGGTGGACTGGTCTTTTAGAGAAGTACTATTTTGGATAGTTTGGGGAGTTTTTAAAGAGTTGTTAACAGATAAGTTGGAAAACTTTTTTTTTTTTTTATGTTTATTAATTTATTTATTTTGAGAGAGGGGCAGGGGGAGACAGAGAGAATCCCAGGCAGAGCATGGAGCCTGATGGCAGGCCTTGATCTCACAACCATGAGATCATAACCTGAGCTAATATCAAGAGTCAGACGCTCAACCTTCTGAGCCAACCAGGTGCCCCTGGTGGGAAGACTTCTGCGATGCCCACCCTTGTAACCTTTTCCTAAAGAATCATGCAGGCATGTGTATGTTCATGCACTTGTTTCAGTCAACGGCTAACCTCCTGTCTCTTCACATAAAGAAAAAACTAGAAAGATGAGAAAGACATTGTTGGTCCTTATTTATAGGGAGAATGAAGAAATTTGTTGGATTGCAGTTTGATGTTTTTCCTTGCCCTTCATGGGCCTCACATGGAAATGAAGTTTTTAAAAGCAGTTTTTTACTGGCCGGAGTCTGCAGAAGCAGACTGTTGTACTGACTTTCTCCGTTGCCTGTCTGCAGTATTGGTGTAGCATATTCACAACCTAAGACGCCACAAGAGACTAAGTCTGCCATGCGCAGGACTACACCCTCTCATGTTCTGAACCTGGCCTCTCTGTCATCACCTTCCTTGCTCCCACAGACAGAACCTGTCTTAGAACTTGTCTTCTAGTCCCATGCTGTGTTTTTGTTCTTCTCCTGCCTGAACCCCAAAATCTATTTTCAGTAGGGACCCTGTTTCTAATCAGAACAGTGTCTCCTTCCCTTGACATTACAAATGTAAGTAGACAGAAGACATGCGATCCGTTTTGGTTGAATGCGCAGCACGTCTGTCCGTTGACTGCTCTCCTGCCCCTTTCACCAGCTCCTACTCGTTCTTCTCCCTAGGGGTTTAGGAGAGTCCTTTCCCCTTTGCAGACACACCTGCTTTCTCTTTCACTTTTTGAATTCTGGGTTTCTGTCCTTGTCATCACTGAGTATCTTAAGTCTCCTATATCAGAAGGCCTTTTCTGTATTGACCTTGTAGGTAAAGGTAACAGTAGGCTCTTGGAGGGGGATTACTAGGATCATGTGAAAGCAGCTGGCACAGCATTGTCACCGCATGGCACTGTTAGTGTTGCTGGGTGAATGCCAGTTGTGATCACATCATGGAATGGAGTTCCATCATGTCCTTTCTTTTTAAAGGCCTTTTGTGGGGGTGTGTATATCATCAAAATTGATACATTATATTTAGTGTAGAAATAGTGTTAAGTAAGTTAATTCTTGGAAATTGGTGAAATAATTTTTATCTGGAACGTTTGCACTTGGTAGCACTCTTACACTGATTTTATGCTAATGTCCTACAAAGTGCTGGACTCTGTTCTGTGCCATTAGCTGATTTAATGAAAATCCTCCTTCTAATGAACTTCTTTAATACCTCAGAGAATAAGAGTATCCTGAGCTTGTGTTTTTAAAAATGTGGTAGAACTTTCCATTTTATCAGTATGTGGAAAGGCGTGATAGGCAAGATGACTTAAAGTTGAAATGCATTTCTATAAATCCATGTATTTGAGTTGCTCCTTGGCTCGGGGCACATCAGTGATGGGTTTCCTTAAACTGCCTGCTAAGCTAAAAAGTAAGTTAAAAAAACAAGCCTTTTAAGTTAAATTTAAAAATAAGCTTTTTAAAGACTTAAGACACAGAAAAGTTAAGACATGTACTTTGAGAGTGGTAGCCTGACAAGGGGAGAAAATTCAGAGGACTCTAGAGTATTAGTTTGAAATGGTGACATTGATGCATTGAAAGTCAGCTGACCAGTGTTAGATAGGTTAGACAGGCTTTTTGTGTGCCCTCTTAGAAAATGCTAGCCTCAGGGCACCTGGGTGTTTTAGTCAGTTAAGCACCCTACTCTTGGTTTTGGCTTAGGTCATGATCTCACAGTTCGTGGGATGGAGCCCTGTGTCGAGCTCTGTGCTGACAGCACGGACATGCTTGGGATTCTCTCCTGTCTTTGTCCCTCCTTGCTTGCTCTGTCTCAAAACAAATAAACTTAAAAACAAAACTTTTAAAAAGAAAATGCTAGCTTCAAGCATTCTTTTTTAATCATCTTATATAATTGACTTCTGCTTTGTAAGATGCTACCTATTTATTATATTTTTGTAATAAGACGGTTTTCCCATTCACAGCCAGGATTATTTTAACACACATTTTGAACATGATTGTTCCAGCTTTTTTTTTCTTTTCTTTTCTCTTTTCTTTTCTCTTTTCTTTTCCTTTTTCTTTCTTTCTTTTTTTTTTTAAATTTTAAATTATCTGTACACCTAATACAGGGCTCGAAACCTACAACCCCAACATCAAGAGTCACGTGTCTACTGACTGAACCAGCCAAGTGCCCCTGTTCCCACTCTTAACAGTAAACTATCTGCAGTTTACTACAGAGCATTGCCTGTAATATCATCATAGAATTTAAAGGAAACTTTATTTATTTTTATTTTTTTATTTTTTTTCAATATATGAAATTTATTGTCAAATTGGTTTCCATACAACACCCAGTGCTCATCCCAAAAGGTGCCCTCCTCAATACCCATCCCCCACCCTCCCCTCCCTCCCACCCCCCATCAACCCTCAGTTTGTTCTCAGTTTTTAAGAGTCTCTTATGCTTTGGCTCTCTCCCACTCTAACCTCCTTTTTTTTTTTTCCTTCCCCTCCCCCATGGGTTTCTGTTAAGTTTCTCAGGATCCACATAAGAGTGAAAACATATGGTATCTGTCTTTCTCTGTATGGCTTATTTCACTTAGCATCACACTCTCCAGTTCCATCCATGTTGCTACAAAGGGCCATATTTAATTCTCTCTCATTGCCACGTAGTACTTCATTGTGTATGTAAACCACAATTTCCTTATCCATTCATCAGTTGATGGGCATTTAGGCTCTTTCCATAATTTGGCTATTGTTGAGAGTGCTGCTATAAACATTGGGGTACAAGTGCCCCTATGCATCAGTACTCCTGTATCCCTTGGGTAAATTCCTAGCAGTGCTATTGCTGGGTCATAGGGTAGGTCTATTTTTAATTTTTTGAGGAACCTCCACACTGTTTTCCAGAGTGGCTGCACCAATTTGCATTCCCACCAACAGTGCAAGAGGGTTCCCGTTTCTCCACATCCTCTCCAGCATCTATAGTCTCCTGATTTGTTCATTTTGGCCACGCTGACTGGCGTGAAGTGATATCTGAGTGTGGTTTTGATTTGTATTTCCCTGATGAGGAGCGACGTTGAGCATCTTTTCATATGCCTGTTGGCCATCCGGATGTCTTCTTTAGAGAAGTGTCTATTCATGTTTTCTGCCCATTTCTTCACTGGGTTGTTTGTTTTTCGGGTGTGGAGTTTGGTGAGCTTTTTATAGATTTTGGATACTAGCCCTTAAAGGAAACTTTAAATCACACATTATAGAGTTAATAGCCATTTTTCCCCATCTTAAACCAGATTTCTATGAATACAGTCGCAGTTCCTAATACAGCTTGCCTTTGAGCAATTAATATTTAAAGTTTAATTATACCTAACAGTTGAAAGGTTTAAAAAGGATATTTATAAAAGGTTATTGCAGCCTGCAACTTGATTTTTTTCATCATCATCCCATAATTTCCAGGGTGGTTATTTTCCAGTGACTCAATATTCCTCTGAGTACTAACACTCAGTACTTTACAGAATGACATAGTTCTTGGAAATACATAATGGAGAATTATGAGGTAGAGTATAAGTACCAAAGTGTCTGTATTTTTTATGTTTATGAAAAGACTTTTTCAGTTTGTCTTTTATTCCTTTATTATTTCTTACTGTAAAATCTTGATTGATGTTTGGATGCTATTTGTTTTTGGAAACCACAAATAATAGGTTTCAGAATCTTATATTTCAGTAGTTATTACCAGACTTTTGACATGGGTCTTTCAGCTACTTGATATTGAAGATTGGGAAAATACTGAAATATTACATGAAATGGAATCTTTGGAATGGACTCTGTCTGAAAACAGCTCTATCAGTTAATGTTTTGTTTTTCTTCTGTTTACCTGTGAAGCCAGTTAAAATTATCTCACCTAGGTATGTGGAGGGAAAACACTAAGGATAATGTCCAAATATAGTTCTGCATTGATAGGGAGATGGTCACCACAAAATGGTGAACCTCAAAAGTGAAATTGTATGAAAATGAATGGAGCATTACATAAGCATTAATTTTTCTTGCAGTGATGATAAGTGTGTTTTTAAATTGGACAGTGTTTTTTTTCTTAGCATTAAGTAATGATCTGATGTGTGTCATCTTTCTATTAAAAAACTTTTTCATGGAAAAACATGATGGCTTGTAAGCCTTATAAAGTGTAAGGCTGTGAACCCTAATTCAAAGCCACAGTGTTACCTGATGAATAAAATGGTAGTATCAGCCATAGCTGATATTTCATGTGGCTATTTAAATTTAATAGAAACTTCAGTTCCTCAGTTGCACCAGCCATGTTTCAAGTGCTCAGTAGCCACGTGTGGCTAACACATTGACATCAAGATAAGTTCTGTTGGACAAGGCTGGTCTGGATGGCACATTCTAAAAATCTTAATTATAAGTGACAGACGAAGTCATGTGCATTCATAAGCCTTTTACTTAAGCTCTTCAAATGACCATACTTTGAGAGTTTTGTTTACTTTTAATGGTTACTCTTAATGGGTAGTGAATACTCAGGTTTTTCTTCCTTCACATTTTCTGAAGCTATTTCATAGTATGTCAGGTTCTAACAAGCTCTCATTACAGTAATAGTAGATGGAAAGCACCTGTGATTTGGTGGAAGCATATGTGGGACAGCACATACAGGGATGCTCTTGTGAAACGTACCACAGTTTCTGTAAGGGCAAGATGGAAACCTGTATCATATGCCTAATAGGTTTTTAATGGGGGGCTTTCCTCTGGTCACGCTATTATCAGAAATTGTAGATGTCTAGAATTCATGAGGACCTTTTTACACATTTTACATTTTTTGAGGACTCCAGGGATAGTGTTGTATTAGTTTAGAGCCTACAGTGTTTCAGCACATTTGTAACTGTTGTCCTTGTGAGCCTTGCACTCTGTTAGTTGAAGTTTTTTGCATTTGAATGGCAGTGATAGTTACTACATATGTAAATTCCAGGTTCCCAGCTTCCCCCTAGACCCCAAAAAGTGTGTCCAGTTTCCTCACAAGGATTGCTTGGATATAGATACTGTCCCTCCAAGTCTTGGGTTTTACTTGCTCAATGGAACAGGGACAGAGCTGAGAGAGGGTCGGGAGCGTGTTTACTTGTTGCCTTCATAGTTGTTCACTTGAAGTTTTCTGGAAATAGGGTATGTGTGTATGTCTGTGTGTGTTCCTGTGTAATTGGACGTGTGAATTGTGTGGTTCAGGAAAATACATGGTATTCTTCCCTATCATTCCATCTACCAGTAAATATTGATTGGGCAATTTTTTAAAAGCACAAATACTTTATTCCTTGTCTCAGTGAGTTTATTACCCAGTTGAGGGAATCAGTGCAAACATGTATGTGCCTAACTGCTTAGGAATATAAAGTGATCTGTGCTACATGTTACATGTTACAAAGTTGGTTTAGACAAGGAAGGTTATAGACCAAGGAATGAAGGCATTTAAGGAAATAAGTGAGTGATAGGGAGAAGTAAGTTGACTCAAGGTACAGAGAGTTTTGAATGCCAAGTTGAGGCTTTTGTACCCTGCCCTATAGGGTGTGTAGTTTTGAAGATGTAGTAGGACCTAATGAATATTGTCGGAAGATGAGGATTGTTTGGGCTGCTGCCATGAGCAAGTAGAGGGAGGATGTTATAACAACCTGAGTTAAAGTCACTATCCATCGTTTACAAGGAGGCCAAAGCCTGATGTAAGGTGAGAGCAGAGGAAAGGGAAAGGAAGGTTTTCTCTGGTTCTGGTGGTCAGTTTAGCTAGATGTGTGGAATGGGTGGTGGTGCTGTTACAGAAATGGCAAAAGTTGAGAAGTTGGTTTCAGTAGAAATTTACAGCAGGTGTGGAAAAGCAGGTAGAGTATGAAATTAGGAGTTGATGGTTCTGACGTGCTCCTTCAGAAAGCAAAGGAGATGTCTTTTGTGTTTTAAGAAGCAGAGAAGGTTTAAAAAAGGGGTGGGGGGGCGCAGAGAAAACCAAGAGCTGGAGCTGAATGGAGCTGGAGCAGGGGGAGACCATGGTAGCAAATAGAGAAGCCAGGATTGGTCCCATGGGGAGGTCACAGTATTTTAATATTCCTAAGAAATATTGTTGCTTTCTTGATGATGATGGAGAATGGTCTTTAAGAAAATGGCAAGGTGAGTCATAAATTGGTAAGGATTTGAGGTAGCTATATCTCATGCCAGAAGTTTGGCAATCAAAATAAAGACAATAAAGGAAGTATGAAGGGATCATGAAAACAGACATCTCTCTCATATCTTTTTTTTAGATTTAAGTAAGTATTTCACCCTCACTCCTCTGTGATTTGTTGCCATTTGGTTACTTTAACCTCTGGCTATTCCAAGCATTTCTTTTTGTGGATGAGTTTAAAAACCACTCTTTTCCAGATAGCTGGTGTTATCCTTTCCATACAACCAGACTGTTTGCCAAGCACGGCATAAAATTCAGGTCTTTCTGTGTTCTTAAAACAGGAGTGAATTTGTTAGTGGGTACAGAGAGTGGCCTGATGCTGCTGGACAGAAGTGGCCAAGGGAAGGTATATCCTCTGATCAACAGAAGACGATTTCAGCAAATGGATGTCCTTGAAGGCTTGAATGTCTTGGTGACAATATCTGGTAAGTGTTCATTTAATAAAGCAAGATTACTTCCCAGCACAAAACTTCTGTTAGCTCATTTTTTGAAGTAATGGCTGAATGAGGTACAATCGTAGCATGGTCTCATAGTAAGGTAATAGAAAGATGTGACCCACGTGTACACACTGAACCTGTAGGGCTCCTCTAAAGAGCAGTCTTGAAAAGCACAGGGGCATGCGCTCTCTAGTTGACCTCTCCCACACAACCACCCTCTCTGCCCCGTTGCTCGTTGGGTTTAATGTGGCTTCCCTGGCTTGGAGGTTTGTGTCTGCTTCCACCCATAGGACTCTTGCATGCAGAAGGGACTGTGCTCTGCCATGATGGCACAAGTACCATATTATGGTTTTTCTTTACATCCGTTAACACTTACTATAAGCTTCTTTTTAGAAAGAGGTTTTTTTTAGTATAAATTATGTAATATATGTGCATTGTGGAAAAACACTACTGTAGAAAAGCAAGTAGGAGAAATAAAATGTAAAATCATCCAGAGATACTATTGACTTCAATTTTTAACTTCTAATCTTTTAAGCATACACACACTTAAAATACACTCATAAAGGGGGGAAAATCTGCATTTAAATGGTTATACAACATTTCAAACATACAGACAATAATGAGAGAATGATTACAGAATAATGACACCCATGTACTGATTAGTTTTAACAGGTGTTAGATACACTTTTGTACCTGCAGTTAGCCTCGCTTCCCCTTTCAGCTGCCCCTGTAACCACTGTCCTGAAGTTATACAGTGTTCATTCTGGTTTGACCAAATCAGGTACTTGCTCTCTCTGTGTCATTAAACATTTCTTTATAAACAGTTGTATTTTATATGGCTATAGAGTGTTTTTTTGTATAGATATTCTAAAATGTATTTACTTCTTTGTAAATCTTTTATCCCTTTTTTCCCCTCGCGTAGATATTTTTGGCATATATCTTGTAGTTGACTTAACCATTGCTCACACATGCCTGTGATGCGTGGGTACTGGTTTCCTAATAATTTGTATGATTGCTGGAGTCAAGAGTATGCAAAATTGGAATACTTTAGGTCTTATAATAACCCACAGCAGTTTTGATTTAGTCATCTGCTAGCTCCAGCTTATTATATTTGTTTATATGTAACATCTCTTGCAGTTATTTTAGTTTTGAGATACGCTTTTGGTTGTAAGTAAAAGATGTTTGTTGAAGTGCAAAAATTTCGCCATCCATCTCATACTTAAATGAGAAAACAACCATTTACAACTTGAGTGTTAATGTGGAGTAGGTTTTAAAATTGGAGGAGAAATGAATCTGCCACTAAAAATGGCTTGGGCTTCATTTTGTGATTCACTGAACAAGAAGATTTATGGGAATCACTAAACAGCTGACACCAGTAATTTTTGGGGTCTACTTTTCTCTATTTCTCTTTTGTAGCTTTTAATGATTTTTTTACAATCATGAAAGTAATACATATTAATTGTAGGAAGCTTAAAAAAATGAGAAAACCTTAGGAAGAATAAAACAAAATGTTACCCTATCTCAGAGACCACTCTTGTTGACACTTCTTTATATTTCCTTCTCCTCATATCTGTAAGTATATATTACAGTATGGAAATGGAACACTATATACATAAAAGTACATAGTTTTGTTTCATTTAACATATTTTATTGAGTATTTCCCCACATTCAAAAAGTCTTCAAAACAGGGGCGCCTGGGTGGCTCAGTCGGTTAAGCATCCAACTTCAGCTCAGATATGATCTTGTAGTCCATGAGTTTGAACCTCACGTGGGGCTCTGTGCTAACAGCTCAGAGCCTGGAGCCTGCTTGGGATTCTGTGTCTCCCTCTCTCTCTGCCCTTCTCCTGCTCACACTCTGTCTCTCTCTCAAAAATAAATAAACATTAAAAAAAAATTTTTTTATTTAAAAAAAAAAGTCTTCAAAACTTAAAAAGATTGTGTCGAAGTATAAGACGTAATACAAAAAGTGCACAGATTATAAGTATACAGCCCAGTGAATTGTCACAGTTAGAATCCATCCATGTAGCACCTATACCCTGGTGAAGAAATCGAACAATCCCAGCAGTCCAGAAGCTTCCCTGCAGTCCCCACTTTGCTGCCTCCCAGTCACTGCCCCCCATGTTCCCAGAGGGAAGCACTGTCCTTTAAATACCTAAGATTGGTTTTACCTTCATTGAACTAAAGCTACAGAAATGGTAAAATGGTAGGTATTCTTTTGTGTCTGGCTGGGGTTTTTTTTGTTTTTGTTTTGTTTTTTTTTGAAGAGCACTTTAGGTTTACAGAAAAGTTGGAAAGAAAATATAGACAATTCCTGTATTACCCCCCACCTCCAGTTTTCCCAATTAGCCTCATTAGTGTAGTACTTTTGTTGTAATTGATGATCCAGTATTCACACATTATTATTATTAACTAAAGTCTGTAGTTTACGTTAGGGTTCACCCTTTGTGTTGTACAGTTCTGTGGGTTCTGACAAACACATAATTATCCACAATTATAGACTAATTTCACTGCCCTGAAAATCCCCTGTGCTCCACCTATTCATCTCTCTCCAAAAGTCCCTGGCAACAACTGATTTTTTTTTTTTTTTTTTTAATTTTCTATGTGACCTTTTCCAGAACATCATAGTTGAAATCATGTGTAGTATGTAGCCTTTTCAGACTGGCATCTTTTCTCTAGCAATATGCATTTAAGTTTCCTCCATGTCTTTTCATGACTTGATAGTGCATTTCTTTTTATTGCTGAATAATCTTTTGTGTGGGTGTGCCACTTTGTGTATCCATTCACTTATTGAAAGACCTCTTGGTTGCTTCCAATTTGCAGCAATTATGAATGAAACTGCTACAAATATTTGTGGACAGTTTTTTGTGTAGACATGTTTTCAACTTATGTGCTTGGTTAAATACCTAGCAGCATGATTGCTGAACATAAGGTAGGACTACATTCAACTGGGCACCTGGGTGGCTCAGTTAGTTAAGTGCCTGACACTTGGTTTCCACTCAGATCATGATCTCGCACTTTCATGAGTTCAAGCCCTGCGTCAGGCTCTGCGCCCGCACCACAGAGCTTGCTTGGGGTTCTCTCTCCCTCCCTCCCTCCCTCTCTCTTTCTCTCTCTCTCTCTGTCTCTCTCTCTCTCTCTCTCTCTGCCCCTCCCCCACTTTTGCTGTCTCTCTCAAATAAATTTGAAAACATTATTTAAAAAAAAAAAAAAAGACTACATTCAGCTTTGTAAGAAATAGCTAGGCTGTCTTCTAAAGTGACTCTATCACATGTTCCTACAAGGCATGAATGAAGATGTTGCTCATGGCCTCATCAGCATTTGGTGATGTATTTTGGGTTAGTATAGTATAGTGTCTGATTATTGTTTTAATTTTTAATTCCTGATGAAATGGTGTTGAATATCTTTTCACATGGTTATTTGCCATCTATGTATGTCATCTTTAATGAGGTATCCGTTAAGGTCTTTTGTCTGTTTTATAATCGGGTTGTTTGTTTTCTTCTCTTGAGTTTTAAGAGTTCTTTGTACGTTTTGGATACAAGTTCTTTATCAAATAGGTTTCTGCAATTTTTTTTTTTTTTTTTTTTTTTTTTTTTTTGCAGTTTGTGGCTTGTCTGTCCATTCTCTTAACTGTGTCTTCGACAAAAGTTTTTAATTTTAATAAGGTCTAACTTACCTTTTTTTTTTTCTTTCATGGATTATCCTTTTGGTGTTATATCTGAAAAGGCATTGCCAAATCCAAGGAGGTTGTACCTAGGTTTTCTCCTATGTTATCTTCTAGAAGCTTTATAGCTTTGCATTTCATGTTTAGGTCTGTGATCCATTTGATCTTTGTGAAAGGTTCAAAGTCTATAAATTCATTATTTTTTGTATATGAATGTCCAGTCCTTCTAGCAGTGATTGTCGAAAAGACCATCCTTTTTCTGTTGAATGGCCTTTGATCCTTTGTCAAAGATTAGTTCATTATATTTTTTTGTTTGTTTTTTATTTTTGGGAGAGAGAACCAGTGGGGAAGAGGAGCAGAAGGGGAGAGAGAGAGAGAGAGACAGAAAGAAAGAGAATCTCAGGCAGGCTCCATGCTCAGTGTGGACCCCAATGCGGGGCTCTGTCCCACAACCCTGGGATCATAAACTGAGCTGAAGTCAAGAGTTGGACACTCAACTGACTGAGCCACCCAGGCACCCCCATAGTTCATTACATTTGTGTGGGTTTAGATCTCTGTTTTGTTCCATTGATCTGTCTTTCCTTTTGCTAATACCACATTGTCTTGATTACTGTAGCTTTGAAGTAACTCTTGAAGTCAGGTAGTGTCAGCCCTCCAAACTTGTTCTTGCTCAATACTGTGTTGGCTGTTTTGGCTCTTTTGCCTTTCCATATAAAGTTTAGAGTCAGTTTATTAACATGTACAAATAACTTGATAGGATTTTGATTGGGATTACATTGATTGTACATAGATCAAGTTCAGTAGAACTTACATCTTAGCAATATTGAGTTTTACCCATGACCATTGAATATATCTCCATCTGTTTCGATCTCCTTTAATTTCTTTCTTCAGAGTTTTGTAGTTTTCCTCATACAGATGTTGTGTAGGGCTATTTTGTCACATTTATAACTAAATATATCTTTTTTTGGTTTTTAGTACTTCTGCAGATGCTGTATTTTAATTTCAAATTTCCAATTGCTTGTTGCAAATATATAGGAAAACAGTTGACTTTTATATATGAACCTTGTAGCTTGCAACCTTATATAATTATTTATTAATTGCAGGAATTTTTTTTTTTACCAGTTCTTTGTCATTTTCTATGTAAACAGTCCTGTATTTCTTCCTTCCCAGTTTGCATACCTTTTATTTCCTTTGTCTTACTGCATTAGCTAGGACATGTAGTATGATGTTTAATAGGAGTGGTAAGTGGGGACACCCTTCCCTTGTTCCTGATCTGAAGAGGAAAGTATCTAGTTTCTCACCATTAAGTATGGTATTAGCTGTAAGTTTTTTGTAGATGTTATTTGTCAAATTGAGGCAATTTCCCTCTATTCCTATTTGCTGTGAATGTTTGATCATGAAATGAATGTTGGGTTTTGTCAGATGTTTTTTCTGCATCTGTTGATAAGATCATATGATTTTTCTTCTTAAGCTTGTCAATGTGTCTAGTTTCTTTTGTTCAACACCTGTTTTGTTGTTGTTGCTCATAGAGGTGTATTGTTCCACTTCATTTCTGTGTATGACTATACCACAATTCATTTATTTGTTCTGTTGTTGATAAACATTTGTGTTTGCTGTTTTCAGTTCTTAGGAACAATGCTGCTGTGAACATTCTTGTTCATGTTTTTGGGAGCTCATACACACACATTAATATGAAGAGAGAAGTTACTGGATCATAAGTAGCATATACATGCATCCTACTTTAATAGATAATGCCAAGCTTTTTAAAATGGTTCTAACAATTTATAGCACTGGTTTCTGAGTTTCTAGTTACTCCTCATCTTCCCTACTTTGAGTACTATTGTTCTTTTTAATTCTAGACACTCTGATAGATGCATAAAATTGTATCTCATTATGGTTTTAATATGCATTCACTAATTGACTATTGAGAGCAAGTACTTTTTTATGTATCTATGAGTTAACTTCTTTTGACTGTTATAGTCGACTGCCCACTTTTTCAGTTGGGTTATCTCTCTTCTAAGTGATTTATAGGTTGTGAGTCCTCTGTCAGCCCTTTAAGTTGCACACATCTTCAATTTATGGCTTTTTGCTGGATTTGATTCCCTGCCTTGGTTGATCTATTTAATCTTCCTATGCTGTCTAATGAGAACTAATAGCTACTCCAGAGAGTTTTGAGAATCAGATCACATAATACATGTGAAAGCATCTTATAAGGTCTGTTGGTTGCATTGCTGTGCAGGTGTTTGTATTACTTTGTGGTTTATGGATACTGGCTATCTACATAAGTGTGAGTTCTTTTTTCTTTTAAAACCTTCCCTTCTAATCAGGCCTATACCTGATGATAATTCTATAGGAGTTTCAAAATCCATTTTGAATAGCTTAAATTGAGGTTTTAGTAAAACTCATACAGAATGGTTCCCTTAGGAGGATAATATTTATTGCTCATTTGGTTACTATTGTTATTAATAGATGGCACCTACTTTGAATACGTATATAAAATATTTATATTTGTTTTGCTAGGCAAAAAAGATAAGTTACGTGTCTACTATTTGTCTTGGTTACGAAATAAAATACTTCACAATGATCCAGAAGTTGAGAAGAAGCAGGGATGGACAACCGTGGGGGATTTGGAAGGATGTGTACACTATAAAGTTGGTAAGTTCCAGGAGGGTCATGAGGGTTTTGTTCTGCAGGGTTTTGTTCCACAGGGTTCTTTCTGATACACCTAGATGTTTTCTGCGATTATGTTTCTAAGGCATCTTCTAATCCCGAAGTGTCATCTTGACTCACAATGCACCTTTTAACATAACCCCATTCATTCCTGCCATTCATTCTGTCCTCCATCCATCTCATGCTCACATTCATCTTGCGAGCAAGGCTTTTTACCCTTCCTCTTTGACAGTCCAGATTCTTCTCTGTAAGATGTGGTCACAATAACCTCTCTAAGGAAACCTTGCCAAAGGAAAGCCAGCCAATTTGGATTCTTGCTTTGTGCTCCAGGCCTCGTCTCCATTGAGAGGACTTTGGGTCCTTGGCAGTCATTGACAGAATGTTTGAGAGTTTGACCAAAGAGCTATATGGCTTGTTGTTTTGAATGAAGCGCACTGTGCAAAGCTACTGTGCTCTTAACTACTAAACGAATCTAGTCGGCCAGCCAATGTTTCGTAGCAACTGTCTTGTTTTTTCTCTTGCTGGCACGCATGCTTTGGTTCTTATGAAGTAAGAGCTTGCAAGAACAAAACCAAAACAATTTTTTTTTTATGTATGAAAAAAAATTAAAATACTGGTACTAATGTTGGAAGTAAAGGGGAAATAATGAAGCTTAGCCAAATTAAACTTTATTGGAGAGATAATATATTCTAATAGAATTTGAAATGGGAATTTGAGAAGATCAGCAAATAGTCTCTATTATACCTAAGACTGATTAATGTAAGGGTCCTATTGAATATTGATTTCTGCTACTATGTTTTGTTTTTTTCTGTTTATGAAAGTATATGCTATAGTCATTCTCTCTGCTTCTAGGGATATTACAGTCCTTGACATTCTCTTATTATTTATATAATCTGTCCACAACTCTCAGCTCACTGATTAATAATGATTGCAGAAGCCACCCTAGTTTGGCATGATTCTGAGTGTTACTGAAAAGTAGTACTATATACTTGATGAAATTTTGGGATTGGGATTTTCTGTGCTGTGTTTATGTGAAATAATTTTTGCGGGGTAACTAAAATCATCTAAGGTTAAATTTAATGAAATCATTCAGAATGGGTGAAATGTGCATGAATAGATTATCCTACAGGGGGAACTAGAGGCAGATGTGTTACACTGTGCTGGGCTTTTCATTGGAATAAAACAGTTATCCTCAGGTCTGTCATTCTTACAGAATGAATCACAAGCATTTTCTGCGGTAAGAGTGTGTGGTACCATTCATTCATTATACTTTTAGGAAATTATATTCAGTTTATCAAGACCTGTGCTGTACAATATGATTTCCATCAAGAATAGGGGCTACTTAAATTTATATTTAAATTAATTAACACGAAATAAACTATAAAATGTGGTTCTTCAGTGGCACTAGTCCATTCCATGTGCCCAATGTGGCTATCATATTAGCAGTACAGATCTAAAATCTTTTCATCATTGCAAAAAATTCTGTTAAACAGCACTGGTTTGGACAACCTTTGATAATCCTTTGTGTCTTAATATTAATGTCAGTGATTTATTCGAATAGTGATACTATATTGGAAATTAACAAGGAGAATTATCAAGTTAACAAGCCATCTCTCATGTGCAAAGGAAGAATAAGGTAGTATTGTGACATTAGATAGTTTATAAAGAAACTGGTAGAGCTGTGCCAGACCACTAAGTCATGTGAGGGCACAGCCCCTCAGAGCATCTGTTTTTAAGCAGAGTTGGTTGGCTGCAAGAGAACCGGAATAGCTATGTAAAGAAGGCATTTTCAACTGAAAAAATGTATATAGCTGAATAGAGATTTCCTTTACTACTGTTCTTTTTGTATGGAACTTTAGGTAGAATTCAGGCAGTCACTGCCTATATAGATCAGGAAGCGGTTTGAAGTGATACTTAGCTGATTAACCACTTCATTATCCTTTTGAAGCAATACTGAGCCCTTAAGACTTTAGGGTGGTAGGCCTGGCATTGTCTTTGATTAGTAAATACTTTCAGTCTAAGAAGATTAGGAACATTAGTGAAAGTATTCCTTAATAGTAACCAGAGTATTGGGATTGAGTCCCAAACATCAGTCAAGAAATATGGGAATAGGCTGAATCATACATAAAAGTATTGGAAAAGGAAACTCTGAGGTTTGATCACTCAGCATTTTTTTCCTGTTGATCTAGATGACTCAATAGAAGGCATTATTTATAAAGTTTGCAAAAGACAACTAACAGAATTTAGAGTTCCATGTTGATTCTGACCTGTGCTTCTCTTGTTTATGTTGTTGTTTTCAGTAAAATATGAAAGAATCAAATTTCTGGTAATTGCTTTGAAGAGTTCTGTGGAGGTCTATGCGTGGGCACCCAAGCCATATCACAAATTTATGGCCTTTAAGGTAACAGCATCAAGTGTACTTACAAGTAGCATCAGCCATGCATGCATGACCAAGAAAGAGCCAGAGGACAGTTTAAAAACCCTAAATAGTTAAAACTGATCATTTAAAAGCTATGTACTAATATAGAGTATAATTCTGTCATAAGAGAGGCCATTTCTAATGTAATAGGCCTCACTGTCTGCTTTCCAAGCCCTCAGAGTATGAGGAAAGAGCTAAATGTTTGGTAGACATTGATTGATATGTCAATATGGTAACAGAAAAAAGTAATGCTACCTCTAATTAAAAAGCAGATCTTGGGGTGCCTGGGTGGCTCAGTCGGTTAAGCGTCTGACTTCGGCTCAAGTCATGATCTCACGGCTTATGAGTTCAGACCCTGCATCGGGCTCTGTGCTGACAGCTCAGAGCCTGGAGCCTCCTACTTCACATTCTGTGTCTCCTTCACTCTCTGCCCTCTCCTACTTATGCTCTCTCTCTCAAAAATAAATAAAAACATTAAAAAAAACAAAAACAGCAGACCGTGACCATCTGCCTGAAGTCATGCATGTGTATAAAGATTTAGATATGTTTTTGATAAATAGTATCCAACAATAGGCAGCTTGGAGGTATATCTTTTCAATAGAATACTAACTAAAAAACAAATTACAGAAATTCTTAATGACACAGGAATATGTATTATGCGTTAAATAGAAAAAGTAAGTTAAAAGCATGAATAATGCATTGTTTTTGTTTAAGGGAAAAACTATAGAAAAACATTAGTATTTTTCTGTGTGAGTATTTTTAATATTTTTTATAATTCTAGAGTTCGCATTAGATACAAATTTATGAAATTCTTAATTAAAATATTACTCTGACATTAGATATTATAAATAACTTAACATCATTTCTTATATTAGGCACAAAACTTTGAGTATAGCTCCTGGGGCTGTTTTAATGCATATCATGAAATTAAGAATTTTTCATCCAAAATGATTCTATTTACTTACCTTTTTTTCTTGTTCTTGATACATTTTATTAAGGGTAAGTTTCAAGTATTTGGAAAATTGACATATTTAGATTGCTTATTGCTTGATTCCGCAATAAAGCAGGATAAATGGGGTTACCATATTTGCTCAAGAAATAAATCCACATGTTACTGACTAAAAGTAATTGGTTGTATCTTCTGAGATCTGGTCTTAATATCCTTTATGTGCCAGATGTACTCTCCTAGTTGCTTTTATAAGTATATTGTTTAAGTCTGTCTTGTGAGCTGTAGGTATTGATATTAATCAAGAACTGAGGTCATCTAGTTTATTACAGGTCATCCAGGTTAATATCCTACAGCTTTTCATCACTGTATTGCTCCAGTCAAAAAATTAAAGTAGAAGTCTCTATGATGACTATGATGACCATACTAAAAATTCTCAGTATGTGACTCCTGCAACTCCACCTCTTTCTCCATTGTCTGCATTGAATAGTTGAATACTGTGCTACAGAAAGTCCTGGTTCTTTCACTTTAGATGTTTTTCTCACCAAGACAAGAAGGTGGAATTCTTGGGCCAGGTAGGGGGAATTTGCGACACGTCTTCTGGAAGAAATGTCTCCCAGATGCTGATTGGCAGACAAAAGCATAATAAATTAGAGACTTATTTCATAGAGTATTTTTGCTTATGGTTGTTGCCAGAATGGCTCAGTAATTAAATAACTGAGTACCTTGGGTTTGGCTTCTCCTGTTTGATCTATCAGAAATAAGTTCTTCTTTGTCTTACTACTTTTGTCTCGGTTACTTCTTTGTAGTCATTTGGAGAATTGGTACATAAGCCATTACTGGTGGATCTCACTGTTGAGGAAGGCCAGAGGTTGAAAGTGATCTATGGATCCTGTGCTGGATTTCATGCTGTTGATGTGGATTCAGGATCAGTCTATGACATTTATCTACCAACACACGTAAGAAAGAACCCACACTCTATGGTTGGTTGACTGGCTTCATTTTGTTTTGACTTTTTTCTTTACTCTGCTTAGTGAACTAACACAAGCAGGGATTCCTTGCTTCCCCTTGGTGTGGGGGTGAGTATTTAAATGATGTGCCATTCTCAATAGCTGCATGCTCTGAGACAAGTGGAAATCCATTCTCCTGGCTCTGTGAAGCCCTCCTGAAAACCTCTTAGCCCTGGCTTTGACTAACATGGGATGTATTTGGGGCAATTGCTGGCAGGTCAGAATATCCCTGGGTTGGGAGTGGTTTCAATTAATTTCTTAATAGAATCCACAATCCAGATATGTTCCAGGGGCCTCAGAAAATGTGAACTAGTAGAGTACATGACCTGTAAAAGGTATTCTTTGAGATATATGTCGCATGAGTTTTCCAAAATTTTATTCAATTGCTGTATTTATTCACCTGGAATATTAACCAGTGCATTCACCAAGACAATCTTTTTGAATGCTATTTCAAGGATAGAAATAACCACAAACGTACTTCCCTGTACTTTGTTCCTCTTCTCTAGATCCAGTGTAGCATCAAACCCCATGCAATCATCATCCTCCCCAACACAGATGGCATGGAGCTTCTGGTGTGCTATGAAGATGAAGGGGTTTATGTGAATACCTATGGAAGAATCACCAAGGATGTGGTTCTGCAGTGGGGAGAGATGCCAACATCTGTAGGTAGGTATCAGAGGAAAAGATAGCATATGTAAAAATGGAGCCTTCTCTAAAACTGCATGTTATCACATCAGTTTTACCTGTTGTTCAGACATTTTGGCCATTTAGCAGAATGGTTGGCAGAAAAACAAAAAACAAACAAAAAAAAACCCAGAATGGTTGGCAATATTGATGGTGAAAAGGGAGATTGTAGACCATGGCACTGGTCATAGTCTGTTTTAGAACAAAATCCAAGTAATTATTTAACACTTTAAAACTCTGTCATTTACAATCCTTCATTTAATCCTTAAGACATCCAGGATGTAGGACAGATGTGGTTGTTGACTAATCTGTGGAAAGTAAAAGGAGGCTGAAAAAGGGTAAGGGATTTATTCTTTCGAGTGGCAGTGCCACTCGATAATCTGAAATTTTTAGTTTATATCCCAAGTTGTTCTGGTTTCAATGTAGTCATTTTCTCTTCTCATCACTTCTTCTTCCTGCCTTCTTTATGACTGGTTTGATAAAAATAGGAGCACTAAACTCTATATCCAGTGGGTCATTGCTCAAAATAAGCATGAACCATCTCAAGAATTCAAATTACCACTTCTCAGGATAAACTTTAAAAGCAAAAGTTCCTTAAAAACAAAAATCTCCATATGCTAGACATGCAGATAATGTGTGTATTATATGAGCAGCATCTTTTCATAGCTGTTTCCTTATCTTTAACAATTTCATGTTTTCCCCTCTCAAAAAGCATATATTCGATCGAATCAGACGATGGGCTGGGGAGAAAAGGCCATAGAGATCCGATCTGTGGAAACTGGTCACTTGGATGGTGTGTTTATGCACAAAAGGGCTCAAAGACTAAAATTCTTATGTGAACGCAATGACAAGGTAATGGTTTCCTTACAACTTCTCTTTAGCTGCTGTTAGCTTTGGTAATGGTTTACTTTCCACGGGGTTTGGTGAAGCCTTTTCTTGAGGTTTTGATAGATTCTGAAATAAATTCATCAAGCAACATTTTAGTAGTGACTTTTTAGACCTGTATATAGGAGTTGGGGTCTGTTTTATTTTGTGTTTGCTTATGAAGGGATAAGAGATACTTGTTTCTGCCAAAATCATCGTATGTTGTTTGTAGTGGTTGTTTTTAACCCCAGTAGGTGACCTGTATGAGCTATGTTTGGTTTAGGGATAGAAAAGGTTAAAACTGCCAATCTAGTGGGATTCTTCTGTGATTGGAAGAAAGCCCCTTGCAAATTTGGTAGGGTAAAAGTTTTCTCTCGAGACCCTGATGTGCATCAGAAGGATACCACTTGTCTGCTTCTGAATAGTAAAGTAACTTCATAGTTTGCATGTCAGAAATACCTAACAGTATAAATCATTTTATGCAGAAGCATGAGCACCTCCTGCAGCTGAGACCCCCAGTCTTCAAAAGACCTAAAAACCTTTGTTTTTCAAAACTGGCCACATCCTTGTTACTTTCAAGGCCTACCAACTCCCTGGAATCCCCTCCCTAAACCAGCCTTGGAGTGGAATAGCTGGATGGCCAAGGGTGTTGACCCATCCCACGTGCTTTGAGAAGGACCTCCCAGGTGGGCCTGGCCTTTACCAAGCCCAGCTTTCTCTCTTTTCCCTCCACTTGGATGAAAATGTCTTACCACCTGAGGCAGCCTGTTGCAACCTTAGAAACTTCCCTCTTAAGAACATTTCCACCTCTTGTCTCACATTAAAATATATTAAATACCCTAGCCACTGGCCCACTAATTGACTTCTCAGATTAAATTTGAAAATTCACCTTGACAGAGAAGAGCTCTAGATCTCTCCTTGACAGCTGGGCTTTCTGCCTAACTGCATGCTCAGTAAATACGTTGCACCACCACCAGCCCCCTTTCCTGTGATCCTGTAGCTCGTTTACTAACGGTGTTGACATTGTTTTCTAATCATTTACCTTAGAAATCCATACAACTTCCCAACCCAATCCAGGATTTTGCCAGCTTTTTGGCTTATATTTTCCTGAGTATATTTAATGTAGCCATAACTATAATATTCTTTGAACTTGGGCATTGAAATATTTTTATTATTTATTATGTTATATCCTTTGAAGTTTACTAATCAAAGGCCCAAAAGTAAACTATAGTATTGTGACTATAGAGTAATATGAAATAACATATATTTTAGCTTAATTTTTTAAAAGAGAAAAATCAGGTTGCTAAGGAGTTTTCCAGACACATTTATCTTTTAGATGATATTAGCAGTGGAGATAAAAAGAAATAACTCAATTTCAGAAATATCAGTGTTTTTCTTTTCAGTTCTCACAATATGGCAGTGATAGCCTTCTTAGTTGTGATAAAAATTAGCTACAGAGATGACCTCCTTATGATCAAGTGATACTGATGTCCTCTCAGATTTTCTTTTGAAAGAGGCCTTTGGGCTTTTAGGCTGCCTGCATTTGGAGGTGTTGAGGTATTGAGGTGTTGGTGGCACTAGGTCACCTGCCTGGGAACCATAGGAAGGATTGCTCCAAAGGACTGGGTTGTGTTGTGTCTTCATGGTAAATCTCTCCCTCCCTCTTTCTCTTGATTTTGCAGGTCTTCTTCGCCTCCGTTCGGTCTGGTGGCAGCAGTCAGGTTTATTTCATGACATTAGGCAGGACTTCCCTTCTGAGCTGGTAGAAGCATTGTGATGAGGATTGCTGGCCCCCAGAGTCTTCAATGAGATCCTGAGAACTTGGAATTCCTTGCAACTGGAGCTCAGAGCTGCACCGGTGTAGTCCAGGACAGCTGTGTATGCAGACACCACGTGTGGGGTGTTTCGTTTCGTTTCATTTCCTTTCTGCACCTCTTACCAGTTTATCCCCCTTCTCTTCTTTCCCCTACTCAAAAATAAATCAAGGCTGCAATGCAGCTGGTGCTGTTCACATTCTACCATCAGGTGCTATAAGTGTTTGGGATCGAGCATCAGACCAGAAAGCAAATGCCTTTCCTTCAGCTCCAGAATTCCTTGTCTCTGAGTGACTCTGTCTTATGGGTATCTGAAAGTGGAGACTATGAACATGCCATTGGTTTGGAAGTGGGCACATGGAGGTGTAAAATGGTGGTCTCATGAGCGGTTTGCTGAAGCAGAGAGCAGATTTAATATAGTAACATTAACAGTGTATTTAATTGACATTTCTTTTTTGTAATGTGACAATATGTGGTCAAAGAAGAAGGTGCAGGTTTAAGAAGTTAATATTTATAAAATGTGAAAGACACAGTTACTAGGATAACTTTTTTGTGGGTGGGGCTTGGGAGGCAGGGTGGGGTGGGTTAAGGGGGTCCCATTTTATTTGGATTTTTTTTTTTTTTTTTTTTTTTTTTTTTGGCTTGGCCAAAAACTCCGTCATTTTTCTGTGTACCAGGTTTTGCCTAAATCATGTGCAGATGGTTCTTAAAAAAAAAAAAAAAAAAAAAAAAAGGAAAAAGAAAATGTGTGCATTTGTATAATGGCCAGAACTTTGTTGTGTGACAGTATTAGCACTGCCTCAGCCTAAAGGTTTAATTTTTGTTTAAACCTAGAAGCACGACAAGTTTTACCACAGTCTGCACTTGCAGAGGAAAAGAAATTGTTTCAGCCACATGTTTATTTTTTTGCCTACCTCATTGTTTGTAATGCATTAAGAGGTGGTTTAGTTTATATGTTTTTGGAGGAAAACATTAATGTTTTAATTTAATCTTAATACCAAAACTATCAGATTGAAGTTTGACTGTTATTTTGTCACAGGTCTCAGTAGGCACAAGAGAAATTGTCCCTGAAGATGGGAAATAGCCACATGGTTTCATCATGCTGATGGATGCAGTCTGTTTTTCTAAGTTCAGAGAGCAGAATGCTTCGTTTTCACCAGATGCACCATTAGTGGTTGATGGGCAACTATGGCCTCTAACACAAGGGGCCTCACTGTTCTCAATTTGGGGTTTGGTGGCAGACAGGCGGTCATGTTAGAATAGTCACACAAACTGTTCAGTGTTGCAGGAACCTTTTCTTGGCAGGGGGTGGGGGGGTGGAGTTTCCCTTTTCTAAAAATGCAATGCACTAAAACTATTTTAAGAATGTAGTTAATACTGCTTATTCATAAGATGGCATCTTCCTGTGTTTTAGGTGTAATATCCAAGCCCTGGCTTTTCTCCTCCTCTCACTTGCTCTCTTGTTCTCTCTCTGTTTTTTAAACCAATTTTACTTTATGAATATGTTCATGACATTTGTAATAAATGTCTTGGGTAATAATTTGTTTCATGGCTTCATGGTCACTCAATTCCTCTGAGACTATTAATCTCTTGGTAAAGGAGCAATGCTCAGTGTCATGGCTGTGCCATCTTACTTTCCTCTTGTTGAGTTTCGAGTGGGAATATTGTGTGATGGCTACTTTAAACTTTGTTTACCAAACAGAACTTGGCATTTCATAGGCTTAATACTCGAGTACTTTGTGATTAAGTTTCTTTTATAACATGAAAAAGGAAGATTTTCCTCCTGAAAATATAACAATCATTTGCACCTATTTGTTAAGGCTTTGCCCAGCATTCTCATCCTATTTGGCATCCAGTTTGACCCCTGTTATTCTGTTCCTCCTGGTCAGCATCTCTGCCAAAGGCTCTCCTTTGAATTATAAAAACCTAGTGAACAATCTGTATACTCACAGATGCAGAAAGAGCAGCTGGTTGTACATAGCCACAATGACAGATAAGTAAGCGAGCCTTAGTCTCTTTTGAAAAGGACAAGGCATTAGAAATGGCTTTTCCATCTGTGTGACTTTGGAATGATGCTGATGTCCAAAGCAGAAAGGACTAGTTCTTTTCTACGGATTCATAGTTAACACAGAGAAGATTGAAGAGTTAATCCCACCTTTGGAAGGGACTTTTGAGATGGGCCAGATGCCATCACCACAGAATTTCAGTCAAAATCAAATTACCGCTGGTGATTTCCTACATGTTTTAGTTTTTTTGGGTAAGATAAAACGTGCCACAGTGAACACGTGTGCATGCCGAGAGGAGAAAGAACTAGATAGCTTGGTCAATCCAAGTTGGCTTTGTAGCCTCTCCCATGACTTTAGAGAGAGGTAAAGTTGAACAGGTATCTGAAAAAAGAGTGAATTTCTGGTACCAATAAGGAAGACAGAAAAAAATACTTATCCAACAGACTTGAAGCTCAGTGTCTGTAAGTCAAGGTGGGGTGCACAGATAATGCACATGACTTTTCACTGGAATTACTATTTAGAACTTGACAAAAACTGGATTTCCTTTCGGAGGTAGTGGGGTCTGAGCTCAAGCCTGAATTGTGCCTGTCCTGGTGGCCACCTGGCACTCTTTTGGTGTTTGTGTTGAACGTAATCAAATCTATCTGTGTGCTTAATTCACTGAGGTCAGACTGCCGTTTGTCCTTATGGGACGGGCTCCTGGTGTGTGCTTTCCTTGGCTGTGGTGTCCTTGCCTTCTTGGCTGCAGCACCTTGTACACCAGATTGTGTTGCTACAGCTTGATTCAGGTACCCAGTTAGGTTTCTCCATTAAAAATTACGAGCTGGTGAAATTTCCTTCTTCTAGAGAAGGGGTGATCTTTTTTTTCCTTTAACAGGGTAGTGACTTCACAAAAGTGCCAAGATGGCAAAATTATAAAAAGAAGACAGTATTATACCATTAAATATGGAACATTGAACTACTTAGCACTGCTCTTCAAAATACAGATGTCTCTAGGTATAGTCAAAGCTTTAATAAGTAATACCTTTCTGTATTTAAATCAGAGCAACTCTGTATTGAGTGCAGTGTTCTTAACTTTTTTCTCATGCACATGTTATGTTGGAGAAAATGTTTACAAAAATGGTTTTGTTTCACTAATGTGCATCATATTTATGGTTTATTTTTAAGTGATTTTTTATGGGTTATTTAGGTTTCTGTCTTAGTTGTAGTCCACTTACAGTGATTCATAATTCTTAACTTTGCCAATTACAAATTTGCTAAGCAGTAGTACAAATGACAGACTGCATTAAATTTACTAATCCTACAGCTGCAAAGCAGACTGGTGGCAAGTACATGCCCCCCCCCCCCAACCCAAGTGCTAACTTGTCTTCTGTGTATTATGAAAATTACTGTTGTCCCCCCACCTTTCTCCTTAAATAAAAGAAAAATGACACCTATTTTATGTGGCATGAGTTTCAAATATATTCTGATCCTTCAGAATGTCTCCTTCCCATGAGGATCCATATTTTATACACACCTCCTTCCCCAGTGCCACCCCTGGCTAGAGAGGGTAGCTCCATATCCTGCTATCTCCTGAAACAGGAATGTTTGTTCAAGGTGAGCTCTTGATCTTGAAGCCAAGAATGGGTAAAGCTGATCCTTAAGGAGGAAATAAGGTTTTATTTTTGCAAGTCTGAATTGAATCAGAAAGTAAACTAGCATGATGTTTGTATCTAATAGGACAGTTGAAGTGGCCCTTCCTCAAATTGGCATCATAAATACTAAGGCCTAGTAATTGGAAGGTCTTTGTGGCCAAGCCCCTGGGGTGTGTGTCACTGATTTCCCCCAGAGATCTGACATGCGTGATCCCCATTGGACAGATCTAGGACCACATTGCCGCGACCAGCATTTTGGCCAAGCCTCCATGGTTGCAAAGGGGAGGCCACACTACATGATCATAACTCACATGTTAATAAACCAGCTCCTTTGTGCTTCATATTAGAAACATGTTGTTTCTCTAAGGTGAAAATAAAATTGTAAATACCTAGGCCACCAAATGAGTATGTTTTGTCTTTTCCTACGTGATATTTGTTACAGCTGGTGGATGATTAAGGAATAAAAATCTCATGGAGGGCTAGTTGTCTTGGTACCATCATTCATTCTTCCTGTTCCTACTTTGTCCTCCACTGGTGTGGATCTTCTTAAACAAGCAACCAAGATGAAAACAGCCCCTCTAACTGATACCAGCTCTGTGTTTTGGCATCACATTCAAGACATTCAAGGGTACAGTAAAATTGCTGCCTTCTTTTCCATCTGTGACTTCAACAACAACAGATACTGTGCTTTACTTTCAGAGTACAGTTCACCCTTAAACAACATGGGACTAGGGTCACCAACCCCTTGTGCCATCTAAACTCAGTATAACTTCCAACTCCCCGGTAGCAGGCTAACTACCAGTAGCCTACTGTTGATTGACTGGAAGCCTTACTGATAACGTAAACAGTCAACACATTGTGTATGTGTTACATACTGCATTCTTAAAGTAAGCTAGAGAAAAGAAAATGTTATTAAAGCTATAAGGAAAACACATGGGCCCACATAGTTCAAACATGTTGAAGGGTCAACTGTAGTTATTAGAAAGTAAAACTGAAAAAAAAAAAAAAAAAAACCAGTTAAGGAATTAAATGTTGGGAAAAGTCATTACTGCATTTTCTTCTGGGAGAAATAACATACTCAGATACAGGTTCTCATACCTGGTCCACTTTCCCTTTCACCTGAATGTTAATCAGATTCTATCCAGGTTTCAAAATCTGTCCCACTTCTGCCTCTGCCTTGCTTAACTTCCCTGTGCTTACAGTCAATAGCCTCTCCTATACCCTGATAGCTGAACGTGGCATTGCTTTTGTTCACTCTTTGTTTCTGTCTGCATACAGAGTCTGCATATGAGCTGAAGTTGGTTCTCAGGGTTAACCATTTATTAAATCCTAACTTCTCTGCTCCTCAGAAACTGCCAAACATGTTGCTGGTGCTGAACAGGCACACACAAATTCCTGATCATTTGTTTAAGTAGCATGAAATTAAAACCCTGGTGTTAGTCCAAAGGGAAGCCAGCGCTTGTATGCCTTGTGGGACTTGTGAGGCAGTGTGCTGGTGTACACAGGTCCTAGGAAGGGTGTGGAGTTCTGCCTTGTTGGGCACAAAGCCACCCAGCACCCTAACATAACTATAGTATTCACCAGTCCCTGTTGCTGCAAGCTGGCTAGCTGTAATAACAGTGTAGGACCCTTCATTCCTAAGTCCTCTTTCCCAGTTTGCTTGGTTATAGGAAATTTGAATTTGATGGTCCAGCACAAAATGCCCACAGAAGGATGTGGAGCTTTTGAGCAAGGCAATTTTATCCCTTCCTTCAATTTGGACATCAGACACAACTACAAACGTTGGAAGCCAATATTAAATAACTTTTTTCACAATAAATGATATTAAATAATTCCTTGATTGTTTTTTAACAGCTTTATTGAGATACAGTTCACAAAGCCATAACGTTCAGTGGCCTTTAGCCTATCCAAACTTGTGCATACATCACTACCACAATCAATTCTTAAGCATTTTTATTGTCCTTGTCATTATCTCCTCGTCACCCCACCACCGCCACCTCCCCCTGAAGCTTTAGGCAACCACTAATCTACTTTTCCTCAGTATGGCTTTGCATCTTCTGGACATTTCACATAAGTGAAATCCTACAACTTGTGTCCTCTGTGACTGGTTTCTTTGATTTTGCAGAATATTTTAAGATTCATCCATGTTGTAGCATATATCAGTACTTTGTTTCTTTTTATTGGCATCCTTGGTTCTTCACCTTTGTCACTGGTACCTTCCCTTCAGCTTTAAAACCAACCACCTCACTGATAGCAAACCGCGTTCCAGCCTCAAATGAAAACTGCACAGTTAACCATCCACCCTGCAGGGGAAGCAGCTGACAAGTGGGCTCAGAAATGGATTCCTGCTGAGATGTGTTTTCTTTCAGTCTGAGCTCTTAGAAATGCAGTGATCCCCTCCCCCACAAGATCCTGATGCTAAACATCAGGTTCATGATGGACAAGTTTTGGAACAGAGGACTGTTTGGGAAGCACTCCTACCTGCTCACAGCAGGTGTCCAACCCCCAGGATGGTTGGGACTGGTAGGTGTTCTGCTTATGTCCAAGGCCTGGATCAGGGTACTCAGCCTGTCCCTCTAACTTTGTGTGCTCAGGAAGGGACACAAAAGCTGGTCTTGCTGGGCCAGATCCCTGTTTTGTCCTGGGAAAATACTTAAAACTGTCACATTTCAAAAGGATCTTGTCCTGTTAGCAGCTCATTTGTATCTTCCTGGCATCGAGGACATTTCCTCAGTGTTGCCTCCTGGAAAGCTGTCTAATTGTCGCTCAACTTTCCTTGCAGTGTACATCGTTGAGTAAGTCTGGACACTAGTAACTTCTGGGAACTTGGTAGTTGAGCAACCACTGGGTGCTGAGCAGTCTTGAGGTATGGTGCTCCTTTGGTGAAATGGAGGGAAGTTGTCTAAAGGGCCAACTTTGAAAATGGTGCTTAGTGTACTCTAGATGTTAAAGCGGGGCCTTTAGTAATGGTGCATATGAAAAAGATTTACACTTTTTTAGCTTAAAAAAAAATGTGGCTGCCAAAAGAGTTGGTGTGAGTTTGGACTGTATGAATAAAACTGAAGTGAGAGAAGATGATGGTCCCATTGTGGTTAGGTCGCATTTGGTTAGATACACTTGCCATGGTATCTGGACAAGTTGCACCCTTGGCACAGGTGAGGGTCCTGGGTGGGAAGGGCTCCATAAAGTTCCCATAAAGATTGGTTTAAAGAAAAGGTAACAAAAAATAATTTGGAGAAGTAATTATAGAAACATCTAAAGATTGTTGAACTAATCAATCTATTCTAGTTTTGGTTAACAACAATGATAGCAAATACATTGTGTGTATTTGCTAAAAACAGAGCCTGTTGTAAGGACTTTTACATATATTAACCTGTAGAAGAAAAGACTTGGGGTACCTGCTTCTTGACTTAAATTTATTTGGAGGGGTAACAAATGGAGGGTAGGTTGCTCTGCAAGGTGCCAGGTGGTAGAGCCAAAAAAGGTGGGTTGAGCCCCTAGAGAGAATTTGTCTCCAGTATGAAAGGCGCAATCACAATTGTCCAGGAGAACAAAATGGGCACCTTGGATGGATGGCCAGTCCATGTCCTTGAGGCTGTTTTCATTGGGTTGTAGAGGAGATCACTTGAGGTGTTTTGAGACTAGATACAAGAATGGTTAACAGTCCGTGAGCCATTTGAGAATATTCTTGAACCCACAAACAAAATGGTTTTGGCACTCCTTGTAAACATGAATGGATTTTTTGAGCAAATAAATATTTAGGCAACAACCCTAAGAGTTCCTCTTGTCTGCAGCAGAAATGGGATAGGTGATGGCATAGATAAGAACATTCTCCAGGACACACGGATGTGTTCACTGCCCCACAGAGCTCCCTTTCCAGGGCTTCTACTGTGGAAGGCACACCCTGTTTGATTTCTCTTTCCCAGTAATGCGGCTGTCTCCCCAGTGAACTCTACACCCCCCACTCATGAATCCTGCAGACTTTCCCACCTCAGGAAATAGGCAAGTTCTGTTGGACCTGAGACCAGGCTGTGTGGTCCCAGAGGGCTTTCTGCATTTAGTCAACCCTTTAGACTGTCAGAAATCATTGTATGTTCCCAGGCCCAGGTCTATGTTGGATTTTCAACCTAACCTAAACAGTGGAATGCCAATATATAAAACAGAGAAAAGAGATCCATTTTAAATTCAAATTTGTAACATTCCTCAAAGATTAAACAGTGAAAATTGATACTTGCTATTGGAGTTTATGAGGGCTATGGATCATAGCTGTCAGTGTCTGCATCAAGTTGCTTTTTTGTTTTTAGTTCTCTAATATGGAGATCGTTATGATGCCACCAAGAGTGCGACTGCTGATTTTAAACAACTTTGGGGCTCCTGGGTGGCTCAGTCAGTTGTGCCTCTCTTGGGCTCAGATCCTGATCCCAGTGTCGTGGGATGGAGACCCTCATGGGGCTCCGTGCTGGTGTGTGGAGCCTGCTTAAGATTCTCTGTGTCTACCCCACTCATGCTCGCTCGCTCTCTCTCTCTTAAAAGTAAAAATAGAAAATACAGTAAACAGCCTTTCAAGAAAACAACCTAAAAAGCACATGAAGTCAACACTTTGGGGACACTTGTTAGTGATTGATGGGTAGCAGCAGAAATTTTTAAGGTGTGCACAAAAATAAGTTAACCTGGCAACACAAACTATTTTTGTTTTGTTGGTCTCTAGTATAAGATCTATATCTGATTGTGCATGTTTATAAACTTTTAATATATTTTATTTAATTCTATATAATCCAAAATACAATTTCAACATGTAATCAATATTTTAAGTAAAGGGATGGTTTACATTTTTTTAATGTTTATTTTAAGAGAGAGGTATGTGTGCACACACATGTGCACCAGTGGGGGAGGGGCAGAGAGAGAAGCTCAAGCAGGATCCAGTTCCACACGGAGCCTGATGGGCTTGATCCCACAGCCATGACCTAGGCAAAATCAGGAGTCAGTTGGATGCTCAACCAAGTGAGACACCCGGGTGCCCCTACATTCTTTCTTCATAATAAGACATGAAAATCTGGTGTATATTTTCATACAACACATCTCAGTTCTGACAAGCCACATTTTAAGTTCTGAATAGCTACATGTGGCTAGCTTCTACTATTTTAAATGGTGCAGTGCTATATAGCCTTTACCCTTTATATACCTTACCATGGTAAGAATCTTTTGAGGTAAATACTGTTGTATGCTTTACTGGAGGAGATACTGAAGCTCCTGCAAGTTAAATAACCCACTGGTCATTCTAAAAAGTATGAATGGAAGAGGAAGAATTAGAAACCGGTCTGTTTATCTCCAAACTCTGGGTTTTTTAATATATCAATGCCCCTTCTTTTGATTTAAAAAATAAGACAAAATTCCACTAGAATTAGCTACCTGGGATGGGGGGTTGTGGTCAGTTTCATGCATTTATATTTTTATCAAGAAGCCTGGATTTTGGGAGCACCTGGGTGGCTCAGTCGGTTAAGTGTCTGACTTGGTTTTTCGCTCAGGTCATGATCTCACAGTTCATGAGCTTGAACCCTGCATCAGGCTTTGGGCTGACAGTGCAGAGCCTGCTTGGGATTCTTTTCTGTCCCTCTCCTACTCATGCTCGCTCTCTCATTCTCTCTCTCTGTCTCTCAAAATAAATAGATAAACTTTTTTTAAAAAAACCTTGGATTTTAGAAACTTATTTTTTTTTCACTTATAAAACTTTTGCTCCATGGTTTATTACAACAAATGTGAGACAGTTCAAGGCAGACTACATAATTTGCAAATATCAAGGGGCCAATTTGCAGTTTGTGATGCATAAGAAGATCTCATTCTTCCCTGCGACACTGACTCCGCATGCTTTGACATTTGAAGTCTCCCTGCCTTGCTTGGTGTTTTCTTCATTTCCTCAAGCTCATAGCCAGGCTCATAGGCAGAGGGAGAGCACAGATTTTTCACATACCCCACCAGAAGTTGCATGCAGTAGGATCTGCAGAGCTGGATGGCTGCTTATCCTGAGGAAAGTGAGTGTTACACACAGAATGCCCTGTGCTGGGAAACATGTTCAGTCAGGAACCTCTGACTCATGTGACAGGCGCAACTAGGACCTCATCCTGCTGAGAAATGAAACTGTCAGGGATTCCTCATGCTTGTGGGGAAAATCTGGTCCACGTGTATGTCCAGAGGCTGGTTCCTGCCATTGTGCGGTCCGTAAAAGAATGGGACCCATGTGGGAGAAATTGAGAAACAATGGTAGCTCAATAACTTGGTGTACTCACAGCATATTTATGTGTAACCTAGTGACTGACAAGTTTCTGAGTGTTCGTTCCATTCCTGAGTCACTCTGTTCTGTCCCCCAAATTCAGGATCTGTAGGTGTCTCCTAAGAGTCCATGTCAGTCTCCCTTGTACTGAACCTCTTGTTTTAATTTATACTCTTAATGCTTTGATGCCATTCTAGACAAGTTAGATGCAGGTGTTTCTACCACATTGTTTATGTTGAAGCCATGGTTGTTGTGAATTGGATGTAACATAAGAGAGTGCTCATCCTGGAATCTGCCAGAAGTAAGGGCTTATCATTGTAGGACCAATCCCCTAAACAATATTCCCCCAACATGAGATAATCAAGTTCAGCTATCTGAGAGCATATTTCTTACCTACATCAAACTGAAGCATCTGCTTTGAAATAAATGTCTTATAGTTTTATGCTCTAAATAGTTTATCCATTCAGTAAATATTTATGAAGCACCATGCTTTGTACAAACCACTGTGTTACATACAGAGACTAGTGTAAAAAGTGAAGGAAGGGGTGCCTGGGTGGCTCAGTGGGTTGAGCACCCAATGCTTGATATCAGTTCAGGCTGTGATTTCACAGTCTTGAGATCAAGGCCTGCATCGGGCCCCACACTGACAGGGTGGAGCCTGCTTGTTATTCTCTCTCCCTCTCTCTCTGCCCCTCCCCTGCTTGCATTCTCTTTCACAATAAATAAACTTTTTTTTTTTTTTAAGTGAAGGAAGTGGATCTAATTGTAGCTCAGTTTCCCAAAGGAAGTTCATTATGAGGAATTAAAAAGACGACAGCCTTCCCAAAGTGCATGGAGACCCTGAGGCACACTGCAGGGAGTGAGGCTCAGGCTCCTTGTGAGACAGACAGGACCAGCAAGGCTGCACACCCCTTCCAGGTATGGATGCTTTAGACACCCAGAGTCTTGTTTCCAAACCTTGAGCATGTGTGTATCAGATCATCCGGTGGGCGGGACAGGGGTTAAAACAGGGATTGCTTGGCCTTATCCCCAGAGGCTCTGATTCAAAAGGTGAGGTGTGGCCAGATAATTTGCATTTCTAACAAATGTCCAGGCAGTGCTGATGCTGCTGTGTGGGACCACACTTTGAGTACCACCCTGTTCTATTGAAATTGTTAGTAAAAATATTAAAAACTAAGGACATTGGGGGCGCCTGGGTGGCTCAGTCAGTTGGGCGACCGACTTTGGCTCAGGTCATGATCTCGCAGTCTGTGAGTTCGAGCCCCGCATCGGGCTCTGTGCTGACAGCTCAGAGCCTGGAGCCTGTTTCAGATTCTGTGTCTCCGTCTCTTTCTGACCCCACCCTGTTCATGCTCTCTCTCTGTCTCAAAAATAAATAAACATTTAAAAAAATAATAAATTTAAATAAATAAATAAATAAATAAAAACTAAGGACATTGAAAAATGCAGATCACAGTAATTCCACGATCAGATAGAAGCACAGAGAACTCCCAGAGGAGTGAGTTAAGACCAAAGGAGACAGAGGCTATCACTTGCCTGCACTTACTAAGCCTCATTGGAAAGTTCCTTAGCAAGAAGGAATCAGAGACTGACACCCGAATCTGTTGTCATCATCCTTGTGTCTTATTTGCATGTATTGATATGCCTGAAGGGCTAGAGGGGGTTGTTACAGACTGAATTGTGTCCCCTGGAAAATTCCTATGTTCAACCCCTAACCCCCAATGTGACTGTATTTGGAGATTGGGTCTTTCTAGAAGTAATTAATGTTAGATTAAGTCATAAAGACGGGGCCCTAATCCAGTAGGATTTGTATCCTCGTAAGAAAAGGAAGAGATCCCAAGAGTGCCCACATGGAGAAAAGGCCATCTGCGCGCCAAGGAGAAACTCAAGAGCAACAAAAACATACTTCATCTTGGACTTCCAACGCCCAGAACTATGAGAAGATAAATTTCTCTTTAAGCAACCCAGTCTGTGGTCTTTTGTTTTGGCAGCCTGAGCAAGATAATACAGGGTGCAACCAAGGTGAGAAGGTGAGCTTCCTAGAGCAGGGGAAGGAGAAGCTTGGAAGGGGGCTCTGCAAGTGGAGACTGGTTCAACTCCCATCAGGTGACAGGACCTCTCAAGAGGTGAAGTGTTGTGGGAAATGAGCATGAAAAGCTGAGGTCACAGTAGGCAGAGCCAAGGATCCCTAGGTGACAGACTCCACATGCTTGAACAGTGAATGTCTCCATGGGCTGAAGACTCGAGACCTATTTTCTGTTTTCAGGTGACACCTAAGTCCCAAAGATATTGGTGAAGAAGCCAGCCCCAGAATGATTTAGCTTGAATTTCTTAACATTTTAACCAGTGGGGGCTTAGGATTGGATCTGAATTTTTTTTTTTTTTAATGTGTCACTTACTGTCCTGAATGTTGTGGATTAAATTCATATCTACTATGCCATGTATAAATAAGTGATAAGCTAACATAATACTTAAAAATTATTCTATTATGAAAAAAATTAAATATACACAAAAGTAATAGAAAGATGGACCCCTGTGTATCCATTACCCTGCTTCAGCTATTATCCATGTATAGCCATCTCTTTAAATTATTCTCTCCACTTGTGAATTATTTTGAAGTGGTCCTCAGGCATTGTATCATTTGATTCACAAATATTTCAGTATCCTAAATCATTATCACACCTAAAAAACTAACCAAAGTCTCTTAATGTCTTCGAATAACATTCAGTATTCAAATTTCCCTGATTGTCTCAGTGATTTTTAACAGTACATTTATATTAGGAGCTATATAAATTTAATATATAGTAATTGGTTGGCACCTTTTAGTCAGGGTTATTAAATGCTCAAATGGTTCCAGCTTTGGCCAGTATATGACTCTTTAAGTTAGTTCCTGGGTGTTTTATACATGACTTAATTTGGTCTGTGATGGTTTTGCTTTCTGGTATTGTAAGTTTCAGGCTCATTTTGCTCATTTTGTAGCTTAGCCCTGGTATCCCCTCATCTCTCCAGGACATATGAACTCCTTTAGTGGGACATGGTATTTTGTAACCACAGTATGGTGTTGGTGTTGCTCATCACTACAAAGTTGGGCATTTTTCTAGGTCTTTTAAATGGAAACAATTTTTTTTTTTTTAATGAGGGAAAATTCATCATTAATTTATACTGAAATTCGGGACAATAAATTATTTCTTTAATCTCCTCCATCTCACTGTCTATATCTTCTCCCATCCTCAAGTCCTCACCAACAGTATCATTCATTTGCTACAATGTATACAGCAAAGACTCAGAATAATAACACCATCACCAACAATATGAAAACAATTTAAGGTTTGTTTGGGGTAGGTTTTGTTTCTGTATTTGGCCTGAGAGCATTTATGCCACCAGCTTGATTTTATATTTTGCTTTGGATTGTAGGGGATTGCTTTTATATTTTAATTTTGTTTTATAATTATGTAGAGTATTCCTTTTCCAAGTCAAATCTACAAAAGAAAATGTATTCAGAAAATTCCCTCCATTTAGTTTCCTTCTTTCCTTTATAGTAACCATTTTGGTTAGTTTCTGGTTTATCCTTCCACTTAAAAATATATAATCTAATGTATTTGGGTATTTGTGTCTACCCTGTGCCCACCTCACATTTCTATACCTTGCTTTTTTCATTTAATCACCCCAGAGATCACTCTATAGCCACGTAATGAAAATATTTTGCACTCTATTTATACAGTAATGTAGCCATCACCACAGTCTAGTTTTAGAACATGTCTGTTATCCCAGAAAGCCCCCTCCTGCCCCTTTGCTATCCCACCTTGGTTCTAGCAAAGATAATCTCTCACTTTCACATTGCTATTGATGGTTGCCTAGTGTCCCATTGTATGCATGTGCCATAGTTCATTCATCCAGCCCCTACAATGCTTCAGTGAATAGCCTTATGCACGTTCGAATTTTCACCAGTGTATCTTTGGAATAAATACCTAGAAGCGTTTCTTTTTTTAAAATTTTTTTAATATTTAAATATTTTTGGGAGACAGAGTGCAAGCAGGAGAGGGCAGAGAGAGAGGGAGACATAGAATCTGAAGCAGGCTCCAGGCTCTGAGCTGTCAGCACAGCCCGACACGGGAGCTCAAACCGACCAAGCGCAGGATCATGACCTGGGCTGAAGTCAGACGCCCAACTGACTGAGCCACCCAGGCGCCCCTCCTAGAAGCGTTTTCTGAGTCAAAATATCAGTGAATATGTAATTTCTCTAAATAATGCCAAGTTTCCCTTTTTGAAGGGGTTTACCATTTAGCATTCCCACCAGTAATGTTGACAACCTCACCAACAGAGTAGATAGTTAAACTTAGAAATTGTGTCTCAATTTAGTGTTAATACACATTCTTCTTCCTCTAAAGAAGGTTAAACATTTTTCAGGAGTTTAAGAGCCATTTGAATATGTGTGTGTATGTGTGTGAGTGAGATGTCTGCTTCTATCCATTGACCATTCTTTATTATTTTTAGAGACTTTATATATTAGAGATAATTTTTTATGTGGTAAGTTGCAAATATTTTTTTTCATTTATCCCTTTTGTTTCCTAAGTTTTCTTCTAACTGGGTAAAACATTTTATTTTTATGTGATCAACAGCCAATTTTTCCTCTTATTTCTTTTGGGTTTTGAGTCAGGAGAAGCTTCTCCTGCCCTGACTATGGAGTACTTTGCTCCTCCATGCTTCTAGTATTGGTATAGTTTACTTTTTTTTCTTTAACATTTTATTTCCTGATTTGTCTGGATTTATTCTGATGTGCAGTGTGAGGAACAAATCTGCTTTTTATCTTTTTCTGTATGGTTGTCTTGGTCTCTCATAACACGTATTTAAAAACCCAGCTTATCCCTGCTGACCTGAGATGACCCCTTCATCTTATCATATGCTACATTTTTATATGTAATTGGGACTATTAATGGATTTTCTGGTTGGTTCTCTTAGTCTGTCTATTCATGTACAAATCCCACAATGTTTTAATGGTGGAGATTTTATAATTTGTTAAAATGCCTTTTCTTTTCTTGATTTATCCACTTTAAAATATCAATTCCTTGCTAAGAAAAAAACAAGACTTTGCCCAATTTACCCCTCATTTCTTGGTCCTCTTCCCAGCTTTTCAGAATTGTATATTTTCTTCTACATTTTAAATTTTAATTTTAAATTTTAAATTTTAATTTTAAATTTACATTTACATTTTAAATTTAAATTTATGGTGAATTCTAAAAAAAAAAATCAACTTTATCTGGATATAATTTATATACACTGAAATGCAAACATTTTAAGTGTACATTTTGATGAAGTCTGACAAACTTACATACCCATGTAACCACCAGCAGCACAATCAGAGTAAACACTACATAAACATCACATATTTTGGTTGCAGCAAATTCAGTCAGTATGTGTCAGTTCCTCAAGGAGTAAGGTGATGGCATTAGCCCCATGCCATGTCCTTTGCCACTTTTCCCTATCTTCTACCTCTCGAAGTTTATCTGCATATTTTTTTTACAGTCTCAAAATAACATTCGAATTGTTACTCTGTGTGATATTCCATGCTTTGTCTATGGGTTGATCATGAAATTTGAAAATAGATATATATTATTTACATTATTCCAACTCGGAATCTTATTCTCTGCCTAGTCAAGGGGTTGTAGAAACTACTTTTTACTCTTTACAAATGTTATGACCTTGATACCACTGAAAGCAGCATATTTCTGGTATCTGGATCAAATGGATTATCTTCTTCTGTCCTCTAATTGCTGAAACCATGGTTCATATTTCAACTATGGCTTTCCTAAATAGATTTTTTTTTCTAGAATCCTGAAGTACCTTTAAAAAAAATAGTCCTCATCTTATCCTCCAAAACATCCAGGTTTTCATTGGTATCACCTATAGAATGAAATCCACTTGTCTTAGAGACATCCCTTGTAGACCATCACATCTCCCTGCTCTAGTCTGGACTGGTTGCTATCTAGGACTGCTAACCAATTCTCTTTTGGGACTTCACTGATCACTGCCCCTTCTCCTACCTGGGTTATACGAACTGCTTTCTGGATTTCATTTCCTTTTTCTGTTTTCCTTCCTTATTTTCTTGAAGCATATCCTTGAGTAACTTCCTCAGGAAGGGTATATGGGAAGAAAACTTTAGGTTTTTGTCTTTCTGAAAATGTCTATATTCATTCCATCTCATATTTGATTGATAGTTTGCCTGGGAATAGGATTCTAAAGTAATAGAAATTTCCCTCCGAATTGAGAAGTTATTGTTCCATTGTCTTCTATAATTTGATTGTTGCTGATGTTAGGACTTGTATCAGTATGATTCTGATTTCTTGGTGCTCACAATTTTCCCCATCTGAATGAATCAGATTTTTCTGTTATCGTTGGTGTTCTGAATACAATAGATCCACCCCCCACCCCACCACCACCACCACCACCACCATCACCACCACCACCACCACCACCACAAATCTGCGATTTCACCTCCATGATTTCAGTTACCTGGGGTCAGCTGCTGTGCAGAAGCAGAAGATCCTCCTTCTGAGTTATCACCAAAAGGTCAAAGGAGCCTAATACTACATCACAACCCCTACATCATTTACGACATTTCATTTTATCACGTAGATATTTTATCTCACATTATCACCAGAAGAAGAGTGAGTACAGTACAATAAGATTTTAAGAGACATCACATCACATCACTCTCATTACAACATATAATTATCATTGTTCAATTTGATTATTATTGCTGTTAATCTTTCTGTGCCTAGTTAAACTTATCATAGGTATGTATGTATAAGAAAATACAGTATTTACAGGGTTTGGTACTATCCACAGTTTCAGGCATCCACAGGGGGTCTTGGAACGTATCTCCTGCAGATAAAGGAGGGTGGCTACTGTACTCATGAGTCTTCTTTCATTAAAAAAAATTTTTTTAATGTTTATTTTTGAGAGAGAGCAGGAGAGGGGCAGAGAGGGAGGAAGACACAGAAACCGAAGCAGGCTCCAGGCTCTGAGCTGGCAGCACAGAACCTAACACAGGGCTCAAACTCACGAACTGTGAGATCATGACCTGAGCCCAAGTCAGACGCTTAACCCACTGAGCCACCCAGGTGCCCCAAGTCTTCTTTCATTTTAATTATCCATTTAGTGGTCCCTTTCAATCTGAAGTCTGGTGACTTTGTTTGGCTCTGGAATGTTTTTTCCTATTATTTTGTTTTCTACTTTCACTAACTCTGACACCACAGGAATTGCTATTAATTGGATGTTCTATCTGGTAGATTGACTATCTCATTTTTTTTCTTTGTCTTTTTAATTAAAGTATTTAACATTGTCTTTCTGCTTAATTTTTCTTTCAGCCTGTGTACTGATTTTTTTTTTCATTTTAGCAATCATATGTTGTTTTGCTAAGCACAGGTAAAGACATCAGGTAATGATGGAATAGCATGTTCCAGAACACTGAGAACAACTAGAAATGCTATAAAACACACACACACACACACACACACACACACACACACACACACACACACACACAGTTTGAAAGCATTGGAAAGCTATTAATGCAGTTAGGACTTAAGGGGCCATGATGCTATGGAGAAGGAGTTGCATACAGGTAAGCCCAGGATTCTGTAGGCATTTGCTAATTTGAAAGTGGTGTAGGTCCAAGAGTAGAAGTTGCTGCTGGGAGGCTGGGAAGTTGAGTTTAGCCTTTGGCAACCCCTTAGTAACTATAGCAACAAAATGTAGACATCAGGGCTACCAATGCAGCCAAACTTAAAAGTCTAAGGTCTCAGAAAAATAGAAGCTACATTGACATAAACTCAACATTTTGTTCCATATTTCCCTCAGACATTTGCTAATTCACAAACATCATAGGCACAAGAATCTAAAAAAATTAGAAAACTAAGCAGAACTTTTGACAGTTTTATGAATCTGGGGAGTCAGTTCAGTTAATGGATCACTAATTAGGAGAGGCCCTGGTAAATATCCTGGGCTTCCTTCCATTGGCACCATGGAAAGGCCACACTACAGGATGAAGCGCAAACCAGAAAAAGACCACCCTTCCCAAAAGACTAAAACCTGACTGGTGAATCGAATTTCAAACTGGATAAGATGATGTGTCTCTACTCTAACTGTATGCCAGAAAGCAAACTATATTCTATGTGGAGGAAGATAACATTAGTGGATCTCAAATGATGTCTCCAAATTTTTATACATAATGTCCAATATGCACTAAAAAATTATCAGCTGCTTCAAGAAATAACAAAAAATAAGCTTGGAAAAAAATTACAGAAATAACTCACAGGTGATGGCAAATATTGGAGTTACACTGGACTATTTAATTTTCATGTTCAATAAATAGGTGAAATGGTTGAAAATTTCTGCAGGGAACTGGAATTAATGAAATAGAATAAAATGGAAATTTAGTAATAGAAACTACTGTTAAAAATTCCATGAATATGAATAAAACAACCTACAGAACGTGAGAAAATATTTGCAAACCATGCATCTGATAAAGAGTTAATAACCAGAATATATAAGGAACTTTAGTAACTCAATAACAACAACAACAAAACCTCAACTAAAAAGTGTACAAGGGGCACCTGTGTGGCTCAGTTGCTTGAGCATCTTGACTCTTGATTTCAGCTCAGGTCACGATCTCATGGTCATGGATCAAGCCCTATGTTGGGCTCTGTGCTGAGTGTGGAGCCTGCTTGGGATCCTCTGTCTCTCTCTCTCTCTCTCTCTCTCTCTCTCTCTCTCTCTCAATAAATAAATAAATAAATAAATAAATAAATAAATGGATAGATAGATAGATAGATAGGTATTTTTTTTAAGTGTACAAAAGGTCTGAATAGATACTTCTCCAAAGAAGATATACAAATGGCCAAGAAGCACATGAAAAGTTGCTCAACATCACTATTCATCAGGGAAATGGAAGTCAAACCTCAATGAGATATCACTTCACACTCATTTGGACAGCTATAAAAACAAAATAATAAATGTTGTCAAGAATGTGGAGAAACTGGAACTTTTGTGCATTATTGGTGGGAATATAAAATGATACACCTGCTGAGGCATAAGTATAAGTATGATAGTTCCCCGCAAAGAATAAAAATTGAATTGTTACTCAATTCCATTTCTGAATATATACCCAAAGAATTGAAAGCAAGGTCTTAAAGAAGTATATGTACACCCCATGTTCATAGCAGCAGTATTCACAATAGTCAAAAGGTAGAAGCAACCTAGTATCTATTGATGGATGAAGAGATACACAAATGTATAAACACAGAAAGGAATTAACCTTAAAATGGAAGGAAATTCTGGCACATGTTACAACATGGATGAATCTTTAGGACTTTATGCTAAGTGAAATAAGTCAGTCAAAAAAAAGATACTGCATGATTTCACTTATATGAGGTACCTAAAGTAGTCAAGTCCACAGAGACAGAAAGTAGAATAGTGGTTGCCAGGAGCTGGGGGAATGAGGGAATGGGAAGTTACTGTTTAGTGGGTATAGACTTCCAGTTTTGCAAGATAAGAGTCCTGGAGACTGGTTGCACAACATTGTGAATGTTACATTATTGAACTGTACACTCAAAAATGGCTAAGATGGTGGGGCACCTGGGTGGCTTAGCTTGGTTTCAGCTCAGGTCATGATCTTACAGTTCGTGGGGTCAAGCCCCACATTGGGCTCCATGCTGACAGTGTTGAACCTGCTTGGGATTCTCTCTCTCCCTCTCTCTCTCTTTTGCTCCCCCATTTGTGCTATCTCTCTCTCAAAAAAAAAATCTTTAAATTTTTAAAAAATGGTTAAGATAGAGAAAAGGGAGCCCTCATGCACTGTTGGTAAGAATGTAAATTGGTACAACCACTGTGGAAAAAAGTATGGAGATTCCTAAAAAAAAAAATTACAAATAGACTTACCATGTGATTCAGTAATTCCACTCCTGGGGGTGCGCCTGGATGGCTCAGTCAGTTGAGGTCCAACTTCAGCTCAGGTTATGATCTCTCAGTTTGTGAGTTTGAGCCCCACGTCATGCATGCTGCTGTCAGTGCAAAGCCTGCTTTGGATCCTCTGTCCCTCTCTCTCAAAAATAAACACTAAAAAAACAAACAAACAGTAATTCTACTAGTTAATACTTACCCACTGAAAACAAAAAAAATAATTTGAAAATATATGTACAGCCCTATGCTTACAGCATTATTTACAATAACCAAAATATGGAAGCAGCCTAAGTGTCCACTAATAAATGAATGGATAAAGAAGATGTGGTATATATATGCAATGGAATATTGCTCAACCATAAAAAGAATGAGATCTTGCCATTTGTGACAACATGGATGTATCTGGACAATATTATACTAAGTGAAATAAGAGAAAGACACACATGATCTTGCTTATATGTGGAATTTAAAAAGCAAAACAAACCAAAAAAGCAAAACCAGAATTATAAATACAGAGAAGTTTGCAGTTGCCGGAAGGGAGGGAGTTAAGAGGTAGAGGGGATTAAAGGTACAAACTTACAGTTATAAAATAAGTTAGGAATGAAAAGTACAGTGTAGGGAATCTAGTCAATGATATTGTAGTAAGATTGTATGGCAACAAATAGTAACTACACTTATTGTGGTGAACATAGCATGACATGTAGAATTGTTGGATCACTGTGTTGTATACCTGAAACTAATATATCTTTGTATGTCAGCTATACCTGAATAAAAACAATACATGAAAAATTGTTAAGATGCTAAATTTTGTTATGTTTTATAAAAATAAATCTTTTAAATACTAAAAATAAAAACTTCCACAGATGAGTTTAATAGCAGGTTAGATACAGTAAAATAGAGGATTAGTGGTATGGAAGATGGGTCAATAGAAAATATCCATAATTACAGAGAAAAGGCATGGGAAATACAGAAATGAACATATGAGATATATGGGACAGACATAATGTAGAAGTCTAACGTACGTGGAGACTGGAGTTCCTGAAGAAGAGGAAAGTGAGAATAGGGCAGCAGTATTTGAAGAGATTGCAGGCAATGATATTTCCAAATTGATGAAAAGACATTAAATGACAACCTGAGGAAGGAAGCTCTGTAATCCCCACACAGGAAGAAAAATACACCTGGGCACATCATTATAAACCTCTGTCAGAAGCCAAATACAGAGAAAATCTTTTAAAAAGCCAAAAGAAAAAATAAATTACAGTCCATCTTCATTATTTCTAGTTTCCATATTTGTTAATTTGCCTACTTGTTACAATTCATTTGTAACCGAAAGGCCAATACTCCCGTTGCTTTTACAGCCATGCATACACCAGCAAAAAATTTGAGTCACCCCAGTGCCCTAAACTTCTTGGAACCACTGATCTTTTTACTGTCACCATAGTTTTACCTTTTCCAGAATCTCATAGAGTTGGAATCATACAATATTATAGCCTTTTAAGACCGGATTCTTTTGCTTATTAATTTCAGATTTGTCCATGTGTTTCTGTGGCTTGATAACTCTTTTCTTTTTATTGCTGAATAATACTACATAGTATAGCTGTACCACAGTTTGTTTAGCTATTCATTTTTTGAAGAACATTTGAGTTTCCATTTTTTGACTATTATGAGTAATGCTGCTATAAACATTTGCATGCAGGGTTTTGTGTGGAGATAAAGTTTTCAACTCATTTAAGTAAATACCAAGGAGCATGATAGCTGGATTGAATGGTAAGAGTATTTGCGCATTGTAAAAAACCTGCCAAACTGTTTTCCAGAGCGGTTGTACAATTTTGCATTCCCACCTGCAGTGAATGAGAGTTCCGGGTGCTCCACATCCTCATCAGCATTTGGTCTTGTCAGTTGTGGGGAAATGGATTCAAGAATTCCTTGTACTTACATAAATAGGTTAAAAAAAAGAAAAAGAAAAAAGCTTAGGGTGGAAAGCCACCACCACCACAGGGCAAAAGCTCCCAGGATTGGTTAGTGAGATATTACAGTGGGATCACAAGTAACTTGTTAGATCACCTGCAGAAAACTACTTTCCATCTGGCACCAATATACTTTGATCACAACTTCAACTCCACTTGCCCCCCAGACCTTTTGCTTCCTACACACACAAGTTAATGATTACTATCTGATTTTCTTCACGTTTACGACATGTATAAGATCTTGAGAGCTCAATAAATATGGAGACAAAACCCCTGTTTGGGGCTCTTGTCTCTTCCCTGACATTAGCCTCTCTCATCTTCTTTTCTGCATCCGCTCTTGCTGGACAAGAGAGAACTCCAAACTCGTAGTCTGTGACAGTCAGTGTTTGGGACATTAACAATTCTAATAGTTGCATAGTAGTATCTCATTGTTGTTTAAAGCACTGTGTTTTTAATTTTGGTTTCCACATACTTGCTTTTTGTACGTGGAAATGTGATTGATGTTTATGGTTTATCTTGTATCCTTCAACCTTTGTATACTTCTAGAAACTTCTAGAAGGTTATAGTGTAGATTATCTGAAATTTCTATGCAGACAACCGTCTCATCTGCAAGTAGGACAGTTTTATTTCTTCCTTTCAGATCTTTATGCCATTTCTTTTTATAGATTTACTGCAGTGGTTAGAACTTCGAGTAATATATTGAATAACTAGTGGTAAAGTGAACATTTTTGCTTTGTCCTTAATCTTGGAAAATATTCAACCTTTTACCAAATATGGTATCTATAGATTTGGTTGTAGATGTTTTTCATCGCATTGAATTAGTTTCTCTTTATTCCTGACTTACTGAGAGTTTTTAATCATAAACAGTTGTTGCTAAACAATGTTTAGAGGGAAAAAAATGTATTTTGGTAATGCTTATATTTGAAAAGAATGAAGTTTCTTCCACTCAGATGTACTAGAAAAATAAGAGCGAATTATATCCAAACAATGCACAAGGAAAAAAAAAATAGGATAGAAACAAATCTGTAAAATTGAAAACAGGAAAAGAATAGAAAAAAAATCAATGAAACGGAAACTGGTTTATTGAAAACAATCAATAAAATTGATAGACTTCTAACCACACTGATCAAGCAAAAAAAAAAAAAAAAAAAGAAAAAGAAAAAGAAAACACAAATTACCCATACCATGAAATAGAGTATAGCACAAAAACCTTACTGACATGAGAAGGTGTTAACACAGGTGTTCTATAACTAACTCTATGATGGTAAATTTGACAACTTAGATGAAAAGAAACAATTTTTTGCAAGACAAAAATAACTAAAACTCAGGAAGAAATAGAACAACCTGAATAGTCTTATACCTACTAAAGAAATTGAATATGTAGTTAAAAAGCTTCCCACAAACCAGAACAACCACTAGGAAAACTATACAAAGTAATATTAGTCAAAATCACTATAAATAAGTCAAGATAAAGACTTTAAAAATATGTAACCCATTTGTAGGCAAGAAAAAAGAAACAGAAGACCCAAACAAACAAAAAATAAATAAAAAGGGCAGACCAAAGCCCTAACATCAATGATAACCTTACGTATGAATGTTCAGGCAGCAATTTATATGGATCCCAAAGGTATACTGAGTGAAAAGGCAATCTCAAAAGATCACATACTGTTTAATTCCATTTATTTAACATTTATGAAATGACAAAATTACAGAAATGAGAGAACAGTAGTTGCCAGTGTTTAGGGATGTGGGAAGTGGATGGATATGAATATAAAAGGCAGCATGAGGGACATCTTTGCCTTGATGGCACAGTCCTTACATCTTGATTGTGGTGGTGTTACATGAACTTACACATGTGATAAAATTTATAGAGCTAAAAAAACACTACACAATTAAGTGCATATAAAACTGCATCTGGGGCGCCTGGGTGGCTCAGTTGAACATCCAACTTCAGTTCACGTCATGGTCTCACAGTCCATGAGTTTAAGCCCCACATAGGGCTCATTGCTGTGAGCGCAGAGCCCGCTTTGGATCCTTTGTCCAATTCTCTCTGCCCCTCTCCCACTTGTGCGTGCATGTGCACGCGTGTGCAGTCACGTTCTCCCTCTCTCCCTCTCTCTAAGATAATGAAACATTTAAAAAATTAAGAAAAACCCTGACATCTGCGTAGAGTCTGTGGGTGTTTCTCACTTGTATTGTATTATAATTAGGCCAGGTATTACCATTGGGAGAAATTGACTTGAAGGGTACATGGGACCTTTCTGTACTATTTTTGCAACTTTTCATGAATCTATAATTATTTCAAAATACAAAGATTTTAGAGATCACTTATATTTCTATTCAGCAAAAATTCAAAACTAAAAAAAAAATGTAATATACATTTACAATAGCTTTTAAAAAATCAAAGTCCTAGGAATAATTCTAATAAAAACCTGCAAGTCCTCTACACAGAAGACTTTATGAGGAATTAAAAGAACCAAACAAATAAAGTGATATGTTTATTGATGGAAGAATGAAAAAGATGTCAGTTCACCCCAAATTGCTATGTGGATTTAATAGTCTTGATCAAAATCCCATCAGGTCTTTCCCTTCCCTTCCCTTCCCTTTCCTTCCCTTCCCTTCCCTTCCCTTCCCTTCCCTTCCCTTCCCTTCCCTTCCCTTCCCTTCCCTTCCCTTCCCTTCCCTTCCCTTCCCTTCCCTCTTTCCTATTCTTTTCTCTCTCTCTCTCTCTCTTTTTTTTTGATGAAAGTAATAAACTGATGTGTACCAAAATGCAAATGGTAGATATATCTAAGATAATGATAGAAGAAGAAAAGTTGAAGTATTTCCACTCCAGATATCAAGACATACTGTATGGGGCACCTGGGTGGCTCAGTCGGTCAAGCGTCCAACTTTGGCTCAGGTCATGATCTTGGGGTCAGTGAGTTCCAGCCCTACGTTGGGCTCTATGCCAACAGCTGAGAGCCTGGAGCCTGCTTTGGATTCTGTGTCTCCCCTTTTCTCTCTGCCCCTCCCTTGCTCACGCTCTGTCTCTCTCAAGAAATAAACATTAAAAAAGAAGAAAAAAAAGACTTACTGTAAAATGACAGTGTGGTATTGATATAAGAATAGGCAAATAAACCAAACAAGTAAAATAAAGTTCAGAAATAAACTCACACATATATGGATACTTATATTTATGACAAAAGTCCAGAGTACTGGGAAAAAAGAGTTCTCTTCAGTAAAGGCAACTGGATCACTTTTATAGTGATATGTGAAAAAATACCTATTCCTCACACATACAAAATCAATTCCAGATGATTGTTCTATGGATAAAGATAAAACAATAATTCTAAGGCATAACATGGAAGAACTTATTTTGAGTTTAAAGTAAAAATTTCTTTGATAATATGCATAAAACATTTTATATATATATTTTATAAAACATTTTATATATATATATATATATATATATATATATATATATATATATATAATCTGAACTCTTCACAGATTTTCTTTTCCATAGCATCCTTTTGTTTTATGGATGTAGTATCTTCTCCACGGTGATACAAATTAGAATCTTTTAACAGGTTTCTTGATTTTGTAAGTTCAACTTTTTGCTTGTTTACTTTTTACATTCCTGGTGTCCACATATGTCTGATGGTTCTAAATTTTCCTAGGACTAGATTGCTTATAGGTGGTGAACATAAGTTTCCTGTGCTGTTGTGTAAGTAGGTTTGTTTCTTCATTAAGTCTGAATAGGAAAGCTTATGGGGAGCTCTGGGTACATGGCTGGATGGACAGCTCTTTAGCTGGGAATCTCCAAAATGCTAGGATTCCTAAACCATTAGCCTGTTCCCACACAACCAGGTACATTTTTTTAGAAACTCTCTGGCTTCTTTGCCAGGCCCTCAGAACCTTCGCATCTCTGGGTCTGAATCCCCTGAATTTCTCCAGGAAGGTCTCTTCCCTGGCCCCCTGTGGACTTCTTTTGCATATAGATTTGTCTATGGCTTCCTCCCCTGGACTTCTCTCAGCATGCATGCTCTCATTTCCTTTTCTTGTAGAAGTATGTGAAAATCTGAATACCCCTCTCTTTATTCATGTCTTTTGTTAATATTGTTGTTAGTCAATGGTAGTAAGTGGAGAAAAACAGATGTTGTCTACCCTCTTAAAATGAAACCTTCTAACTCACCCTTCTTTTAAGTACTTAAATTAGTGTTTGCTAAAATTACTCAGACATAATATCCTGTAAATGAACATCCAAATGAAACATATATTTACAAATAGTGTTATATATAAATTTGAGGGGATTATGGGAAGGTTGATCAGTCTGACTACAGGAATAAAAATTCTTCTGTCCTTTAGGAAGAAAACCATTTCAGGATTCCCACTTGTAGAATTTTTTATTGTACAACATGTTTCAGTAATAAAGCTTAGGCATCCTAGTGTTTACAAGCTCTGGGGCTTGAAATCTTACAACTGAGTACTTTTCCAAGTAGCAAAATGAATCTAAACATGTTTCAAGGAAAATCCATGTCCTGTCCACTGGTACTCAATTCTCTTCAGGGCAATAAGTCTGGTGAGCAATAAGCCTTCACAAACTTCACAAAAGATTGCCAGCTCATCTGTTCGCTTATCACTTCTCTTCATCCCCCTCTCTGCCATCAGCCTACCACATGGAAAAGCAGAACATTGGATTTTCCCGAGAATAGAATCTCAACCTGTCAGCTATGCAACTTCTGCTCCAAATCCAGGCTGAGTAAAAACAATTTTAAGGAAGATCATCTAAAGTAGTGTTTCCTAAACACTGTTGTATGAAATACTAGCCCTTCCAGATGTCAGCAGGTCCTCACACACAAAAGAAGTTCCATGATTAACCAAATGCACAATTGCACATTAAAGGGTCTGAAAAGGGAAGCTTCATAGAAACCAATGTGTTCAACTTCATCTAAACCAAACTTTACCCCACAGTATTTATTCTGGAATCTTTACTAAGGAGATTTACCAGAAGCACACATAAGAAATTTACTTCTCTATTTGTTACACAATGCTGCTGGAAAAAATCATCTCTTGTGATACTTGTTGTCCAAAACACTCCACAGAACAAGTGTCTTTCTGAGTTTGTGTGAAATGGGGGGTGGTGAGAACAGGGGTGCTTTACCCTTTCTGATCAGAGCAGAGCCATGTGATTGTTCCCCTTTTTGCTCAAGAAAACTCTGAGTCAAACTCGATACTCTTTCTTAGTAAAGATATGGGTCTCTGTGATTAGCATATTTACTTCCTTCCTCTTTCCATATTCTTATTGTTTTGATTGTATTTAATCCTGTTACTACATCCTTTGGTAACTCTTAAAAGCGTTTTAGGAACAGTTAAGACCGAAATGTGTTTCAAAGGGCTAAGAAAGAAAACCTGACCAAAATGTGACATTTAGTGTTGATACATGACAATGTAAATATCTATGATCATACAGATTCAACAATACAGTCATAGTCTAATCACACATTGTGACAAGTTCCCCATGACTTCAAACAATTTTTATGTGGTGGATTTCAATTGCAAGAAAATATTTGGCTTTGAAAAATAATTACTATCATGTTCTTGTGCCTTGTATTTGATAACAAAAAGAAAACCTCAGGGAAACTATAGATTTACATTTCCATTTCATGGGAGGATGTGGACTACATTTAAGAATAGTTTAGACAAATCTTATTTCAAAATGCAAATTCGTCATCAGAGGAGGTTGGCTGTTTCCCTAGGCTTCTCTCGAACATATTACCACATGCAGCCTACATAGCGTGCTGTTCTTAGGAAATATCTTCAGTTGGCTTTTTAAAATGACAATGCACAATCCTGGCTGATGGGGGAAGGGAAGTAAGGAGCCAAGAGGAGGATTCGGAGCTGAGGTCTTCAGGGACACACATCATTTAGAATTTATATTGAGTTATAATTAAACCACTTTGCCCAGAACATTAAATCATAGTGTATGGGGAAGGGGGGGAACCTAAACATCTGGCAGTATGATACTAGTTAAATAAATTATGGTGGAATACTACAAAATCAATAAAACGGATTAAAAAAATATTTAACAGCTTTAAGCACTCATGAATTTAGAATAATAAATATTTAATATTTTGATTTTTGTGTTAGTCAACATTTGCCATGTTCAGTCAGAGATAATGAAACAAAAAAGTTAAAATTTTTACTCTGAGTTCAAAACACTAAATAAGTACAAAAGAAAGTTAAATGAATGACGCTATTTTGTAAATTTGTAGATTAATACTTCTACCTTTATTAAAGCTTAAAAGACTTTTTTTTTTTTTTTTTAATGTTTTTTATTTATTTTTGAGACAGAGAGAGACAGAGCATGAACGGGGGAGGGGCAGAGAGAGAGGGAGACACAGAATCGGAAGCAGGCTCCAGGCTCTGAGCCATCAGCCCAGAGCCCGACGCGGGGCTCGAACTCACGGACCGCGAGATCATGACCTGAGCCGAAGTCGGACGCCCAACCGACTGAGCCACCCAGGTGCCCCAAAGCTTAAAAGACTTTTAATGCTCCCTGTATTATTTATTGAATAGCGCAGGGTATTAACATCATGTACAGGTTGTTTCAAATTTTCTAAAGCATAACAAATATGTCTGTATAAAATCTACAGAATTATAAGGATGCATATTTACAAAGCTGTTTTCTCTGTTGTGGGATGTTTGTTTTCTTTTTCATGCATTTCTGTTTTCTACATTTTTCTACAGTCCACATACATAGAACTTTTAATATGGAAGGATGTCCATAAATTTCCATGGTATAACAGATCTGAGGAGACATTTCTGGCTACCTGCCCTGTCTCCTTCTAAACTGAACAGATCTGGTTTAGGTTTGTGACCCCGCACCTCCCACCCACTTCTGGCTAGGGCTTGATGGGGTGAAGGTGCCCCATCTGCCTGCAGGTAGATGATCAGGAAGGGGTATATGGCTCACTCTGACAAGGAGACTGGTGGGCAAGTGTCCCGGAAATTTCTGAAAAAGGTGTCTTTTGAGCAAGAGCTGCAGGAATAGACAACTGCTTTCTGTTCCTCCAAAGTCAGCAGCAGGTTGAGAGACTGCGGCCACAGGATGAAGCCAGCACACAGGGGAGAGCAGCAGGGGGATCCTAGGGAAGGGGCCAGGGCTTCAGGGTCAGCCAGCATGGGGCTGCCTGGCCACTGGCTGCAGAGGCAGGAGACCTGACGACTGTCATCAAGTTTAAACCAATTCTAACTGGGATTTCTGTTCCTTTATTCCTAAAGCATCCTGACAGAAGAGGGTCCTTCTGAAATCCTCGCTGCTGTTGGCCATTGGACAACATTTTCCTTCTTCGATCCAACCTGTCCTCTCCAGCAAGCGAGCAAAGTTCAGTTGATTTGAGACCAGTAAGCAGGTGGTAGCTTCCAGTTTTCCTTTCCTTTCTTGAAAATATATTCACTACTTGGAGCTTAATATTTTTCATGTGTTTTCTTTTCTGAAGAAGGGTATTTATTTTTAATGCACTGAGCAGAGGAGTAAGGCCCAGAATTACTTTCTTTGAGTGAAATTTTGCTCTCGGAACTTTCTCCTTTATACCAAAATCAGGTAGTCCAGTTGTGATCCTATCTGTTGAGAGACCTAAATAAAACAGGATCAGCCTGGATGCTGTAGAATAGCACAAACTGACATGTCCCCAGAGGCCGGTGGCAGGTGGGGTAGGGCCTCATGGTGAGAATGAGCTGGCGTGGATGTGCTGAGGACCATGGCACCCCCAGAGAGCACAACATCTAGAGAAGGCAGCACTCCTGCCCGATGGCAGCCCCATCGTTTCAGGCAAGGTTGTGCCTGGCTGGGCATTCTGGACTGCCCTGGGCCTGCTGATGTTCAGACATGGCACCCCAGACATGTTCCAATCAGTGAAGGGCCCCACAATTCTTTTTTCCCTCCATCTGAATAATGTTTTCATAATGCAACTTGTGCTTGCTTTCATTGAAACGAATGCAGCCTGTGCTTGTTCTGTGGGTTGCCTCTGAGGTTGGGTCAGACAAAATCCCCAAGGCTTTTTTCCTCCAGCTACCTTCAAGATGGCCTGTCCTATCCTGTACATAAAGAAAGGGAGAGAAAAAAAAATAACTGCCCTTCTAACATCTAACTGTATGCAGGCCTATTTCATAGTAAAATCATTTAATGATTATTCAAATGATAAATTTTTTTATGCATGTACATTATGTCTTATTTTGAATTTGTGTTAGATGTATGTGCCAGAGAAAGACGATAGAATTAACGGCACCGACACCTTGTAACTCTTAATATGGACACAATAGTGAGGTTTTTATGTTTGCCCGGGTGGTCTTTAATGTAGGATTTGGTAAATTCCGTGTTGTTAGGTTAGGCCCATAATCCTAACTTATAAAAATTTTTCCTTCTTCTGAGCCTGTCATCCACTAAATTAGCTATCATTTTGTGTCATCTGCATGTTTGAGGAATACATACGTTCTTTTGGTTTTGAGGCAGACCCTGAAACAAATTTGCTTAGGGGAACGTCAAGGGTAGAGCTCTGTGAGATACCAGCAGAAGCCCCTTCCTCACTGTTTAGTTGATAAAAATCCATCTGAGAAGGTCCTCATCTCTTTAACTTGTCCAGAAGGAAGAAATAAGAGGCTTAATCCATTATCTCCCTGCATGGACAGAACAGAAAAAGAAAGAAGTTGTGTTAAGAATGACATACTATATTGATAAAAAGAGTCAATTCATTGAGGTTTAACCATTATAAACATGCACAAACCTAAAAAGAGGGTCCCACAACATATGCAACAAAAACTGATGGAATTGAAGGGAAGAGTAGTTTTACAATATAGTTGGAGTTTTTAATAGTACACTTTTGATAATGGATGGAACAACTAAATAGAAGATCAGTAAGGGAACAAAGGACTTAACACTATTAAACTAGACCTAATGAACATAAACAGAACACTCCACCCAAGAACAGCAGCATACACATTCTTCTCCAGGGTATATGGAACATGCTCCAAGATAGACCATACGTTAAGCCATAAAATGAGTTTCACTAAATTCATGAATATTGAAATTATGTAAAATGTCTTCCCCAGCTACAACTTATAGTTACAAATACCTAAATAAAAAAAAAAGATCCCAAATCAATTACCTAACTTTACACCTTAAGGAAGTAGGAAGAGAAGAGCAATCCAAACCCAAAGCTGGCAGAAGGAAAAAAATAGTGTAGATAAATAGAAAAACAATAGGGAGAATCAATGAAATCTAAAGTTGGTTTTTGGAAAGATCAACAAAACTGACAATTCTTTAACTGAACTGACCAAGAAAAGAGAGCAGACTCAAATTGCTAAAATCAGAAATGAAAGTAGTAGATACATTACTCCAGCCCTTATAGAAATAAAAGGATTATAAGAGTGTACAATGAACAATTGTATGTCAAAAATTAAATAGTTTAGACAAAATGGACAAATTCCTAGATACACACAAGCCACCAACACTGGCTCAAGAAGAAACAGAAAATCTAAACAGACATAAAATAAAGAGATTTAATCAGTAATCAAAATCTCCCAACAAAGAAAAGACCAGGACCAGAAGTCTTCTTTGGTAAATTCTACAAATCATTTAAGGAGGAATTAACATCAACCCTTATTAAACTATTCCAAAAAATGGAAGGCTAGGGAAAAGTTTTTAATGCATTCTATGAGGCCACTGTTACTCTGATACAAAAACCCAAATAAATACATATAAATTATAAGAAAAAAGCCTCCAGGCCAATGTTCATTGTAAATATAGATGTGAACATCCTCAACAAAATACTAGCATACCAAATCCAGCAGCAAATTAAAAGGATTATAGATCATGATAAAATGGGATTTATCTAGGAACACAAGTGGTTCAACATATGAAAATTAATCGAGGCACCTGGGTGGCTCAGTTGGTTAAGCATATGACTTCTTCGGCTCAGGTCATGATCTCATGGTTTGTGAGTTCGAGCCCTGCATCAGGCTCTGTGCTGACAGCTCAGAGCCTGGAGCTTACTTTGGATTCTGTGTCTCCCTCTCTCTGCCCTCCCACCCCTTGCACTCTGTCTATATTGCTCAAAAATAAACACTAAAAAAATTTTTTTAAACATATGAAAATTAATCAATGTAGTACATCACATTAATAGAATAAAGGGAGAAAAAACACATGATCATCTCAATTGATGCAGAAAAATAATTGGACAGATTCCAACACCCTTTTATGATAAAAATGCTTAACAAACTAGCAATAGAAGGGAACTACCTTAACATGATACAGGGCATTTATAAAAAACCCACAGCTAACCTTTACTCAATGGTGAAAGATTGTAAGTTTTTCTCCTAAAATCAGGAACAAGACAAGAATGCCCACTTTTGACACTTTTATTCAACATGGTCCTGGAAGTTCTAGCCAGAGCAATCAGGCAAGAAAAAGAAATAAAAGACCTCATGCCAGTTTACCTTTTTCCCCCCTACTTAAGCAATTTGATTTTTCTGTCTGGAATCCTGTAAGATGTTGTTTTTGTCCATGGTATTCAGGTGTTTTACCAGGATATGCTTGTACATGTATCTTTTCTAAGCAGCCTTCCCTGTGACTCACTGAATCTTCTCATTGCACATATTCAAATATTTTTCCAGTTCAAGGAAATGATTCTCCACTGTCCATATGTTGTCTTTCTCTCTCCTGCTCTTTTTTTTTTTCCCCCTTCAAGGACTACTATCCTAGACCTGTCCTCCAGGTGTCTTTTCTTTCCCTTCCTGACTTCCACCCTTCTGTATTTGGGTCCCATTTTTTGACCTGTTTCTTTTATTTGATTTTCCTCAGCACCATTGGTAGCTCACATGCCCAATATCTCAACAGCAGCTATAACAGTGACTCCTGAAAATTGTCTACTCAATTTTTGGCTTGAGAATATTTTTTTAAGTTCTAAGATATCTTCCTTTCCTTTCCTTTCCTTTCCTTTCCTTTCCTTTCCTTTCCTTTCCTTTCCTTTCCTTTCCTTTCCTTTCCTTCCTCCTGCATTGTTCCTGAAAACCTTGAATCACTCATTTCTTTTTTTGTCCAAGGGGTAACATAGTGTAGTGGTTAAAAGTGTGGGTTCTGGAGCCAGAAAAACTGCCTGCATTCAAATTCTAGCTCAGCCTCTTACCATCTATGCAACCTTTGGCAAGTTACTTAACCTTTTTGTGCCTCCATTTCCCCATATGTAAAATAGATTTAATAATGATGGAGTTGTTATGCCAAAAGCTATAGATTGTTTATAATCTCAATATTGTGCATCTTACTCTATGACCACAAGATCCATCTTTCTAGGTGATTCTCTTCCTATCACAATCCTGATTATCCTTTGGGCTCATTTGTCTTCGTTCCACTTGAAGCTCCTACCCAGCTTCATGACTTGTATAGGGAGTTACACTTGCATATAACTTTCATTCCCTTGCTCCCTCTCATTTTTAACTTGCTTCACAAAAGCACAACTATGGTTATATGAAACTCTCCTCCCTTGCACCTATGCATTTGACCATAGATCCAGAAAAACACATATGCAAACTGATTGGTGTCCTTTTAAATTCTATACACAGACCTCTGTGGGCCCTGCCTACTGCCTACTGCCTGGCCCTGCCTACTGAAGGCCCTCCTTAACTCCTTCTCCACCTTAACTTCTCACTTCTGGCATAATCATCCATAGCAGGGAAGCTTTCAGTTGAAGCTGGTGAATTAAATACCATGGTTTGTAATAGAGTTCAATTCTGGAGCTCTTCTAGTGTCCTCGGCAATTTGATTTTGCCACCAAATCCTGAAAGGGCCTGAGGTTAGCAGAGTGCTTAACTCATCTGGGTGCTTGATTGTTTAATTCGAACAAGAAAATATATTCTGAAAATCTCTGTGCTTAACAACATTTTTGACCGGATCACTCCTGGTCATGCTCTGGGCTTCAAGCAGCACATGGTGATGGGTCCTAGTGTCAGCCTCTGCATTGCATAGTTTTCATGGAAAGGTTTCAAGAGACTTATGTGGGGAGGAAAACTGACAGATGGTGCCCTGCCTTACTAGGAAGAAAGATAAAGAGTTTAAAAGTAAGTGACTTCTGCTATACAAATGCTCTAGTGAGTGGGATGTGTTCACCAAATCCAGGAAATAGAATTTGGGGGTGGTATATTTCTCCCACTCTCTCTGGGAAAGGAAAGTCAAGGCTTGAAATATCTAGACTTCTTAGAACTATGAGGTCATGCTCACTGACAAATGTACTTTTATAGTGTTTTTTTCCTTTGTATTCCTTACTGTTTCTCAGAATTCCTCTACCAGCAGGCCACTCCCAGTTGGAAGGGGATTCCCTGTGTATTAAACAGACTTCAGTGTCCCAGAAGTGGTACCTGAGGAAAGCAACAGCTAGACCACCTTGGGCAAAACTTTACACAGACTTATGAAAGTTAGGCAGGTTTCCAAGGGCCATCCCAGGGGGACTTACTGGGCACAGCGACCTGACTGGTTGGAGCTGATTCTGCCAAATGAGCCCTGTGTAGTGAGCAAAAGCTTACAGCTTCAAAGCAGCCTCATGCAAGGAGAAACCAGGTTGTTGAACTGACGCAGGGGTAGTGTCATGGTGGAGCCCTCTCCCATTTTAGTTGTTACCACTGGCGGGATACTTTGCACCTCACAAAGGATTGTTTATGTGGGTGGTTAAGAAGGTAGAATTGTGTGTACATCTGGGGGCTGCTGTAGCCTGATGCATCTATTGACCCTCGCCAGGATCTCTCAGGCTTAAGTCCAAACTCAGTGAGTAGGAATCAAATGTAGAGAAGATCAATGAGCCACGTGTCTGCCAACAACTCCCAGTAGCCAGATCCCAATATGCCCAAGTGACAGAAATGGGAACTGCAGCAGGGTATCAGGAGGGGAATAGGAAGAAATCCTTCTCCTTTTTTTGGACATTTGCTAGAAGAGAGGAATTCCATTCTGGGCTGTTCGAGCACTGGACTCTCAGGAGGCTAGTTAAACCTAGGCTTATTCAATGCTTGAGTGGCTTAAAAAATGTACTTGTCAAAGTCCAATGCACTTGTTAGGTAATCCCAGTGTGGAGTCAGAGATGAGAGCAGCCAGGCTCCAGGCATGGTGAGAGAAGATGTCTTTCCAGCCCAGTGGGCACTGTTGGTAGGAAGACCAGACATGGGCAAGAAGTGGATGCTGTTGGCCCTCTTCCTTTCTGTTGTTCATTTTATACCCCAACTCTGCATGGACAAAGTGGCTTTAAGAGTAGTAACACCCTTCCCTCATCCTCATTGTCCTGCTCTAGATATTTGAAGAGAAGTTAGGATCTTTCAGAACATGAGGCGCCTGGGTGGCTCAGTCGGTTAAGCATCCGACTTCAGCTCAGGTCATGATCTCGCAGTCCGTGAGTTCGAGCCCCACGTCAGGCTCTGTGCTGACTGCTCAGAGCCTGGAGCCCGTTTCAGATTCTGTGTCTCCCTCTCTCTCTCTGACCCTCCCCCATTCATGCTCTGTCTCTCTCTGTCTCAAAAATAAATAAACGTTAAAAAAAAAATTAAAAAAAAAAAAAAAGAACAGATACAAGAACCCAGGATGACTTTCTGGCACCAAATAAGGGAGAAAAGGTGGAAACAGAGATTTACAATGCTTGAGGTCATTTGTCAAATTCTCTCTACCCACTGAAGGCTGTGCACCAATGGGAGCCTCCCTTCCCTGTTACTTATGGCCTCCTCTGTGGAGGTGGAGGGTGAATGGCAGGACTGTTTTTGAAGCAGAGGTCCTCTTCTTGGAAATATGAGGTCGGAGAAAGGAGACTGCTGTGCCTCCCACCCCCAGCATTACTGTTGTACTTTAATGAACATACAAATACATATAAGGACTATATTTGGCTCATTCCTACACTGATCTTTTCATAAGGCATGACAGTCTCCACGGACTGTTCAAAAGTTTATTGTACCCAAGAGAGGACATGTGTGGGAGCACATGCATCCCATATACACTCATATAGCTTTATCACAATAGGTGCCAAATGTTAAGGCCTCAGGTGACTTACCCACCTTGCTCATTGCCTGGCCAATTGGCCTTTGTAACTAGGAAAGAGCTAAAGCAGTTTAGAAAGAAGGGTGAATTTGGAAGATGACTCCAAAGTCTTTCCCACACACTCCCACCAAGCACCTACTTCCTCTTCTAAGCCAAACAGCAACAGAGCTGGAGTTAGCAAGTTGGGAAAGGCCGTGGTTCCTCAGGATTTTGCCTCATTGGGCAGGATAAGAGTCTGGGGACTAGGGCCAAGAGCCTTGGGCAAGGAGAGAGTTGATGGGTGGAGATCCTGGGTTCCCTAGGGGCAATGATGGCTAAGTGAGAATCTGGGGAGGTCCTTTTAGTCTCCCTGGCCGAGTCCTGCCCTGGGGTGGATTGGGCATTTGAGACACTGAGGCTTGTAGAGTAAGAGGCTTTGCAGATGAAAAATACCAGTACTAAATTTCATAGGAACGGTGTTAAGCACTTATATTGCCTGAGTAATTGTCATAACAACTCTATAAAAGAGGTTCAATTTATTTCATTTTGCAAAGGAGGGAAGTAAGGGACAGAAAAGTTCAATGATTTGCTCAAGGTCATACAGCTAGCACTTGGCAGAGTGGGGATCCCAGTTTGGTTTCTAACCACCATGCCATGCTGTCCTTCATGGTTTCTCTGTGATTTACTTATTATATGCTGCTGGAACTACTAGCCACTCATCAAAGACAAAAAAAAAAAAAAAAAAAAAAAAAAAGAACTCTTCCTTGGGGTGCCTTGGTGGCTCAGTCACTTAAGCATTTGACTCTTGATTTTGACTCAGGTCATAATCTCATGGTTTGTGGGATTGAGCCCTACATTGGGCTCTGTGTTGAATTTACTGAGCCTGCTTGGGATTCTCTCTCCCTCTCTCTCTGCCCCTCCCCTGCTCATGTGTTCTCTCTTTCCCTATCTCTCTCTCTCAAAATAAATAAATAAACTTTAAAAAGAAAGGAAAAGAAAAGAAAATCAACTCCTTCCTTACTCTATATTCAAATAGAAACTCCAGATAAATTAAATGCTAAATGTAAAAATAATGAAATCAAAGATTATGAAAACAAATTTAAGCAACTATGTTTTACCCTTGGGATGGGGGAGAATTTTTAAGTCAAGACAATAAATCTGGAAAGTATATTAGAAATGACAGATGTATTTGATTACATATAATTTTCCAAATGGCAAATTATACTATCAGTGAAGTCAACAGGATAATGAGAAAATGGATGTGTATTGGGGGGTGGGTGGATATTTTCAATGCACCCTGAAAGATTGTTAAAAAAATCTTTTTAAATTTAGGAAAAAAACAGTGAACAAGTAGGAAAATGGGCAAGATATGTGAATAGGCAATTCATAAGAAAACAAATCAAGAGGCTGGCAAATTGTAAAAATTCATTAGCAGTTAGGGAAATGCAAATTAGGATAATGTGATTATAAAAAATTAACAAGAGTTACATCCATTACTGACATATATTAGGAAAAATATCTCATATACTATTGGTGGAAAATGAATTGTGCAGACTTTTGAGAAAACAAATCTAGCAACAAGTACTAAGCTAAAAAATATGACATAACTTTCTTCCCAGCAGTCTTACTGCTAAGACTCTACCTTATGGATATAAAAGCACCAACATGTAATGATTAATGTACAAAAAATTGTGCCAAAAATTAGACACAAGACCAATGCCCATGATTGGAGAATGCTCAAATAACTCTGTTCCTCCAAATAAAGGATATCATGCAGCCCATGAAAACATGAGTTACACTATACTAGTGGCCAGAAGAGAGTGTTATGATGTATTCTTTTTTTCCCTTTTTTTTCCTTTGGAAATATTTACAGACTTTCTGGAAAGTTGCAAAGTCATACAAAGAATTCCTATATTTCCCTTCACTCAGATTCCCCAGTTAATTTTTTACCACATTGTTTTTTTCTCTCTTTCTTTCTCTGGGTAGATATAGATAATTTTTCATGATTCTTCTTTTTGCCTAACTATTTCACTATGTGTTTTGTAAAAATGGGGACATTCTCTTACAAGTAGCAAAGTTAGGAAATGAACATTGCTATTGTTATTATTTATTCTGCAACCATCTATACCACTGATGCTCTTTATAGGAAAAAGGAAAAAGATTTCTAGGATACCATCCAGAATCAACCCAACTTAGGATCCATATTGCATTTACCTGTCATGTCTCTTTAATCTTCTCCAATCTGTGACACTTCCTCAGTCTTTCATTGTCTCTCTTGATCTTAACATTTTTGAAGAGTACAGATGAGCTATATCATGGAATGTCCTCAATTTGGGTTGTCTGACGTTTCCTCATACATCAAAGATACAGGTCTTGCATCTTTGGTGGGAATATCACAAATGGGGTGATAACTGTTTTGAGTGACATGATGTGTGAATTGTGTTTTTTTAGTACATTCGTGAAGTTATAAAATTGTCATCACTATTTAAATTGAAATATTTTCATCAACCCAATGAGAAACCCTGTACTTATTTAACCACCACCCAAATCACTCCCATGCCTCTAACTCTAGGCAGCTACTAATCTACTTTATGTCACTACAGATTTGCTTATTCTGGACATTCCACATAAACTAAATCATACAACATGTGGTCCTTTGTGTGTCTGGCTTCTTTTACTTGGCATAATATTTTCAAGGACCATCCACTGGTAGTATGTATCAATACTTTCTTCCTTCTTTTGCATTGAATGGATATGTCACATTTTATTTATCTATTCATCTACTGACGGAAATTTGAGTGAGTTCCACTTTTTGGCTATTATCAATAATGCTGCTGTAAAAACGTATGTACGAGTTTTTGTGTGGACATGTATTTTCCTTTTTCTTGGGTATATACCTAAAAGTGGATCACTCTGGGTCATAAGGTAACTTGATGTTTAAAACAATTGCATTAGTCAGGGGTCTCCAGAGAAACAGAAACTAATAGGATGTACATACATAGAGAAAGAGATTTACTATTGTGGAGACTTGCAAGCACTAATCTACAGTGTGGGCTGTAGGCTAGAGACCCAGGAAGCCAATGGTGCAGATGAAGTCTGAAGGCAGTCAACTGGAGACTTCTCTCCTGCTTAGGGAGGCTGATCTTTAATTCTATTTAGGCCTTCATCTGATTGGATGAGGCCCACCCACATTAAGTAGGATAATCTGCTTTACCCATTTAATGTTAATCTCATCTAAAAACACCAGAAACACCCTGAATAATGTTTGACGAGTTATCTGTGCAGCCTGTAGCCCAGCCTAGTTGACACACAAAATTAATCATCACAGTGTTGTATTCCTAAGTGATAAAACCAAGTTTCGGAGAAAGGTGTGTAATATGAACCTACGTTTATAATACAATGACCAAAATATTTATCTATAGATAAACCAGTTCCAAGAAAGGTATGCAGGGATTACACCAATTACTAACATTTGTTGATGCAGTGGGTGCATACAAGCAAAAAGTATGAAGACTATATTTATAAAAGGCATTTACAGAGAAGAAGTATGTATTCCACGTATGTACAATTTTATGTATGTGTGTGCATTCATATACAGATAATGAAAAGATGGTTACTAAAAAGTTAATGATGTTTATATGCAAATAACAAATTTTTACTTTCTCCCTTTTAATTTTTTGAGTTTAAAAATTTTTAAGTGATGTTAAAAACTTTTTTATAAATTAAAAATGTGTTTTGAGTGTATATTATTTACATAATGTAAAAAATGATGGGGCGCCTAGGTGGCTCAGTCAGTTAAGCATCTGACTCCTGGTTTCGGCTCAGGTCATGATCTCATGATTCTTAAGTTCTATCCCTGTGCCGGGCTCTGTGCTGACAGCATGGAGCCTGCTTGGGATTTTCTCTCTCCCTCTCTCTCTGCCTCTCCCCAGCTCACACTGTCTCTTTCTCTCTCAAAATTAATAAATAAAAACGTAAAAAAAAATGAAAAGAAAACACATTTAATTGTAAAAATAATTAAGAGAAATTGAGGTGATGTCTCAGACCCTTCAATAATTTGGCATTTTCATCTACATGCCCCAATACTGCCGAATACGCAATGCTCTAACCCACTTGCCACACCAGCGTGGTTCAGAGACTGTTGGCAATCCCACATGTTTCTGATGCCTTGAGTGCAATCAACAGCTTCTATCACAACTATCTTGTTTGCTGGAAATTAGGGCTTATAGCATTATTTCATGTGAGATGGGAGAGCAAGATATCTTTGACCAGGTGAGGATGGTCCCTACAGTCTCACATGGCCATGGCCTACTGTCCTGGAAGCAGAGCAAGTGTATTTTCCCTTTGTTTTGCCTTGATTTAACTGGATGCGTTGGAAAGTCTCAACAAGCACTGTGGCATTGGATGTCCTGATTCCTGACACAGACCCAATGTTATTAACAGGCTGTTCTAGGTGTGAAATGACAGTATTTGGTCAACAAGTCTGTACTTCGGCTGTGCCTGGTTTGGAACCACTCCTAACAGGCTGCACTGAACTGAAACTGAGCTGGTTTCAGGTAGCAGGCGATGCTTTATGGGTCACTGTTATGGACTGAAATATGTCCCTCGAAATTTGTATGTTGAAACTCTAATCCCCAAGTGACTATATTTGCAAATAGGGCCTTTGGGAGGTAATTAAGTTTAAAAGAGGTCATAGGGGTAGGGAGCTAATCCAATAGAATTGGTGTTCCGAGAAGAAGAGGAAGAAATCTCTCTGTCTCTCTCTTTCCTCCCCCTCTTTCTACTCCCCCCTCCCTCTCTCCCTGCATGTGCACAGAAAACAGGCCATTTGAGCACAGAGCAAGAAGGCAGGAAGAGAGTTCTCACCAGAAACTAAACTTGATAGAGCCTCAGTCTTAGAGTTTCCAGTCTCAAAAGCTGTGAGAGAATGAATTTCTGTTGTTTAAGCCACCCAGTCTGTGGTCCTATTATGGCACAAGCTGACTAACACATCACTTTCTTTCTGTCCTCGCTCCCAGCCCTTCCCCCTACTCTTTGGCTGATACTGCTCTTTATTCCATTTCTCATTTCCAAGGCCATTATCAATGAATATGTAGCTTTCAAAGATATACTTTAATGTGAAATCTGGCCCTCTCCATCTTATTAGTGCATCCAGAATTTATTACAAAGTGTTTTCTCTTCTATAAGGATCCCTCCCCCATCTATGTTTCTTCTTTCCTTCAACGTGGTTGTACTGTCCATGGAAGGGGTTGTTTACCTAGTCTGATTTCCTCTGGGAACACAGAAATTAGCTTTATTTTTTTATTTTTTAAAATTTCAAACAATATAGTTTTATGTCCAAAATGCCCATTATTTTCAGAAATGTTTGTTCCTCATTTACAGGTCTTTTTAAACTTTCTTTTATTACTTTTGCTTTGCTTACATTTTTACTGTTTCTCTCCAAATACTGAACACACAACTTTATTTTCTTCCATCATAAATCAAGGGACAATGAAAAATAGAAATTTTATTATCATTCTTCACTATCACTATCATTCATTATCATTATCAATAGTTAAGTATTTAAATATGTAAGTTTGGAAAACAATATTCTTCTAACCGAAAGAGAATAGTAACAACTTCTCTGACTACTTTTTTTCCCCTAAATATAATTTACCATCAAGTTAGCTAACACACAGTGTATACCATGTGCTCTTGGTTTCGGGAGTAGATTCCCATGATTCATTGCTTACACACAACAAGTGCTCATTCCAACAAGTGGGCACACAGAAATTTACAACTGAAACAAGGGCTGGGCCAGATAGTGTACAATCATTGTTTATTTCATGTATGGTGTTTGATTTTCCTGAAGTTAATAATTGTATGTTTTCATTTGCTTAGATTTATGTGGGCTTACCATTAATATTTCTTTTGTTATAAGATCCATTTTAGATCTATCAATTTATTTATTTATTTATTTATTTATTTATTTATTTATTTATTTTTAAATGTTTATTTATTTTTGAGACAGAGAGAGACAGAGCATGAACGGGGGAGGGTCAGAGAGAGAGGGAGACACAGAATCCGAAGCAGGCTCCAGGCTCCGAGATGTCAGCACAGAGCCCGACACGGGGCTCAAACTCACGGACCGTGAGATCATGACCTGAGCCGAAGTCGGACGCTTAACCGACTGAGCCACCCAGGCGCCCCTAGATCTATCAATTTATATTCCAGATGGTGAAACATGAAATGACTTACAAAACCATTTTGTTTTTCTTGGGACCTCCCTCTTGGAATTCTCCAATCTCCTGCTCTAGTCTGAGTTGGTTGCTTTCCAGGACTACTGCATCATTACCAGTACCATCCTGAGTCCAAGACCAAGGGGGACCCATGACCCAAGTCCTATGCTTTGAAGATCCTTCTCCAGGAATTTGCCTCCCACGGAGTGAGGAGTCTCTAAGATAAAGGCGTCAGGCCAGCCAGAAACCCGTTCCTCCTTGCAGACCACACCCTGGGGACCTTGGATCCTGGAATTCCCTGGATTGCTCCAAGTCTTCTTCCAGGACCTGTGGGAACCTCTTCTCTGAGTCTGCTATCCTGAATGTGGACCTTGGTCTCTGTGTGTGTGTGTGTGTGTGTGTGTGTGTGTGTGTGTGTGTGTGATAGAGAGAGAGAGAGAGAGAGAGAGAGAGAGACCCAGCCAGCCAGAGACAGAGAGACAGAGATGTGATTAGGGGCATCTATTGGGGGTGCTGCTGCTGGCCTAGAGAGTGGACAGAACTTGACTGTTGACCTTGCATGCAAGGTCCCTTGTGGTGCTCAGCAGAGCCTCCAGTGAGAGAAGGAAGGGATGGGCTAGAGGCTGGCTCTCCTCTCAAGTCTTCACATTCCAGCCTACAACTCCAAGTGGAAATTCAACACCCCTCCTCCTTCCAGAAGGTATGCTGGTGAAGTTGCTAAAGTAGGAGTATATATATTTCACTGAACAATTTGTTGCTTGAGTCATATCTTTATTTTTTATTTATTTTTTTTTTAATTTTTTTTTTTTAACGTTTATTTATTTTTGGGACAGAGAGAGACAGAGCATGAACAGGGGAGGGGCAGAGGGAGAGGGAGACACAGACTCTGAAATAGGCTCCAGGCTCTGAGCCATCAGCCCAGAGCCCGACGCGGGGCTCGAACTCACAGACTGCGAGATCGTGACCTGAGCTGTAGTCGGACGCTTAACCGACTGAGCCACCCAGGCGCCCCTTGAGTCATATCTTTAAATGCTTCAGTTTAAAGTATGTAGGCCTCCATTTGTATCTTGCCCTGGGCCCTGCAATGTTAAAGGTAGGCCAAGATGTCTTCATGGGAAGACTTTTCTTTGCAGCTTTCTTAAGATCAGCCCCCTATTTGCTGGTTCACATGATTATCCATTAGCTTTTACTGGGTAACAAACCACCTCAAAACTGGATGACTCAAACAACCTAAATTTTGTTTATTTCTGATGATTTCATGGGTTAGCTGGGTGGTTCTTCTTGTCTGGGCTGGCTCAGCTGAGGCTCCTGTGTCTGTATCCTCAGCTGGAATGACAGTGGTGGCTGGTGCCTTTCTCTACATGGCTCCACATCCTCCAGCAGGCCAGCCTGGGCTTGTTCACATAGTAGTGCAAGAGTTCCCAGTGTGACAACAGAAGCTGCAAGGCTTCTTGAGAACTATGTGTGAAAATCACTTGTTATTTCTGCCGCATCCTACTGGTCAAAACAAGTCACAAGGCCAGCCTGGTTTCAAGAGTGGGGACACAGACAGAAGGGGCTACAAAGGATTCATAGTGGGTTTTTTTTGTTTGTTTGTTTGTTTTGTTTTGCAATCTGCCATAGCACATCTTCATCTTTTTCTTTATTCCTTAGTTCTATAGGAGCACAAATTCCAGTAGTTTCTTCAGAAAGGTGCATGAGAAGTAAATGTTTTGAGTCCTTTCATATCTAAAACTAACAATGTGGTTTAGTGTTAGGACTGGCACACTCAAAAGTCTTAGTGTGGGGACTGAGTATACCAGAAAGACCAACAGTGTGCTATGGGGCACAGGCTTTGTGTCATGCCTGAAAGGACTAGAGGCAGGGGCCCAAGATCCATCATATGAACTGATACGCCCATGTAATGGACCCTCTGTAAAAACTGGACAGTGAGGCTCAGGTGAACCCCCTAGTTAGACTTACTTCATGTGTGTCATCATACATTGTCTCTGGGAGAATAATGTTCCCTGACTCCATGAGGAGATGCTGTTTTGTACTTTTTCTGGACCTTGCCTGATATACTTTTCCCCTTGGCTGATGTTAATCTGTAGCCTTTCCCTGTAATAAACTGTAATCGAGGATAGCAGCTTTCAGTGAGTTCTGAGTCCTTCCAGTGAATTATAAAACCTGAGGATAGTTTTAGGAATCCCTCAAACTTGCAATTGGTATTAGAGTGAGGGAGGTCTTGAGTGGACTGTGTCCACTAATTTGGTAGTTGGATATATTCTTCCAGTTTCTCAAGAAATCTTCTTGTTCTCTGATAATTCTTTTCTCTCAATATCCTATTCTTGTAATATGTATTTGTAGGGTAGATTAATTTCTCCAAGGACATTCTAGGGTTGGTTGGTTTGTTTTTTCTCCATTCCCTGTTTCTTCTCCTTTAAATTTTCTGTGAATTTGTTTGTCTCTTTTGGTTCCTCTTTTTGATGGTGAGCACTTTCCTGAAATGTCTAATGATTCATCACTATCCATTCATGTTTAAAAATGAGGCATGAAATAGCAATTAGAAGTTTCATATCCTGTGCAGGCCTTGTGGGTTGGGGCTTCATTAGGGTGATCAGATAGTTGGCCTTTCCATAGGAGGATCCCCAAATATGGAAATATGTTTTCTGGGGATTTGAGATGAGTTTGCTCCCTGACTTCTTATGGTAGAAGTGATATAGGAAACATAATTTTGCCTGGGTCAGATTACATTTCGTTCTTCCTATCTTTGGCCACAAATTTTTACTGCTCTTAGCATCCTGTAGTCTGGCACCTCCATGGTTCAGTTCGCTCAGAGAATATACCTCTTTCTATTGTGAGTGGGGTTGGAGGTGGGCATAGAAATGTGGAGAGAGGGTAGTCACCTTGTTGCTTGAAATGGAGGAAGGGGTCTGTCATTCTTTGTAAGATGCACTCAATTCAACCCTTACATATACCTCCCCAGTGGCTTTGTCTGTATCTTGTCTCCTCAACAAGCCTCATTCAGTCATGGTGTTTATTGGGATTATTTTAGATATCAACATTAGGTCAAGTGTTGTCAGAGAGAAAAGACCAAGTCCCTGTCTTTAAGAAAGTTAGCATCTTATGGAAAAGGATAATTGCATGCAAATAGCTAAAATACCAGGTGTATGTCCTATGCTATAGAGGAGAAATAAATATGAAGTTGTGGGAGTCACAGAGAGGACAGAGTGCTTCCACCATTCCACCAAGGAAGGTTTCCTGGAAGAAGTAAGATCTGGCTATATTTTGAAGGGTGAGTTGGATTTCAATAGGCAGAGATGGGCATGAGGAAGGGAGTGAGGAATGCAAGGAGAAGGAAGCCTATTAGTCTCTTTCCATGTATTTTACCACCTGGATCATCAGCTTTGTGTTGCTGTTGCCATGGTGAGCAGCTCTGTCTTTGGTACATGCTGAGTGTTTACATGAGGCCTGGAGGGGGCTCTAAGAGAGGCCTTCAGGACTGACTCCCAGAACAATTCTACACAACTGTCTTCTGTTCACCTGATCAGAAGAAACACCTGATCAGAAACACACTGGTAACCAATGTGTTAATGGCTTGTTATGTAGTTTGATCTGCAAACTACCCCTACTGCAGCTATCTCTCAACACCCACAAAGCTGGTGAGTGACCCCTGGAATGCTTTTCTGGGAAAAAAACCCCCAAATGTCTCTATGGTCATGCTTGCCAGTAGCAATAGCAGAAACTACCGGCTCTGCCATCCTTTGGCCTCTGGAACCATGAGGAAATGCATCTAACTGATGGTACCTGGTTTGTGTCTAGAGCCCTAGCAGCAAGGGCTTTTAGATCTTCAGTACAGGAAGGCAGGAATGGGCACCAAATGTCATCTTATCATGTCTTCCACATATATTAAAAATAATGTGATTTACCCTGGGCCTCTGGAATTCCATTAACAGTGTTTCTTGCAATATCCACTTCAGCATATAAAGCATATTTGTGGCAACAATCTAAGATGATGATGATGGTTATTTACCTGGACTGATCTCTAAGCAGAATGCCAAGGCTTTCCATATTACCTGTTTGGTCTTGAACAATAGATTATTTTGTTGTTCATAGAGACTAAAAGTCCTCTCTGAAAGTTTGGCTCAGGGACAGGGAGACGATGCCTCTAGAATTTGTGGCAACTGTATTGGGTGCCAACCTTGGGGTGGGAGGGCAGCACATGTTGGAGACATACTCAAGATACAGCTTTGGTGGCATTTGTTCAGAAGAATGAACCAACCACGTGTCAGAGATTCCTCCAACATGCCATGCTATTCCTTCTGCCTTGAAGAGCAGCTTCTTCCCTTCTGTACACAACTCTTCACTCTTTAAAGCTCAATGTCTCTGGAAAGCCCAAGCATCCCACTGAGAAGGTAAGTCTTGGCAAACCAAACAGGGGTTGGGGTTTGCTTGATCCAGTGTCCCCTTGCTATTTTCCTCTTTTGTCCTCCTTGAAGGGCTGGAAAGTGGTATTACCAGGGGAAATGGTGGGTTCCCACAGAGGGGGATGTTCTTTCCAAGATGGTCTCTAGTTGGATTAGCCACTGGGGAAAGTACATGGGAGGGACCACCAGGGTGTTCAGGCTGACTTTTTTGCTATTGGTCTAGCCCAGCTCAGAAGTTGCTTGAGGGCTGGCTTTCCTTAGGCAGGCAGGCCAGCAGGGCGGCTGAGACCACCCAGGGTCTGAATAAAGGAAAACCATCTCCAAGGTCATCTTAAAGGTGATGCCCCTCACTTGACAGAGGGAGGAACTGAAGCACAGAAAGGTTGTGACTTATGTTCAAAGTTATTTATTACGTTCTGCAGAGCAAGAGCTAGAATCCAAGGCTTTGCCTTCTTCTTTTCTCCTCCTAGTGCTTGGATTAAAAGTATATTCCTTTTAATTGATGAGACAGTAAGGAAACTGGCTTTTATTTATTTTACTATAAAGCCAATTTGTAGAAGCCGATGCTGTCACCTTGGGCTTTGCATGCCTGGAGGTAGTATAGATCCACCCAGACACTCCCCAAGTTTCTGGCATGTTGGTATCTTCGAAGGCAGAATTGCTGGTTGTGTGTTTTGTAGGTGAGAAGGTAAGAATCCAGGGAGGCTAAGTGATCTGTCAAAGGACATATAGCAAAGCAGGATTGGTGCACAGTCTCTGAGCTTCTACCTTCTCTCCCTGGTCACAGGTACTTGGCCACTCCTCTTCTGGACGTAAGGCTTCCCAAAAGAATAGCCAATATTTTCTTTGGAAAGCCTGGGTCAGTGGCATTCTTCATAGTGTCCTGGGGGAGTCTGTGAACTGACTTCAGAGTCTAAGGAATTTAGGGGACTCTGAGCCAGTGGTCAGGCAATGGGTTGGCCCTCAGCAACATTTCCCAGGACCTCCTCCTTCAGACTGTTCCCTGGAGCTAGGAACTAACCGTGGCCACCTGGACTCTGGTTAGTGGCATTTCATAACGTGTTTCTGTTTTGTGTAGAGTAAACCACATGCTGTTTCTCAACCAGGCAGAGAAGTTCTGGCATTGCTTCTTTGTAAGCAAAGTAGTGTTAGGCAACCCTGTGTTGAAACACAGTGCAGCTCCTAAAACAAACCCTGGGGGTTCTGGCTTTTGACCTGAAGGCTCAGCCCTTCATATGCCATCAGTGCAGACCATCCTGAGTTTGAACACCAAGAGGTGTCAGTGTAGAGAAAATAGGTAGGCGATGCCACTTACTGGGGAGGGACCTTGGTCAAATCACCTCACACCCTCTGAGTCTGTTTACACATCTTTAAAACGGGGCTGAAAGTACACAACCTGATGAATGTTAGACAACTAAATGAAATAATATCTTCAAAGCACCTACCTCTGCCTGCTCTAACTTCCAACTGAGTTTCCTGGTCCCCACCCCATGGGGCCCAGTGCGAGGTTAAGCTACCACAAAGCAGAATCAGCCAAGGTGTCTCGTGCTGGATTAGGGTGGAGAGGGGGTGTATCACCCAAACCAGTCAACTACAAGCCAACTGAGATTAATCCACAGGAGAAAGAGGAGAATTGTTCATGCTGTTGCTTCCCCTTCCTGCTGTGAACAATTCTAGAATGAAAGTAGTCACCTGGGCAGTTAAGAGGCCTTGTGGAAAAACCCAAGGCTGGATCTGGAAGTCAGGGACAAGGTTATTTCTAGTTCTGTGGCTTGGCGAGGCCTCTTGTATCAGCCGGAGTCGCATCAGGAAGCAGATTCACCCCATGTGTCTCTACAGTGCTCTTTTCCAAGGTGTGGGCAGAGTAGGGGGCCACAGGGGTATTTGAGGCAGCCAGGGACTGGCCACAGTGGAAGCTGCCCATCTTTTGGAGGTACGAGAAGAGAAAAGGGTTTTTCCTCAGCCAAGTGAGAGTGAGATGCCCTCTGCCTCCTCCCACCTTCTGATATCCCGCGAGGGCCTTCTGAGGGCTGAAGAGAGGCCTGCATGGTGCGGTGTGTGGGGCTCAGCCTCCAGGCCTGGAGCAGGACAGCGTGTGTCTGTGTGTGTGTGTGCATGTGCATGTGAGCATGCATGATGGAAAGTTCCAAGTTCATCCCTGAACAGCTCTGAACTTCATCTATAAAAACAGAGGGTGGGGGGGCACCTGGGTGGCTCAGTTGGTTAAGCATCTGACTTCGGCTCAGGTCATGATCTCACAGTTCGTGAGCTCCGCATCGGGCTCTGTGCTGACAGCTTGAAGCCTGGAGCCTGCTTCAGATTCTGTGTCTCCTTCTCTCTCTGCCTTTCCCTGCTCACACTCTGTCTCTATATCTCTCTCAAAAATAAATAAACATTAAAAAAAATTTTTAAAAAAAACAGAGAGGGGTGCCTGGGTGGCTCAGTCAATTAAGTGTCCGACTTCAGCTCAGGTCATGATCTCACAGTTCATGGGTTCAAGCCTCATATCAGGCTCTGTGCTGACAGTTCAGAGCCTGGAGCCTGCTTCGGATCCTGTGTCTCCCTCTCTCTCTGCCCCTCCCCGGCTCGTGCTCTGTCTCTCTCTGTCTCTCAAGAATAAATAAATGTTAAAAAAAATTTTTTTTTTAATGGAGAAACAATCCCCACCCTGCCTACCACTCAGCTTGATTCTGTCAGCTCCCAAGCAGAACTTCTCAAGCTTGTGAGGTAGGGCACCTCTGCCCAGAGTTGGGGTAGGGAAACGGTAGGGAGAATATAGCCCTAAGGATGAAGCATGAAATGCATTTGTCTTCTCCCATGTTAGCTTAGAAATTAGTATGAACATTTGAATCCAATAGCATAATATAATCTCCATTTGTTTTCATTACAAATGATATTTTAAATTATTTGCTTGAGTACACTTGGCCCTCTGGGAAAATAAATCATATTTGGCTTATGGCTTCACGACACCCCATCTCTCCCAACCTAGAGTTTTTCCAGGTATAGCAGCCCGGACCCAGGGAGCCACAGTCCCAGGGCCCTGCTGCTGGTTCTTTCTGGAAAGTGGGACTCTGAACAACCATCCGTGTCTTGCTCTGGGTTACATCGGTGAACACCTGGCAAGGCCTCCTCCTCCATGTTAATCAAGGTTAGAAGGCCTGTGACAGTGCTCAGGTGGCCCACATATGTCAACTTCAAGCACTTCCCAGCAGTGGGAAGCTCTGAGAGAGCAAGAGCTGGACTCCAAGGTTTGGGGGAATGCCACCCTGTCTGGAAAAGATGGAGGTGAGGCTCGTTTGTCCTACCAGGGAAACGGAATTAAAAAGAAACTCTCCCAACCCTGAAGATCTCCCGACAAAGACAGAAGAGAAAGAAAGCAATTTTACAGGTAAATAAGCATCAAACCACAATGTGATGTGCAGCACAAGTGATCTGCTAAGAGACCGCAAAGCAGAAAGAAATCTCAACTGCTTACACTGCCAAACGGGTACAACCTGTTATATACATGTCCTCAAGATACACTGGTCAGTACCACTTGTCACACATAGTTCATCCTCAATTTACCCGGTAAACAAAGTCACTGCCCATGTTAGTTCACTGATTTTTTTTTTAAGTTTATTTATTTATTTTGAGAGAGACAGAGAGAGAGCATAAGTGGGGCAGGGACAGAGAAAGGGAGACAGAGGATCCGAAACAGGCCCTGTGCTGACACCAGAGAGCTTGATGCGAGGCTCAAACTCACAAACTGTGAGATCATCACCTGAACTGAAGTCATACGCTCAACCAGCAGAGCCACCCAGGTGCCCTTAGTTCACTGATTTTATACAAAGGAAAGATAAACTTCTCCTGGCTTTATGACAGGAAGTACTCTTGCAGCTTGGAGCCAGGCACCTGCTGATGTTCTGCTCCTGGTTCTCCCAGAGAAACTGAGAGGGTATTTCCTTTGATGTTTACATTTCAAAGAAATGGCTCTCAGGTCCTGGAGAAAGACATGCCTGGGTTATAAATCTGGCTTCTTTAGGTTCTAAAAAAGATTTACATACATTTCAAAGAAAGAACTTATATGTTTTCTAAGGTAAATGCTTTAAGAAAAGAGAAGGGAGAAAATCTCTTCCCTTGTTTTCAACAAAAATTCAACAAAAATACAAATTCCTTTGGATTTGTGTTTTCCTTTGGATTTGTATTTTCCTGGGAAACAAATAGTGAGTTCCAAGGTGTGGGACCCCACTGCCCAGTCAGCCGGGCCTTTTCTCTTGCACACTGAGGGGACCTCAGAATGTGATTTAGACTACAGTGAAGTGGACAGCCAGGGCAATGCAGGACTTTGCAGAGGGGCAGCAGGGGAGGACTCAGTCTTTCATGGGGTTCTTTGTGCCTAATGAAGTGGCTGAGGCTTGGGAGATGTGGGGCTAAGACTAATTAGATAGTCACATTCAGTTTCTGAAAACTCAGGGCTAACATTTCTAGAACTTTTATTTATTTATGTATGTATGTATGTATGTATATATTTATGGAGAGAGAGAGAGAGAGAGACAGAGAGAGAGAGAGAGAGGCAGGGAGACAGAGAGAGAAAGAATCCCAAGCAGGCTCCACACTACCAACACAGAGCCCGACTCAGGGCTGAAACTCATGAACCAGGACACCATGACCTGAGCAGAAATCAAGAGTTGGATGCTTAACTGACTGAGCCACCCAGGCGCCCCTCAGGGTTAACATTTCCAAAGTCAGTCAAACCTGGTGGAGCTCAGAAAACCCACATTTTCCATTACAAATGTGCATGTCACAGGCTGAAACCCCTCTTAGCAAGAGGGATTTGGACCAAGCTGATGTTTGACAGAGGTGCTCAAGGGGTTATATTCTTATCCAGGTTAGAAGACAGTGCTCACAGCCCAGCAAGCTGTCGAGACCCTGGATCCCACTGGTTTGAGTTTCCCACTACAGGACACTGGCATGCACTGGACCTGGCTCCGTCCCAGCTCAGAAGCTCAGGCTGCCCTCTGAAACCACCTGCTTTCCTCATGCTCCTGAATGTTGCAGGTGCAGCGAGTTCAACTGGAAGCTCAGTGGCTGGAGTAGGGTTTGGCCCAACCCTGGGAGGAGGGAAACCTGTTTTTAGTCTGCAATCCCTTCTTTTTCCATTCTCTTCCTCTGCCCTCAGGCAACACCTTTGCTTCCTTCTGGAAAAGACACACTCATTTGTCTCCCCTCCCCCCATCCTGTTCCTTTCAAATGGGTCTTTTGTCCTTTCTCCCTAGACAGGAGAGGGAGGAAAAGGACACGTGCGTGCACACACACACACACACACACACACACCAGGGTAGTGGCATGAGACTGACTCCTTCAATGCTTTCCTTGTGGCTCTAGGACAGTTTATTTTTTCTCACATATGGTCCAAGAGCTACATCAGACTCACCTGGACAGGGTAAAAATGCAGATTCTTAGGCTTTGTACACTTCCAGACCTCGAAACTCTGGGGGTGGGGATCAGTCCAGAATCTGCATGTCCAACTAGCCTCCCCACACTGGCGGGTGCTTAAGAAAGGGGCTCCTCCAGAGACAGCGTGCCCTGGGGAAAGGGTGCGTCCTTTGAATCGGAAAGGCAGTGCTGCCCCTTACTCTGTGAGTGACCTTGGCCAAACCACCTAACCTCCCTCTGTCAAAGAGAGATGACACTGCTCAGCAGTGTGGGGACAGTTACGTGAGAAAACGTAGGTGGAAATGGTCTTAAAACTGCAAAGGACCAGCAGCAGTATAATATAGTACTCTTGCTACTTGGGAATCTTCCTGGCCTTTAAGCAAGCATCCTCAGGTTTGCAAAATATTGAGTCCTCTAAAGCGTCAGACTCTGTGGTCCTACTGGCTGGGTCTACTGCCAAGGCTTCCTTCTAAAGATGTTCAGAGGAGGGGCGCCTGGGTGGCTCGGGTGGCTAAGCGTCTGATTCTTGATCTCAGCTAAGGTCATGATCTCACGGTTTGTGAGATCGCGCCCCTTGTGAAGCTCTGGGCTGACAGCGGGCAGCCTGCTTGGGATTCTCTCTCTCCCCCTCTCCTGCTCACATGCTCGCTCTCTCTCTCTCTCAAAATAAATAAATAAACTTAAAAAACTAAAAGTGTTCAGAGGAGATTTCAAAGGGAATTCTAGAACCAACCTGCTCTGCTTGGCAAAATGCACCATTCTCCCTCCCCCTTGTCTGTGCATGCTCTGATCCTTGAGCTACTCCGTGGCATCATCCACACCTTGTCCAGGTAGGAGGGAGCCGCATCCGCTTCCTCCACTAGGGGCGCCACGGAGGCCTCAGTGCCCAGGCTCCTCCCTCACAGCTGCCTAAGTGCCCCAGGGTCTCATTTAATGTCCAAAAGACCAAGTTACATAACAGGAGGAAGTAAAATGCACGACCATGCACTCATAGATCCTGCTTTAAGATCTTCACAGTAGGATTCTAGACTTGTTGAGGGCAGTGGGCTGGGTTGAATATTGTCATTTCCGTTAATGCTTAGTGCAATGCTAACTTGACACTCAATAAATTCTTGTTGGGTTGAAGAGTTTTTAGTACTCTGGTTTTTCAGATCTGACCCTGTGGGAAACTATAAAATGAATTTTTTAATAGTAGTGGAAAAGTTGCTGAGAATTTACTGTAAGTACTTACTACTGTCAGATACCAAAGCCAAGTGGGTTAATTATCTCCTTTAATCCTCCCAATGATTTATAATTTACTGATGAGGAAATGGAAGCTCATAGGTGCTAAATCAAGTGCCCAAAGTCACACAGCTGTCGGTAAAGGGGCTGACATTTTTACCCAACCAAAGTGGGTCTGCTCCTCGATGAGTTATGCACACAGACTACACCAGGTGGAGTTGCCTCACAAGGTTGTCTTTATTTGCAGCAAATAAGGAGATCATGGGGAAGAATTTCCAAATCTGGTAAGCAGGCTCTTTTTATTAGAGCTAAGGTTGGATATTCCAGAAGGATTTTAACATTATAATGAGGCTGAGGTAACTGTCCAGCATTTTCTGATTAATTGTTCAAGCACAGTTGTCCTCAAATGGTTCTTTACCTGTTCCAGCAATTCATTAGTTAGTTTCTAAGAGATGAAATTGACAGGCAGAAGCTTCTAGGAGTTTCTTGAGTTCAGGAGTCAATCCTGAGTTCAGGGGGTCAACGAGTGTCTGCAAGCATGCTATGAAGGCTCACATATGAGCTGTGTCTTTCCACAACCTCAGCTTTACTCGATCATAAAGCAAGATTAACACAATTGTCAAGCAGGTTCAGGATCACTACACATTGAACTTGGCTTCATACATGCCACACAAAGTGAAGCACAATACCAAGTCACACAGCAAACAAGATACAACAAGGGGTAAGAAGTTAACAAAGCCAATGCAAAGTCAGTCTGTGAGCACACAGATGAGATGAAGACTCTGTTGGGTCCAGGTTAGCTCTCGGTGCTTACCGCTTATCATGTTCAAGCAGTGGAGGATCTGTTATGTTCAGAGATCAGTCAGGCAGAGCCTTCAAGGGCCTTTTTGTTGTGGTCAGACATGAAAGGTTCAGCTTCCGGAGAGTCTGACAGTTCCTGTCTTGGGCCTTTGCAGGTCTCTTTTGGTTCTGCTGGTTATCAGTTCTGGGTGTCCTCAGCCTGTGCTGGTTTTGGTGATATCTGGTCTTAGCTGTAACACGCTTGGCTGCTTAGGTCACTGCTTGACATGAGTCATTGCTTGACATGAGTGACTCCATTTTGCTCTCTATGAGGGGTCTTACCGCCAACAGGATCAAATGCAAGTTAGTCCCTTCCCCTGATTCTTCCCCCCCTGAAGTAATAAATAGCCCTTTATGAAATACAAATGCTGTATTAATGGCTGTTACCCTCATTCCTAATCCTTCCAGAAGAATTATGGTAAGAAGGAAGGTGGCATTTCATAGGCAGTAGTGCCTTCTGTGTATGGCTTTGTTTTTCTTTATTTGGGGTTTATTTTTTTAAAACCATTTTCAAAGAACATTCACCAACTCCATGTGATATGATCCCCACATCAGCTTGGTGAGCTATTCAGTAGGGTATTACTGCATCTTCTTTGAGAAAGGAGGCTCAGAGTGACTGTGATTTGCCCAAGGACAATGGGCTGAAAAATGACAGGGTTGGCTCTGGAACGGGTTGCTGCTCACTCCTGTTCCAGTAAAGACAAAGGAAGCCATAATGCAGAGGCGCTCTTGCAAGGGTTGGGGTTGAGCTTGGGTGGACCTGTGATCACTAGGTCTCAGATTGGGGGCTCAGGAGGTGGTAGCAAAAAGCTTTAGTCTCCTACTTGATAACAGTAATGGTGTTTGAAGTATTGATTAATTGATAAAAAAGACATAAATACAAAAGCCACAATGGATTCACCAACGCTTTCAATGAATTTTTATTTTATGGATCAACAATAGAATCTCTATACCCTGGGTAAATGGTAACTTATGAACATAAGAATATAATTAACTGTCTCTCCTGATAACTCCTAAGGATTCCAGAGCCTCTTGCAATTCCTATTTTCCCCATCCTTGCCCACCTCTCCTCTATACCCGTCCTCCCAAGCTTGCAAGGAAAACTTCAGAGGAAGACTCATTTTAGGTCCACCTGCCAAGGTGTTGGGAATGAGGGCCTTCTGTGGACCGCCTGGAGAAAGACTTCTCAGAATAGAGCTTCCGTTGCTGGCTATCTCACCTGAAGGGCAAGTTTAGCAGTGGGAATCAGCATCTGATGGAGCTGCTACAGTGACCCACAGCAGGGATAGGGTGGGATTTGCATAGGTGGTCCTGTGCCTGAAACACTAGGGGCAAAGGTCTAGATGAGGGGACTTTGCATAGGGTGCAGGTAGGTTTGGGAGGGGTTGAGGTATTCAAATGCTTTTTAAAGAAGTGTTTTTTCAATTTTTGCCTTCCATAGCCTTCAGTGATCAGAAAATGATGGGGGCTTCCAATGCTGATTACCCACCCATGTTCCACGCACCCTTCCTACAGGGTGATACGTGAAGTGTAAATAACTCATTCTTGCCTCTGTAGAGAATGAGCAAGGTAAGATTTTTCTTCTTTCTGGTACAGGCAGGCAGGCCGAGCCTTTGGATTTTGAATTCTGGCCTCTCTTGTTGTGGCAGGTAAACAAATATTTTATATCCTGTTGTGCAGAACATAACCTTGTGAAAATAAGTGGAAAACTATCCAAATGGGAGCAGCAAACACTATGTATTTAGAGCTGGGTCTAGCAAGGGAGTTAGCCACCATCACTTGATTTTTGCAGAGACTGGAAGGTAGGCGGAGGAGTGGGAAAGCTTTCTGGTAGAAATAGGGGAGGTTTTGGGTGTGCCCTGATTGGAGATATTTGTCATGGGGAAACTGAAGGTGAATTTACTGGAAGCTGGGCATCCTCTGTGATGGTTTAGGGGCGTGTATTTGGCTTTCTCTGGCTGGTCCTAAATTAGAAGTGTGTGGGAGAGGAGGACAAATATTAGGACAGCTGTCATTTACCAATCAAGTCCTGGCCTTAAACATCTGACCATTGTTTGTATATTCAATCTCTCACTCCTTTCCCCCTCAGGGGATTTGAGTCCATTGCAGGAATAGCCTGGACTGATCCAGATGAGGGTGGGATGGGAGAGCAAGTGTGGAGCTCAGTGAGATTTGTGTTGAAGAAAAAGTGTGTTTCAATGGAAAATTATGCATCATCTATAGGTTGACATTTAGCATTGGATTATCAGAGTCTAACCCTCTTCATCACCTAGGAGCCATTCTGCAGCTCTTTGTTAATTGTAGGGAGCTGATAGATATGTAAATCATGTCCTGTCTGGAAGAGATTTAATTGGCTTCCCCCTACTTCCTTGGAAAAACCAAATTTGCCTCTATTATATATATATAATATTTTATATTTATATTTTTTATATTTATATTTTATATTTATATTTTTATTATATATATACATATATATATATATATATATATATATTTTTTTTTTTTTTTTTTTTTAAGTGGGTCCCTTCAGTTTCTCTGTCTCACAGAGAACAGAGCAGGGTGTCCTTGAGAGAGTGATGAGGGCCTTTGGTGCTGGGCTTGTCTGTGGAGAGGGTTTTCCATGTGGCTCCTGGGCAGAGTGAAGATAATGGTAGTAAGTTCCTTCCTATGGATTCTTATTTGACCCTGGACTTGACCGAGACTGGCTTTCTCACCAGCTCTGACTAAAGTATATGTGTGTGCTTGGGAGGTGGTGGGGGTGTGTCTGAGCCAGATTTAATTTGGTGTGGAAAAATTAGGAAATGTGAAGTTTCTTGTGACTAAGACTGATGAAGCAAATGTCATGGCTGCTTGATTTTGGAGGTTGGTCTGGGCTTTCTGAGAACATTTGCACAGCTTGTATCTGTACCATAGACTCACTACAGCTCCAGTTGATTAGAGTGTTAAGTAGCACAATTCAACCACGTACATTTGAAGGTCTAATTTGGCTCTATTAAGTGATTCATGAATTGGGCAAGATCTCATCTGGCAAGTGGAGCAGAGCTTCAAGGCATACAAAATGGAAAGTTTTTATAGGAAGGAGGGTGGGACAAAAAGTTATTAGCAAAAGAAGATTGTTTCAGGCAAGGTCACCTTCCCTTAAGGGAAGGATAGGAGGTCTTATTAGATGGATCATCTCATCTTCCTTTGAGGGCCAGAGAGGCCCATGACTGGCCCAGAGGCCCAGATTGCCTTACTGGTGTAGACCAGAAAATTCGGGATTGATTGGTTGTAAGCTTTCACTCCTTGAGAGGCTGAAACTACAATTAAGTCTTGGTTTGCTGTCCTGGGGCCAAGTGACTCTACCTTGGGCTAGAGGCTTTCTTTTTACCAGAGAAAAGGCAGATTTTGGAGAATTCATGTGCAAATTACTGCTCAGAAAGATAGGGGCAGGGAAGGTGATGTTAGGGATCCTATTTCAGACTCTGACTGACGAAACATGGCCACTACAACAATCACAACACAAAAGCTTCCCCAAATAAACAGAATCCAACTCCCCATACCAGAAACCCTTCTCAGAGAAAGAGGGGTGTGCAGGGATAATGTCAGGAATGAGGATGTGGCAATACCGTTCTGCCTGAGCTTGGGCCTGACTCCTGAGACGTGATGGGCAGGAAACAGGGCCAGCTGTACTGATGATGAAGATGGTGATAACAGTGAGCTACCAGAAGCCGAGGGTGCTTTTTGGGAGGACACACCACCCTTGGGGAGGAGGGATGGAACCTTGGCTCCATAGCTCAGCTGAGCGCCTGGGGCATCAGCAGCTCTGGGAGGCCCAGGCAGGATGGTGCTGAGGAAATGCCCCATGGCTCTCAGTGCACATGCTCTCAGTGTGGGTGACTTTAGCCAGATGAGTGAAGATTCAGAGACACACCAAAACACACTTAGGGGCACCTATCAGAGAAATGGTTGTTCTAGCTCCTTAAAAACCTCCCAGGGCTGGGTTGACAGTTGGGACTTGAGATCACTGGGTACTGATAGAAAGACTTTGGTCTTAACAACTGGGAGGTGGAATATACAAATGGACAATGGCCAGGATATATGTAAAAACAGCACTCTGGCCCACAGTCTGCAGTAACCAGCCCAGGAAACAAGCCTGCTATCTCTAAGCAGCCTTGTAGGAGGTCAGGGTAATTCTCTAGCAACCAGTCTTAGAAACCAAGCCAAGTTACAAGTTAACCCTTGTAACAGCCAGAGAAAACCAACTATGCACCTCTCACCAATCACACAGGGTGCCCAGCTTCTGGTTACTGGGCCTATAGCTTCTCCATGCCGACAGCCTCCAACCAGGGCATTCCTTTCTTTCCATCATAAAGTTTTCCCAAAACCAAGACATGGTGGCTGACATGCTTGTTATAGCCAGCTCTGAATAAATAGCCTTTGCTGGTTCTCATCTGAGTGGACTTCCTTTATTTCCACAAAAGCATGGATCTGTCCATGAAGAAACCTAACACAAAGTAGATAGAGCCAGCTCGGAGGGCTCCTGAGCCAGCCCTTCCCTGCCCCCCAATGAATTCCCTAAGTTCCTGGAGCAAGGTTTCGGGTTGGAGAGGGGTGGAGAATAAGGCTTGAGGGACAATTTTAGTGGCTCCCTCCTAGGCCCAATGGCGGGGAGATAGGAGGAGGTTTCACAAGAGTGGGGATCGTGACTGTTGTGTTAGGCTCCTGGGAATTTCAGAGAGCTGGTCCCCCTGAAAGCCAGCCGCTGACTCAAGGGGTCCCTGAAACATGGCACACAGTCATGTGCAGCTGCCCTCAGCAGGTGGCCTCGGGTGTGCACAGAAGATCTGGGCCTGGGAGGGGGAGGCCCAGGTCTGTGAGCAGATGAGAAAAGCAGCCAGGTATGGATCGTGTTACAGGGCTGGCTTTTTTTGACTTAAAAATTACTTTGACGTATTTTACATTTAGAGAAAAGTGGCAAAAATGAAAAGAATTTTCATGTCATTCACCCAGATTCCCCAAATGTTAATATATTATATTTTCTTTGTTCTTCTCCACTGTCTCCCACATGTGTATGTGTGCATGTGTGCGTAAGTGTGTGTATTATTGTTTCCTGAATCAATAAAGACTAAGTTGTAGGCATATCCATTTATTCCTACATACATTGGGTTATATTTCCTAAAGATGAGGAATTCTCTTATATAACCCCAGCACAATGATCAAAATCAGGTCATTCCCATGATATTGGTATCTAACCTATAGACCTTGAATAGATTTCTTGACTTGTCCTAATAATGCCCTTTAAAAGGAAAGAGAATCCAAGATCATTTGTTGCTCCTCGCCTGTAATCTGGAACAGGTACCAGTCTTCTAGCACTTCGTGATACTGACACTTTTGAAAAGTAGGGTGTGGGATTCTCGAAGGTCCCTCGCTTTCTGTCTGGCATTTGCTAGTGACTGGATTCAGGTTGTGCGCCTTTGATGGGAGTGCCCAGGTAAGGTTAAGCTCCTTTCCGTGCTTCAGATAACTGACCTTGGAACCATGTAAGCATCTACATGTGCCTTCATGTGTGGCTCTGAGATTAAGCTATGCCCCAGGTGCTGTAAGCATTTGGGTCAAGAGAGTTTAGGCCAAAGGTCAGCGTGTCCCCCAAAGGAGGCTTCCTGTCACCTCCGTCTCAATCAACAACTAAACAATGGTTAGAATGGTTTTGTTTTTGCTTTCGTTTTGTTTTTGGTGAGGAGAGTGACCCTGCTAATGTGCGGGGTACAATTTAGAAACCAGTTCTCATTGCCGAGGTTAAAGGTATTTGAGACGTGTGACTAAGATATCATAGAGAGCTTTTTCCGTTCTTGCATAAACAGGACGTGAAAAGCCCCTTTAGGGATGATGTCCAGTCATCCTGTATTCAGTACAGGTCCTTTGTGGATTCTCATGAACTCATACTGGCTTGGCTTTTAGCTTACAGGACTATTTCATGCCAGGTGGTGGTTGGAGTACTTATAAGAATGGAAAACTGGAGCTTTTGGAGCCTACCCAATAAGATATATGAACTTCTTTTGTCCTTTCTTGCTAGTAAGCATTTTTAGTTAAAAAAAAAATGTCTACATGTATGAGATAAAAGTTGGTCTTAGACTTACTTTTCGTGTAACATGATGGCAAGGCTGTGGAGTGGAATCGCCAACTTCAGACTTTGCCAGCTAATGTTCTCTGTCAGGTCAGTTTGCAACTGAGGGAACCTTCTTCCGGAGTCTCACCGAGTGTTTAAGAAAGCCAAGAGCCCCCCTGTGCTGACAGCTCAGAGCCTGGAGCCTGCTTCGGATTCTGTGTCTCCCTCTCTCTCTCTGCCCCTCCCTCCCTCTCTCTGTCTCTGTCTCTGTCTCTCTCTGCTCCTCCCTCTCTCTCTCCCTCTCTCTCTTTATCTCCAAAATGAATATACATTTAAAAAAAGAAAAAAAAAAAAGAAAGCCAAGAGCCCTTTTTTAGCTTGGCATGAGGGAAATTTGGATGCCATCCTGCATTGGCAAACTGGACACACAGAAATATAAAAGTGGGTCCTGCTCAGGGCATAGAGCTTCAATTCTCCAAGTCAGCTGACCATTGGAATTCCTTTGGGCATTGTTTAAAAACCTGATGCCCAGACCACACTTCAAACCTGTGAAATCAGAATGTCTGTGTTTGGGCCTGGCCCAGGTGATGATCAGGTGTGGTTTGGGTTGAGAACAATTGGAGGAAGGATCCCCGTCCCACAGGAGATTAGACAGCTGGGACCTCTCCTCCCGCCACCTCAAAGAGCAGGGCCCACAAGGGAGCCAAGGAGAGACTGGAATGTTTTTCTAGGGGTGGAGGCCAGGCAGGCTGGGGATTTTTGTGCCATGGATGCCACCCCACTGCCCCATCACTTTGGGTTACCTCTTCCTTTCCTTCTCTTGGTGTCTTGGAAAGGTCCAGGTTATGAATGTGGAGGGAGGAAGAGCTCTGACTAGAAAGGCCTGGTTGGAGATTTGGGGTGTGTGTAGTGGCTAGCCAAATTTGTCCTCACATACCTGGGGTGCTGCAGCACACCCTGCCCTCCTCCCTCAGGGGCATTGGGAGGGGAACTAATGTCTTCAAGCTGGCCCAATTATATCCCTAGGAAAGGCTGTTGACATACTGCTTCCCGTCTGGTTCTCAGGGCAGTAGAAGGGTCTGCAAGAGCAAACACAGTAATGTCTCTCTTCATTTTTAAGAGAAGGCCAGCAGGCATTGGTGTGTAGGTGCTGGCTCTCTTGCTCTAATGAGAATGACTTTTGCACTTCAGGGACAAAAGCTATCGGGGACTCATTTGGGAGAGTAGGCCCACTGCAAGAGCAAGTGGTTAACCTGGAGGGGACTTTGAAGAAGCTACCACTTGGGAGAGGGAGTGAGGGGGACAACCCTGCGTGGGGAGCAAGGGGCCTAGTGTTGGCCAGGGGTGGGGGGCGGTGGATGGGTGTCTGCAGGAGAGGGTCTTGAGTGAAGGTCTGGGGCAGGATGACTGAGGCCAGCAGGCTGATGGTGGAGAGTGGGAGGCCTGTGGCTAGGTCTCTGTCCTGTCACTAGGAGGCCATACCCTGATTTGGCCACTGACGAGACTACCACAGGCTTCTCTCACAAGTAGACTGGGACCAAGTTCTGGTGTGACTCTGGTCACTGGCTAGGTAACTGAGTGCATTCAGGGAGCCTTAAGCAGCCAACACCTTCTCTGGGAAGATGAGAAGCACCGTCACCTCAGAAAGGGCTGCTCTGAATCCCTGACTGCACAGACGAAGAGACCCAGTCTTGCTGGTCTGTCTGTCAGCACCTTCTGTATGAAGTGATGGCCTGCTTCCCACCTGCCACATTGAGCCTATGACTTCATAGGAGCCCCATTGCTTAGACGTCTCCATTCGGTCGGCCCGGTATGAGCATCCAGTTATTAAAATTTCATCCCTGTGAGAGCCAGGGCTCTGAGGAATGCAGAAGTGCCAGACTGGGGAGCGGTGTCACTGATAGACCTGCATGTAGTCCCCTGGCCAATGGGAGCAGTCAATTCTAGAAGTGGTCAGGAGACAGAGGCCAGGCAAATGGGCTCCACCCCAGTCCACACCAGAGAGTGGGGCAGGGGGCTACAGGGACATGTCTGGCAGAGAGGGGCACATACTGTCCCCAGGATGTGGGATCTAGGATCAGGGAACAGGGTTTGGTGTTCAGAGGCATCCCTGGGTTGGAACTCTGGCTCTCTTCCTTGCTGGCTGTGTGAAGTGGGCTCTCTGCCCCTGTTTCCTGTTTCCATTGATCTGTTTCCTGATCCCTGGAGAAGTAAGTTGATGCCATGCAGTGCCTGGATGGTTGGTACTTGAAGTGGAACGATGCATGTTGTGTATTGAACCCAGTGCCTGGAGCACAGATGGGATTCACAAACATCAGTTCCCTTTGTCTCTTTTCATGAGAACAGTGGTGTACAGTGGAGCTGATCTTGAGAAGGAAGTGGAGAGCTCAGCCATCAGAACCAGCGATCTGTGCAGACTGCCTGCTTCCTTAGGGGCCTGTCTCCCAGAGCCAGGCAGGCACAAGGATCATTCTGGCAGGGATCCAGAGATATCTCTGGAAGCGTGGACTTTGCTCCTTTCCCTACCCATCTACCCACCTACTTCCCACCTTACTCACCCACCTTTGCCTTCCACAGATGTCACTGCCTTCCAAGTGCCCAGACCAATTTCTGGCCTCTGACCTTTCGTTCCCCGCAGAGACTGGCCCTAGATGCCTGTGCACAGCAGCTCCTGCAGGTCCCGGCCTGACCTGGGGGAGGGGTCTGGCAGGAACAAGGTCAGAAGAGGCCTGGCAAGGCTGAATCGATACTGAGCCAATAGCTTGGGGCTTCATAAATTCTTTCCGACTGCAGTAGGCTGGTCCCAGTGCCCAAGGTGGGGCTGTGCTCACGAGTGGTGCCAGGAACTCTGGCAGGTGAGGCTGGGAGCAGGGCAGGCCCTTACTCGGCCCTCAGACTTTCTCGGCACCTCATGTCATTATGCTTCAGACGGGGTCTTCATGTCCAGTGCATTAACGAGTTGGTGTTAGCTTTGTAGTAGTTGCTGAGGTTTACTGAGTGCTTTACTTTGTGTACAGCACTTTTCTAAGTGGTAGTTTAATGGTAAAACAACCCTAGACAGACACTGTTATTGTCTCCACTATACAGAGGACAATGCAGAGGCACAGAGAGGTTAAGAATTGTGCCCAAGGCCACTAACTAGTAGACAGTCATGTTCACCTTTGCACATCCAGTCCTTGAACTCAGCAGGTGCTTAATAAATGTTGGGCTTCACTGAATGAGTGACTGATCTCCCTCCCACTCTTGCTCACCAGTGATTGTTTTGGGGACGGCTGTTCAAGATCAGTGGTGCTGACTGGGCTCCCGGCCAGGGTGAGGGCTGTGCTTCTGTCAAGCACCCTGAGTCAGGTTCCCTCTGTGCTGGGTCTGGGACCCACTGCTGACCCCGTGGTGTGACCAGGCTTGAGGGGAGCAGGTCTGGAGAGGGCCTTTCACCTGCCCCACCTGGGAAGGCATTTTGCGTCTGGAATCTCCCACTTGGCAAGAGTAGCAAAGTAATTAACTTCTTGATGGAATGTGATAGAGTGAAATATCAGTTTGAAAAAGAAAGTGGAAAACAACCGCCTCATACTCTGCAAGGTACGTGGCATTCTGAATTGAACTGTCCTGTTGCTACATGCTGGGGAGTTGGGGATGGTTTCAGTCTTGGAGATATTTTCCATCTCCATCATATATATTTATTTTCTGAGAATGTGGATGGCCAACAAGTAAACGTTGTTTATTTCGTCTTTGTGGGGTTCATAGCTAACCTCTTCTGCCACCACCACGGGTGAGCTACATCGTGTCCTGGTGCTGAGCTGGCCACTGTCCCTCTCATAGCCACCCCGTAGGATGGTGATGAGGAGCATGGGCTCTGGGATTGGAGGGTCTGAGTTGGCATCTCAGCTCCAGCACCAACCCCTTCTGTGTATCAGTTACTGCCAACTAGATGGTTTAGAACGACAGTTATTTATTGGCCCAGTTCTGGGGGCTAGAAGTCCCAGATCAAGGTGTCAGCAGGCCCATGCTCCCTCTGATGGCTCTAGGGGAGGATCCTTCCTTGCCTCTTCCAGCTTCTGGTGTTACCAGAAATCACTGGGGTCGCTTGGCTTGTAGATGCATCACACAGCTATCTTCCCCTTGTTTACGTCTCTGTGTCCAAATTTCTCCTTTTAAAAAAAATGTAATATTTTTTAAATTTTTTTATTTTTGAGAGGCAGAGAGAGACAGGATGTGAGCAGGGGAGGGGCAGAGAGAGAAGGAGACACAGAATTGAAGCAGGCTCCAGGCTCTGAGCTGTCAGTGCAGAGCCTGATGCGGGGCTCGAACTCACGAACCGTGAGGTAATGACCTGAGCCAAAGTTGTACACTTAACCGACACTGCTACCCAGGCAACCTGAAATTTTTCCTTTTTTATAAGGACATCAATCATTTTGGATAAGACCCACTCCAATGATTTCATTTGAACTTGATTGCCTCTGTAAAGAACTCAGTTCTGACTAAGGTAACATTTTGATGTCCTGGGGGTTACCTTCTTTTATTGCTGGGGGTAGACACAATTCAACCATAACACTGTGTCTGTCACCTTTGACAAGTTACTAATGACTGCATACCTCAGTTTCTTTATTTGCAAAATGGGGCTGTCAATCCCTCATAATACCTCGTGGGGCTGTTGGGATGATGAAATAAGTGAATATGTGAATAAAGTGCTTGGGACAGAGGCAGGAAGTCAGTGACTGCTAGCTCGGTGAGTGAGAGCAGCTTCTACTGGGACCCTCTTCTTGCAGTTACAGAAGTGTAGTCTCTGGAGTTAACACACTTGAGGATGGTTTGAGGCTGGGTTCCAAACCTAAGTCTGCTTGGAAGCGGAGATGACTCTGTGATAGCTACTTCCCCGCCCCCTGCCCCACCCCACCCAGAGCAGCATTATGCTGCATGGCCTGGCCCTGTGCCACCGAAGAAAGGAAGCTGGCTGCATCCAGAGCACACAGAGCTCAGTCTGGAAAGTGTTTTCCCCACCTGTTTTTCAAAGAAAAACAGGGCTCTAGTAGATCTTGAGTACTCATGGGGTGGGGGAGAGGGAATGGGGTAAGGGATGGCTTCATCCCTCAGTCTTCAGCTTGGGTGAAATCCTATCACAAATCCCTTCCTCATGTGCAAAGGGAGAGGGGGTTCCCGGGGTGGCCCCGAGCCTCTTCTTACTCTGACAATCTGTGCATCTCTGGATCTCTGAGTATGAGAACAAAACACGTGATGGTCTGACATAACAAATCCCTGTAACATTTTGCTTAGTTCTACTAGTATTTGGTCCCAAATGGCCCCAAGGCTTGGACAGCTCCTTGGGGTTTGTTAGAGTGGGCCCAGCTGACCCCTTCTGTCTTTCAGAATCCAAAGGAACCAGAGCTGGGGCTGGGGAGCTCCTGGGGTTCTAAATCTGAAGAGGATTAATATGTGGGTTGACTGAATCCTAGAGAAGCCAGCAGATTCTTCCCCACCCCTCCACCAGGGCTCTGACAGAGTCTGGGGATGGAACTCCTTTGAGTACAGGCCCAGGAAGGCAAACCAGGTGGGCATGTCTGCTTGTGTGTGATCCTAACATTGCCTTCTTGGTCACCTTAGTCACCTGGAGAGTGGCCAGGATGACTGTGGGGTCATTCATCTTCCTGAGGCATTGATGGAGGTGACAGGGTGCTTCCTTGTAGTATTAGTGTAGGGATTTTTACTTTTGCCTGCAAAAGCTGGAAGAAAAAGTATGAACCCATGATTTCAGGAAAGTGGCCATTTATTACTTTGACTCTCAATGTTTTGAGAAGCAGATTAGTTTGAATTACTGGAGAATATATATATTTAAAAAGCAGTTGGAAATCTGTCAAGTATACTCTGTAAATGGATCCAGGCTAACAGAGTGTTCTGAATAGAGAAGCCTAGAATAAATCATCATGATATGTTATCAATACATCATCACTTTATGGCATGTGACTATTTTTCATAAGTATGTAATGTGTACTCACTATAGTTCTGGTTTTTGTTTTTGTTTTGTTTTTTATTTAGCAACCTTTTTTTTTAATGTTTATTTATTTTTGAGAGAGACAGAGAGAGTACAAGCTGGGGAGGGCCAGAGAGAGAGAGGAACAGAGGATCCAATGCGGGCTCTGTGCTGACAGCAGAGAGCTCAATGCAGGGCTCCAACTCATGAACCATGAGATCATGACCTGAACCGAAGTCAGACGCTTAACTTACTGAGCCACCCAGGTGCCCCACTTAGCAACCCTTTTTATCCAGATGGAATCAGAGTAAATTTCACTCTAGACCTTTTTCCGAACTGTCAGCATTACTGACGCCCCTGCTTTTACTGGATTATTGTCATAAGATCAAGGCTTATAGATGTCCCAAAAGTAATGGGGGTGATGTACTGAACACTCGATGGGTGAGAACAGATGATGCCAGTTGCTGAGACCAAACCCAGTGAGAAATGACATTTGAATTACCTTAGTATTGGTTACTGGTTGACTAGCGTCTTGCTTGATATAAATTGACATTCATTTGTTTATGTCTTTATTATTGTCATTTCCTCTACTAGAGTGTGAGTTTTCAGTGTCTAGAACAATGCTGGGCTTGGAGCAAGTGTTCAAAATCATATTAGTGGAATGAATGAATGAATGAATGAATGGGAATGCTGTCCCCATGCTTGGCCTGATTCCAGGGTAGAGCCTGGAAGTTCAGCTCTTGTGATCTAGGTCAGCTTCACCTTTGTCTTTCTAAATAACTGTCCTCAGTGGGAATTTCCCCCACTTATTTACCTTTTCTTCCCGCCGTAGGTAAAGACACAGCTCTGAAGATTGTGAGCAGCTCAACTCCCCAGGCAGTGGCTCTCAACTGTGGCAGGCAACGCATTAGAATAACTGTGGGAGCTTAAAAAGTACTGACTGGCCCAGCCCCACCTCTTTCAAGATCAAATTGGTATGAAGGTGGGCCTGGGCACCAGTATTTGTTAAGAGCTTCTCATGTACAGCCAGAATTGAGAACCACTGGAGTAGTGCTTCTCAAAATTTTGTCACTTCAAACATCCAGATGACCAACAGACACATGAAAAGATACTAACATAACTCATCATCAGGGCAATGCAAATCAAGACCAAATGACAATGGCTAGTATCAAAAAGACAGGAGGGGCGCCTGGGTAGCTCATTTGGTTAAGTGTCCAACTCTTGATTTTGGCTCAGGTCATGGTCTCATGGTTTGTGAGATGGAGCCCTGCAATGGGGGGCTGTCAGTGCAGAGCTTGCTTGAGATTCTCTCTCTCTGCCCCTCCTCCACTTGCACTCTCTCTCTCTCTCAAAAGAAATAAACGTTAAAAAAGGAGACAAAAAGTAAGTGTTGGTGAGGATGTGGAAAAAGGGGAACCCTCGCGCACTGTTGGGAATGCAAACTGGTGAAGCCACTGTGGAAAACGGTATGGAGGTTCCTCAAAAAGTTAAAAATAGAACTACCATATGACCCAGTAATTCCACTGCTAAGTATTTACCCAAAGAAAACAAAAATGCTCATTTGAAAAGATATGTGTCCCCCGCCATGTTTATTGCAGCATTATTTACAATAGCAAAGGTATGGAAGCAAATCAAGTGTCCACTGGTAGATGAATGGATAAAGAAGATGTGGTATGTATGTATATATGTGTATATATACACATATATGTATACATATATACATATATGTATGTGTGTGTGTGTATACACACACGCACACACACACACACACACACACACACTGGAATGTCAGTCAGCTATAAAAAAGAATGAGATCTTGCCATCTTCGACAACATGGATGGACCTAGCGAGTATAATGCTAAGTGGAATAAGTCAGACAGAGAAAGACAAATGCCATATGATTTCACTCATAAGTGAAATCTAAAATAAAAAAACAAACAAAACAGAAACAGACTCATAAATAACAGAGAACAAACTGATAGTTTGAAGGGTGGGGGAGGGGAGACGGGCAAAATAGGTGAAGGGGATTAAGAGGCACAAAGTTATAAAATAAATGAAGTCACAAAGTTGAAACAAACAGCATAAGAAATATAGTCAATAATATTGTAATAACTTTGTATGGTGACAGATGGTGACTCTATTTACTATGGTGAGCATTTCATAAGGTAAATATCAAATTGCTACGTCATACACCTGAAACTAATATAATATTGCATGTCAACTGTACCTCAATTAAAAATTGAAAAAAAGAGGCGTGCCTGGGTGGCCTCAGTTGGTTGAGCGTCTGACTTTGACTCAGGTCATGATCTCATGTTCATGGGTTTGAGCCCCGTGTCAGGCTCTGTGCTGACAGCTCAGAGCCTGAAGCCTGCTTCAGATTCTGTGTACCCTCTCTCTCTGCCCCTTCCGCTTGTGCTTTGTCTCTCTCTCTCTCAAGAATAAACATTAAAAAATTTAAAAAAAAAAAAAGAAAAATTGAAAAAAAGAGAAGAGATTGTCAGCATCAGAGTCACGTGGGGATCATGTGGGTGGGGGGGCTGTTAAGCACCAGTTGCCGGGTACCTCCCTATTTCTGATTTAATAGTCTGGCATGAGGGCTCAGAATGCCATTTCTACCGGGATCTCAGGACGTGCCACTGCTGTTGGTGTGGGCAATACTTTGAGAACTGCTGCCCTAGGGACCCGGGCATGGTTCTCGCTGGCACAGAGCTCTCTGCTCCCTGCCCCTGCTGTGCTGGCTCTTCCTTCCCCTGCTGGGGCACTTGCTTTGCCTCTACACCGTCCTGCCCTTTGCTGAGACCCAGGATACTGACAGGGTACAGAAAACAATTTATTTTTATTAAAAAAAATTTTTTTTAATGTTTATTTATTTTTGAGAGATTGAGAGTCAGAAAGAGAATGTGAGTCGGGGGAGTGGTATGCAGAGAGAGGGAGACACAGAATCTGAAGCAGGCTCCAGGCTCTGAGCTGTCAGCACCGAGGCAGATGCAGGGCTTGAACTTAGAGACCGGGAGATCATGACCTGAGCCAAAATCAAGAGTCGGATGCTTAGCCAACTGAGCCACCCAGGCACCCCAACGTTTTTTTTTTTTTTTTTTTTTTTAATCTACTCTTCTCAACCCAAAGGATTGGAATGCTTCAAAAGGTGTTTGATCTGAAGGGGAAATGGACCCCCCAAATGGGGACCAAGTCCATGGAGGTAGACACATTCGTAAGTGGTTGGGGCATGGGCACACATTGGTTGGGGCATGCCTGAGAGGTGTGCTTGTAGGGGGAGTCGTTTGCCACCTCTAGGAGTTGGCTAGCCCTTGAGGGCTCAGCAAGGCCCGGATGTCAGAGCCTCACAATACAGATGTTGTTAATAAAGGTCATGGTTAATGAAGGGGAATGGTTGGCCCTGACTTGGCAGACATAGGAATGGAGCTCCCTGTGGATTCATTTTAAAGTTGTTCTAAAAACACTGTCTCGTCCATAAAATACACATTGGCATGTAACTGCCCCATGCTTCTAAGCTCAACATCTCCCAGACCAGGTTAGGGGGTGTGACTGTCACCACCCTTTCCCTGTCCAGTGTATGCATTGTTGCACCGAGGCTAGCTGCAGTGGCATGAGGTCATGGGCCACCCACAGGCCCGAAGGGGCAGAGGCAATTGCTTCAGTAGTGCTGGATGAAGCACCATGTGTAACCACTGTGGATGTCACTTCCTGGGGAAGCTGGAGTGCCAGCCCATGACAGGATGCTGAGAAGCGTGGATTCTCCTTTGTGATTAATTTCAGTTGAGGCCCTCCTTCCAGCTGCTGAAGGCTGCTGAGCCCAAGTGCTGAGCCTGCTTGTGACGACCTGCCCCAGGGGCGATGAGTGTGCTGGAGGAGTCGGGGCTCTGCATGAAGTGTGCGTGCCTGTCGCAGGCCAGGTGTGTCACCGCGCAGGTGGGGTCACTGTGAGGCCGTGCATTATACAACATGATACACAGATGAGAAGGCGATGGTACCCCTGGGGCCCTGCAGGATGACTCAGGCCCCGTCACAGCTTTTCAGAAGTGTGTCAGCCGAAAAAGAAAAATTTTCTATACATTACTAAGAGATTATTAGAAGGCAGAGAAAGTTCTCATGACTCAAAAAAAGAGCTGTGTGGGAACTAGAAGCCATTATGGAAACTGGGGCTATATTAGGGTGGGCCATGGTTGGGGTGTGAGTGACGGTGGCCAGGAAGGCCATTTGACCTGAGACTTACAGTCATAAAAGGCCAGGGATGGTGACTTGGAAGTTTTATCTCCAAATGAGTTTTATAGATTGCCTTTATTGTGGGTATTAAAAAAAACAAAACAGAACTGGGAGCAAACTTTGTGCTTGTACATGGCTGAACAATCGTCTCCTGAACATGCCCATGTCCGAATTCCTGAAACCTATGGTTATGTTGCCTTCTATGGCAAAAGGGCTTTTGCAGATGAGATGAAGGTAATAATCTTCAGGTGGGGAGATTATCCTGGTGTATTTGAGTGGGTCCCAAATATAATCACCAGCGTAACTCACAAGAGGGAGCAAGGAACACATAGAAGAAGGTCATGTGATGATGGGACCACGGGGGGGCGGGGGGAAGGCGAGGGTGCTGGAGGCCTCAGTGAATCAATGAGGACAACCTCTAGAAGTGTATTTTCCCCAGGAGCCTTCAGAAGGAGCTTAGCCCTCCGAGACCCATGCCATGCGTCTGACCTCCAGAACTGTAAGAGAATTAATTGGTGTTGTGTGGAGCCACTGATTGTGGTAATTTGTTACAGAAGCAACTGGAAACCCACACAGAATGCATTTACTTCTTTTCACAGATGAGTTAGAAGCCCATTTGCAGTCAATCGTTTAGTTTGTTAGTTTGTTAATTATGTATGGGGACAGGAAGACTTTTCTCTTGCCTCTGTGAATAAGGCACAAGAGTACTTTTCTGTTATTGGTCCACTGACCAGAGCGGGCCTTGGAATGTTCAATGACCCTAGGGGCTTGGTGACCATATTGTCTTGAATCCAAATCAAGGATAAGAATGAGTGAATTTATGAGGATAATTTGACAGAGGCCGTCCCATCAAACCAGGGACAAATAGTCTCTGCTATAATCCATGACATAGTGACCAACACAGATTCTTTGCTCCCTCAAACTCCCTCCTCACTTTTCTGTACCCTCTGGCCTCTACATCACAGGGCAGGTTGGAAGCTTGCCACAGAGGTTTTCAGAAGATTGCTGTCAATTTCTGACCCCAAACAGACTTTGGAAAGGGCTGGGTTCGAAAAATGAAGACTCATTGCTTCAATCCTTGCAATAAACATCCTGGGTGACTTTCACCTCAAACCTCAGAGGATTTCGAGATACTATAGAACATTCTGTGCCTTGTCCATTTCCCATCAGTTGGTGGAGAAATTGAACCAAACACTCTAGTGATAATGAGGAGGGGACAGTGTAGACCATGGATGGGAAATGGAGGGATATGGGAGGGTCGCCTTTTTTCCATGAGTACTTTCAGTGACGGTTGGGTCTGAGGCATTAATTCCTCAAAGGGCTATTCAAGCAATTCTTGTGGCTCCATGATTGTACTTTCCCATTGAAGAAGTGAGGTTATGTAAATTCCTCTTTATGGATCACAAGATCAGCAGTTATACTTGACCAAAAGCAGACTGCATGGTTTCACTTCTTCTCTTTGGCTATATTAAGCTGTGGGCTTCCCTGTGCTATTTACCAAATAGGATCCCAGCCAAGGCAAGGTTAGCTGAGGCTGGTATGTTTGGTTGACCACAGAGAGAGTGAGGACAATACTCAATTATTTGTATACCCTTCATCCTGGGATGATGAGGTATTTGGGGAAATTTCCCTGCTAGGGTGAATTTACACCCTTGAAATTACTTGGCTTGACTCAAAATGTATAGCTCACACGTCAATCTAACCATGTCAAGATTGCAGAACAAAACCAAACGCTCCCCCTTCAACTGGTCATTGGAGAAAGAATAAGCATGGATACAGTGTAACCTTTACTCTTTGCCCAAGAAACTCCATTTTGGGGGTATTACAGCTTCCATCATGAAATTACATAAATTAATACAGCTTCCTCACCTGTGGTCTCCTTAAGTGCCTGGACCTCAATTTGCAACCACCTCTAAGTTTCTATCTAGGTCCAACATTGCATTTTTCTCAGATTTTATTTACCCAGTTTGAGCTGTGGTTCCCTGAAAGTTATCTTCCTTGTTAGCAAAAGGATAAAACGAGGGCCAATGGGCCTTTTTAGCTTCCAGCCATTTGTTCTGGATATGAAATCCCTAAGACTTCTCTAAAAGCATTTCTCTATCTGCCTTTTCACCTGTAAGAACCTGAGTATCTGAGTAAGTTAGACAGAATGTGTCATTAAGGTTAGTAATATGGATTTTTAAGGACGTTTGGATAAATGTTCTTTTCCATTCACCAACAGGGGGATCCACATTACACCTCTGCCTACGCTATGCAACTTGGCCCAACAGGAGGTCTTGGGGACCCAGAGGGTTCATGTTCTGGCCCCATGCCTTGGTCCCGGCCAGATTTTTACTCTTTCCCATGTGGCTTCGTGTTCATATCAAGGAGGGCACTGGACCCTGGGGTATGTGGAGGGGGCAAGGGTGATGGGGTGGGTGCTCGTAAGCCCATCTGGGCCAACAGCAAGGCAGTGAATCCATCAGGGGCCCTGTGCATCTGAGGATTTGCAGCAGGTCCCAGTGAGTGGGCAAGCTCCTGTGGCAGCCACTGGTCTGGCTTACCGCCTCTCTTCCTCCACTCCCACCCCACATGACTCCCTCCTCTCTAACTCCTGGTGGCTGATGAAGGGGATAAACCATCAACATAACCTTTGGGCCTGTTAGAGGGAGTTAGGAGACATTTGTTTTGTACAGACATGATTTAGGACTGAATTTCCATTTCCAGCAAACTATTCAGTTTGACAAATTCAACAAATTGTAATAAAGATTTGGAAAGTCACTGCCTTCCTTCACTTAACAATTAGAAATCATATAAGACTGGGACACGGAGGACTCAAAGCTTAACTCTCCTTCTATCCCAGAAGGGTTCCATGGGGACAGACATCAACTCTCTCACCAGTTAAAGCCCAGAAGACCTCCTTTTCTCTTTGATGGAGCCATGGTCAGGCAGAATACACATCACTTTAAAACCACCTCTCAGCTGGAAGTACGTAAGTTTTAGCGAGTCACAAAAAAATAAGGAAACTTACACACAGTTTCCTTGGCCACTTCCTCAACTGAGTGATCATGCACCCAGCACCATAAGCCAGAGGGTGCTCCCCGGTAAGGAGGGAAAAGGTGTGTTCACAGCCACTCAGTCAGAGAGAGTGACACAAGCCCTATTAGGAAATCCCTGGAGGACGAGGATATAAATCCCTGCCTGGACTGCTGAGTTTCCACTGAAGGTAAAAGTTGGGCCTGGCAGCCTTCCCCAGGCGAGAAGCAACAAAGTCAAAGAATGCAGGGCTGCAGGTAAGAGGATTTTGAGAATATGAGGGTATGAGAGAGAAGGAGAAACAGAGAGAGTGAGAGAATGAGAGAGAGAGGGAATGACAGAATGAGAGAGAGAGAGAGAGAGAGAGAGAGAGAGGGAAATCTGAGGCGTCAGGACCCTTGGGTTCCATTTCAGAATGGAACCTCAAGCAGATTTCCTGATGTCTCTGGGTGTCTTCCTGGGTGACATTCCTCATCTCTTTGATCTTCACTTGTGTGAAGGTGACCTTGACCTTCTTGGGCTTCAGTTTCTCTGTCAAAAAAGGGCTGGATCAAAGGGTCTCTGAGGATCTTCCATGTTTCCAAGCAACAGGTAAAATTGGTGCAGAATCCAATAAAAGGAAATTCATAGTTGTAGACAGGTCACCTCGGGGGAGGCTGTGCCTACGAGGCTTACACTGAATTCAGAGGCTTTCTTCTTTGGAAGGTTGGGGAACTTTCTAGTAGGGCATGTTTCCTTTTTAAAAGTGGGTGTCACTCTTCTAACACTGGGGCTTTCAGAGCCGGCTGAATGCCAGGACTCTGGGTTGTCTTGGAGGAGTAGCAAGCAGATAGTGGTGGTAAAGTGTGAGCTGTGAGGCTAAAGGGTCTGTGTTCGAGTTTTGACTTTGCCTCTTACTAGCTGTATGATGTCACACCTGTGTCCATAACATGACTGTCTTTAAACCATTCTGTACTCTAGTGAATAAGGAGTACAATTTTGATAGAGATCATCTATCCAGTGGCCAGCAGCTGGCCAGTAATCAATAGCCAGGAAGCATTAAGCTTACCTCTATCCCTTGCTTCATTCTCGTGAAATAATAAAACTAGGTACGATTTTTAAAACAAAGTTAATTTTTACCCCCAATTATAATGAAATACATTGCACAATTTATGTTTAGCCTCTCAGTGCCTCAGTTTCCCCATCTGTAAATAGTGACCTTCGTGAGGAGGATCCCAAGGTAGTGGGAAGAGTAAATGAGTCTGAATCACGGGAAGCGCTTGGAGCAGCCTGGCACACCGTGTGTGCTGCCGAGATGTTGGCTCTCACTCTTTGGCATTATCTCTCTTGAATCCCACGGCTTTGGAAGCCTTGGCTCCTCATGGAACCCCAGTGTCCTCAGAAGCTCCCAGCTCTGCCATTAGTGTGGTGTGGTCCAGGTCAAGCCTCGTCTCTGTCTGGGTTTCCTCTTCTATAAACAGACAGTTGAGTGACCTGACCTGTCAAGCCCCCGCCACCCCCACCCCCACCCCCACCAGCTGCTCAGGGCCTGCGATGGGATGCTGCTTCCTACTCCTCAGCTCACCCCATCCCACCCAGTTCACCCTTGCCCTGGCCCATCTCTCTGAGCTCTGCCATCTCAAGGGGGGCAGTGGGTTCCATCCCACCGGCTCGGTGTGGTATTCCCACACACACAACTGACATCTCATTTACAGTCACATCTCATTACAGTCTTGTCCATTTCCATTGCATTTTCCCACATTTTGGCCTCTTTGGTTACCCTAAGAGGCAAGCAGGAAACTTGGGTAGGGTCAGAGGAGCTGTGAGGATAGTCTCTGCTCCATTGATTCCCAGCTGCCAGGGAGCACCTCCCAACTCCTGCCAGCAGGTGTCCCCTCAACCTCCTGGCTCCCACTGGACCTCACACCCCAGCTGTTGCATGACAAACTACTGTGTGATTAAGATCCTCAGGCCCTGTTCCTCCTCCCTCCCAGGCTAGCAGAGTCCGTGTCACATAAAAACGCAACTGACAAATGGCAGTTGTATGGGTTTAGGTTGCCTTTTTATGTTATCATCAGCTGCTTTCCGTATGGGGGCACATGGTCAAGACGGAGCCTTTGGCCAGTGCTTCTCAAACCTGAGGGTGTACCTGTACCCCTGGGGTTTAGTAAGCACAGACTGCTGGATCTGCTCAGATTTCTGATTCAGTACTTGTGTGCAGAATGTCTGAGGACTTGCATCTCTGAGCAGTTCCCCGGTGATGCTGATGCTCCGGGTCCGGGGACCACACTTTGAGAACCACTTCTTTAGGCAACAACAAGAAGTTTTACACCCAGTGCAAACTGACCAGGGAGTTGTTTCAGGACAACAACATTTTGAGGCCATTTTCAAAACAGCTCTCAGAGACCCACTGGGTTTGACATGAGTACCAGAGGCCGGAGGTCTTAAATAGGAGAATTCTTTTAACGGATGGACACATAATCACAGCAGGAACAAGAGGTATCTTAGTGTCTGAATCTTGACCTCAGGCTCCTATCAATTTTGTTCTTCACTAATGAAGGAACATTGCTTAACATAGGAAGGGGGTGGCAAAGGGCAGCAAAAAGATGAAAGGAATATGGAAGTTTCTGTGGCCAGGTGATGGGCCAAACCCAGTGGGGTCACAAGGGAAATGGTGATGGTGCTGTTAATACTCTAGCATCTCAGAGACCCTACTCCAGTGGTTCTCAGCCCTGGCCAAGTGTTAGAATCAGTTGGGGAACTTTTAAAAATCTCTGTACCTGGGACCAATTACATCATTAATGTCGGGCGCTGGGATCCAGGCATTAGTAGTGTTTAAAGTTTTCTAGGGGTGTCTGGGTGGCTTAGTTGGTTAGGTGTCTGACTTTGACTTAGATCATGATTTTGTGGTCCGTGAATTCGAGCCCTGCTTTGGGCTCTGTGCTGATACTCAGAACCTGGAGACTGCTTTGGATTCTGTGTCTCTCTTTCTTCACCTTCCTTGCTCACACACTCTCTCTCTCTCTCAAAAATAAATAAACATTAAAAGAAAAATTTAAAACTTTTCAGGGAGTTCCAATGTATAACCAAGGCTGAGAGCCACTGCCCTATTCTGTCCCTTATACTCCTTACTGTCCCACCTCTATTAACTATTCAGGGACTAGCTCGACTTCAAACTCTGTGTTCTGAACCTGTAATTTATCTGATGAATTTCAGATTAATGGGCATTTGACTCACCAGTGGTGTGAATAGGAGAGAAGTCTGAGAATCTATATTAACCTCCATCCAAACGTTTCTGAAACATACTTTGGTTAAGAACCTCTGTTTCATATTGAGCATAAATAGTTTCCTAAACATGAGGAGGCAGATGATTGTGATATTTGATTGCAGGGCCAAAAGAGCCCAATTTAGAACCTTGATATTATCTTGCTATGTGACGTAGACACGTACCTTAGTTTCTGGACATTAGTTTCACTCATCAGATAACAGGGATGGGTTAGGGAGCAGAGGTTCTTTGCTGTTGTTAAGGATCTCTGGAAAGTATTCATACCACCCACATTTGTCATGAAATGTCAAGGGGAAATTCAAGAATACGTGGACTTAATTGGGGATTTCAGGCTTGAGTATATTCACAGTCCAGGCAGTAAATCAACTCTGTGAGTCTGTGAGTGATAGGGCTTGTGGCCAATTGGAATAAGGTTGTCCCTTGGGAAAGAAATTCAGTGAAAAGTAATACCAACATTCTGGCTGAAGAATGCTTACTCACAAGCTGAATTGGCCCAGACCCTAGTTTGTGATTCACAGACTAGCTTTGACAACTTCTGACAATACGATCACATACACCCTGAGTTATGGCAAATCCTGGCCCCACCACTTTTATTTGTTTTTCCATAGAGGAGTAAGGAACTCTTCTTGTAAGCCTCCATGTCTTCATCTCTAAAACAAAAATAATAATATGTAGCTCATTACACGTTGGGGAAATTAAAAGAGCTTTGCCTACTGCTTGGCGTATATTGATGTTCAGTAAATGTTAGCTAGTATCACCATCTTCTATATCATCATCAGATTATGTGATTCTGACAGCAAAATTTCAGAAACCGCTCTGAAAGCCTGGAGTGATCAGGGCATGGGAATTTAATATAAGCTGTGCTCTCACTCCATGTAGACCTCTGCCTACTTTATTTAAGGATGAACCAATCTAAAGATCAATGCTTCTCAATCACCTAGAAATCTCGTTAATATGCCCATAATTCTGATGCCTGAGTCTGAGGTGGGGCCTGAGATTTCACCTCTCTTCACAAGTGATGCTGCTGGTCATGGATGACACTTTGAATAGCAAGGCTTCAAAACGTTTGGGACAAGGTTTTCTTACTTGGGAGCAAGGAAGAAGTGAAAGCAAAGCTGTGGATAGTTCCTGGATTTTCTAGAGCTAATATTCATTGGAATGTTTTTTAAATGTCTGTGGTAAGCAGAATCCTAAGACGACCCCCACTGATCCAGGCCCTTGTATATCCCCTCCCCTGAATGAGGAGGGAATATAAGAATGTAATGATTAGGTTTACCTTGTACCACAAAGGTGAAAGAATTTTGCAGGTGTAATTTAAGACCCTGACTAGTTGACTTGAAGTTGATCAAAAGGAGTTTTCCTGGGTGTGCCTGATACAACCAGGTAGACTGTATAAAAAAAAAAAAAAAGTCTAGAGGTCAGAGTCAAGAGGTCAGACATACATGAAGCAACATTCGATATTGTTCTATTGGCCTTGAGAAAACAAACTGTCATCTTGTGGAGGTGGCCATGAGGCCGGAAACGGTGGGTGGCTTCTAGCTGCTGAGAGTGGCCTTGGCTTACAACCGGCATGAAAGTGGGGACCCCAGTTGTACAATCTAAAGGAACTGACTCCTACCAAAAACTTGGAACAGGACCCTGAGCTTTGATAGTCTGCTAGACCCTGAGCAGAGACTTTATCCATGCTGAGACCAGACATCTGACCCACAGCAGTATGACTAATGAATGGGTGTTATTTTAAGTCACCGAGTTCATGGTATCTCTACACAACAATAGAAAACAATTACAATTGTTTTCTTCGGTTGCTGTGCATATCATTCCAAGTTAGAGATAAACCTAAAACATCTCAGTAGCTTAGTACAACACAAGTTTCTTTTGCTCATGCTATCTCATTGTCATTGGTCAGCTGTGTGAGACTGTGGACGGCTTGCTGTAGCCACTTGAGGACATTTTCAAAAGAGAATTCATGAAGACCATCTGTTAGATTGTTTTGACATGAGTGCTGGGGTGGGAAATAGATGTTTCTCCTACTTAACAGAAGGAGAAAGACATGCAGAGACAACTGAGTGGATCCATGGATGGAAGTAGATAGACCTCAGCCTCCTATCAGGATAACCTGATCATCCTATGTGGCCGCTGTCAATAAACAAGGGCTCAGAGAAAGAGTGCTGGAGGGTAGGCACCAGAAATGAAATGCTTAGTGATCCATATCCTTCCTACTTACTTTACATGGCTATAACCAGTCATGTGACTATGTCTAACTTCAAGGGTACAGAGAAGTGAAATTCTGTGTGTATCCAAAGTAGAAAAGTTCCAGATATTGGTCAGCGTGAGCATGTTGCTCAGGTTGGGAGGAAGCAGGATTTCAGACCGTCCAGCTTCACAGATCTCTTCTTGACAAGGCAGCTGGGCATTGCAGGGCTGAAAACAGCCAGAGGGGTTAGTGTGTGAATGGAATGCTTGACCCCAGCCACAGAGGACAGCAAAGGACTCCTGGTGAGACTTTTCGGGTCTGTGGAAAACCCAGTAAGTCTGGGCTTTAGTGGGCTTTCTCATGGCAATGGATTTCCCCAGACGGTATAGATAACAATCATTTGAGTTTTTTTTTTTTAAATGTTTTATTTTTTTTTGAGACAGAGAGAGACAAAGCGTGAGCAGGGGAGGGGCAGAGAGAGAGGAAGATACAGAATCCAAAGCAGGCTCCAGGTTCTGAGCTGTCAGCACAGAGCCCGACGCGGGGCTCGAACTCACAAACTGTGAGATCATGACCTGAGCCGAAGTCGGACGCTTAGCCACCCAGGCACCCCAAAATCGTTTGAGTTTTTAATGGTTTGTTTTCGCTTGACTTTTCTCTGCTCTCATGGACATGCTGGACACAGGGCTAGGGAAAGCTGCCACCTTCTGTGACCCTCAGAGGACAAGCCACCCTGGTTGGGCACATTTTCCAGGGAGTGGAAGATGATCTTTCAATGCATAAAGAGAAAAACCCACCTTTTTTGACAACTTAATTTTGGAAGGAACTCTTTCTAAAATATATGTAGCATGGTGAAACTTTATACTCACTACAAATTGATGCTAAAAATTGTACCTTTAATCACTATTTTAATAAGAATCTCATTTGGTCTTGAGGCCCCTTTTCATTAGGAAAATGTCATCCCCATCTTGCTGGCTCACATTTGCCTCTCTTGGATTTATTCAGTCTCTTTTGGGTGGAGCTCAGGCTTTCAGAGTTTCTCACCTCCTAGCCAGGAAGGAGTCTGACAATAGGGAGGCCATGTCCTCAGGGCAGGATAGGAAGGGTGACAGTCCACACCTGATGGCCTGAGGACTTCACTGGTTTCCATGGAGATGTCTCTGGATGGGGTGGTCATGTAGTGTCTTGCTGAATCTACTGCTGAGTTCTGTGGCTGGGAAAACCCGTGGTCTGATCTTGCAGCTGGGTCAGAGCCATGACAGTGGCCAACTTGGGTCCACTGTGTGCCTCACTGGCTCCATAGATTCTCTGTGTCTTGGCCATAGCCACGTTTCTCTCCTGGCTTAGACTGGCCATTTGTGCAGATTATACTCAGAATATTTAACAACCAGCAGGGATGAACGAACATCAACCAGTTGGAATGGATGCTGTAGTATTTGTTGCTGGACCAAGAGGATCTCAGGGGAGCCCCAGAAAAGCCATGGTAGTAGAGGGTGGAGAGCTCAGGGCTTAAGTGTGTGGAATTTACCACCTGTTGGGGGTATGTTTCCACATTTGGCCACACTGCTCCTCATGGACTGAATATCTGGCAGTCTTGGCTTCAAGTCACCTCGTCTTTCATCATGTCAGCCCCATAGTAGCCCAGATCTCAGTTTACCTCCCGTTCTCCACGGGAAGCACAGGGGAATATCTGGATCTCTTCTCCATCAGTGAAGAACTCAATCTAGCAGGGGACTAACCCTTGCATCCCTCTACCTGAACATGCCATGCCATTATTTACCTTCTTCCTTAGCACCCCCACTTGGTCAGGATGCCTTGCTTTACCATGGTGGTGTTCCTCTGGAGACCCAATTTGAAAGCAGAACAAAAGTTTCTCTGCTCTCAGTTGCTCCCCCACCCCCATCCCTTCTACCGTGTGTCTCAGGAGCATGCCAATATGCCTACTTGCTCTTGTGGTTTTCCTCCTTTCACCCTGCAGCCCCCAAAGCCTTTTCTTCTACTTCCCCTTCCTACCAGGAAGGAATATGTCACATCCACTTCCTTCCCTCCTTTCTGGGGAAGGTTTTGCTCTTCCCTTTTCTTTGGGCTATCGTGGCAGAAGAATTGGAGATAGCAAGGAGAGAAATACATTGGAATGTGTCACCCTGACACTGTCAGTCAGGCATAGTGAGGTGGAGGGACCATTGATGTCTGCTCTTAAAGGTCCTTGATTGAAGTACTCTGGTTCTTGCAACTGTCTTCATATTTTTCTTTTCCTTTTTCCTGCATCTGTCTTAATGTTTTTCTGTGTCCTGTGTCATTGGGCCATCAGCTGTCACTCACTTCTCTGTACATTTTCTTCTACCAGTACAGTCCCTCTTTCTAATTTGCCACCTCGAATCTGCATTTGATGAAGTGTTCTGGTCACATATTGCTGTGTAACAAAGTGCCCCAGAATTTAGCATCTTATAACAAACATTTTATTATAATTCACATATTCTGCAGGTCATGAATTTGAGAGGGACTCAGCTAAGCAATTCTTCTGCTCCATGTGATTTGATTGGGTTCAAACAGTGGTACTCAGCTAGTGAAAGGACTCTTCTGGAGAGTCTAAGAGGGCTTTACTCACATGGATGGTGTCTTTGAGGGGATTCCTATGAGGCCAGACATAGCTGGAGCTGTCAACCATATTCCTTACATGTGGCCTCCTTTGCAAGGTGGTCTCAGAGTAGTTGGACAGTTTACATGGTGGCTAACTTTCCCCAGAGTAAGCATCCCAAGGAAACTAGGTGGAAGCATTCACCCAGCATTATTTTGTTGGTTAGACACAAGTCCCAGGCTGGCCCCATTCAATGGAGGGGAGCTGGACTCCAAGTTCTGATGGCAGAGTGCACAATCACATCATAGAAGACCACGTAAGATGGGAGATACTGTTGTGGCCATCTTTAGAAAATATAATTGCCACTCTGAGAAGTGATAATACTCTATACGCAACCAGAAAGAGGTTCTGTGAGAGAGGTGAAAAGCTCCTTTTGTGAGTAAAATATACATGCCTTTGTGCCAGGATCATATTGCTCTCTTTCAGCTGTTCAGATCATTTTGTCCTTGTTTCCTCTGCCCACCTTATTTCAGATGAATAAGTTCTCTGAATGACTTATTTCAGATGAATAAGTTCTCTGAATGACTGTGTGGTGTTTATTACATACACTCAGATTACAAGAGGTTGAAAGCCACATTCGGCTTAAAGGGGTTGCTTCCTGTCCCATGCCAACACACAACAAACATTACCCAGTGAGTAGCCCAGTGGAGCTAGAACTCCCATCCTCAGGAGAACTCAGAGGTCTTGAATCCTGGCTCTGCTGTTTTCTGGCTTTGGGACTTCTGCAAGTGAATTGATGAGATTTGGTGGTTATCTGACTAAGGCCCCTTACTTCCTGCTTTAGAAACTGGAGCTGTGCCCAAGGCCAGAGCCTAAGTGCAAATCCACACTGACTTTGAATCCTAGGGTTTTACAGCTGAAAGAGACCTGGGAGCTTTCAGCAGCTCAGTCCTTGTTTTTATTTTAGAGATGAAGAAACTGTGACCCAGATTGGGTAAATCTCTTAGTGGCTTGCCTAAGATCACATAGCTAGTTAATGGTAGAGTGAATCCAGCTTCCAGAAATCCAGCTTCAATCTCCTGCTCTAATGTGCTTAAAGACTTTACCGCTAAGATGTCGGTCTGAATGAAAGCATCAGAATTCCATGGTAGGCTTTCAATGTGTGTGTGTGCATGTATTTACAATTGTGTGTTTACATGTTAAACACACTTCTTTTTTTAAAGTTTATTTATTTAATTTTGAGTGAGGGAGAGAGGAAAAGAGAGAGCATGCATGCACGCACAAGCACTGGAGGGGCAGAGAGAGAGGGAGAGAGAGAATCCCAGTCTTCGTGCTGTCAGCGCAGAGCCCAACTCAGGGCTCAATCACACAACTGGGAGATCACAACCTGAGCTGATATCAAGAGTCAGACACTTAACTGACTGAGACACCCAGGTGCCCCAAACATTTTTCTATAATATGGATTTAGGCATCAGGTTTATTGATTCCATTAGGTAAAGTTGAACACCATTCTAATGTAGCAACTGGTATTAGGTAAGTTATTGACTATGGTACCAGAAAGTTCTCAGGCTGTGAGAGGGACCCTTAGCAGGAGTTAGTAAAAATGCAGCTGGTGGAAACTCTGACCTCTAACTCAATTCTGCCAGTTGTGTGCTCTTGATAAAGTTACTCACCTCCTGAGTTTTTGGGTCTGCTTCTGTAAAGTGCTGATGAGAGCCACCACATTTTAAGTGATTTGTCTTTGCCAGCTCTGTGTTGACCTCGTTACATATCACATGGAATCTGACCCTTCTGTGCCACATGCTAGCTACAGCCATTTTACAGATTAGCAGACTGAGTCTCTCAGAGGCAGTATGATCCCCACGCCCCCCAGTCCCTGCCCTGCCACGGGCCCTAAACCATCCCGCTGGCACACAAGGAAGGCAGGACTCACATTTGCTTTGTCAGACTCTCAAGTCCATGTGTTTTCCACAGTTCTTTCCCGTAGAGACTCCCTCTCAGAACTACTGTGCAATGTTGACGGACTTCTTCTGAGCTTCCTTCTAGGATGGACTCTGACCAATGAGTGGAGCTTAGGGGAAGGCAAATTAACATTTGAAATGACAGAGGTTTCTGGTTTTTTTTTTTTTTTTTTTTAATGTTTATTTACTTTGAGAGAGAGGGAGAGAGAAGTCCCAAGCAGACTCGGTGCCCTCAGTACAGAGCCAGATGTGGGGTTCAATCCCATAAACTGCTAGATCATTACCTGAACTGAAATCAACAGTCAGATGCTTAACCAACTGAGCCACCCATATGCCCCTAAATGACAGAAGTTTCTGATCATGTGTATATTCCAAGACTGGAAGTGTCCATCTAATGAGGGGTAAAGTTGGCAATCTATGGAGGATGCTGGGTTTGGAAAGACTGTTTGGGCTGCTGAACTTTATGGCTTCTAGAGCCCCCTCTAGCTCCAGGTTCTGGTGCTTCTATAGAGCAGAGGATGAATACCAAGGCTAAGGATTGTGTTGACTCAGGATTACATTCCACTTTATCATTCCATTAGCTCTGTGGCCTTGGGTAAGTTACTTAATGTATCTGAGTCTATTTCCATTGCTTCATGTTTATAATGGGGATGATGCACTCTACCAGACTCATGAGTTTAGTTAGCCCTCTGGAATTTTTCAGAGCAGAAAATTCCTCTCACACAAATATCAGGTTAGGAGAATGTGAAGCCTGGTGGATTCATACTGTGGGTGCTGAGGGCCTCATGGGTGGAGCTTCCACTCCACATCAGTCATATTCTAGGAGGATGGCAATTATTCTGAGCTGGAAGGGTGGGTCTTGTCAGGGGCTAGCCTGTAAGAGGGCCTGATGCAGGAAGAAGGTGAAGGAAGTGTCTTGGTTGATGGTCCAGCTTGCTGGGGGCTCTGAATGACTCAGGCTTACTGGGAATGCAAAGTGTGAACAGAGGATTCAAATGAGTGGGGAGATGAGTTGGGTTGATTTGTTAAACCTCTTTGTCAATGGTTCTTGGTTGGGGCAGTTGACCAAGCTCAAAAGGTTTGATGAAAAAAGAGTGGTTTCAGAAAGTAAAACATAAAGAAGGCATGTAGCCCTTGGTGGAGCCAAGTCTTAGCTTCTCTAAGTTTTCCCTTTGAGATTCAGCCCATCATGGCCCAAAGATGGGTCTTCCTGTGCCATGGCTTCCAGTAAGCATTTCCATCTCCCCAGACCCCACTGGAGTCAAGGACATTGAGGTGCTCTCATTCTGACATGGCCATGCAGACCAGAAATTGTCCCACCATGCTGCACTGAGTTCCCTGAATTCTGGGGTTGGGTGGGGGGAGTGTGGTGTGGTGGGGAAACTAGTTTCTCTCCTTTCTGTAGACAACCCATCAAGGGTTCTGCTTTAAGCCAGTATACTAAAAAGAAAAAAAAAGCTGCCTCAAAACTGATCATGTATTTCTCTGCATCTGAAACTAAAGAATCTTCTTATTCCCTAAGCTCTTAACATCCTGTGCTTTCCAGAGACTTAGTTCAAAATACTTCTTATTTTGCTTCGGCTTTAAATTTTAAAAATTTCCAAGCTTAACATTGATGCAAATATTTATTTTCCTTTGGGTGTCAAAAGGTTTCATACCACATGCCTGCAACAACATGTGTCAGTTTTTAGGAATTTACTTTAAACTGGAGGTGGCTAAATAGTATGAGTAGGGCCTGATAACTCTTTGACTTCATTAATATTCAAGATCTGTCATCTTTGTTTTACTTTTTTGGGTGACTGTACTGCCTGACTCAGAGATTGGCAGCTGCCTAAAATCTTTCCGGAACAAGGTGAAGATAGAAATAAAGTTTAATCTTTTCAGTGAATTAAGAGATATATTAAAATATACTAGAGGGTAACATGTTTAATCCTTTTAAATGCCTGAAGATTGATCTCTGGAGCTATCATTTATTTGCTTATTTGTTCTCAATCTGCTAAAACATGTGTTCCTATATGCATTCTAAAGTATTTAGGGGTGAAGTTTGAGATGTCTGTAATTTTCCAGTGTTTAGGGGAACAATATGTATATGTGTATGTGTATGTATATGTGTAAGTATATGCATATGTATGTGTATACACATATGTGTATATATGTATATGTATACATGTGTATATATGTACACATGCGTGTATATATGTGTGTATATTATATGTGTATATATGTGTGTGTGCGTATGTGTGTATATGTATATATGTGTATATATGTATATATGTGTGTATGTATATATGTGTGTGTATGTATATATGTATATATATGCGTATGTATATACATGCTTTATATATGTATATATACACACATATATGTGTGTGTATATATAGGGAAGGAGACAGAGAGAGAATGAGAATAAAGCAAAATGTTAATAATTGGTGAGTCTCGTGAAATACATACTGGTGTTATGCCATCCTCACTTTTTTAGTCTGTTGGGATTTTCAAAATTAAATTAAAAGGTGAAGCAAACAGCTACATACTCTTAGGCTATGTGTACCATCCATGAGCAGGAGGCTGACACCAGGGATCAAAGGCGGTAAGCGGGGTGCTAGGCTCAGTGCGGGGCCACCAGCTTTTTCCACCGTACTGTGTCCTTTCTCCTTCCTTGAACTTTCCACAAATTGTTGGTCATTTTCTTATTCCTGGCCCTGCTTTCCATCTTATTCTTCGGTTTTCGTACACTGGGTGTAGTGAAACATAGTTGTGTGGAAAAAAAAATTGTCATTCAAATTCTTGGAATCAGTTGCCTTTAAAATTTCTTTCTTCCAGTAAGAAGGTCAACTCGGATTCAAGAAATGTCAAATTGTCTGTAATTTAAAGACATGTTGAAAGAAAGTAGGGCAGGAGAGGAATGTTTTGCTGCACACCTCTGCAGAACAAATTCTTTTTCCTTTAGGCCTGCCAAAGACTTACTATTTCCCACGCTAGGGCAATTTTGGTTCCAGCCTTTTCCTGAGGTTTTGATTATTAAAAATGATCACTACTGCATGTTTGTGGTTTAGTTGTCTGAAGCCACTTCCTGAAGAGGTCACAGTAAAGCAGTTGTTTTTTGCCAAAGTCTTCAGAGGGAAACCAAGGCAATTAATTCCTTTGGCTGAGGGGGCCCTGGAAGGGGGGTGGGTGGGTGAGAGGGGATGGGGAGTACAACATTTTAGGGTTTCATGCCACTGGAACAGGGTCCTTGTTGAAATATCTCTACTTCTCACCCTGACCAGACATGCGATTTTGAGAAGAAGGTTAATGTCCAAATCACTTTCAACATGTGAAAAAGAAAGTGAAACGACTAGATTTCCCTAAGACCCTTCCAGCTCTGTAGCTCTGTGAAGCCTCAGCTGATAACTCCCCCTGGATGGACACAGTCTGACTCTTTGGTGTCAAAGTAATTTTAAACGTGGTTACAAACCACATAACTCAAGACTAAGCCTGCACCTGTGTCCTGGGAGGTGCTCTCATCCAAAGGGAGGCTGCTCAGCTCCTCCTGCCTTTGAGTTGAATTACTTCTATTTTTTTTTAAGTTTATTTATTTATTTTGAGAGGGTGCGTGAATGCACAAATGGGGAAGGGGCAGAGAGAGGGAGAAAGAGAATCCCAAGCAGGCTCCATGCTCAGAACGGAGCCCGTTATGGGGCTCGATCTCACAAACTGTGAGATTGTGACCTGAGCTAAAATCAAAAGCTGGATACTTAACCCACTGAGCCCCAGGAACCCCATAAAATAAGTTTTTTCTTTTAAGTAAATTCTACACCTAGCGTGGGGCTTGAACTCATAACTCTAAGAGCAAGAGTTTTTGCTTTACCGACTGAACCAGCCAGGAAGCTGAGTTAAAGTGACTTCTTAAAGAGTCAGTCAGCAGAAACTGTTTGAAACAGTTGAGTATCAGAAAGAGGACCAGTGAGAACACAACACCTGACCTGTCAGGGCTCCTTCCCCCGGTGTTCTTTTTATAAAGTTTGAAAAGTTTGCATATTGGGATTCAGTTTGCCAATGTATGGCAGGAAGCCTAAACATATTAAAAAAAAAGGTAGTCTAGGGTGGGAGCCCCATGAAACCACTGAAGGACTCATGTTCCTGTCTTATCCCAGCACTGTCTGCAAGTGGTCTGCACCTTGTGACCCAATATGGTGGCTGTAATCCACCCACCATATCCATACTGAGCTAGCAGGAAGGAAGACCAGTGGAGACTTTTAAGTCTTTTGAGGAGGCTTTTAAGTCGACTTCCCAGGAGGAGCATACATTTCCACCTACATTCATTGACCCAAATTCTGTCACTAGGCCACTCCTAATTGCAAGGGAGGATGGGAAATATAGACTTTGTGTGGGATAGTAATGTGTCACACTAAGAGTCAGGGGTTCTATAATTGGCAAAGCAGGGAGGACAGATCTTAGAGGAGGAAGCTAGCAGCATCTGTCATAAATACTATATTTTTGAAGAGTAAGGGCTTTGGAATCAGTAGTCTTGGGTTTAAACTTCAATTCCTGCTTACTAGTTGTGAGATATTGGTCAAGCTATATAACCTCCTTAATCTCTTGTATTATACGATCTGTCAAATTGATGTGAATCATGAGATTCACATCATGGGGGTAAAATGGCAAAACTTATTTTCTCAGTGTTTAGCTCAGTAGCTCACTATTTTTTCAGTCCCCGTGTCACCATCTTTGACTTCATCCACTTATTTGGATATGTGGTATTGGTTATGCATGTGTATTTGACTCCCTCTTTTTTCAAAGCCTCTCTAGAGAACCAGTGAATCTGGCTGGGACCAGTACAGTTGGGGATGCGAGAAGCTAATGTGTGTGCAAAGAGGGCAAAGCAACTTGGTCAATGTTGTTGTGACTCTTATGCTAATCAAGTTGCCTGGTTAACCTGAGGCTGGGGTTAGTGGTTAAAGTCACAGGAAACATTTGTGTTTCAGAAATAGGTGAAGGATAGGACCACGCAGAAGCAGGAAGAGCTTAGGGGAAACAGCCCTGGGGTAGACACACAGCTAAGGGGAAGATCTCAGGTCATTTCACTGCCCATTCCAGTTCCTCGTCACTCAAGGGGGAGTTCAGACTGCAACTCTGAACCCGTGCCTTCGGATGAGGGAGGGTTACTAGCATGCAAGTGTACTTCCTCAGTTTGCCAATCCTGCCCTGGCCACTTAAGGTCCATCTGGGTTTACTGTGAGACATTCAGAATGGTATCTGTTCCAGGGACAGGGAACAAGTTAAACTTTAAGGAAATGGGGAAGGGATGGTGATAGGGAATTTTTTTTTTTTTTTTTTTTTTCCTGGATTCACTCATCACTCCCAATTTCCTGCTAGGCTTTTGAGCACAAATAATCTCCGGTACTCTCTGGGACTGGGTATTTTATAGGCCTTGAGGGCTGTGAATTAGACCATGCCTCGGTTCTCAAGACTGTCCCCACCCAGGGGAGCCAACAAGACACGGTTGTGGCAGACGTCATCATTGCTCCCAGGTATTTCCATTTCCAGTGTAACTTGAGGCTCCTCCCACTAGAGGTGGACGTAATCTCCCCACCCCAGTGATGGCAGCTTTGGCCACATGACTTGCTTTGGCCAATGGAATGTGGGCAAACCAGCAGTAAGCTAGTTCTGAGCAAGGCTTTGAGTGCTCTTGCCACATTGCGTCCTTTTTTTGCCATCACAGAAGATCATCTCCCAGGAGGTTGTAGGTCCAAGGAAGATGAGAGACACATGGAGGAGACTTAAATCCCACCCGAAGCATGGAGTCAAGCCTAACAGCCCGATCTAGGTCAGCCAACCCCTATCTGATTCACGGACTGTGAGATAGAATTGCTTTACACCATTGGCGTGATCGCCATGGCGCTTGTTTTATTCATTTCAGTCTTGAGATGGATTGTTGGTAGTATGGTTGTGGCAATGGTTGGCTAATACAACAGACCATTACGCTACGGTGTGAAAGGGACTGCAGGGAATTATGGAGACATCTGGTGCTCCAGTCTTGGGGAAGTATGTGGGGAGGAGTACTTTATGAACTTGTGTAAGCTATTCACTATTTGTAACTTATTTTGCTTTTCCTCCTGGGATGCTCTAGACCAGAGAGTTAGCGGTACATAGCATCCATCAGGTACGTCAGAATTGTATGTAAAATAAGAGCTAATCCATAGAGACAGAAGGAAGAGTTCTCCAACAAGTAAAATATAAAGACCTTTTGGCTTCTAGTGATTAAGCCACTCATTCATTCAACAAGTAGAACTTAAGGATATAGTTGTAAATAGGGTCTTTGAGTACATGAGCTTGCATTCTATAGGGAGGGAACGTGGTTGATGATGAATGCCACAGACAGCAATAGAGCAGGAAAGGAAAATGTGCAACATTCACAGAAGGGTGGTGCAGCTTTACACGGGAAGGTCAGGGAAGACCTCACTAAAATGATTTTGAGTAAAGACCTGAAGGTTGGAGAGAGCCTAGGCAGTGGCCACAACCAAGGAAAGAGCATCTCGGTTTGCAGCAGGGAGCACTAAGGCACACTTCAGGAGAGAGAAACACTTAAGATATGGAACACCTCTTCCAAGGCACCTTGTTAGTGCTCTGGGGAGTTGATGTTAGGTATGCTCAGTGAATATAGCTGTTGAGGAGAAAATCCAAAACTTTTGTGTTTTCTTGGTTATAAAGTCTGGGCAAAAAGATTTCCATCTTCAGGTGAAGCCTTCAGAGCCTCCTGCTGGGACCATCGTCAAGGTGTTCTCTCTCTGGGTGTGTGTGTGGCTCCTGGTGACCCCTCTGTCTCCTCCTACAGATTAGGGGGTGCTGAACCTGAGATCACCTCCCGTGTCCTTCAGAAGTTGCTGGAAACAATGTTTGTCTTGTACGTGTTGATAATCTGCGTTTATTCCTTCACCGTTCAGCCTGAGGAACACACAGGTGAGAAATGAATCTTTCAGCTGGAAAGGGCTTGCCTGAAGCTTCTCTGGGGGAAAGCAGTTGTTTATCTAGTGAAGTCTATTGTTTTCAAAAGGCAAGTTGTGACAGATGCTTCCTCCTGCCCATCTCCTCTGTTGCACTGTGCTTGCTCTGGGCATAGGTCATTCCTGCCAAAGAGTGAGCCAAGAAGGTGGTGTATTTGCCCTCAGGAAAAGGTGCCTTTGGATTTTAACCACATGTCCTGTCACAACTAAGCTCTTTTTGTATCTGAATTCAGCCAAAATCCACTTTTATTTTTTAATTTTATTTATTTTTAATTTTTTAATGTTTATTTATTTTTGAGAGATAGAGAGAGACAGAGCATGAGCAGGGAAGGGGCAGAGAGAGAGACACACACAGAATCTGAAGCAGGCTCCAGGCTCTGAGCTGTCAGCACAGAGCCCGACACGGGGCTCGAATCCACAAACTATGAGATCATGACCTGAGCCAAAGTTGGATGCTTAACCAACTGAGCCACCCAGGCTCCCCCCAAATCTACTTTTAATGATAAGGAGTCAACAAGTGAAAAATATGACCCAACTTTTTAATCATTTTTTCATCTCCATGTGAACCAGATTGAATTTTCCCCACAAAATGTAAATTGGAATTGACAGTAACCCAAAAGTTGTTTTTGGGAGTTTTGAAATCATTATAACAGGAGTGTTTAATGGGGCCTCCGGGGTGCAGGCCACTTGTTAGGGGCACGCGGCTTCTTCAGAGCTGCCCATCCAAGGAGGTTTTAGATCCAAAGCCTGACTATGATCTCTCTGTCCTTCAGTGGCTGCAGGAAACTGCCAGTTTCTTGGCAAGCATTTCAAAACTGACTTCAAAGTGGAAGGGGAGCCTGTGGTCCTGAAGTGCCCCCAGGTGCAGTATTGGTTGTGGGAGTCTGTCAGCCCCCACGTCAATGTGACATGGCATAAAAATGATTCTGCTAGAACGATTCCAGGGGAAGAAGAGACACGAATGTGGGTCCAGGATGGTGCTCTCTGGATCTTGCCAGCCTTGCAAGAGGACTCTGGCACCTACCTCTGCACTGTCAGGTGAGGCCCCCCCAGGACTAGGGTATGGAGTGGAGCTCCTTCCAGAATGGACTTTTGCATGGTTCTTCAGTGTTGACCTGGATTTCAAAATGAGAATCTACCTTTTGTCCTCTTCACTGTTCCTGAAATACCTCTACCCGAGAGCTTTCCCCAGATACCCTCATGGCTCTTTCTCTCCATTTAAGTCTTTGCTCAAATGTCACCTCTTTAGAGAGGGCTTCCCTAGCCACTTTACCTAAAACAGCATTCCTGACACTCTCTCTTTTTACCCTGCTGGTAGTTTTCCTACCTGACACACGTGTGTTCACGTATTTAATGTTTGCTTACCCTGTAAGAATGTAAACCCCAGGAGGACTGGGACTTGGGCCGTTTTGTTCATGCCTGCATCTACATGGACAAAAGAAATTGATATAGAAACTGGATGGGACTGTAGGAATGAATTAATCCAATTGCTTATTGTACGTGTGAGGGGACCAAGCTCACTTATGAAGTGCTTCTAGGTGGTGGGTGTGGAGCTGAAACTGGAACCCAAATCTCCTGATGTGGGGTCTACCCCCCTCCCTCTTTGTCCTATTGCTTTTTTTTAAAGTTGTGGTAACATATGCATAGCATAAAAGTTATCATCTTATCCCTTTTTGAGGGTACACTTCCGTGCGTTAAGCACATTCACATTGTTACGCGACCATCAGCATCCTTCATCTCCAGAATTCTTCATCGTCCTACACTGAAACTCTGAGCCTGTTAAACACGAATTCCTCATTCTTCCCTCCAGCTCCTGGCAACCCCCGTCTTACTTTTTGTCTCTATGAGTTTGATTGCTCTAAATACCTCATATGAGTGGAGTCCTACAGTGTTTGTCCTTTTGTGACTGGCTTATCTCACTCAGCACAGTGTCTTCAAGGTTCATCCATACTGCATTGTGTATTAGAATTTCATTCCTTTTCAACATTATTCAATGGGATAGTATTCCATTGCATAAATATACCATATTTTGGTAATTATGGTGCTTCTGCCTTTAGGCTGTTGTGAGTGATGCTGGTCTGAACATAGGTGTACAAAGATCTGTTGGAGTGGGGCGCCTGGGTGGCTCAGTCAGTTAAGCGTCCGACTTCGGCTCAGGTCACGATCTCACGGTCCATGAGTTCAAGCCCCATGTCCGGCTCTGTGCTGACAGCTCAGAGCCTGGAGCCTGCTTTGGATTCTGTGTCTCCCTGTCTCTCTGCCCCTCCCCTGCTCATGCTCTGTCTCAAAAAAAAAAAAAAAAAATCTGTTGGAGTCCCTGCTTTGAATTCTTTTGGGTACATACCCAGGAGAGAATTGGTGGATCATATGGTAATTCTATGTTTAATAATTTTTTGAGAAACCATCACATTGTTTGCCACAGTGCCTCCTCCATTTTACATTCCCACCAGCAATGTACACGGCTTCCAGTTTCTCCTCATCTTCACTAGCACTTATTATTTTCTGGGGTTTGTTTGTTTTTTTGTTTGTTTGTTTGTTTCTTTTGGAGAGGAATAATAGCCATCCTACTGGGTGTGAAGTGTTATATTATTGGGCTTTCGATTTGCATTTCCCTAATGATTAGTTATGCTAAGCGTATACCCATGTCCTTTATTGGCCAAATGTCTGTTCGAGTCCTTTGCCTAGTTTTAATTTTTAAAGTTTTTTGTTGTCTTATTTTCAATTTCTTTTAAAAATGGAAAAATAATTAAAATGCAGTGTTATATTAGTTTCAGGTGTAGAGTATTCAGCAGTTCTGTACATTTCTCAGTGCTCAGCACTATAAGTGTACTTTTAATCACCTTCACCTATTTCATCCATTCCCCCACCTACCTCCCCTCTGACAATCACCAGTTTGTTCTCTGTGTTTAAGAGTCTTGTTTGTTTCTTTTGTTGTTGTCGTTCATTGGTTTCTTAAATTGCACTTATGAGTGAAATTATATGGTATCTATCTTCCTCTGTCTGATTTATCTCACTTAGCATCATGCCATCCAGATCCATCTATGTTGTTGCAAATGGCAAGATTACATTCTTTTTTTGTGGCTGAGTGATAGTCCAGTGTGTCAATGAATCATCCTGTCAATGAATCCTGCCTAGGAAATAGACAAACAATATCTTACTTCCATATCAGGGAAATGTGGATGCTTGATTTTACAATAGCTATCAATGCATAGTTTTTCTTTCCTTTTAGTGTAAAAGAATTCTAATGTTTTCCTAAGGAGCACTACTAGGAAAACTTAACAGTGCATTAGAAAAAGAACGGAATTGGGGTTAGAATAGTATGGGTGTGAATCCTAGCTCTCTCACTTTCTAGCTGGTAGGATGTTGGTCTTATTACTTGGCATTTATGGGTTTCAGTTTTCTCCTCTGTAAAGAGAGTTGTTGGGAGAGTTCTATGAAATCACAGCATGTGAAGCACCTAGTTATAGGGAGCACTGTAGAAGACGGTCAATATATACACGAAAGTGCCTTTTCTTTCCTGAAGGCAATGCTTATTGACTCCTGTAGTGATACTATGCAAAAATCAGGGAGATGTCAGCTGAGTCATGTTTGTCTTTTAAAGTTTGTTTTTATGGTTGTTTTAAAAAATTATACCTCATACTCATTTTATTTTCTATTCTTGTAGAAAAGAAGAGATCTGAGATTGAGAGGGGTGGTAGAAATCTCAGTGTGGGTCAAAGTTGTGTAGCATGTGAGAGAGTCTACCTGGCTGATCTCTAGAACTCTCTTCCAGCTCTAAGATTGAGCTCCCAATGGATTGAGAATCACCAGCAGTTGCCATAATACCCTTTGGATTTATAGTCACAGGTCATGAAACAGCCCTGTTCCTGTGATTTTTATAATCTTCTGATCCAGAACCCACAAGGCCTTTCTGTCAACCAGGGTGGGCAAGTCAGTGGCTTAAAACCACAAATGCTTATTTATCACACATGTAACAAGCCAGCAAACCCATGTTGGGTTCAGAGACAATCGAGAACCCAGACTGAGGGGCCAGTCACTATCTCAAATGTTGGCTGCCATACCAGAAGGAGATTGCTATTAAAACTTTGGTGCAAGGACACCTGGGTGGCTCGGTTGGCGTCCAACTTTGACTCAGGTCATGATCTCGTGGTTTGTGAGTTCGAGCCCTGCATTGGGCAGCTCAGAGCCTGGAGCCTGCTTTGGATTCTGTGTCTCAAACTCTTTCTCTGCCCCTTCCCAACTTGTGCTCTGTCCTGTCTCTCTCAAAAATAAATACACATAAAAAAAAAAAAAAAAACAACTTTGGTGTAGAAGTGACACACGTATATCTCATTGACTAGAAAGAGTCACATAACTGCACCTACCCACAGTGGGGCCATGACATGTTAATTCCACTGTATGCTCAGGATGGGGGAATTGGACACATTTGGTGAACAACACTAATGACCACCACCCCTTTGCTGTGGGGATGTAACACCATGTGGAGAATGTGAGTGTTGATCAAATCATTCCGCACCCATCTTTCTTTTGCGTCATTTTCACGGAGTGTCTTGCCCAAGGGGAATTACCAGATCAAAAATGTGAACAGATTTGTAACTCTCAATATGCGTAGTAAGTTTGGTTTCCACAGATCCTGCCCTAATTTGTGGGTTTTCCCAAAGCCTTACCAGGCTTCTAACCTTGGTTTGACCTCTTAGTTGTTGTACAGCCTTAGGAAAGTACTTAATTTCTGTATACCTAATTTTCCTCATCTAAAAATGATATAATAATAATTTCTGCCTCATAAGGTTGGAGAATAGATAAAATAATATATAGAGAGCACCCAACACAGGGCCTGGCATGTATCTCCTCCAGGTGCTGGGATGACTCTTTTCAGGTGTACACTCTTCTTTAGACTTGTCCTCGTTTACATTTCTTTTTTCTTATTCAAAAAAATTTTTTTAATGTTTATTTATTTTTGGGAGAGAGAGAACGTGGGAACAGGGGAGGAGCAGAGAGAGAGGGAGACACAGAATCTGAAGCAGGCTCCAGGCTTTGAGCTGTCAGCACAGAGCCTGATGCAGGGCTTGAACTCACAGACCATGAGATCATGACCTGAGCTCAAGTCAGTTGCTCAACGGACTGAGCCACCCAGGTGCCCCTCCTCATTTACATTTCTTACAATGAGATTATATATTTTTCAAGATGATAGTTAACTTCCTGAATTTCTTTGTGCCTAAAATGTTTGTTCATTCTTTTCCTTTTTTAAACCAGACATGAAATATAATACAGATATTGGCTCTATATATTTGAATTAATTCTTTTTACTTTCAGGTAGCAAGATTTTATCACTTACTTCTTTCACATACATTTTTTACATTTTGTTCCTTCTTCAGATATAGATTGTTTTTTCTTTTGCTGTACAGGTTCCCTCCCCCCTGCCTCTTCCTTATACAGCACACATTTTCATGGTCTCTGTTGGTGTTGTGTTTCTTAGATAGCCAGGGGCTTAGCTGAGACCATTGTATTTTCATGTTTTTCTATTTTTTTCCTATGTTTCAATCAATGTTTTGCCTCTGCCATTTCCCCAGCTCTAGGGTCTTGATAGAATTATGATACTGAGATTAGAGTTAGGCCAACCAAAAAACAAACAAAACCAAAAGAACACACACACACACACACACACACACACACACACACACACACACACATACCACCCAAATTAAAAACAAAACAAACTTGCCAAGTTCATTTCCCCATGCAGTATTGCAAAAATATTTTATAGATCTTACACAAAGTTCTCAGCAGTTTTCTGAAATTCGACTTACGCTCATAGATAATTCCCAAGAGAAGTAAAGGGAACTTTATTCTAGGTAAATGGTGGCTTTTTGCAAACAATCTCTCTTTTTGGATATGGCCTTCTGCACTAGGAAGTTGAATTGGGTTGGGGCTGTGCTCAGGGACGCCCTAGAACCTGGAAAGGTTCAGGCCTGTTTGAAGGGTATTTGGGGATCTCTTAGTGACCCTCAATGGGGTTGAAATCAGGCTTGCAGAGAGGGTCCTTTGGGAAAAATGCAGACCATGTCATCATTTTTTTTTACAATAGTTATGATGTGGTACTTTTTTGTTGTTTTGTCTCTCAAGGACTCAAAAAGATCAGGAAGAGAAGCATTGTGATACTAATCAAGAAACTGCAGAACACAGATTTTAATGGGTTTGGGGAAATTCGTTTTTTTTTTTTTTTTTAATGTTTTATTTTATTTTTGAGGGAGAGACAGAGCACAAGTGGGGCATGGACAGAGAGAGGGAGACATAGAATCCAAAGCAGGCTTCAGGCTCCCAGCTGTCAGCACAGAGCCCACTGTGGGGCTCAAACTCATGAACCATGAGATCATGACCTGAGCTGAAGTCGGACACTCAACAACTGAGCCACCCAGGCGCCCCAAATTATTCTTAATGTCGTTTAGCTTTACTGTTATTTTTCCTTGTGATTTATTATCCTTTTTTCTCTTTTATATCAGAAACACATCTTACTGTGATGAAATGTCCACTGAGCTCAGGGTTTTTGAGAAGACAGAAGCTTCCCTGCCTTTCATATCATACCCGCAAATTCTTACGTTGTCAACCTCTGGGTCCTTAGTTTGCCCTGAGCTGAGTGAATTCATCCGTAACAAAATGGACATGAAGATTCAGTGGTACAAGGTACATCTTTAAAAACTGCCATTTAAAAAAAATTTTTTTTTTAATTGCCATTTAATTAAAATGTGTCTTACCAACTACAGGAAGGATATAAAATACCCATTCTGAAGATAACACATTCACTTTTATATTTCTGATTTTTTTTCAACTAGTTAGTTTAAAAAGGGCAATGATTAATATGTTCTGTTCATCTTTATGTGGCTGGGGCAAGGGTCCTCAGAGTAGGAATTTAAGAAGACAGAATGTAAAATGAATGCAGAGTAAGTGGCAGTTGAAGAGAATAGCTTTTTACTGTCATTTGTCTATAGCAATGGGAAAAAAAACCCATTGTTTATTTAACAACTGTGTACACATATTAATGAAGCTTTTTTAAAGCACATGATAATTAACTTTCGTGTTAAAGGAGTAAATATAGACAATTTGTTTTCTTGCCTGATTGAATAAATACTGTCATCAGATCACTTGTGTAGACCAGGTGTGGGCAAATGATAGCTATAACCAGTGGCCAAATTGAGTGGCCACCTGTTTTTATTTGCTGGGGATAGTTTTTACTTTCTTTGTTTCTTTCTTCTTTTATTTGAAAGAGAGAGAGAGCAGGGAGAGAGGCAGAGGGAGCAAGAGAGGGAATCTTAAGCATGCTCAGCATGGAGCCTGATGTGGAACTGAATCCCACGACCCTGGGATCATGACCTGAGCTGAAATCAAGAGTTGGACACTCAACTGACTGAGCCACCGAGGTGCCCCCAGTTTTCACTTTCTTAAACGGTTAAAAAAAATAAGACTAGTATTTCATGATATATGAAAATGACATAGAATTCAAATTTCAGTGTCAATAAATAGAGTTTTACTGGGACATGGCCATACTTTCTGTGTCTGTGGTCTCATACTCCAAGGGCAGAGCTGAATAGCTCTCCAAACTTACCAGAGGACAGAGGCCATGTGGAAGGTAGGCCTGAAATATTTACTATCTGGTCCTTTACAGGAAAATTTGCTGATCCCTGATATAGACAGACCATAGACTGATGCTGAAAAGTACAGTTATTTGTTTAAAATTTGATATAGGGCCACCTGGGTGGATCGGTCGGTTAAGCATCCAACTCTTGATTTTGGCTCAGGTCACGATCTCGCAGGGTGTGGGATTGAGCCCCGTGTCTGGCTCTGCACCAGCAGTGCAGAGCCTGCTTGGGATTCTCTGTCCCTCTCTCTCTCTGCCCCTTCCCTGGTTGCACTCTCTGTCTCTCTCTCTCAAAATAAATTAACATTAAAAAAATAGAAAAAATACAATTTGATACAAATTAATTCTGTAATCGAGGATAGGTCAACCAGTTGACTGGTATTATAGCTACAAGATATGTATAGGATATCAATGCTAATCGTTACTTAGCCTGAACTGGGTAGAAGTCTATTCTGGATTCCCTGGCATAAACTAACAAAGTAGGGACTGTTAATATCTCCATTTTACAGATTAAGAAATGGAGATACAGAAGTGTAAGGCACTTGTCCAAGGTCATGCAGCTGGTAGATGGTGCAGCCAGAACTCCAGCCCAGGAGGCCAGGCTCCACATACCACTGCCATGCAGGGGACCCCTGGGGGCTTAGAGGCCTTGGAGGAATGGGGGTACTGAGCCCTGTTTGGCTTTTTCATGTTTGGCTCCTCCTGTTAGGAACAATAAAATCTCTTTTTGGTTAGATAGATTGTAAAATAATACTTTATGAGCGATTAGCTGACAAACCTTTCCAGTTATGTCTGTGCTACCATTCAGAGCAAGAGTCTGAAACAGCTCAAGGTTATGTTTGACTATTGCAAGGTTTCGATCATCATGGTTTTGAAAGATAGGTTCCTGAGAACACTGTGTGCTCATTAGGATGTTTTTTTGAATCACATTCAGTTTTTTTCTGTTATTGGAGGCCTTGCTCTTGAGGATTCTGTTGTGTAAGACCCACAGAATCTCTCACCCATATAGGAAGTGTGCCCTCATTTCTCACATTTAGTTTTTCTTTTTTTCACAAATTTTCTCCCATCTTTATTGACTCCTAAAATTGAAACAATCTTTAAAGTAATTACTGCAATATCATTTCTTCTGAATATTACTTTTCAAGTCACAAGTGATTGAGGGGCAGAGGCAGAGAAGGAGAGAGAGAAAGAGATTCCCATGAGGGGCAGAGGAAAAAAAGAGAGAGAGAGAGAGAGAGAGAGAGAGAGAGAGAGAGAGAGAGAGAGAAATGGGGCTTGAGACCACCGATGTGGGACTGGAACTCACTAACTGAGATCATGACCTGAGCTGAAGTCAGATACTTAACAACTGAACCACCCAGGCACCCTACAACTATGTTTTCTATGTTAACAAATTCCCTCTGCTAAGAAGTACAGTTAATAGTATGCCTAAAGTACATTTGTAAAGTAAATACCAGGGCAATTGTTGGATTGCATATTCAACATCAATTGTTAATACTGATACTATTCATATAGCTTTTGAGATATAAATTAGTACATAGTATAACTTTGAAAAATATTTTCCCCTAAGGATTCTGTCCTTTTGGATCAAGACAATGAGAAGTTTCTAAGTGTGAGGGGAACCTCTCGCTTACTCATACATAATGTGTCTGTGGAGGATGCGGGTTATTACAGCTGTGCCATGACATTCGCCCACGAAGGCATGCAGTACAACGTGACTAGGAATATTGAACTACGTGTCAACAGTGAGTACTTGCCATTGAGGTACTTTTCCACCCTGTCAATAGCAAGCATGCAAAGAACAAATTAGGGTTCCCCGTGGAATTCCTTGAATGTCTTTGGCAGGAAAGGAAGAGAGACCTATCAGTTCTCCTAAAGCATCAGTCTAATAAGACAGGTGTGAACCTTTGAAAGATAGAAAGCAGTGTGTTTTCATGAGGAAAGCTGAATCCCTGGGTAGTTGATAGGGTTCCAAGTGTGAGGCTAAAACACACCAGCAGATGGGGCCAAACAGTGGTTCACTTGGAAGGTCTCTTTGGAAAACCCCTTTTGGAAGGCTTGTGCTCCAGGGCCAGTGATCAGAACATGGCTGCCATAACTTTAGGTATAATTCTTGGATACTAGAATTTTATTGGACTTTTCAGTTAGAAGGCTGTGCATTGGCATATCCAGTGGAAAATGCCACCCCCCTTTTTTTTTCTTCCCCAAGGCACGTGGCCCTTGAAACTAGAATTTCAAATAGTGAGTGCTCTCATTGGTTTAAATGAGTTCTACTTGAAAATAATGTTGTTAACAGTGTTGATTAGTATTTAAAATTGTTCAACATTTATTGCACACCTCCTACATGCTGGACATCAAGCTTGGTGCAAGGAACATAAAAGTGTTTAAGTCCTGGACTCTGCCCTGAAGAGTATGCTGTATGCTGCTTTTCTTTATGTTATATACTGAACAAGTACACAGTTGGAGTCTTTTAAGGCATTTTGGAGGGCTTTGAAAATACATTAAGGTTAAATAATTAGTCATTGAAGGGAGAAGACATTTTTTTTTTGTCACAGGGAATCCAGAGATTCAGTTTTGCTACAGAGAAAATCGTGTCATGAACTGAAATCTCTAGACTATTTTACTGTCTTATGAGGATTTATTCATACCAACAACTTGTTCCCCCACAGGGAATCATGGAAACTTCCCAGGATTTTGAAGGGGCTCCTAATTATCCTGTTTATGTGATACTGCATATGAACACTAGGGGGCGACCAACCTTCATATTACCCAGTGTTATGATCGCACTGTTTCTCAAAGGTTCTCAAAGGGTGGTCCTGGGCCAGCCAGAAGTAGCAGCACTTGGATGCTCACTAGACTTGGAAACTCTCATCTCCACTCCAGACCCACTGAATTAGAAACAGGGATGTGGTGGGGGGAGCACAGCAATCTGTGTTTAACATGCGGCCCACGGATGCTGATGTACCTTCAGATTTGAGAAGCACTGAGGTATCTAGCCCCTGAGGCTCTTTTCTCACCGCCTCTCTGTTGCCCCAGCATCTGTGCAGCAGGCATGTGATTATGTGTGTTTGTTGGGGGGCTGGGGGGAGACTCCTGGTCATGGTCAAGAAGCCATCTGGTCCTCTGCTGTGAGACTACCTAATGCTTACTCATGTTAGGATTTCAAGAGGCTCTGCAGGAAAGGTGTAAGGGTGGAGTGAGCAGTTATGGAGATGGGAAGCCCTTCACCCACCCTCAGTCACACTCTTTGCTCTAGTTCAGGTGCCCAGTTTCTTCAAGTGGTTGGGAGACCTTCCTCTTGGGAAGTTGGGTTGCTATTCAGAAGTCCACCTCTGTTTCCCAAAAGAGTTTACGTCTTCAATGAACAAGACACAGTAGCCAATGCTGGGTTGTGCTCTTTGTCACTCAGTGTGGGATTAACAGTATAAACAGGTGGTTCCCAAATACTTGTGCCTTTTTAAATTTTTTTCGAGTGACTCTTCAGAGGCAGGAATGGAAAGGATGGAGATATTTTAGGGCAAATAGATGTTGGGGTAAAGCCTATCTTGTGGACATTGTGAACATTGCTATTAAGGATTTATTCAGGAAGCCAGGGAGGGGAATGGTTAATTATTTATCACAGAGCAAAGAACATCTGTTAGTGGAATGTGTATTTAAGTGTGGCCTCTTCCAGTAATATCTCTTCTGGGAAAGGCATTGGCCAGAGATGCTCACTTTTGTGGAGAGCCTGTTTCCTTTGCTAGACAAAGGTCGAATCTTACAATGGCTGGCCATACTGTCGAGGAGAACTTTGTTAATTAGCTAAACAATGGAACTTGACTCTCAGCTCGAAATGAAGGCTTTCCTAATTGAATCTTTTTTTCCTCCTATCATTCTCAGAAAAAGAAGAGGAGACAATTCCTGTGATTATCTCCCCCCACCAGACCATCTTAGCTTCGCTGGGTAAGGCCCGCAAGGACCGTGTAACCCACAGGGGTGCCTGCAGTCCCTAAGCGCAGTGTCCCAGACCCTTGTGACCCCCCTGGGTGGGATCCCAGGACCCCAGCGTGAGAGGCAGAAATAACAGATATGAGGGAACATTTCCTTCTGTGAGATGGTAGAAGTGGCATTGATTGAAATTATGTCTATTTTGTTACATGAAAACCGTACCTACAAAAATCTACATGTAAAAATCCGAACATTCTGGTGACAGTTCTTAACTGTATGAGAGGATTAACAGCATGATTCCCTCATGTAGCCAGCACCTGTAGTATATTTTAAATCATTCACTTTACCAAAACTTGGCTGATGCTAAGCTTTTTCCATAAGAGTCCATTTAAAAAAAATTTTTTTTGTAATGTTTTAATTTATTTTTGAGAGAGAGAGAGAGAGAGCACAAGCAGGGGAGGGGCAGAGAGAGGGAGACACAGAATCCGAAGCAGGCTCCAGGCTCTGAGCTGTCAGCACAGAGCCCGCTGTGGGGCTCGAACCCGTGAACTGGGAGATCATGACCTGAGCCGAAGTCAGATGCTTAATCGACTGAGCCACCCAGGCGCCCCTCCGTAAGAGTCCATTTGTAAAGTGAGGCTGATCCTGCCACTACTGGCCCCAAGAGACAGTCTCTTGTCGCCGAAATAGCTAGCTGGTTGACTGGGGTGAGGAAAGTGACTGACAGGGTCTCCATTTTTCACTCTGGCTCACACACACTTCACTGTTGAACGTCACTATGTCTAACGGGATGCCACTCGATGCCAGCATTGACCGTGTAGGAGGGCCTCATTTCTCCTGTTTTCCAGAAGGAAAAGCTGCTCAGGGATCCCGGTGGCTCAATGAAGGTCAAAAGCCACACTGAAGTCAGGCTGGGGTTCAGACAGGCCTGTGCCTGTGTTTGAAAAGATGGGGAAGGGTCCACCACTCAGATTTGCTGATGGACGCAAGGACTGGTGTGACCCCTGTTTCCTGGCTGGGTTCTGACGTATGATGTGTGCTGTCTTGCTGTATGCAGGGTCAAGATTGACAATCCCATGTAAGGTGTTTCTGGGAGCTGGCACACATTCGACCACCATGCTGTGGTGGATGGCCAACACCACCAGCATAGAGAGCGCGTACCAGGGAGGCCGCGTAACCGAGGGGCAGCGCCAGTAAGTGTGTGAAGATCTTTGTCAGCTGAGAAGCATCTTCTAGGCATAGCTGTTAGGGGACTGGTGTGGGCTTTGCTCTTCCTTTTAGAGACAAGGTCATACTGAACCTATTCGTAATGACACACATTCTACATTAAAAATAATCTTTTTGATTCTAAACTGTTGGAGTTTTAGGATTTTATACACTGAGTTTTGCTAAGCATTACCAATTGCTCTTGAGAATCAAACTTTCTCTAGGAGCTGAGTTGCTGCTGACTTGGCATCGATGTTGCATTTTCTAGCTGTTTCATTTGTGTGTCGATTTTTGCAGTTTTTTCAAAAACATTTGTGTGTCGATTTTTGCAGTTTTCAAAAAAAAAAAAAAAAGGAACCCAAAAAACTTTGGAGTTAATACATTTCCACTATGCACTCGGCAACCTGAGTGTCAAACATTTTCACAAACCCCTCGAAAGACTAAAGGTTAGCCCCAGTATCCAAGGGCCTCCTTTGTTTCTCCAGGAACAGGGGACTGCCGCAGGCACTAAGGAAGGTTAATACTAAAAGAAAGGAAGAATTCTGTTCATAAGCATTACTCTCTGGAATATGTTTTCTCATTCTGAAAGTCGAACAGTCAGACCTTGTAAGTGTGAACCATTTGTTTGAGGAAGGAGACCATTCAATGTCCCCAATTATCAAAGATTTTTAAAACTGTAGTTTTGGTACTCTGAATTAGCCTGAACTTTCAATTGCCAATTTTTTATCTTTTTTTTTTTTTTTGGAAGACCTATCAAAAAATACCTTTCTGGATGCAGTTTAGCAGGTCAGAATTATATGTGGTTAGCACAGCTGCTTGCTTGCACAGTCGTTGTTGAGAAAAGCTTGGCATTGCTAACATGCCTCATGTGGGCTTACTCACACTGTCCACTCACTTAAAGGAGCCTATTTTCTCCCAAGGAGAAAAAAAAAGATAGTCCTAGTAGATCCACATACATGGTGTTTTTATTCATGCTCATCAGTAGCAGTGAAGCATCTTCAGATTACCATCACTACGAATGGCTGACTTGAGCCATTCCCTGGCCCATCTGCGGCTCTCTGCTCCCAACTTGAGTTTCCAGAATGACAGCTGGCAAAGGAGCAGAGAGGAGGAAACACCAAGGAGGCCAGGATTCCTGGAAACTCCCTCCTCCTCAATATGCAAATGATTTATTGGTGTTACAGTTAAGTTTCCCCAAACCAGACATTTCTATTCCCACTGCCGCCTCTTTGTTCATCAATGGCCTTAAAAAATGGATTCTTCCATTATCCAAACAAAACTGGCTCCTGTTAAGTTCTCCTTGTGACAAGCGTCCTGTTACAGGCACCAACATCTTTAGTGTCACTCCCAACAGCTTCAGTGTCACTCTCACCTTCAGGCACAGGCTTAGAAATTCTCCCAGATAGGGAACAAATATAATGAATGACAAGTGCCCTTGACTTTATGAGTTGAGACCAATTTAAGCACAATAGATCCTTCTCATTGAGAGTGTTTGGATGTCTACATTGTAAAGACGAACTTGCATTTGATACATCATGTTTGAGTGATTATTTCCTCCCTCAGGGAATACTCGGAAAATAACGAGAACTACATTGAAGTGCCACTGATTTTTGATCCAGTCATAAGAGAGGATTTGAACACAGATTTTAAATGCGTTGTGCGCAACACACTGAGTACTCAGATGCTACGTACCACGGTCAAAGAAGGTATGTATCAAGCAGCGTGTTTGATGTTCTGTGGCTGCTAGACAAAGTGATTTCCACGTGATTGCTTAGGCCACCGAAAGCAGATCTCTTATTTTTTTCTGATTTATTTTTTGTCGGGTGGAGGCTGGCTTTGGGAGAGTATATTCAAATCAAAATTTAAACAGCAAACTGATTTTTGGAAAAAAGACAAAGTGGTTCTGTGATAAACTTAAAAAAAAAAAATCCTTGTGTCCTCATCTGGTTCTGCCCTGGATCAGCAAGACCACCTGTTTCTTCCTGACGCCTCTAGCGGCAGGGTGGGACATTCTTTATCCCGAAATTGAGAAACTCCCTTCCCCGAGAGGTGGGGGCTGAGAGATATGTGGGGCTCAGGGCAGCTTCAGGGTTAAAGTCATCAGTCGAGAGGAGAGAAAGCACAAGACTATAGTCCAGTCAACCCAGTGCCCATTTAATGGACCTTTAAGAAAGAAGAAAAGCCCATGCTATCGTTTTGACCAAGTTGATTTCTTCCCAGTGTTTAAGCACTGAGTGGGAAAGGGAAATAGAGGTAGTGCAGAGACCCTTGGCATCCAGAGAGGTCAACAGGCGACAAGCCGACAAGCCGGAAGTGATCTCCAGCTGCAGTCTCATTATGCCTTCTGGGCAGTCTGTAGCAATCAAAGAAATCGCTCCACATTCTCTGTGTTTGCTGGGAAGGCAGCTGCAGACAGACTTGTAATTGAAAAGCTGAGGATTTGGTTAAGCCTCAGGGCAGAGCATGACAACACCCCGGACGTCTCAAGCCACTAGTTGGAAACACAAAACCCTTGGCTCACCCCACATCTACCCAGCTTCTCCCAGGGTAAGGCAAAAGACTGCAGTTGGGCAGTACTCCTTTCATACTCAAGTTTGAGAACCGTTGTTCTAGATCATTTCCATGAAAGGGTCAGTAGTTGTAGAGATTTGGAAAGGAAGCGTCCCACGGAAAGCAGAGTTCACTTCTGGGGTTCAGACTGTGACCCAAAGGAACCTATGGTTTGTCTGGTCCTGAAGCTGGGACCCTTTAAACATTTCTGTAATGTGAGCCCACTCCCTGCATGTCCTGTGCAGGATTGGCCATGCCTCATGGCAGCAGGCATAGCCGAAAGCCTGTCACCAGCATTGAGAGGTGCATCTGGGCGGCTGCTTGGAAAATTAAAGCTTTTCTCATTTCTAAACCTTGTGGGATTTTAAGAGAGAAGAATCATCTGGAGAAATGGTCTGAGATTGTGTTGATTCCTGGAGGCCTAGACAGACTATGATAAACAGCTTTAAAATGTAGAGCTCTGGCTTCATCGTCGAGTCCAGTAACACTTATGTACTTGTGTGTACTTGTTATGTTTTTATTTGTACTCTCTCTATTTTCATAACACAGGGATACCAAGGAGTAGAATGTAAAATAGCTGGGTCCAAGCAATAATCTTGACACCTAAGGCTCCTTTATTTGAAGTTTGTTTTCTCTTCCTTTGCTACTTTACTTAATCTTCCTGACAGCCACACTCATTGGAAAGGGGCAGACTGTACCCTGGCCAAGTCATAGTTGGCTGGTGAGGCCTAAACAGATACCATCTTTTAAAAATTTTTTTTATTTTTTTAAAATGTTCATTCATTTTTGAGAGACAGAGACAGCACGTGAGCGGGGAAGGGGCAGAGAGAGAAAGAGAGAGAGGGAGACACAGAACCTCAAGCAGGCTCCAGGCTCTGAGCTGTCAGCACAGAGCCCCATGGGGGCTCGAACTCACAAACTGTGAGCTCATGACCTGAGCCGAAGTCGGACGCTTCACTGACTAAGCCTCCCAGGTGCCGCTAAACAGATACCATCTTATTGCACGCTATTCAACGGGCGGAACAAGGACCCGTGACCCGTCACCCCACTCTCTGCTATTTCTCTTTAATGGATTTTTGTTCTACCTTCCTTGTTTCCCTAATGCCACAGATATCATTCTCAAATATCTTTGACCTGATGTAAGGGACATGCTTTCTAAAAAATCAGTGCACTATTATTAGAAAAAACAAACCCCACTTCTTGTCTTCTCCGTAAACCTGCCCTGCACTATCCTGCCCTGGCAGTGAGAGAATGTTCCATCCACCCACCATGTGACTCTGTTCTTCCTACAGCTGCCACATTCTCCTGGGGGATTGCGCTGGCCCCCCTCTCCTTGGTCTTCTTGGTTTTGGTGGGAATATGGATGCACAGACGGTATAAACACAGAACTGGAAAAACATATGGTTTGACCACGTTAAAGACTGGCCCTTAAGATTTTCAATCTTACGTGAGTGAAATAAAGGCAATAAAACAATTCAAATCCAAGCGATATCCTTTTTCATGGAAGTGGCTTGACCTTTTCGAAGATAGTGCTCTTCCTCAGTTTAACAGAGCTGCTGTGTTTATGGTGAAGCCCTAAAGAAAGAATGTGATGTTTATCCTGAAGCTGAATGACAGGAGGAAGTGTGCATGTGGGCGGGTGAGTAGCTCCCTGCCACTTGTGACCGTTTAAAAGAGTGAGGTGCCCCCAGGCCTGAATTAGAGTCAAAAACATCTAGGTGAGTTTTATAATTCATTCATTCGTCATTTAACAAAAGCGTATTAGAAGTCTGCCTTGGCTATGCTCCGTGGAAGGTGTTATAGATACAAAAATAGTTAAGATGTAGGCTGCGTCTTGGGGAAGATGGAATTTCATTTTGAGACCAGAAAGAGTGCTTTAGAAATGCTACAGAAGGAGAATCAGCAAGAATGGCTGAATTTTTTCAAAAGGACTAGCCAAAAAGTAGCAATTAAAATAGAGTAGACTGTGAGAAAAATACATGTTATTAGGACATATTAGTGAACTGAGAAACAGACTCAACTTTACAACAAAGGTTCTGAAAGTAAGGAGGAAAGAAAGGTATTGGGATGATTGCATTACACATTGGAAAAAAAAAAGAACAAAACTAGGACCCCTTTTATATCATGTTACTCCTCCCAAAGAATCCCAGTTGAATTGATAAATTAAATTTAAATAAATCAAATTGTAGAAAAATTAGCATGACTCACTCCTTCATTTATTTGAGTCTTTGTTCAAGAGTCCTTCCTAGAGGCACTTCTGAATAGCACCTCTTTTCCATCCCTCTCTGTCCCCTCCCTCTGCTTTGTGTGTGATAGATCTTATCATCACCAAACCTTCCATTACATATTTACTTATTTATTTGCGGGTTTTTCCAGCGGATTTGCATGAGAGCAGAGATGTTATTTTGGTCACGGCTGTATCCCCAGTACCTGGAATCGTGCCTGCCATACACTGAACATTTAATAAATGTTTGTAGAATAAATGAAACTAGGATGTATTTTCTTTTGTTCGCTACCAATAAAATACAAGAATGGGCAGGGTACAGATGGATGGACTTAATTATGTTACAATTCGTGCCTAATAGAAGAATGAAAGCAAAAGGTAAAAGATATTATGTCAGGCGAGTTCAAGGAATTAATGATAGCCTATACAGTTAATTCAGAGTTTAAAGAAAGGTGTCATGACCCTCATAGATGGGGGAACATGAATAGGGAATTTATGGAAGAAACACATAATGAAACCATAGAAAAGTGATCTGTTTCAGTAATAATCAGAGATGTAAATTAAAGTGACATTGAGATAACAAAGCACTCACACACACTATCAAGTTTTAAAGGCAAACTCAAGGTCATTTCCAAATGGTAACTCCCATTTCCTGTAATTCCATTTATAACTTGGTACTGGGAAGTAGAAAGGGAATTTGTATCAAGCCAGTGGGGTGCTGGGAACAGCTTGTATCTTCTTGCAAGAGCTAAGTGTAGCGTCTCTTCTGAGCTCTGTTCAGTGATGTCATGTTGGTAGCTTAAAATCCACCACCCTGGGAGTACTGACCATAGAAACTGGCAAATGCCACAGGCCAGTGCCCCCCTCCCGGGTACGCCACTCCAGGGCCCTGCAGATGCCTGGGGATGCTGCTCTTGGGAATTAATCTTAGACAGTAATTGAACAAAAGAAGATAAACAGATGTATGAAATATTTCAGTGAAACTCATCACCGTGATGATGAACAATTACGCATCAATTATAAATTATAATTAACAAGAATGCGAGACTGAAATACTTGTAATGTTATGGAAAAATTGTATATTTTATGCGATTTATGTGATTATGACAATATTAAAATTCATATCCAGCTAGAAAAGGGTGGAAAAAAACCAAAGGATTTTGAAGACTGATTTCTTAGGTTTAATTCAAGGTCTACCATGTGGTGCCTCTGATCCTAGGCAAGGCCATTCATTAGTCTCTCCCTATCAGTCTTCTGATCTGGAAAATGGGGTTGATAACAGGGACTAGAGTGCAGTGTTTAATAATCAAAATCATAGGAGGAATAGACAGGAATAAAAATAGTTGTATTGTTTAGGCCAAAGGTTGGCAAACTTCAGCCTTCTGGACAAATGTAGCCTGGCCTTGTGTTTCTGTAAATTAAGTTAAAAAATTTTTTTTAATGTTTATTTATTTTTGAGAGAGACAGAGCACAAGTGGGGGAGGGGCAGAGTGAGAGAAAGACACAGAATCCAAAGCAGGCTCTAGTCTCTGAGCTGTCAGCACAGAGCCCGATGTGGGGCTGGAACTCACGAACCATGAGATCATGACCTGAGCCGAAGTCAGTTGCTGAACTGACTGAGCCACCCAGGCGCCCTTGCAAATTAAGTTTTATTAGAACACAGCCATGCCATTTTGTTTATGTATTGTCTGTCTATGGCTGCATTGGCTCTTTGAAGGCAGAGTCGTTGAGACAACAAAGTCTGAACTGTTTGCTATCTCGTCCCATACAGAAAAAGTTCTCTGACCACTGGTTTAGACTGAGGAAATGTGTAGGCAGTTTTCGAGCCTTACTTATATATTTCCCTGCTATCATCTTCTCTGTCCTTCCTTTCCTGTTTTGTAAGTGTGTAAGGAAGGAGAAGGAAAGGAGAAGGCAGAGCCTTTTAGCATCGAATCAGAACTTTCACCGTGAAGGAGGTGGAGGCAGGTTTGGAATGAAGAAGGGGTGAGGACTTTGCAAGGGGCTTCTCTGGGTGCTTCTGCCTTTCTGGCTCCTCAGGCTTGGGCACCACCCCACTCTCATCCCTCTTCCTTCCTGGGACTCCTCCTCTAGTGCTCTCCAGAGTTCCCTACCTTCAGATTCTGGCAGCTTCAACAATGACCTGGAAAAGAAGCTGACTGCAGCCAGAAAACAACTTTTTAGACTCCACCTTGACTGCGCAGCTTATGCACTTCCTCCTGTCCACAGTTCACAAGTTGGGGGTCATGCTCTTAGAAAGAATAGGAAGCAATTTTGGACACCACATTTATGATAATATCAAGGTATAAGTATGATATTGGAATTGTTATATTTTGAAAGGAGAGTCATTATATTTCTTTTTTTTTTCTATTTTAAGGTTTGTTTATTTTGAGGGGGGCGATGGGCAGAGAGAGAGAGAATCCCAAGCAGGCTCTGTGCTATCAGTGCGGACCCAGACGCAGGGCTCGACCCCACAACCATGAGATCATGACCTGAGCTGAAATCAATAGTTGGAGCTTAACCGACTGAGCCACTCAGGCACCCCAAAAGAAGAGTCATTATATTTCTAAGAGACATACAGGAATATTTATGGATGATAGTTGAGATTTGCTTCAAAAAGGTCCAGTACCATGGCAGGGGCAGGGAATATAGATGAAATATGATTGGCTGTGTGTTAACGATTGTTAACACTAGTGACGGGTGCCTAGGGGTTCCTTATGCAACTCTCTCTCTTTTTGCATGTCTAGAAATTTCCAAAACACAGAGGAAAAAACCAACAATATAGAAGTAACTAAATACCCACCAGACAATAAAATGAATCCATAAGCTGGGCACAGTGGAATCTTCTACAGTGGTGACAGTGAATAAAATACAGCTACATGCAACAATATGGATGAACCTTAGAAATCTTAAGCAAAAAACAAGTCCAGAAACATCTATTTATAGCATGATGCCTTTTTTTAAATGCTTATTTATTTTTGAGAGAGGGACAGAGTGCAAGAGGGGGAGGGGCAGAGAGAGAGGGAGACACAGAATCTGAAGCAAGCTCCAGGCTCTGAGCTGTCAGCACAGAGCCAGACGCAGGACTTGAATTCATGGACTAGACCGCGAGATCATGACCTGAGCCAAAGTTGTATGCTCAACCGACTGAGCCACCCTGGTGCCCCCGGCATGATGTCTTTTTATATAAAATGAAAAACAACTAAAATTAAAAGCTCTCTTCTGTATGCATATATGCAATACATACATGTATTTTTATATATTTATATTTAAGAGCACATATGTGATAAAACTACATTTTAACTATATTTGGATGTGTATGTATCTATATTTAAAGAGTACATATGTGATTTTAAGGGTTTACAATTGTCTAAAATTTAAGAAAGCAAGAGCTTGAGAAACCCAAGGCTCACGATAGTGAACACATCAGGTGACCAGGGCTGGGATGGGTTAGGAAGATGTAAGTTTCATCATGTCTGGATCAAACAGATTAAGACACAGGCCACTCATGGACCAATGAAGAGTGTGCGTCTTCAACTTAGGATTCTGATTAATTCTGCACATCTGAGTCCAAATTAAACAAACAAAAGAAACAAGGTGTTTTCTTAATGTTTTCATCTGTTTTATGTTCCTTCTGTTGGTTGAACCTTCCAATTTGGATTTTTTTCACCTCCCTCCACAAAATTGGGGGGATGGGGGAGTAAATAGCATTTGACAACCTCACATTTTGGCATGCTACCTGTAGGAAAACAAGCCCTATGTAATGAAATATCACTTCCCCAAGAACTAACTGCGGGTGACAGTGGATGCCAGTAACAGGTACGAATGAACATTTATGCACTCAAATTAAATTTGATGTCTCAAGTATTTGAGACTGTGGTAAAATATAGGGGCTTTTCAGAGTGGGTAGGGTCGTATGTCTACAGTAAGATCTTCTAGGGACAGGATCGCTTCTGCTCATTGACACATCCCCACATCCCCAGCACCTGACATGGTGCCTTGCCACCTAGTAGGTACTTAAGAAGCGCCAGCTGGGTGGATAGAGAAATTGTGTGCTGCTTGGGTTTTCCCAGGACTCGCCAGCCTGTGTGGACAAATGGAATCCCACCAGTAGGACTCTTCCAAGTTTCCCGGCTCCTGCCCCTATTCCCAAATCTGCACCGGTTATTTGCACGACTCCTGCCAATAGCTCACTTGGCCACATAAATGGGCCTCGTGTTTGGTGGTTGTTTTCCTGCTCTTGTCCCCATCTACAAACATCTGCTAAACATGCCATCTCTTCAAGGCTCCTCAGTACTGTATCTGGCCTCCAATGGAGCACTGTCCCCCCCCAGAAGGCAGTGTTCCAGGGTGTCCGGAGGACAAGCCATCCAACCGCCACCCTGGGCTGCAGTTTCTGTCAGCTGTGGTGCCAGGAGCCAGAAGCTCTCCTTTCATGGCTCATGTGGCCAGCCAGACAACCGCAGTGGCGGTGGGGGCCTGCAGCCCTTCTCCCACATGGCTCAGCCATGGAGTATGCCTTTTCTCCCTGGCGTGACTGCAGAAAATTCTTCCTCATTCTTGTTCAGATGAAGCGAAGCAAAACAAAGTCTCCTGCAAAGAAACTCCCAGAGGTGCTGCTTACTGGTTCTTCAGAAATGGCCTGTCTGCAGTTACCAGGCTCCTGAGGGAGGTCAAGGATTTGGGTCACAGGGGGCCAAGAGCTGCTCAGCCAGCTGCAAGGACCAAGCCAGAGAAAGCTTTAGATGAGGGAGAAAAAAGCAAGGAAGAAGAGGAAACCAACATTTAATTGCTTACAATGTGCAAGATTTTATATGTTTTACTCAATTTAATCCTCAAAATATCTGTGGGCGAATACTGTAACCCATGTTTTGGAGACAAGGGCATGGAGGCTAAGTTTAAATATTACATCATAAAGTGGCTTAGATGTATGGCAGCAAACAACTGATACTGACTCCCAGGCCTCAACACAGCTGGAGAACAGCTGGCCCCAATTTGGGGTGAGTCCTTTGCAAGAATACAGAAAAGAAGGAGCAGAGCAAATATTTGCTTTCCTGGGGGTGACCCGGCCACTGACAAGAGCTGAGATGCACGTGTCTGGTTCCTCTCCAAACTCACCAGAGGTACATCTGGAATCCATGAGGGGACAAGAGTGATTCTAGCGGGGGTCCCACCATGGGGAAGGAAGCACCAGGAATGGGACCCAAGTGTCCCTCTCCCCTACAGAATTCCTCAGGGTTTTAGTTCTCTTGTCTTGTGGGACTCCAACCAGCCTGAATCCCGCAGGGTGAAGGTGGACAGCCCACCCACACAGTCCCAGTTGGCCTTTCCGAGGCTGCTTGTCCTGGAAACACATGAACTTTTTCTGGACCTGGTGGTGGGCAATGTAGATTTGGCCCCCTGAAGGCTCAGAAATGGTTAGGGACAGCATGGGAATTAAATTTCCTGTTCCAGGGGTGCCTGGGTGGCTCAGTCGGTTAAGTGGCCAACTCTTAATTCCGGCTCAGGTCATGGTTTCACGGTAATGAGTTCGAGCCCTGCATTGGGCTCTGTCCTCCTAGTGCAGAGCCTGATTTGGATCCTCTGTTTCCCTCTCTCTACCCCTTCCCTGCTCTCTCTCTCTCTCTCTCTCTCTCTCTCACACACACACACACACTCTCTCTCTCTCTCTCTCTCAAAAATAAACTTAAAAAAAAATTAAATTTCCTGTTCCAAATTACTGTTTTAAAATGTCAGTTTTATTATTATTCAGGTGTGGTGAGACCAACAAATCAGGCAATGATTGTCATTAAAAAGATGGTTTGTTATAGATCCTTGAAGAGGGCAGCCCATGCCATGCAGGGCCACATGGGGAAGCACCAGGGTGGGTCAGGAGGCAGAGGGAGGGAAGGGAGAGCATGGCCTTTACTATGGCTTCTTTTTTTTTAATGTTTATTTATGTTTGAGAGAGACAGTGTGAGTGGGGGTGGGGCAGAAAGAGAGGGAGACAAAATCCGAACAGGCTCCAGGCTCTGAGCTGTCAGCACAGAGCCCGACGTGGGGCTCAAACTCAAGGACCAGGAGATCATGACCTGAGCCAAAGTCAGAAGCTTAACTGACTGAGCCACCCAAGCGACCCAAGTATGGTTTCTGAGGAAGGAATGGACAGGACAGTGGAGGCAAGCTTCAGGTTGGCCAGTTTGACTAATTTCACTGAGTAATTCCATTCACTGGTACCTAGCTTAGGGCAGGTGGATAGTGGCCCTGAGAGCGTGAGAGACTGATAAAGGAGGTAGTTGGGTTGTGGACTCTGGGTTGGTTGGTGTGCATTTGAAAAGTATGCTCCCTGAATGGGCTAACTAGGGAAGGGCAGTCCCTTCAGGGTCAGCAAAGCTCAGGTGTCAGAAACACAGGGTTAATACAGTTATGCCCAGCTTCATCTGACAGCTCGCCAGAAGTTCAGCAAGGAAATAAATGGCCAAAAGTAAAGAGCCAACAAAAAAATGCCCCAGTTTTATTTTTTTGCAAGAATATCAAACATCCTTTATCAAGCAAACTCAAGCTGGTAAAGCAGTCACCATAAACCTGTCAAGGGTTAGCACAAAAAGGTTGTAAAATAATATTCTGTAGCCCAGGTTTGATTTTAAATTCTTTTTGCACTATCAGGTTCCCAAGGAGACATTAAAGTACAAAGAGCAAATTATCCTGCCCTTGTAAATGCGAGTGTAAAGGAACCAAACCTCAAAAATGTTGAAATAAAAGTCTGAGTTTCCTCCTCCCCAATTCTACCTTGCTTGGTCCCAGCAGGACGGCTTCTCTGTCCAGGGACAGGGGACTGCGGTCTAGGCCGTCTTCTGTCTCTTGCAGGGAAGGGTGTGGTGCCGAGGCCTTGGGCATCGAATTGGCCTCTCACATGTCCCCTTTAAAAAGTCCCAGGTGTTAATGCAATATTAGCACAGCCCTGACTCCACTCATGCCAAATTTTAAAATAAGCTGTCTCCTGGCTTCTGGAGCTGATTTCTCAGACCATGGTTGCTCCCACCTGGCACTGGGTGTCAGCAGTGACCATAGCAATCCCAGGGGTGCTGGGGAGAAGGGCAGATGGGTGCTGGTGCAGGCAGCTGGTTCTTGGAATGCCGGCCCCAGACCAGCAGCATTGGCATCCCAGGGGACTCACTGGAAATGACAGAGCCGCTGATGGGAAGCTTGCGGTGGTGCCCCCAGGAGGTTGTGAGGCACGCTCACAGTCTGAGTCCCACGTGGTTTGTCCAGAATCCACGATGTGGGAATATCAAGTCTGTTGGGCCAACTACTCCCACAGGCCTTAGTGACAGCACCGTGGGGACCTCATCTGGAAAATTCCACCTGTGCATCTTATCTTAGCATTTGGATCTCTGATGTTTTCTTGAGTAATGTATGTGTCTCCAGGGGAAGCCCCTATCCCAGGTTCTGGGTCTTTCCTGGGGTCTTTCTTCCCCACCCAGCTCCCCACTCAGAACTTCTTACATGGCCTGTTCTGATGAGTCCTGTGTTTTAGGCCCTGCCTGGTGACAGAGCTTCCCCGATATGTTGTCAGCAGGCCATGTGGTCCTGGGCCAGAGCACCAGTGACTATAGCCTCCTGCTGTGGAAATTTCTAGGCCTCTGCGCCTTTCCCAAGGGCAGGTGTCTCTTCCAGCCCCACTTTGGCTGAAAAATCACCCTCAGCAGATCGCAGACCCTGCCTGTGCCCCTGAGGTCCCCTGAGAGTGATCCCCTCACCACATGCCTCTCTGTTCCTGATTTTCCCTCAGCTTTTGAATGATCAAGACCCTCTGCAGCATTTCCCATACATAAATCTTTCTTTATCTTTATTATTTTTTAACTTAAATTCAAGTTAGTTAGCATGCCGTGTAGTACTGATTTCAGGAGAAGAACCCAGTGATTCACCACTTACATACATGACACCCAGTGCTCATCCCAACAAATGCCCCCCATAATGCCCATCCCTCATTTAGTCCACTTCCCACTCACTTAAATATGTTTCTGAAGCAGAGGGATGTGCTCCAATCCTGTGTGCACCAGGTAAGCAGGAGGGTTCCCAGCCTTGGCCACATACTGGAATCACGTGGAGTGCCTGAAGCAATGTTGCTGAAGTCCGGCCCCACCTGCACAGATTCTGCTGTCAGTGGTCAGGGTGCCAGCAATTTCCATGCCCTGCAGGTGGTTCCCAGAGCAGCTGGACTGGAACCTTGGCTTGTCCTGTTTAGTTTTCTAGCACCTGTGGGTCTGAAAGCCTTCCTTCATTTAGTTTCCTTTGCTTTCTGGACCAAGCATTATTCATTCATTCATCCATTCATTCATCCTGGCACATTCTTCTAGGTTTTTGTCTCATTTGGCTCTTCCATGTGAACACTATAAACTCTATAAGCTTGGGCTTGCCAGAGCCCCCTGCTCATCTTCTCTCTCAAGCTGGATAATCCCACTATATGCTATCGGTTCAACATCTATCCCAGGCCAGACTCAATGCCATTGTCCTAATGGCCCCTTTACTCTGCCTTATCTGTGCTGTACCTTCCTTTATTACTGTCCTAATAAACTGCCTGAAATACGGTTTTAGCCACGTTCCCTCAACAAACAATTCTTGCCACCCCATCTAGCAAGAATCATGTCACATTGAAACTCACTCAGCAATTATTTGAGCATTTTAAGATTCTTAGATTATGGACAAGGCACATGGATTTAAAATACGTCCCTCCACAGTATTGTCCTTGGCCTAAGTGGAGAAGGCAGCTGGGGCACGTAATCTGGCTCTGCCTGCTTGGGCCTGGGACTGACTGCAGGGCTAGAATGTCTCAGTGCCCATGGGCAGCACAGGCACTCAGTAGCTTTGCAGTTTAGATGCAGTACCACCACCACTGAAAAGGCGTAGTCCACTTTCATTCAGCTTTGCCTGAAATCATGCCACACATGCCTGTAGCTAATGTAGTTCAAGGTCCGGCTGGAGCAGTCTGCCTCCAAAGGCTCCTGTCTTTGCTTTGGTCACTACAGGGCCTGCCTCCCTGTTTCACCCTCATCCTACTTCGAACAGCCTTAATATGAAACTACATGCTAACAAACAAGCAAGCAAACCAATCACCCAGGAGCTGCAATGGCTGCCAGAGGAAGTTTCCATGGGGCAAAGCATAATGCGGATTGGAAATTGCCCGCCACTCTCTGTAAAACAACCTAGGCAGCACATGGTCCCATGTGGGCTGCTGCAAGCCTCCAAGGGAAGAGCCAGCAGGGCCACCACAACTTAAAGGCGTCCCCTGGGCCACATCAGATGTTTCCATCGTGGTGTATATTTTACCCACAAATCCCACTCCTTATCACTTCTGTTTTCCCCAGCTGAGTTCTGAAGCAATTCAGAGGAAGGACAGAAAAGTAGGCAGAAGAAGGGGAACCTGAGCATTACCCACATCACAGACGGAGCTGGTGCTGGAGGGTATGTCGTAGATATGTGGCCTAGGAGCTTCCTGATTCTGAATGCCTGAGCTGGACAGGTCCCAGCACTCAGTCCCAGAAGAATTTAGGACAGGGAGGAGCCCAGCAGAAGTTTGTTCCCTGTCGATAGCCTTGCCCCTAAAAGGTGGAACAGGAGCATGTGACTGAGCAAGGCATGCTTGGCCCCTCTCTGAAACTCATGGAAGGTCCCTCACACCTCCTCCCTCAGGGTGGACATTGAGGGGACCAGGGTCCAGGAGTGTCCAAATCGAAGGAAACATTAGGAGTGGGGACCAAATATTGCCTCCTAAAAATAAGCAATTCTTGGTTATTTCTGGCAACTGTACTGCAACTTTTGTTGTTGTTCCTGCCCAACTCTTCATTATCAAAAACTTCTTTTTGGAAGAAAGAACAGGCAGAATCGCTGGGCTGTGGTCAAAAAGTTCGAGTACCACTGGGCTCTCTTCATGGAGGCCAGACCCAGAGAGTGGGGCAGAACCTTTCTAAGGCCATTGTCCAAGCCTTTGTTTCCTGTGCAATATGGCCTCACCTTTGTACCAAAAAGAAAAGAAAAAAAAAAGTCCAGCAATTGTTCAAGAGACATTCAGAAGCCAAGAGGTCCTTATAGCTTGGTACTCGGTAGGTGATCAATTTGCTTGTTGAATGAATGGATGAATAAATGAATGAATGGATAGATAAATAAGTGAATGAACGAATGGATGAATGAACAAATTAATGGATGAATGGACAAACAAATGAACGAATGATTTAATGGATAAATGGATGAATCAACGAATGGCTTCTGCACTGAATGGATAGGGCCAGAGGAGGAGCTTGCCCATTTACCATTGGCTTTCCTGCAACTGGCTTTGTCCATGCATTTCCTTTCTCTCCAAACCCTACTCCCACTTTAGGGCTCTTTTCAAATGCTGCTTCCACCACAAAGCCTTCCCAAACACAGGGATAATCCCTCCCAGCCCTGAATCCTATGTGGATCTTTATTATAGCATTTAGTGCTTTCAACTTTCTATGCTGTTAATCACATGTTTCTCTTTTCTCGCCTATGAGTGATTTGAGTGAGGGTTCAGGGTCTGACTTTTTGTTCCTCCAAAGCAGACTGCAGAGGGTCACAGAGCAAAAAGCATTGGTAGACCCGCGCAAGGGCTTTGAGGAGGAAAGCTTAGGACAGGCTGGGAGGGAAGGAGGCAAACCATAAGAGGCTCTTGAAAACTGAGAATAAACTGAGGGTTGATGGGGGGGTGGGAGGGAGGGGAAGGTGGATGATGGGCGTTGAGGAGGGCAATGGGATTGTTTCCCATTGGGATAAACACTGGGTGTTGTATGGAAACCAATTTGACAAAAAAATTTCATATTAAAAAAAATTAAAAAGGCAATAAAAGCAAAAAAAAAAAAAAAAAAAGAGGCTGAGCTCTAAGAGGCCCCAGAGGGGCCGCGTGATACAGCTCAGATCTCAGAGCCAATCAGATTCTCTCCGGAGAGCCTGACCCCCCCCCCAACACGCAGAGAGCCAGCCACGAGGGGGCGCTGGAGGGGGAGCTCAAAAGCCAAGGGGTGTGTGATGAGGGCCCGCGGGCAGGAACGCGTGCACCTGCAGCTCTCGCGTGTGCCACAGCCTCACGGTTTCTTCAGGCCACAGACAGTTCCATCCTAGGCTTATACTTTGCTCAAGCTGGGACTCGATCCCCTGTGTCCAGGCCAGCCTCCAGCTCCAGCCCACCTCCCCCCGGGGCAGCCAGAGTCATCTTTTTGAAACTCAAACGTGATGGTCGCTGCTCTGCTTCAAACTTTTTAATGGCTACCTATTGCCCACCTTCTGGCGTCTAAACCCAGAGGCCTTTTCCAGTCAGCTTACTTGTCTCATTTATTTTGTCTACTTCTGTCCCCTTTTGCTAGATTGTAAGCTCCATGAGGGCAGTGGGTTGTATCTGTTCACTGTCGCGTTTGCAGCTTCTAGCAGAGGCAGGTGCCCAGCAAATACTTTTTGAGTGAATAGGTGAATGCTTAGCCTCTGGCTTCACATGCTGCCAGTCTCTGCCTGTCTTCTTACGCAGTGCTGGCCACACTGAACCGCTTGCATTTCTGCCAGGTGTCTATTCTCTCTGGTCTCTCGGGGCCTTGGCCTGTGCTATTTCCTGGGCCTGGAAAACTCCTTCCCTCGTGTTCAGTTGGCTGACTCCTCCTTTCTGTTCAGATCTTTCCTGGAAAGCCTTTCCCAACCCACCAAAGCTGGCAAAGACACTTCTCTTATGTGCCCGCAGGGCACCAGGCAGCCAACACAGATAGAATACTTGTCATTTATTGAGCCGACGGCCTAGGCTTTTTCTATATATTTTTTCAGACACTGTCTCCTTCACTTTCCCAAACCTATAAGACAGCTAGTAATAATACCCCTCCCAACTTGACATATGGAGAAACTGAGGCTTGAGCAGGTTCAGTTACTTGTCTTGGTTACAAAGGTAGTAAGGGGGGTAGAGACAGGGTTTGAACCCTATTATCTAGCTCTGGATGCCACACTCTTGGCCCCGAAATCGCTTTTCTGAGGGCACTGAAGTTGCTTGCATCCTTACCTGTCTTTTCTAGTGGATTATAGGCTCCTTAAGGGTAGGGTCTTTACTTTATACCCTTTGGCTTTGTCCCAGTGACATGCTTAGCACGGGTTAACTGAATACATGTTAAGCACCCAGTAGGCACTTGGTGAATGAATGAGCAAGGGACAGTGTTAAGGTTTGGAGCACACACGGACCAGGAAAACAGAGTCCCTGTCCCCTACCTCCACATCCATCCAGAAAGCTCATTACCTATTCCTGGAGTGTCTATATGGGCTTTTCCCTTAAGGCCCCGTTTATCTACCCATGTGTGTACTTAGATGCCTCAAAGGAATCCATCCTTACAAATATTATTTGGAAAGCAGAGGTCTATAGATTTCCCAATGTCAAGGATATCAGATGGATGAGTGAACAGGCTACGTGTTCATAGGAAGCGAGATGTTCTGAGGCGAATAAGGAGGTTTTTCTCTGCAGCCAAAGGAGGACACTAGAGTCCTACTGCAGGAATTACTCCCTCCTACACCCAGAGATTGGAGTTCCCTTTCTCGAAGATCTAGTGTTGCCAGGCTCTGTCTGCCCTCACTCCTTCATCCCCTTGTGAAAAGAACCCTCCCAGCCCCGCTTTGAGATTTAGATTTAACATTATCTTCCAACAACAAAGTAGGGCCTGACAGCTTGGTATGAACAGGGAGGGTCACTTTCCGAGTCACTGGCGTGGTTCAGAATGTTTTCTGTTCTTTGGACTTAGACTTTCCTGTTTAAATGTCTGAGAGTCTGGGCACAGGGTGCTTGCTGAGCTCTGACTAATCGGAGCCTGTGATTAAGTTATTTCAGACTCCAATAAAAATATTTTTAGAATAAAGTCCTTTGGGAGTTATGTCAAGTGCTGAGCACACTTTTCTTGGTAAACATTTGAGTCTGCCATGACTTTTTGAGTCAGCTTTTACGCAGCAATGTTCATCCTGAGGAAATTCAGAAGACTTATCTTTAAGGTCATAAGCCCAGGTTGACTTCAGAAGTCTCCTGGAGAGAATGGCATCTGATGATATCTCATGGGCAGTCCTTTGTGTTTTAGCGCATCATTGCCCCCCTTACCCCCACCTCAGCCCCACCCCCGTCATCTTTAAAAGACAAATTCCTGTAATGCACTTGACATTACAATCTGCCTGGAGAGAAAATTTACGAAGAGGTCGTCCTCAGTCTCCCCTTTGCTATTCCACCATCCCCTCAAGCCAGAGCATGTGGTGGTAGAGTGGGGGTGATTTCAGGGAAGTTGGGGGACCATGAGCCTCTTGACCTCCCCATGCTCACTGACAACACTGACTCTAATATTTCCTAAATTACAATTGTTCTGCAATAGCCCAAAGCAGATTCTCTGTTTTCTCCTGCTTAGAAGCAAAGTATGTAAACAAACAAACAAAATCTATTAAACAACTACCATGAATGAGGTGCTAGGCTTGGTGGGGGTTTGAAAGAAGACACACTGACACATTCTGCAGCATTTCCTTGCTCTCCAGGAGCTCATGGAACAAGAGTGGGCATGACATTTCACAGACCGCACCTGCTTCTCCAGGCCACACCAGCTTGTGGGTGCCACCGGCGAAGGGTCCACGATGGCAGCTAAAAGCCTTCTGTAGTCCAGACCTGTATCAGATGGGATGCATGTGTCCTCAAGGAGCAGAAAAACCAATACAGGGCGGTTTGAACCAAAACGGGTGTTTATTTTTTCTCACATTACAGGAAGTAGAGAGGTTTGGCAGCTCAAAGATGTCAGGATCAGTGACGTTTGAATTTTTGACCTTTTCTCATGGTCACAAGATGACAGTTGGAGTGCCAGACGTAGTTCCCACATTCAAGGCAGGGAGGAGAAGGGGAGCCTCTGTTCTGTCTTTACCTTCATCTGGAAACCCTTTCCTGAGCTTCCTGCTACGTCTCATGGAACAAAACGGTCACACGGGCTTCCCTTTTCCTGAGAAAGCCAATCCCAGCCTTGTGCACTCAGTTTTCTACTGTATAGTACAGCCGTGTTAGCAGCCTTTCTTTTCTCACTGATTACAGCCCAGTGTCCTAGCAACCTGGCAACATGTTTCTGTGGGCTGGATTGGAAGAAGGCTGGTGCGGTAACACAGCATGTTTCTCTGCTCTCAGCCCTCAGCAGGTATTCCCACACCTGGATCCCGTGCCCAACCTCCCTTCCTTTGGGGCAGCTCATTTTCCAAGTGAGAATATTATTTTGGAGGGGCAGCCAGTTGTCCTTGATTTGCAAGAGGGTGGATCTGGGGTAAGGCCAAATATTAGCCTCTATGTGCAGTGCAGTAATCCCAGGGAGCTCATGTAAGGGAGACCCAGGTGGGACTGACACCAACATGCATGACGTTCTGGTGAGCACATGATTTAGGCCATGATGCTGGGACTCTCACGAAAGGAGGGAAGCAAGGAAGGAAGGAAGGGAAATGAAGAAAGGAAGAAAGAAAAAAGGAAGGAAGCAAGGAAAAGGAAAAAAGGAAGAAAGAAAAAAGAAAAGGAAGGAAGGAAAAGGAAAAAAGAAAAAGAAAAGAAAGAAAGGAAAGAAGGAAGGAGAGAAACATACAAGCAAAACCCACTAGTTTGTACTGTGGAGAATAGCGTGGTACATGCCTGACACACCAGTGTGCTGTGGGAATGCAGCAGGCGAAAGGCTTGCAGGGTGGTTGTGTGTGCAGGTCGGTGGAGGGCAAGTAGGAAGGGGATGAGGATAGTGCTTGCATCACAGAAGAAAGCGGATTTAGTTCATTCATTCATTCATTCATTCAACAAATACTGACGTTTCCTACCTTAGCCAGCAAGAACAGACTTGTCCACTGCTGTGTGAGAGCTTGTCTCATGATGAAAACAGACGAAGATAATGTAATGAGTATTATAAAGTGTGAGACTGTGGAAGGTGCAGGAAGGAGAGAGTCGTGCTATTGGGAAGGGACAGAGTTAGGGCTGTTCCCTTGCTTAGGGAGGAGTGAGTGGGGTCTTGCCAAGTGGAGGGAGGGAAGGCTGAGCAGTGAGTGGATCTGGAAAGGGATGGCCAAGTTTGGGGAAAGGTGAGTGGTCCTGACATCCCAGAAAGGCAGAGAATAAGCAAGGATTGGGAGAACTATATCCCAGTTTTGTGCCGGACATTTCTCATGTTCTGAGGCTAAGTTATGCTAGAATAACCTGTTAGGTGAGAATTCCCTTAGTTTGGCTCCCCTGAAGGTGAATTCTGGGACAAAGACTTGGATGCAGGTAGTTTATGGGGGAGGTGATACCAGGAAGCAGGAGGGAGGGAGCCTGGAGAGGGAGGCAGGGAGTAAGGGAAAAACATGCAAAGGGTGATTTATGGAGCTCGCCTACTGTGGCCACTGGGGCTCTTGTCCCCAGGATCTCCTGAAAGGCACATAGAAGTTCCCCCATAATGTTTTACTTGAAGGAATGGACACAGATCAGGAGTGAGGGGTCCCTGAGACACCTGCTCAGGTATTATATTCATTCAAAAGGTGAGGGTCAGAAAATTTTAGCCTCTTGTCCCCCCCTTTTTTTTATTGCCAGTAAATGACAGAGCAAGGATTTGAACCAAGGTAGTCTGTGCCTGCAAAACTCACACTCTTACCTCCATCATCTGCTAAAATGGATGTTAGCATCAGTGTCGGTATGATATTTTTCTAACAGTCACTAATTCCTCTAGGCCTAGAAGTAATGCTAAGCTTGCTGCCACCACAGTACCTGCATAAGGGGAGTCACGTCACCAGGAGCCAGCGAGGGACGACATGGTGTAATCTACAGAGCACACTACAGGTCATGATCTCATGGTTCATGAGTCTGAACCCCACGTCTGGCTTCGTGCTGACAGTGCTGAGCCTGCTTGGGATTCTCTCTCTTTCTCCCTCTCTCTCTCAAGGAGGGGCAGAGAGTGCCCCTCCTTGCTCTCTCTCTCTCTCTCAAAATAAATAAATAAACTCTAAAAAAAGAATCTACAGAGCAAACTAGTTGGCCTAACCCAAGCATAAAATAGTGAAAAGGACAATAATAGGGTCTGTGGTGCATTAAAGATGGTCAGGGAAGAAAAAAAAAAAAAAGAGATGGTCGAAAATTCTTTGCAATTTCGCCCAGCAAAAGTGGCATTTAAATCCCCTCCTTCTAAATTCGGTCTTATCTTAGTGACTTGCTTGACCCATAAGATGAGGCAGAGGCAACTTCCTGGGCCTCTCAAAGTTTGTTCTCAGGTATCTCTACAGCTTACAGCTGGGCGTCTTGACTGGAACGCTTGCTCTTGGTGCCGAGCTGCCATATTAGATGCCTAACCTCGCTGAGGTTGCCATGCTGGAGAGGCCCAGGAAAGCGCTCTAGATGAGATTATTATCTAAGTCTGGCCTCCCAACTGCCCCTGCCAAGGTGCCAGATGTAGCAGATACCCACCAGACCAGGCCCCTTCCAACAGAGTGCCACCAAGTAACCTCTTTAGGTGCCACATGGAACAGATGAGTCACCCAACCGCCCATCTTCTTGACCTACAAAATTGTAAGATGAAGTAATATACTTGTTATTTTAAGTTTCTAAGTTTTGAAGTAATTTGTTCCTCAGCAGTAGATAACTGGAAACTCGCCACGACTTTCTGTTTCCTGTAGTCACTGAAGCCTTACCCTTTTTAGAAGGACATGTACCATCTTTACATTTAGGCCCAAATACAACTGTTTCGACTAAGTTCCAAATACACATATTAGGAAATCATGGGGAAAATTTGGGCACCTCTCTCTTTTCCTCTGTGATCCACATCTGGGATTTGGGATCAAGAATCGGAAGAAACTGTCCCCAAGAGGGGAAAGCATGCTCCATTCTCAGCGTTGAATTTTAAGGGGTGGACCTAAGTCTTCTGAGTCAACCTGCAAACATAAGTCAGATGTATCAGAGGCCACCTGAGGAGGTTTCCATGAGCGGTTAGTAGGTACAGCGATGATTATAGATGAGCTTCCTGAGAGAAAGTAAAGCAGAAAGTACAACAAAAATTTGGGGGAATGCCTGCAGCTGAAGAAGCCAGAAGTCTGAGGTGACTAGCCGGGTGCTCAGAAGATGAGAGGGCTGGTTTGCTGAGCTCACGTCCAGGCTTGAGGAGGACTTCCAGCAGGAAGCAGTGGTGTCCCATGCCACAGTGAGGTCCAGGAGACTGGCCATTCAGATAAGGCTATCATCTTCTCCACCTTATAGGCACCCTCGTCACGGTTCCTTATGTCACACAGGTACTGTTGGAAAAAAGACATATTCTTTTACTAATTGTGGAACTAATTTATTCAGGTGTCTCACCTCTTTGGGGGCAAAGGCATGACATGGTTTTGAAATTTTTTCAATAACTATAGCCAGTTGTGTCCTGACATACCCATTTTTCTCTGGCCGTGGATCCCCCGAATGACTCATTGGTCCATTTTCATAACTTTTCAATAATGTTGGGTTATTGGAACAGTCTGGTTCTGATTGCTCATACTTAGTATTGTTCATTAAAAAAAATTAATTTCATGATATATTTCTTCCATTTACCCACTGCTGTGTGGTGTGTGTGTGTGTGTGTGTGTATGTGTGTGTGTGTGTGTTGTGTACTGGTGTATATAGTGAGGTCTGTTATCTTACACCCTCTTTGTTTCCCCTGAATGCACACCTCTGGGTTGGTTGGGGCTGGCAGGGGGACAGAGAAAGCCCTCGAAGATTCCATGGATGCCTGCCCCTGGCCAGGCTGCTCTCTTTTTTCTGCTGGCTGTCACTGCTTTTAGATCTTGTCTTGAACTGGCCTGGGGTCCTTGTGGTGCTTTCTACTAAATGCTGGCTATCTGGAGGTAGGAAGGTACACTGGTTGGTTTCCTGAGGGTCCTGGGGAGGATGGTCTCATTCTACACATTCTCCTGGTTTTTTGTAATAATGTTAGTATCCCCAGTGCCTTGATCTGTTCTGGTTGAAGATCCTCAGCATGGTGGGATCTTCCCATAGCATGCTTCCCATGAAAAGGCAAATCGGGGTTTTTCTGAGCCCTTAGTCAATTCCAGCCATCCTGAAAGGAACTTTCACAAATGTTACCTGATCAGATCCTCTCTCAAGTCCAGAGAGAACAGAGACTGAGAAGGGGAAGTCTGCTCAAGCCACACCCACTGGGATTTTTATCCAGCTCTCTGTTTTCTTGTCTAGTGTATGTAGACCTTGTACACATCTCTACAACCATCACTTGTGCTCTGAGAGCTTCCTTGAGCCTCTTTTTAAAGCTGTGGTGACCCAGAGTTCACATAGTTTTCCAAATACAGCTCAAAGTCGGTTTTAGGCAAACACAGAATGACTGTTTCCGACATTGGTGGTCTTGCTACCCTTTGACTCAGTGGGGCAATGGGTAAATGTTGCCAAGAACTGGACGCAGTGAATGGCCACGTTTCTTCTCAGGGTTATAATCGATAGGTTGACATCTTTATTTTATAAAAATAGTAGAAGTAACATTTCTGGAAGTCATTTTAAGGAAAAGTATAACCACAAATACTCCCAGAGAATTAGAGCTGTAGATTCCTGTCTACTACTTATTCCTTTGTCGGACCTTCTTGAAGTTCAGCAGCTTGCCATTTTATTATCTGGAAGAACTGAGTCATCTGCAAAGTTAGAGATTTCTTTGTGTACTCCCTCATTTTGGATCACGTTGAAGTATTCATTTATCTTGAAAGTTGGTTTTGGTCACTGGGTTTCCTGTTTAGCTTGATAAGTGCCTCCTTTTCTACTGGCTGTATTTTGAAGTCATTAGGTTAGATTTGGGGCAGGTCTGAAGTGTGACCAGAAACCAGATGAGATGCTAACTTCCGGATAAGATAATTTATCAAACCTGGGATTTCCACTCGGGCAAGTCAAGAATGGGCACCATAAGCTTGTACCTTACATTACCATAAGGTAATTTAAATCATACTTACTGAACATACTATAACATACTAGTCACTTGATGTTTGAGTGGGGCAAGGACAATGAAATGGCTATTTAAATATAATTAAAGAAATGCAGAGAAGTCATTCATAAAGAGGAGGCACTCACTAAAATCCCAAAAGGTTCAAGTAGGGTTGGGGTTAATCTTTCCACAACTATAACTGCATATCTACAAGATAGTTTTTAATGGTATGAATTATATTCTTTTGTGTCAACATCATAAAAATTATTTACAAATCTCTACCATAGGGCATTAAGTTGCTTCTAGTTTTTAATTATTATAAACACTGCTACAGTAAACATCCTTGACTCTGCTGACACTTATCTAATTATCTCCTTATGGTAAATTCCCAAGAATGAACCTGCTGAGTCCAAGAGATGTGCATTTCAAGGGATTTAAGTAAAATACCCTCAGAAAGGTACTGCATGCCTACATTTTCACCAGCAGTGATGGAGATGCCTGGGTGTCTCTGTTCTTGACATTGCCAGGAATATATTTTTCTTCTGGAGAAATTCAAGGCCAATGAACCACTAAGCCCAGGAGGCAGAATTCACTGAATAAGTGCTTTTCACAATGCACACTTTGAACAGAGAAGTAGATAACATTCTTATTTCCCTCAATTTCTGGTGTTTTCTTTTTCACATCAAGTGTGTGGGTGGAATGTGCCCAAAGTTTGGAATCAGCTATTTAATGGCTGTGGCTATGATGTCATTTGGTGCTACCAACCCCCAGAGAATCCTCAGCCTATGAGTTTAGAACCAGGATCCACTTGACTGAGTAGGGGGGAGGGGGTGCTTGGAACATGGCTCTGAGGGGATGCTGTCATGGGTTTCTGTGAGCCTTGCCTGCCCAGATGGTCAGGGCTTGGGCAGACAGGTCATTCTAGAGTCAACTTTTCAGGATCTTAGCAACAAAGAGGCAGTTAAGCAACACCTGACCAGGGACAGCTCTCAAATCTTGGAAGAATCCAAGTGCAGATTATTGATTTTAATTGAAACACTAATTTAAAAATTATTTCTGGTAGCAATTTCTATAGCACACATTTACCGAGAGTGGTTGACCAGATGTCTGTAAGATGAAGTATTAGAGATACCAGAGATGAAAGATTTTATCTGTTTTTGCCTTTCTACAACACTCTTTGCTCTGAGATCTGTTTTTCCTATGATCTCTTCCTTGTACCCTAATTAATTTTATATTTAAAAAAGATCTGGCCACAAATTGTAGCCTCAGAATTGTCCTTCACCTCTGGCTGTCCCATCTCCTTCCCAGACCTTTCCAGAATGTATCAGATCAGGGAGATCATGTGGTGGCTAATTAAGCACCAGGCTAGCCTGGGTTCAAATCCTAGCACAGCTAATTGCTCACTGTGTGACATTGGACAGACTCCTTAAAATCTCTATAAGCTAGGAAGATAATGCCTATCTCATAAAGTGACTTTAGAGATTGAATTGAACGGGGTAAAATAATATTGACTGTCTGTCACAGAATAAATACTGCTTAAATTGTCATTATCATCAGATGACACTGATGATGATTTCCAATTCCCAGTCTCTCTGAGCCTAGGTTTTAGAGGTTATTGGATTACGGGGGTTTCTCTGTTTGTTGGTTGATTTCCTAGATTACTGGGGAGTTCTAATTCCCTTTGTCTCTCCCCACGTGCTGCCTGGCCTGAAGTCTCCTTCCGGGCACAGGACCGTCACAGGAGGCACTGATATGTGCCACCCAGACCCAAACCTTGCTTGTGATAATCCCAGCAACTCATTGCAAACTGAGAGTGGTATTTACAGGCTGAACAAATCAGGGAGGGTGTATGAGGGCAGGCTCAGTGGTTGAGACTGAACAGCCTTGAGAATACAAATCTGTAAAACTATTAAAACAAGATACCTTTATTTTTTATTAAAATTTTTTTAAATGTTTATTTTTGAGAGAGAGACAGAGTGCGAGCAGGGGAGGGGCAGAGAGAGAGGGAGACACAGAATCTGAAGCAGGCTCCAGGCTCTGAGCTGTCAGCACAGAGCCCGAGGAGGGGCTTGAAATCACAAACTGTGAGTTCATGACCTGAGCCGAAGTTGCACACTTAACTGAGCCACCCAGGCACCCCAAAACAAGATACCTTTAGATTTAAAATGGGCTTTGTCCACCTGTTTCTGGAACAAGAGAAGCAGGGCATGCCCAGGGATGCATGGAAATTTACAAGAAAATAATACATGACCCCACAGAGCAGGGAGTAACCTCATGGAACATGTTGTCCCCAGAGGTGGCACAAACTGAAGAGGGGGTTTTGCCAAAGATCTAGAAGTCGTAGAGAGAGTGTCATAGCAACGTGTGCCCAGAAATCAGTGGGAACATCCTGAACCTTTTGAGGTTGGCCTCAGGGAAAACAGTCACCCCAGTGTCTCAGCCTTGTGCTCTGCAGACAAGCGCTCCTCAGGCCACTTCACCTTGTCCCTGAGCATCTCTCCTTCCTCTTAGAACCTTGGTCCCAGGTGGTGAACTCCCTCATTTTTGGTTTTCTCTTCTTTCCTAGAGTCTGGCTATGGGCAAGAAAATCATGAGCTCATACTTTTATATAGTTTATACTGAACCCAATTCATTCTTCCAACATGGGATGGGCAGGGAAGCTCTTATGCACCCATTTAATTGAGGTTTGACTACATCAGTGGACTTATGTCCCCAACTCCTCAGTTTCTTCTCATTTCACCATGAGTTTTATCTTGAGGTGTACTGAGATTTTACTAACTGATGAGGTTCATAGTTCTCCATTGTACAGAGCATTTACCTTCAAACAGGTGTCTTCATTGACCGCTGCTGGTCGAGTTTTTGACAACATGATGTGGTCATGAGAGAGAGAGATGGGGGAATTTTCTTAAGCCCCTCAGATCACAAGACTGTTTACTCACCTTGTAGGTGGTTTAGGTGATAAATTGCAATGGCAGGTCATGGGGTAGGTCAAGTGAAAGTAGATGTTACCATGGAAATTTCCACATCCTCCTACATATTATTATTATTATTATTATTATTTTAAGTTTATTTATTTATTTTGAGAGAGTGTGGGGGAGGGGCAAGAGAGAGAGGGAGAGAGAGAATTCCAAGCAGTCTTTGACTGACAGTGTAGAGCCTGATGTGGGTCTCAAACTCACAAACTGTGAGATCATGACCTGAACCGAAATCAAGAGCTGGATGCTGAACTGACTGAGCCACCCAGGTGCCCCCCGCCCACCATATATTATTAAAAGGTTTTTTTTTTTTTTTTTGGTAGCATCAAATAGGAATAAAATGTTTGAGACAGCTGGACTACATTCTGAATGAGAATTCCAGGTTCTTGAAGTAGTGAAAACTGATCTGCTTACTCTAGGGAGACAAAATGAAGATGCTGAAGGAAGTGGTTTCCGTGCATTTCTTTGCACTTAAGTCATTGGACTTAAAGGAAACTGCAGTATGTCTACCTGGCAGGAGAATTCTGCCAAAGGCACTCTTATGAGGTTGCTTGCTTGCTTGCTTTATTTATTTATTTATTTATTTATTTATTTATTTATTTATTATAAGTTTTTATTTATTTAAGTGATCTCTACACCCATTGTGGGGCTCGCACTCACAACCCCAAGATCAAGAGTTGCACGCTTTTCCTACTGAGCCAGCCAGGGGCCGCTAGGCTGCTTTGAAACTGGGTTTGATTTTAATAGTAGTAAAGGCACAGATGTGTGTGTTTATTTTAGTTATTAGTTTGGGCATTGTTTTATTGCATGATGTAGGTTTCCAAGAGCAGAACTCCCGTGACATTTCCCCATGGAAAAAGGGGTTTGACTTAAGATGGCTCAATTTTCGGTCATTGTTCGGGAAGCCAATGAAATGGTGAGGAGGCGGTTGCTAGCAGCGTTTGCCAGTGGTGTGGCTGAGGAGGGTGTTTTGGCCAGCTCTGCAGAACTTTGGCTACTGCTTTGTCAATTAGTGTGGTCAGGAGGTGATCTGGTGGTGACCGCTGCCTCTAGTCCGGGGCTCTGTGTCCTGCCTCTGTGGCCCTGCTGCACTTGATGGAGGGGTGTTTCCAAATCCTCTTGGTAGGAGAAGTAACTTTCTGAATAGTGTCCAAGCCAAAATGGATTTTTCCCCATCTGGTGAAATACCCAGTGCCATGACACCCGCCTATGCAGGTAACATCTAAATGCCCTTTGTCACAGCCAGGGTTCAGGGAGTTCGTATTTAAGCCCGTTTAGTCCAAGTTTAGGCACTGCCAGCTGGGGCTGTGTTCTGCAGACGTGAATGAACATGGAAGGTGTCCCTGAAGAACTTGGCAGGTGATGACTGTATGAAAGGCATGTGGGCCTGGTGGAGTCTGACCAATACAAACAGTCCTGGCTGTGCCTGTGACAACTTTTACAGGTGGAGATTATTTGGGGGCAAGGACCAGAGTGATCACATGTACTTGCTGATTTGTGGAAGAGAAGTGTATTGGCATATATACCAAGGCTGTCTCAGTCTGGAATGTTTCTGAAAGGATGCATTAAAGAACGGTAAATGTAGTTTCTCTGGGAAGGCCAGACGTTTTGGGATGGGAAGGCCGCTACTTTTTGAAGCATTGTTTGACCCGAGGCACATATTCCTTTTCCATTTCATTTACCAAACTGACTCTCTCGAGCTACTAGGGCTAACTGTGTGATCTTAGCCACATATCACCAAACATTGCTGAATTTCACGTTTCTTATTTGAAAAACAAAGGATTTGAGTGAGAGGCCTTTTAACATCTTTTCTATCTCCTTCTGAGGGTTAATTTTAAGTCTGAAGTACTTTAGGAAGTAGGTTGTACCTAGAAGCAACTTTCCATCTGAGATGTTTAAGTTGGCCACGACGCCTGCACCATGCTTTGAAACCCGGCCAACCTTGCTCCACAGAGAGCCAGGACAATGGAGATGTTTAAGATCAATCGCACATGCTCTCTGTCTCCTAACGTGACCAGAAAGGGAGAGTGTGTATCACTTCCAGTAGATCCAATAGATGCAACAGATCTTCCTGTGTGTGTGGATGGGTGGGACTATTTGAATCCTTTTAAGTCAAGCCAAAAACTGGGATTCAGGCCAACAGCCTGAGGAAGCCAGTAGCCTATTTGATCAGGATGTGTGAAGTCTTCTGGGATCTTCCATCAAATGGCCTTGTTTTCAGAAGCTTTCCTTTTGCTGTTCATTGATACCAACGAGCGCTTTGAAAGCCATGGTTGAACGATAGCTGGCTGGCATTCTCTAAAAAACGCTTCCAGAATGGAAGTATTCATGCTTTGCTAAAGCCAAGGAGCTTAAATAAATAGTGATTTCTTCCTTCAGTGGGGGCCTTTAATAGGCTGAAGGTTACCATTAACATTTATTTGAGGCAAACTGATAAAATGGGGTCACTTACAGGAAAGGTGCTCTGATTAAGGCAAAGTTTGGTCTTTCTAGGAGTGTGTCCCTGGGTGACTGATTTGGTGTACATTGAAGGACCTGGCTGGTGGCTCAGGAAAGACTTTACTTAGGGCCACTGCCCTTATGTGAGTGAGGCCACTGAGGTCTTCAGGAGGGTTCACACTGGAGCCAGAAACTTCGTCTTGTTGGTGCCCAGCGGCATTCAGGTTCCCAGGGATAGATTCATTCTAACCAAATTTAAAAAGCTATTGCATTCCTGAATGCCCATTTGTCCACTATAACTGGCACCTCCCTTCCCAGTGATTTATGGAGGTAACTGGGGGTCTGATTTTGGGATCTGAAGGCCTCATAAAATCAATGCCACCAGTAATACAGGTAGAATTTTTCTGATGGAATTTTCAAGCCGTATAGTACTGCCATTAAGAGCATGATTTCTAGACCCAGACTGGCCAGAACTGAGTCTCAGCCCCTATTACATTGGTGACGTTGGAGAGGTTTCCTTAAGCACTTTCTCTGCTTCTGTTTCCCTACCTATGAAATTGGTATCATTTCATCAGCTAATTTCAAAGTTTGGTGTGACGATGAGATATGGCACCTAGAACAATGCCCGGCACATAGGAGGCAGAGGAGTGTTAATGGCCGTCATCATCTAGAGCAGGGGTCAGCAAATTCTTTCTGTGAAGAGTCAGATAGTAAATATTTCAGGCTTTGCTGGCCACACAGTGTCTATCTCAACCACTCAATTCTGCTATTATAGCACAAAAGCAGCCATAGACAGTATGTAAAAAAGTGGACATGGTTGTGTTCCAGTAAAACTTTATTTATGAAAACATGGAGTGGGCAGGATTTTGCCCTTGGGCTGGGGTCTACTGACCTCTCATCTATAGAATTCCTGTGATACTGGAGCACCATGTGATTACTGAATGTGGGCAAGGGACCAAGAAGAGGATTGTTTAGCCTTTATCCCTAAAGTAATAACTCTCCAACCCTTTGGGAGGTTGGAAGAGGTAGATAGGGAGACCGAGGCATTCATTCTCGTAGTGTGAAGTTAGCAAAATCGGATTCCCTTAACCATGACTTCAGTGCTTTCCCCCAACCCTGAGCAGCTCAGTGCTCACATGGATGGCAAGAATCCATCATGTTTGTTTGCGAAGGGATGAGGGACATAAAATCCTACCCAAGGACCAGCTTCCAGTGGGGGATATTGAAGGATCATGAAAAATGGAATCTCCATTAAAAGGGACCTTAGTGGTCAACCATCAGATGCTTCTATTCCCTCAACTACATCCTGTCCAAGGAGAAGTGTGGAGTAAATCCTCAGCTGGCATTGACCAAGAGCATCCTCCAGCAATAGTATCCATAATGGCTGAGGTCAGAACTGCCCTCAGATTTGTAAGAGGTCCCTGCTCTGGGCCCCACACTTTAGAGAAATAAGCAACAAATCCTCAAGTCTTCCTTTTAAATTTAATTTCAGTCTCCTAAGAAATTTTTTTGTAAGTTTGGCCAAGACCTGAGCAAAAAGGGATTATGGAAGAAAGTTGCTTGAGGACTCTTCTGAGCCTGAGGTGGCAGGGCGGGAGCACTGAGTTTGTGTGGGAATAGGAGAAAATCACAGGTCTGCTCTGAAGACCAGGAGAAAGCTGCTGCTTTTGTTTACAGTTGGCTGCCACCAATCGCTAAAAGTAGATGTCTAGGCAGGAGCTGGGTTCCCTGAATAATTATATTTTCTTCCTCCCTTTGGCTGGGAGGATGTGGTTTTGGAACTGCCTAGAAATCCTGAGTCAGAAAAGTAAGGTGTGGTGTGGTCGGGATGGTGGGGAATCCCCTATAATTTTAGGGTCAGGGGACCAACTGGTTGCTGGCCATAGGCCCGGGACACAAATAGGTAGAAATTCAGACATAACATTGCTAGGTGTATATTAAATACCATAGAAATGTCCAGACACATAGTATGTGGTCCCTGTTTGTAGTCTCATTTTAAACCTCAGAAATGTTAGGAGCGAGCCTAGCCAAATTCACAGCACCTTGTGTTCCTGGGTCACCTGGTTTTCCTGGTTTGGCTCCTGAACACGTCCCTTCTAGATATGTAATCAACACACACTTAACTTTAGTCAAAGCTCTCCTGGCTGGCATACACTCCTTTCCCTTAAAGTACCTTTCATGCATCAAATTTTACCCATTTTATGCAGATCAAAGTAAACCCCAAATCACCAGAGTTCTAGTTCAGTACAGTAAAACCTTGGTTTGCGAGCATAATTCGTTCTGGAAACCGAAACAGTGCTTGTAATTCAAAGCATTAATACATGAAAGCAAATTTCAAGCACCATTGGCTCACTTGTGATCCTGTGACATTCAATGTCACATACTACTTGTTTTGCAAAACATCGCTCGCTTATTAAGTTAAAATTTATTAGAAATGTTGCTTGTCTTGCAGAACACTCACAGAACAAGTTACTTGCAATCCAAAGTTTTACTGTACCGTTATTATGTGTGTGTGTAGGAGAAAGAGAGAATACACATATGTGTGTGTGTGTGTATACATATATATATAAATGTGTACATATACATGTATAATACGTGTATACACATAATATGCACACACACATATATTGTTTAGTTTTTTCATTTTGTCTTCCAAAATTGTCTCCTGTATTGTCTGAATATGAGGGGGGCTGGGGTAGTGCGTACATGGGCCATTTATTTGCCACTCTCAACTATTCAGTTAATAGAGTTAAGAGTTTGGAATGGAATGAAAAATACCTTCTCCACAGCTAAAAGAGACACTGCATTAGTTATCCACTGCTGTTTAATAAGTTTTCCTTGTTTGAACAATGACAACTATTTATTAGCTCACAGTCTCTGAGGGCCAGCAATTCGGGAGTGTTGGCTTGGCTGCTTTCTGGCTCAGGCCTTTCATGAAGTTGCAGTCAAGATGCTGGCCAGGGGTGCTGTCATCTGAAGGCTTGACTGGGACTGGAAGTTCCGCTTCCAAGATAACTCATGGCTGATCAGTTGATGCTGGTGGTTGGCAGGGGATCTCAGTTCCTCACCATCTACATGTCCCACAGGGCAGCTTGAGTGTCTTCATAACATGCAGCTGGCTTCCTCTGGAATGTGTGATCCTAAACACCATGGTGGAAGCTACATGCCTTTTATGACCTAGCTTAGGGGTCACCTACTGTTATTTCTGTAGGCCAGTCCTGATTTAATAGTTAAGGTAGAGGGCATAGATACTAGTTAAAGTGAGGATCACCTGGGGAGGGTCATATTGGAGGCTGGCTCCTGCTGATGCTATAACATCCCTGTGTAAGATGCAGCACCTTACTGAATTGGCCCTATCCCAGCCCTATTTTTGCAAACATTGCTCTCTCTGTCCTCTGTATGCCCTGGGCCTACAGATGTTGCCATCACCTGGCTCAGCTATACCTCCTCACTGATGCCTAAAGAAGTCCTTGGGCTCAGGACTTCATAAGAAACACAAAAAGTATTTGATAACCACATCCAGAGCATCAAAAGTCCACGTGAATATGAATAGCGCCCAAATGTATGCACAGTATCATCCTGACATTAACCACTGATACTTCCCCATTGAAGAACTGGCCACAGTCTCTGCCCTAGAGAGCGATGGTGATGTGTCTGTCCTACCCCTGGTCCTCTTCACTGGTTAACCTTCGACAGCTTCTGCATTCCGCACGATCCGCTCCATTTCTCAATTTTAATTCATCTGACACAGCAGTTACAGAGATTCTCTGTATTGCTAAGGATCATCTTTAAAGGACTGGGTCCTACCAACAGAATCCTATGGGCTCCACTAACTGTGTTTCTAGTGTTCTAGATCCTTCTGTTCTCATGCACTCACTCACTCATTTTATTTATTTAACTGTGACTGTGTACACACTGTGTGCTGGGGCTGGTGTGGAGCCCTTTGCTCTCTTGTTGGCTTTTGCATGAAAGGTCAAATACTGTAGGCTCAAGCTGGGTGCTCCTTCATGAGGGGAGGCTCTTCTACAAAGGGCCAGTGAAAGCTGCCTGCAGCACAGGGGGACCAGATTTGAGAGGGCTCTCATGTAGGTGGAGAACAATGTTTTCTGGGCTGATTCTATTGAGTGGACTCTCGGAAGGGCCCTTCGTATTGTTGCATGGCTGTCTCCTCCGTTGTTTCTGATGTTCTAACATCCTAGTTACAGATGCTCAAAAGGTTTGTGGTCTTTGTGGAACTTTGCTCCTTTCTGGATTTTTGATCTCTTCCACAAAGGAGAGTTCTCTGGTCTTCTCCAAGAGTATATTTGCCCTCTGATACTTGTTTATCTGGCCTCTCAGTAGAGAGAGGATTCAAATCTGCTCTTTTTTTTTTTTAATTTTTTTTAACGTATTATTTATTTTTGAGACAGGGAGAGACTGAGCATGAACAGGGGAGGGACAGAGAGAGGGAGACACAGAATCTGAAACAGGCTCCAGGCTCTGTGCTGTCAGCACAGAGCCCGAAGCGGGGCTCGAACCCACGGACCGCAAGATCATGACCTGAGCCGAAGTCGGCCTCTTAACCGACTGAGCCACCCAGGTGCCCCAAATCTGCTCTTTTAAAAAGGGGAGTGGCTGCCTGAAGCAGGTAGCATTGACTGTAATGTGAAGAGTCCGCTGGAAGAGATTAAGGAGGGGCACCTGGGTGGCTCAGTCAGTTAAGGGCCTGACTCTTGATTTCAGCTCAGGTCATGATCTCACAGTTAGTGAGTTTAAGCCCCGCATCAGGCTTTGCACTGACAGCACGCAGAAATGGCTTGGAATTCTCTCTCTCCACTCTCTCTGCCCCCTCCCTGCTTGCATTTGCATATGCACTCTCTCCCTCTCTCTCTCTCTCAAAATAAATAAATAAACTTAAAAAAATTAAAACAAAAAAGAAAGAGATTGAGGAAACAGAAAAATGACACAAAGCAGAAGTAAATACTCAGAAAGAGTGTGCCTCTGGGGACATTCAGAGGCGGGGCAAGCTGCCACACAGGTCTTGGTTAAGAGCCCACACAAGCTCTGGCGTGTTCCTCACCCTGCACTGGGGGCCAGGCACAGAACATCTGGTCTACTGGAGGAGCCCCACCACTCATAAAGCTCTACATGGGGTCAAGGGACAGGGACTAGGCAACTATGTGAAAATGGATGCTCCCTGCTAAGTGACCTGGATGGACAGGGGAGGCCTCTAGAACTCAGGGGGTGATGGTAGCTTGTTCTTGCCTTCAGCTAACTCAGACCTGCAGAATCAGCTCCCAGCTCAGCTGCTAGTGGGAGAAGATGAGCCTCCAGGCCCATTCAGATTTGTCATTTCATCAAGGCCATCATCTCTGGGGTGGCTATGAGGGTCTGCTTTGATGAACTGACAGGTCAGTTGTGTAGGCTTCTCCTGGGAGGGGATGGTATGTGCGTGTGTGTGTGTGTGTGTGTGTGTGTGAGGGTGGTGGTGACCTGTTGGTCCAGAATCATTAGCTTCCTCCCCAGTGTGAACCCTATGAAGACATGAGAATATCTGAGCGCCGACCTTGCTCCCCGTCTGCCAATGGAAGGAGGGTTTTCTAGGCCCTCCCTGCCAGCACGCAAGACCGTCTTTATGCCACGCCCCAGAACAGTTTTTTAAGTATCTAATTACCCAAAGAGGGCTCTTTCAAGGGGGAAAACAAATGAACTACTCAATTCATACATTTAATTCCATGTTCACCATAGGTGCATGGGGAAGGGGAAGTGATCGCATGATCAGCACAGGCCACAGGTTTCCCTGCTACTGGGAGGCTCCGTGCATCTGGCCTTTGACAGCACACGGCTCCCCGTAACCCTTTCAGGTTTTCAGATCAGAGAACCTGCTGTCAACCTAACAGGCAGTTGGCTACCCAGCCACATATGATGGGCACAGACAGACCTGACATTTTTTGGCTGCCCACTCTGATCAGGCATCCAGGCAAACACTCTTCATGGGATCATGTCCTCTGACCGCCTCACACACTCGGTGTCAACGCTCAGTCATAGACAAGCAGCCGGCTTGACTTAGGGGCTCGGTGAGAGTCTTCTGTTAATTTGGACAGCGAGGTGAGGAATCATTCCCCTACTCTTGTGCGCATGAAACATACGTGCGGCCCCAAACCACTTCAGGACGGTTCGTCTCCTTTCCCCCTGCCTCACACCCCCTGACCCCTGGCCATCGGAGACTTCAGTTGTTCTTTCTCCCAGTACTCCAGAGGACAGCCATTTTGCAGGGCGCTTGCCTTCTGGTCCTGCGGTGATGAGTCCCTTTTTGCCACTTGGATTCGACAAGCCCAACCTCGGTAACTTTGTACCCAAAGCCATGATGTAATCGCTGCTTTTCTTTCTGGTTTGCTTCTCGATTGTTCTCAGCTTGGAATCATTTGAGAGACCGCAGCTGATTCAGGCAGAGCACCACCTGAAGGGAATTCTATCAATTTGGCTGGTTTGGGCTTAGCTGCTGTGAGCTATCACCATCTCCCACTTCTGGAGGTACTTCGGGGCAGTTGCACTGGGCAAAGGACACCACATCTTCAGGATGAGTCACAGACAGGGATGTGAGCAATGCTAAAAGCTCAATCAGGGATGGGGGTGGAGAGAGGGACAGAGTTTGGGCTACCATTTTATGGGATATGATCTCTTTTGCCTTTCCCTATATGTATTTATGTAGATGTAAATGTAAAAAATGAAAAAATATCCCTATTTTACAGGTACAGCAAATGTCTCCAGAGTCTGGGGGAGCTGGGGTCAGGCAGAGCCCCTGCGAATCTGCACATCTATCACCCTGCAGGATTAACCATGAACGGGAGGTCCTGCCATTGGGCACCAGGTGGAAGGCAAGCATGTGGGAAGGTAGAAAAGTTCAAGAGGCAGAGTGCTCTGGCAAGGTGAGTGAGATCTGGGTTTGAGTCTGAGCTTTGTGACCAGGCGTGGCTGTGTGACCTTGAACAATCACTTCCCCTCTCTGGGTCTCAATTTTCCCCTCTGTAAAATAAGCGTCACTTAGTGACCCACGAGATCCTTGCAGAACATTCCTTGACTTACAGTCACGGAGCAATAGGATCTGCAGACTCTTGTCATGGGCCATGGGTCATCCCAGTGGCCCAAGTGTCACAGCACCGGGGAGGATGATCACATGGCCTCGGCTCTATTCTGACATGCCAAGGTGAGGATGGCAATGATTCGGGGCTGATACACTTACCAAGTGGATTTTCTTCATCATTTCTAAATGAGACCCGTGGCGAATGGGGCTGGGGACACCCCACTGGGGTCTCTCATTCCAGCTTCTCCCTTGAATAGTTCTCTGACCTTGGGCAAGAATGATTACGTTTGCCCTCTGGGGTTTCTCTAGCAGAATATGTCTCTCGCTGGGTCAGAGTCTGGATGGTGCCTGTGGCAGCGTCTGCCTCGTGGCATCGTTCACGCTTGTGATGGTGACAGATCTCAAGGACTCCGTAGTGAACGAGGGTGACAGAAGAATCCCGGCCCACCGGCAACAGTAGACTAGAATTCAGAGCCATGGTTTCACAGGCGTTTTATTATTAAAACATCTTAGTGAGTGCAAAGTAGCAAATTGATTTTCCAGAAAACATTTGATTTTAGTTGCTTGGACGTGTTTTTATAGCTTAACAGCAATAAACATTTTTCTCTTCTTGAATTGAACAGTTGAGTGGGTCCACTGAGCATTCTGTGTTTTGGAAATGTTTCCTTTGGATGGCATTCAGAGCAGCAAAATCCTATTATACATCCCAATTTGGAAAGCCCCTGTTTGACTACTTTTGACCAAGGATTAATTTTGCATTTGTATTGAATGAGCCGGCAACTTCTCTCACTGACATGTTTATAAAGATAATATTTCAAGATTTCTAAGTTACATGTTTTTCACTTAGGTCATTTTTGTTTTCTTTTTGAATCATAGTCAAAATATACACATGAACAAAAATATAAAGCTTTTACATATAATCTCACTCATAACTAAGTTCTTTTATTAGTAATTTTTTTTTATATGAACAGCTTTTATTGGGTAGCGATACAAGTATGCCCAATGCCTCTGGAAATGCCCCAAACTTCTCTTGAGAAAGATCTATTAGTAGTTTGTTTGTTTGTCTGTTTTATTTGCAAGTGACAACTTATCTCAAAGTAGCATATGAGAGAGGGAGGGGGAGAGAGGAAGAGAAGAGAGAGAGAGTCTATTGGTTCAAAAGACAGTGAAGTTAAGTAAAACCCAGGAACAGAACAGCATCAGGCATGGCTGAATCCAGGGGCCATCAGGATGCCTTATCTTTGTCTCTTGAATGTGTTCCCTGCATGTAGGCATATCAGCCACGGGTAGCTCAAGGTGTACGTTATATTTGCACAGCAATTCACATGAGAAAAGATCATTTTCTATGATATTTCTGTTCAGCTATGTCCTATGATCCTCTCTGGGCTAGTCACTGTGGTCATGAGCATGATACAATCTGATTGATCAGGCCTGAGTCACATGTCCTCATTCTTTCCACAGCTCATAAAGTGTTCTTCTTTGTATCAGTTTCCTTATTTCTTAACATAGTGAGAAGAATATTCTGGTTTGTTTCCGAAGCCTGTCATGTAGGTACATTGTTTGGTGATTGCTTTCCATCATGTACTTGTTTCCCTGGGACTGTAGCATTGTGCTACGATTACAGGTGGGTATAGACACATGTGGGGTCAATAAGATGTTTGGCTGGTCATAAACTCAGGCAGGCCCTGAATCTGGTCCCCACTTTCTCTTCCTCTAAGGATATCTGGAGAGCTTTCTCCCTTCCTGAGATTTTTAGTCCCTATGGTGAATTGCATCCAGAGCCCAAAGTAGAAAGTTAGGTCAAAATGAAAAGCTTGGACTTGATTCTTGAAGACTCACAAAGCCTTACAGTGTGTCTCTTATTGGCCCAAATCAAGGGCTGGTGTCTTCCTATGAAACATGGTGGTCATTTGCATCATTTAACTTCTGTTGGGCATCATACTGTTCAGATGAATGGTTTGTCCGATACAACGGCTGTGGTGGAAAGTGATTCTTTTTCCTCTTCAGAAATGAGGGTGTGGAATCACCAGGGACACCTCCCTTGCTAGGAAAGCCCCTTGAGAACTGAAATGAGTTACCACTTTCTCAGGGCTATGCGGAGAACTCAGTGAATTGGTATTAATCAAAATTCCCCTTTTTTTGTGAAGTTTTCCTTCCAGACCCGGAAACAAATGACTGGGAAAAAATGAATAACATGATACCTTAGCTATCGAAAGGCTTCAAATGATCCCACATGCACTGCTTCACTTTGAGAGACAGACAGATGAGCTTATACTGGGTTTGTAGGTGGAGAGGCCGAGGTGTCACCTGACCCTCTTGTCCAATGTCACATGCTGGCTGGGGCCCCGCTGGAACCCTGACTCCTTCTCTGTGTCTCCCAACCTCAGACAGAGTTGCACACAGCTTCAGTTGTAAATTTGGGGTAACTTATTTTCATATCCTGCTTAGGAAACCAGACTCCCCCCATCCCCCCACCATAAACTCACCTGACCAAAAGGAGTTGCAGTTTTCTTTGCTTGCACAGGCCTCATAACCTCTCCACAGATCTTCTATGCCACGTTCCCTTGTGTACTCCAGAAAAAATAATCACTCCCCCTGTTATCAAATGTCCTTTGACCTTTTTTCAAGTACACATGACCTGTTTTCCTTCTCAAACAGCTCTTTGAAGTTTGTTTGCTTATGAGGGCAAGGCCTTCCCTCCCCTGTGGGTCAAGAGCAATTACTGGAAGGTTGGTGGGAGGGGGTTCTTGGCTTCGTGTATACATAAACGTGCATCTATGAGCAGCTTGGTGTTTAATGTTCGGGAACTGGAGCCCTGGGGTCAGAAGAAAATGTACAGGACATCTCAAAACATGGAAGGAAAATGCGATGCTACTCTGGCTGAAGTCAGGGAGGGAAGGCAAGAGCCTGTGTGCCTCCAAAGCACATCAAGGAACCCTAGGGTTCCTCTGAACACAGAGGAGTCTCTGTAAGAAGTTCTGCTTGTAAAAGCCCGTAAGGCCCATGGTGGGGGGTTACCAGCAAAGATCTGCCCCTCGCCAGGGTCCTTCCAGGAATATGCATTGGCTGCACATGCCAGCAGATTCCCTTTCCTCCCATCACTTTCTCCCCACCAGCTAAGATGGTAGGTGTCAGGGTAATCAGAAGATTATGACTTGACCCCTTTCCTCAAAGAACTTATCATAGCGTTCCATGCATATTTGATGAATAGATGGGAGAACTTCCCTTCTTGAGGGATACAGAAGCCAAAAAGTATGCCGAGAGTCCAATCCTCAGTAAGAGACACATTTGACATTGCACCCAGAACATACGTCCATATAGAGGGATGCCACTGAAAACCTGGGTATATTCCATTCTCTTTCTTGTATTAAAAAAAAATGCCAGGAGTGATCCACTAAAGTGTTTTCATAACCCATTAATGGGGTCCTGCTCTGGAGAATACCGGTGAGGGTGTGCTCACTGATCACACCCCACAACTCACAACTGGGTTACATTTAGGCTTCTCCTGCTGCGTCAAGGGTCGGCAAACTGCGGCCCTCAGGCCAAGGGCCACCTATCACCTGTATTTGTATGGCTCTGGGGGTAACTGGTGAGCACTGTGAAGCCAAGGTGATGTGTCCTCCCCTACCCTGTTCCCCACTCTGCTCCCAATGTGGTTGGGCACTGCCCAGTCTGGGAGCTGGAGCCTCAGTGACCTCTCTTCTAGGGGGCTGCCTGAGTGCAGGAGGAGAGGGTGTGGGGTATCAGAAGGGTCTCAGTCTCCTTCAACTCCCCCACCGCGCTGATCTGACGCACAGGTTGCTCTTCTTCCCGAGACTGTCTCCAACAGACGCATCTGGGCCCAAACACGTGCCTGCCTTCCGGAGCAAATATATATTTGCTTCCTGGCCCACAACGTCTAAAATACTTACCATCTGGTATTTAATAGGAAAAGTTTGCCCAACACAGTGCTATCTGGTGATTGGCTGCGCATGACACAATCCTATAAAAACTCATCCACTTTTAATAACAGGAAGCAGTAGTATTAGCTATCGCCTATTGAGGCTCAGAAAGGTTAAGTAACTTGCCAAAGGTCACACAGCTAGTAAGTGGCAGACGGGGACTCTGCGGTGATGGTTTGGCAGGAGAAGAGAGTGAACCATGGAACTGATCCTCTGCCATGCTGACAGCATGTTGGCACCCCAGCTTCAGATCTCCAGGGACCACCCTCGCCCCAGAACTGCAGGGGAGCTGTCTTCTGCCTCTCCTCAGGAGCCCTGCTCTGGGGTGGCTGCCAATGCTTCTTTTTAATTATCATGGTCCTAGATCAGGACACTGTGGCCAGAGCCTCCTTTCCGTTCAACATTTTCTTTCCTGTGTGGCTTCCCAGATTCGGGGGTTCCTCTGTGACTTGGCTAACTCCCCTCCGGAAACTTAGGTTTCCTCTTAAACATCACCTTGTGGTTCAGGGAGGAGACCACTGTTTCTAAAGCGGCGCCCTGCTCAATCTCTGGTGCGTCAGACTTGACAAGCCCCCTGCCTCTTGTCTACCCTGACTCATCCTTCCGGAGCAAGCACATCTCACTGGGCATCATCCAGGAATGTGCTCTTAAGTGCATTTTCCAGGAATCAGAGCTCACTGCTCTGAACACCCAGTTTTGGAAATTTGTAACTATTTTGCATGTCTATCTTTGTAAAATAAATTACACGGTGTCTTGTGTTCTTAAGCAGAACTCATCGTGCACATTTGATCGTTCCCTGAAAACTTAGTAGACCCATTAAAAGCATGAGTTATTGTCTGGGCTGTGGCAGAGAGGCAGCAGAAGGTGGTGAATTGTCTGACTTTGAGAGAGTTACATAAAATCTTGAAGTTTCTGTTTCCTTCTCTGTGAGATGCGGATGATACTATGACTGACCCGGTAGAACCAGGTGAGGCGGGGTGGAATGAGATAATTCTCGTAAAGCCTTTGGCAAAGTGATCGGCACATAGTGTGCTCCCATGGGGTGATTGCTGTTATGATTTCAAACGTCACCTCATCCTGGGGAGTAGTTCTCAACCCTGATCCTGCACTAGAGTCCCCTGGGCAAGTTTTTCAAGCATGACGCTGGGGCCCCGCCCCAGATCAATGGAATCAAAATCTCGGGGGTTGCTTGTGCTCCAGCATTAATGCTTTTTGTTTGGATATGTTTGCATCTATGCCTGCTTCCCCCCTGGCCTCTCTCAGATGCAGCCGGAGCTGGGGACCCACGCTTTGAGATGTGTCCAGCTATTTGCTCCAACACTAAATAGCTTGCTCCTATTGAAACATTTGAGAATTTATATGTATTTTTAAAGTTTATTTATTTATTTTGAGAGACAGAGAGAGGCAGTGAGAGAGAGGGAGAGAGAGGATCCCAAGCAGGCTCTGTGCTGCCAGCGCAGGGCCCCACACGGGGCTCCAACTCGTAAACCATGAGATCATGACCTGAGCTAAAACCAAAAGTTGGATGCTCAACTGACTGAGCCACCCAGGCACCCCAGAGAATTTATGTTTTTATTTCAGAGCTTTTCTGCTTCTCTTAAGAGCAGCTAATAGTTATTAAGGGCTTTATGAGGTACTTTGCTTGCCTTGATCAACCCTTCCCTGCACCTGACCTAGTTGCAGGCACCCAGGGAGCACACCTGAAGGAGGCACTCACTGTCAAGGCCTTGCAAGTGCTGGCCGTGTGCAATGCCACCATCAGTTTTGGGCCTTGGGTACCTGTTTGCCTGTCCCAAGTCCCTGCCCCACCCCACCAACCACTCTATTTCCCGCCCCCTTCCTTCTCTGTAGGGACTGGAATCTCTGTCTGTTTTATTCCCTGATACAGAACAATCCTCTAGAACTGTGACCGAACACAATAGGTGCTCATCCATACACAAGCGAGCGAGTGGTACCCATAGGAACCCTGTGCCTTAGTTTCCATCACTATCCATCATTCCTCTTTTACCGATAGGGAAACTGAGGCACAGAAAGGCTATTTGCCCAAGGTCCCCAGGAAGTGGCAGCTTCAGCCTGGGCCTGAGGTCTTGTCACTCGCACATGGCTTCCTGATTCTATCCCTCCCACTGCCGGGAGAAGCTCGGCTCCAAAGCTTGTCTGGTCCAGGAAACCAGTAATCACGTTTTAAAAAAGAATTGGCTGATAAGTAACTAAGCCCTGAATACCTAAGAAATGTTATTTCCTCTCCTCTTCCTGACAGTATAAGCCCAGCTATTATTTTTCGACAGATAAAACTGATAGCCCAGAAGAGTCTTGAAGTGTCCTTTCCTACTCTGGTCACAGCCCAAATCCCAGGCCCGCTGCTGTCCACAGCAGGGGCGGCAGACCCTGGGGGTGCTGGGAGTCCACACCTGCTGCCTCCAGCTGCTTCTGATCCCGCCACAGGGAAAGGTGGCAGGAAACACAAACATCTCAGAGGGAGAGTTAGGGCCCCCGAGAGGGGCGGCTGCCCCTTGTCCCTCATGGGTATCCGGCCAGGGTGGGGGTCCTGTGGCACGTGCGCGTGCACACACAGAGCAGGGACGGGGGCTCCGGGTCAGGTGGGCAGGGCCAGAGGAGGGACTGCGAGGACAGTGGGGTAAGGAGCTCAGTGCATCTGAGGCGGAGGACTGCTCCCAGAAGGGAAGGCTGAGTCAAGGGGGCAAAGAGCTCCTTCTTTCTGAGAAACCAAGTAAATTCTGAGTCATGGCACACTCTGATCTTGTGTGACAGACTTACCGCCATGCTAGGTTTCAGGGCTTAGGGAAGCAACCCTACCTGGTAGCTCCTTCCTCCGAACCCATGTCCCTTGGGAATTGTTTACCGGATGCACGGGTGGGCATCCGTTCCCCAACTAAAAACAATACTCTCGCCTTAGACTTCTCTGGACTGTGATTTTGAATTGTGGGTTTCTGCTCCTGCCTAGTTTTATTGCGAAAAATCATACGTGATCTGTACCTCAGAATTTTGTGCCTGTTCTTTCCATCTCCACAAGGAAGTTTGGTGAGTAATGATATAGAGACAGGGGCAAGACTGTTTGGACTCTGAACTTGCTTCCAGAAAACTCTGCCCTGGGAGAATCTGATTACATAACTCCCCAGCGTGCCAGGTTTTATTGATACACACCCGGAAGCAAGAACCCTACGGTGTCCTATCCTACAGAGTAGCTTGTTTCTAATTGTTAGGACCCATTGCCTGTCACTGAGGGTGGGACTTCGTATTGAACTTCTGAAGGGGCATTAGGCTAGGTCTGCACAGCACAGAGTGAATGGAGTAATTAGGGCCACGCATGTTTGTGGAGCGATGTGAGTATTGGACCGTGAGAGCCTGTGGGCACCTCTCTCACCCGGACTGGTGCTCTCGTCCCTGGTCTGAAGTGGGTCATGGGGTACACTGGGGGTTATGCTTCCAGGAAGCCTGCCTGATAGGGAGCAAATATGTCCTGCAGAGAGCCCCAAGGACAGTTTTGTCCTGACTTCGGTTAAGAGCAGAGATCATGAACACGGGCCACTGTCAGTAGTGTCACAGGACGCAAGACCACTGGCTCCTGGACCGCCCTCCCTCTTCTCCATCTTGTCCTGAGTGATGGATGGCCTGGCTACTCACCAAGTCAGCACTTCATGGTTTACCCAACTTCCTAGTGCTCTTAATCTTACAAAATGCTGCTGCATCTGCTGCCAAAACATACATGTGTGTTTTTCCCTATGCCTCCACTGCCTTAACCCAAACCCCATCATGCCTTGGGGTTGGGGGACCATCGTCCCAGCCTACTAACTGGTCTCCCTGCTTCTAGTTTCACCTCACTCCAGTCCTCTCCTGACTCTGTGGCCGGAGCATCTTTCTGAAGCATGGATCTCTTCCCAGCCATTGCCAACAGCAGTGGCCCCTGACTGTGCATTACCCTGCAGCACAGGGAAGGTCCCACTCAGAGGGAGTGCCCTCTCTCTCTCTCCCTTAAGAAAACATAGCAGCCTGCACATGAGGAACGAGACATTGCAGGGATCTCCTTGACTGAGTCCCGATTAGTAACATGCCACTTGTATGCCACAGTAACACTACCCAGCTGCTCTTTCCGTGAATCAGCACATCATGATTGAGCAACATTAGTCTAGAGGCAGCGCCCGTGAGACTTTTCCCAAACTCTTCCGGACCTACCTTTCAGATCTCGTTTTTCTCACAGTGGGCTCCTCCCAACCCCTTCTGTGCCATTCTGCAGCCCACCATTCTTCCTGTGCTTCCTTGCACGTATGGATGGTCTCTGCAGGAGTGTGCTTCCTCCTCTTTCCCGGTCGGCACGGTTCCTTGACTTTTCTGGCCCAGCCCAGTGACCAAGGCTCCTTTCACCCCCTTGGTGTGCATGCTTGTTACAGTGTTTTATGGCATCATGTTCTATTTTCTCATTCTGATTTTGTAAAAATCAACTCGTTTAAGGTATAATCTACAAACAGGAAAATGCATCCATTTTAAGCGTGCAGTTTGATAAGCTCCGACGAATATAAAAACCCATGTAACAACCACCACAGGCAAGATATAGGATTTCCAACATGTGGAGAGGTTCCACTGTGCCCCTGCCTGGCCACCACTGCCCACCCCAGCCCTGTAAAACCACTGATCTGATTTCTATGATTTCTGATTAGCTTTGTTTCTCCTGGCGTGTCATATACACTCAGCATAAGGTTGTGGGGATCCATCCACGTGTGTGTAGGTCCCTCCTTTTTCAAGAGCACTTTTCCATTGTACAAATATGCCCTACTTTGTTTGCCAGCTTTCCCACACCTGAGCTTTCCCCAGTTTTTGCCTGTTGTGACTAAGGCTGCTATAAAGTACAGGTCCTTGGTGGGCACATGGCTTTATTTCTCTTGAGAAAATATCTAAGATTAGACTCGTTGGGTTAAAGGGTAGTTTATAATTTTATAGTTTATAGTTTTATAAAAAAAGTATCACTTTTCCCAAAACGGTTGCTTCCCGTATGTTCCCATGAGCGCGTATGAGGTTCCAGTTGTCAATCTTCGATTTTAGCCATGATGTGCAGTTCTAGCTCATTGTGCTATTTTGTGTTTCCCCTTATCACACCGTATTTTAATTATTTGTTTAACAGTAGTTTCCACGCCCCCCCCCCCCCCACTCCAACCCCCATCAGACTTCAGTGTAGGGATAGCTACAGTCACCTTTGCTGGTCCAGTGAACATATTCTGAATATCGACAGAGTCTCTGCTTCTCATTCAAGCTGGGACATCCTGAGAAGAGGCTACATTAGCACCAGGCAGGGTGACCAGCTGTCCCGGCTTGCCTGGGACTGAAGAAGTTCTTGGGCCAAGGGACTTTCAGTGTTAATTCTGGGTCAGTCCAGCAAACTGGGATGGCTGGTCACCCAGGGGATGTGGGTAGCTGCTGGATAGGAGGGTGACATTACACCCAAATGGAACTTTCTTTCTCTGTAACTGATCTTAGTTCATGAATCCCTACTTGTGCAGATGTTGGAAAAATCCAGTCTTTCTAATTGGAGAGAACTCAGGCCCTCTCAGTCTCACATGTTTCCTCAAGTATTTAGACCAGTTCAAGATTCTCCACCTGCCTCTTCTCCCCTGTTGTCCCAGTGCTGCCCACAGTGGATGCTGGCCTGTGATGCCCGTCGACCTGGTCATTGGGTGTCCTGCTTTGTCCCTGGTCTCATGAGGCAGGTGCTTTGTGGGGAAGGGTGGGTAGCCAAGGAACTTATCCGAGCCCACTGAAGCTACTGGAACTCTGAGGCTTCCCTCAGGCCTCCTTTACCCCAGCCCCCTTGCTCCCCGTCCACAGGTTCCATGTTGGAGGTAGGGCTTCAACGCGAGATTTGTCTGGGCATCAAGATGCAGATTCCTCCTGGCATCCCTCCCATGCCATTTCCACTGCAGTCCCAAACCCAGTCATATGTCCTCATACTTCTTGTGTTATGTGCTGGTTCAGATGTGTACTCCCTGTCTGGTTTATGACATAAACTCAATGCCCCGGGCTTCTAGGCTTTGGGCTTTTGATTTATTAGGATATGTTTCTTGAATTACAACAAATAAAAGCAAAAATAAAAACAAAACTCTGTTCTCACTCCAGGGCCAGACTTAAAAGTCAAGGCTTCTAGGATGCGCGCTTTGACAATCAACCTGGTGGCTACATTGGCACCTGCCTTCTGTTAGGGTGGCAACCAGGGAAAGTTGCCTGCTCACAGGGAGGGTGGCGGGCACAGGTGAGGACAGGAGAGAGAGATGGTTTGAAGGCTTCTTGGAAAGATGAACTGAAGATTGGACTTTAAAGGGAGGGTAAACTCTGCTAAGCAGGCAGAGGGCCAGGAAACTCATTTCGGCGAAGGATCCCAGCATGAACACAAGCACAAAGCTGGCTGAGCCTGCAATGTGGGGACACTGATAAGGCAGCCTGACTACAGGGGAGATGTGCTTCTAGGGGAGATAAGAGTGGAGGGTGGTTGTGCAGTTCCTTGGAAAGTTCACCTCAGATCATCTGCTGGTTTCCAGTAGGCAGAGCGGGACACCAAGGTTGGCTACCCCTCCATTCCCAGTGTCTTATATTCACAGCATGCCTTTCCTTGACAAAGCATTTCACCTCAGCCTTGACCACCATCCCACAGAGTGGGTGTGATTGTCTCTATTGGTAGAGAGGAAACCAGGGCCCAAGTCATCTGCGTGAGTCCCAGAGCAAAGTCATTCGGTCATCCCACAAATATTTGTTGAGTGCTCCTGTGTGCCAGACGTGAGCACCATGACATTTTGTTTCTTTCGTACTTCATAAACATTTCAAAAAACCCAATAGAACATTGCCCCCTTGTGTGAAAATTCATGGACTTGGATGTCTTCCCTGAGTCTCTGTAGCACACATGATATGCATGGGAATATTTCTGAAATTACCTACGCATACATAGATGTGCATACATCTGGGTAAGACAGCTTCAAAGCCAAGCCTTGTTCAGCGTTTCATTTAGAAGAGCTGCTACCCTGAAAACCAATAATAACTGACAACAATTTAAAGCTTTATTGAAGGCCCTTCAAAAACATCAAAGTTGGGGCTCCTGGGTGGCTCAGTGGGTTAAGTGTCTGACTCTTGATTTTGGCTCAGGTCGTGACCTCACAGTTCTTGAGTTCGAGCCCTGTGTCATGCTTTGCAAGGACAGTGCAGAGCAGAGCCTGCTTGGGATCCTCTGTCTCCCTCTCCCTCTGCCCCCCCTCCCCCTCACCAACTCACACTGTCTCTCTCTCAAAATAAATAAATAAACTTAAAAAAGATCAAAGTGTGTGTGTGTGTGTGTGTGTGTGTGTGTGTGTAACATTCATCATTGTAAAATGAAACAGAGGTGTGAGCTGGGATGGAAAGAGGCCTTGAAGCCCGCTCAGAGCCCCAGGCTGTTGGTTTCTGGGGACACTGAAGCCCTGACTGACCTGCTTCTCAGTTCTCCCACCCCTGAAGAAGGAAAACTTGGCCTGGAGTAATCCCGGGGATGTGGCCCAAGACTCCACTCATTGGCAGCTCTTCACTTTTATTTTTTTCATATTGAAAACAGGAGGTGACATCCAGTTAAGGAAAATTCCAAGGGATTTGTCTTGACTAATCCTCTGAAAAATGAGCGGAGCGGCCAAATGATTTTTCCGAGGCTCCTTTACAGCTGGTTGGGTGAATGAGTCCAAGATTCCCTTAAAGGGCCCCTCCTGTTTCCCTGGGGCTGTGTTTGTAACCGTGTTATTTCCAGGGTCAGGAGCCCCAGCACAGCTCCTGAGCTGGGCTCAGGGAGCTATTGCTGCTTCTAGGGTGTTTGAAGCCATATAATGTCAGAGCTCACTGGAGTTTCATTGAGCTCCAAGCAAAAATAAATTTCAGGAAGGGCTCCCTTTACTCCAAGAAAAATGAAGTAACAAGATTGGACATTTTGTGCCAGGCTCTGTGAGGGGATTTCTATTTATTTTTATTACTTCTGGAGATCAAGACACATGTTCTATTTCAAGGCAGACAAGGAACTGGAGAAAGTGATCAAAAGCTAAATAAGCATAAGGTTATGCAAATTGATCTTATGTGAAAACTAAGATATGTGGAGACTATGCCCTTAGCATCTGTTACACCTTAACTTTTTAAATGATGGTATCCAGAACACTTCAGAGCTCTAAAGCTGAAATATATGTTCAGACATATATACACACATTAAAGTAACAGGTATTTATTGCTAAAGCCTTAAAAAAACAGTTTATATAGGTAGAAATAAAAGCTTTCTCTTCCTTTATGATTCTAATCTATCACTCTCTATATAGATTAATTTATTTTTTTAACTACATGGGTGATACCATGCATATGATACCCTTACGATTCTAATCTATCTCTCTACAGATTATCTTTTTAACTAAATGGGTGATACCATGCATATGATTCCCTAGCATTTTCCTTATTTTTTTATTTTTATTTTTTTAACATTATTCTTTTTTTTTAATGTTTATTTATTTTTGAGACAGAGAGAGACAGAGCATGAATGGGGAAGGGGCAGAGAGAGGGAGACACAGAATCGGAAGCAGGCTCCAGGATCTGAGCTGTCAGCACAGAGCCCAATGCGGGGCTCGAACTCACGAACCATGAGATAATGACCTGAGCCGAAGTCGGGGGCTTAACCGACTGAGCCACCCGGGTGACCCAGCATTTTCCTTATTAATGGAAGTCTGTGCACAACAGTGGTGATACAGCTCCCTATGCTTCTTATCCTGAGCACAGTATTTTATTATATGGCAGTGCCTTTATTTATTTATTTATTTATTTATTTATTTATTTATTTAAAATTATTTATTGATTTATTTTGAGGGAGAGAGAGCGTGTGTGTGCGCAGGGGAGGGGCAGAGAGAGAGGAGGAGAGAGAATCCCAAGCAGGATCTGCACTATCAGCACAGAGCCAGATGCAGGGCTCAATCCTACCGCCATGAGATCACAACCTGAGGTGAGATCAAGAGCTGGACCCTTAACCGACTGAGCCACCCAGAGGCCCCTGTGCCATGATTTACTCAACTACTTCCCTACCGATAGCTATGTCGTGAGGTTTTCAGAAAGTATCGGAAAGTGACTCAAACTGGCGTAGACAGTGAAGAGATTTCTTGGCCTACGTAATTGAAGTTCATGGAAAAAGTAGCTTCCAGATGTTAATCCAGTGGTTCCAGCTTCACTGGTTATCTTGTTATCTTTGGCATTTCCTCTGATGTGCCCTCCTCTGCAAGTTGTGTTTTGTGGAAGCTTGCTTCCCCTCCTGGTGGGAAATGACTGTTGTAGCAGCACCCAGCTTTACAGTCTCACATCAGGGTTATGAGGGAGAGAGAGAAGCTGTTGCCTTGCATGCCAGGCAACGAGTTTTGTGATTTACCCCAGTTGGACTCCTCAATGCATGTGTCCCATGGCCAATGGCCAATGGCCAATGACTGGCCGAGACTCTTCTTCCATGGAACCATTTGGGCCATGCCTTCCCCACAACAGACTCGTAGCATCAGTCCAAAGTTTTCGGAGTTGCAAATGCTGTTAAAAAGCAATAGCTTTGTACTATACACATAGAGCTGTTTACTTGTGCCACAATCAGTTTAGATAAACTTCTAGAAATAAAATGGCTGGGTGAAGCAGAATGCAACTTCAAATTTTTGCGTGATGGTGACGCTTCATCCTCCAAAAAAGGTTTTAACAATTTATGATCATGATAGCTGTGCCTGGTTCCTTTTATCTCACTCTCTTGGGTCTTAGAAATCTTTTAGTGTTTGCCAAAACAAGTTGTTTTCCGGCTATGTTAATTTACATTTCTTTCATTTTTAGTAATCTCAAACATATTTTTCATGTCTATGGGCTGCTTATTTCCTTCTGCAGATTGTTTATGAATCTGCTTTGCCCAGTTTTGTCTTGAATTTGTGGGAATTGTTCTCACAAGCATTAACCCTTTGTTGGTAACACACGTTGCCAACATTTTCCCTAAGTTTTCATTTGTTTGGCAAACCTAGTGTTTTCCCAACACTGTCTTTTCTATATGAAAGTATTTCTCTTTTACGTGGCTGAAATTACATGTCATTTTCCTTCATAGCCTCTGAGTTTTAGGCCATGCTGAAAAGTCCTTCCTCTGTTGAGGATTATAAGAAATTCTCCTATATTTTCTCCTTTATTTTTTATATCTTGCTTATTTTTATTTTTTTAGTTTATTTATTTTTTTGAGAGAAAGAGAGAGGCAGAGAGAGAGGGAGAGAAACAATTCCAAGCAGGCCCCTTGCTGTCAGCACAGAGCCCAAGGCGGGGCTTGAACTCACGAACCATGAGATAATGACCTGGGCCGAAATCAAGAGTCAGACACTTAATGAGCTGAGCCACCCAGGTGCCCCTCTCCTTTCTTTTTTAATTTCAATCTCTCATCTCTCTAAAATATGCTTGTTGTAAAGAGTGCGATTAGCAGTTGGATTTGAATCTTTTTCTGTCTGGCCCTCAAGCCAGGCCCTCTGTACTGCCCGCCTCCCTCAGACAAGCCGGTCTTCAGTCTCCTGGCCGGCTCTGCCATCCAATAGGTTAGCCTCAGAGCCACACACGCACTCACATGTTAGGACAAGATCAGGGTTTGTCATATAGCCCTGGATGTGCCTAGAAATAGTGTCAAAGAGCTTTCAGGAGGATGTTCTCACAGTGCAGGGACTGAGGGAGTACCCTTCCTGGCCAGTTTTGAGCTTGTACTAAGTAAAATGGGCTGGTTGGTCTGTTTGGAAACAGCCCTGGGCCAGTAGGCATAAAATTTCCTTTTTTCTTCTTGGGTCTGGAATATCATGAAACCTTCTCAGTCTCCTTGTTTTTTCCTAAACATTCTTGTTTGATCCAGGCATTAGGTCTGGTGGTTCTCAAACTTAAGAGTGTGTGAGGATTGGGGCACCTGGGTGGCTCAGTCCATTGAATGACCGACTCTTGATTTCAGCTCGGGTCATGGTGTCACAGTTTGTGGGTCTGAGCCCACATCAGGCTCTGGGCTGACAGTGTGGAGTCTGCTTGAGATTCTCTTTCTCTACCCCTTCCCTGCTAATGCTCACTCTTGTTTTCTCACTGCCTCTCTAAATAAATAAGTAAATAAGTAAATAAGTAAATAAGTAAATAAATAAATAAATAAATAAATAAATAAATAACTTAAAAAAAGGGTGTGTGAGAGGATTAACCACTTAGAAAACTCAGTAAGAGGTAGATATGGGGCCAGAGTGTGAGAGACTATGTATTTCTTCATTGCTATGGCCTGAATGTTTGTGTCTTCCAAAAATTCATATGCTCAAATCCTGACTCCCAAGGATGATTTAAAAAAATTTTTTTTTAACGTTTATTCATTTTTGAGACAGAGAGAGACAGAGCATGAATGGGGGAAGGTCAGAGAGAGAGGGAGACACAGAATCTGAAACAGGCTCCAGGCTCTGAGCTGTCAGCACAGAGCCCGACGCGGGGCTCGAACTCACAGACCGTGAGATCATGACCTGGGCCGAAGTCGGACGCCCAACTGACTGAGCCACCCAGGCGCCCCCCCAAAGATGATTATATTAGCAGGTGGGGCCTCTGAAAGATGATTAGTCGTGAGAGTACAGCCCTCATGAATGGGATTAGTGCCCATGGGAGACCCCCAGAAAACTCCCTGCTTCTGCTGTGTGAGGAAATGAGAAGTCTGCAATCCAGAAGAGAGCCTTCACCTGACGGTGGGCACTCTGACCTCAGCCTTTCAGCCTCTGGAACAGTGAGAGATAAATGTCTGTTGTTCATAAGCCCCCCAGTTTGCGGCATTTTGTTGTAACAGTGTGGACACACTAAGACATTCATTGCACAGGTATCTCGTGAGTGTTCAGAGTGCTGTGCCGGGGACCACGGTTAAAACATGGCGAGCATAGCAGACAGGTTTCTCTTTTCATGTAGCTGGCATCCTGGTCGGGGAGAGAGATAATAAGAAAACCAATAAACAAAAACTCAACTGAGTACTGAAAGAATCCATTAGGCAACAGGATGATTCTGCAAAAAATGTTGGGGTGGAGGAAGGGGCCATGGGCTCCACAAACTGGAACAGAAACAAAGATTCAATCACTGAAAAAAAAAGTCTCCGCTCTTAGTTCCTTCCCTCCCTTGCACTTTCCGCCCCTAGGGATTGACAGCTTAGTGCAGACTGGTAGTGATGAAAAGGTGAAGTGTGGTGGATTTCTCAGAAGTTCACCGTGTGACTCCTCCACTGTTCTTGTCACCACTTACTCAGAAATTTTGCAGAACCTCTGAAATGCCTTAAAACTTTGAGCAGGTAAGAACCACCCTCAGGACTTTTTCTTGGATGTCAAATGGACAACATACTGCCTTTTTAATAGCCGAGATCTCACATCCTCTTGCCTTCCCAAGGCAGGAGACAACAGTACTCGCTTTTGGAAAGTCATGGCGTGTGGTCAACCAATCTCTAAGCTCAAAGAGAAGAGAAGAGGCAAAATGCGATCCTACCTCACCCAGTAAAAAGCTGCGTTTCATATGGTTGCATTTGGCCTTCTTCGGAACTTCTTAAAACTGATGTTAACTGTGTGATGAGAAGATGGAGGAGCCAAAGGTCAAGCGACTTATCGAGGTCAAACAGCTCATAAGTAGCTCAGTCCGTTCTCACCCCGGTAGTACCACTTCCAGCCCCACCCTCTTTTTATGTCACCAGTGATGACCAGCACATGGTTTCTAGCTTCACAATAAGACTTGACATTTAGTTTTTGAGTTTAGTTTTGGTAATTCTGAGAGAAGCTCAAATGTTAAGATTTTCGCAGCTGTCTTAATTATCCATTGCTGTGCAATCACACCCCCTGCCAAATCCAGTAAGACAGCAACCATTTTGTTTCCTCCCATGATTTTGTGGGCGGGCTGGGGTCAGTCAGGCAGTTCTGCTTCACACGATGTCAGCTGGGGCTGCAGTCATGGGGGGGCTTACTTGGGCCGATGGGGTTCAATGTGGTTCCCTCACACTGTGGGCATCTTGGTGAGGACAGCTGTTGACCAGGCCTCTCTTCTCCATGTAGCCTAAGGGGCTCTCTGCATGGTCTTCCCACGTGTTTGCTCCTTCAGGGTAGCCTATTTCTTACACAGTAATTCCGAAGTCTCAAATGTATAAAACTGGAAGCTGCTGGGTATTTGTGAGGTGTTGGTCTGCACCTGGCATATCACTTTCCCTGCCTCTCACGGGTAAGGCATTCACACCAGATTCAAGCGGAAGGAACACAAACCACCCCTCTCAAAGGACAGAGAGACAAAGATTTGCAGCCTCCCTCAATCCACTGCAATGTCTAATAAGGAATGCTCATTTTCTCACTGACATTCTGCTAAGGGAAAAAGTGGGAATATTTTTCACAATGGTGTTCAATAGCTCAGAGTCTATAAAGTTCTTCCAATGGAAACGGATATGGAAATTGAAGGAGACATTCTATAAAGCAGGAACTAAACAGATGACTCCAGGTATGGGTCTCCATTCCTCTATTTACCCAAGAAGGTGTGCAGCTATGGGTGTTAGTTAGTTCAAGGGTAATGTGAGGGTTCTGCCACACATGAGAAGCTCTTTGCCATCTGGAAAATGGTTTTTACCTTCCTGGATCTCCTTCCACATGACTGTTGAGACTTGCTACAGGTCTACCCACTCACCAGGTGCAAATTTGCGGTGTAACACCACCCCACACATCCTAATTGTCTACTCACGTTTCCAGACGTGTCCCAAGGAGGCCCAGATGACTAGGTCTGTTTCTTCAATGGGCATGTAAGGGGTATCTTGACAGACAAGAATGGAAAGATAGGTTAAAGCCTTCAGAATTTATTGGGGGAGATTATCAGAGCCATTTAATCTTTTACAGGCAAAGGGGTGACACAACTAGCTTTAAGAAGATCAATCTACTGGCACTGTTGGCCAGACGCCCAATCATGTCAACTGCAATCTGTGCCATTAAGGGATTTATTAAGCATGCCTTCAACTTACTACAGCCTAATTTCAAGAGATGTTATACTACTTCATGTATAGTATAAGAACTTTATAGCACTTCCATTTCTCTCCACCCAGCTTTTGTACTATTAGTATTACAGATTTTTCTTCCTCATGTTACAAGCCCCACAATACATTTTTGTTATTTTGGTTCAAATAGTTTTGTTTTATTTTTTAAGTAGGCTCCATGCCCAATGTGGGGCTTGAACTCATGATTATGAGTTGTGTAAACAATTCTCAAGGGAGATGGGTTCGGAGGAAGGAGCTATCAGGTAGGGTTGCTGGCCAATCATCCCTAAACAATGATATTTTAAAGAGATTTTAAATAATAAAAAAAATCTTATATATATTCCCATGGAATTATCACTTCCGTTGCTTTTCATTCCTCTCTATAGACCCAGGTTCCTATTTGGTATAATTTTCCTGATGCCTGGAGGACCCACTTTAACATTTCATGTACTGTAGGTCCGCTGGTGATGAATTCTGTCAGCTTTCATGTGTCTGAAAACAGCTTCATTTCCCTTTCATTTTCAAAAGATATTTTCATGGCCTAAAAAATTGTAAGCTGACAGTTGTTTCTTTTAGTGCTTTAAAGATATTCATCCAAGATCTTCTGCTTTGTATCATTTTTGATAAGAAATCTGCTGTCATTTGTATCTTTGTTCTTTTGGCAACTTTTAAAGTTCTCTCTCAGATTTTAAACAATTTGATTATGATGTGCCTTGGTGTAGTCTTTTTTAGGCTTCTTGTGCTAGGGGCTTATTGCATTTCTTGAATCTGTGGGTTTATAGTTTCCATCATATTTGGAAAACTTTTGGCCATTATTTATTCAAATATTTTTTTCTATCACCACACCCTACCTCTTTCCTCCCCACCCCCCACACTCTACAATCACATGTATATTTGGATACCTTAAGTTGTTCCACAATTCATCAATGCTCTATTCATTTCAATCCAATTGTTTTCTCCCTGTTTTATTTTGGATAATTTCTATTCCCATGTCTTGAAGTTTATTAATAATTTCTTTTGCAGTATCGAATCTGTCATTAATCCCATTCATTAAAAAAATTCAGATATGGGGGTGACTGGGTGGCTCGGTCGGTTAAGCATCTGACTTCAGCCCAGGTCATGATCTCACAGTTAGTGGGTTCAAGTCCCATGTCGGGTTCCCTGCTGTCAGCACAGGGCCTGCTTCAGATCCTCTGTCCCCCTCTCTCTCTGCCCCTCCCCCACTTGTTTTCTCTCTCTCTCTCTCTCTCTCTCTCTCTGTCTCAAAATGCATAAACAAGCTTAAAAAATTCAGATATGGTGGTTTTCATTTCATTAAACATGATTTGGATCTTTAAAAATCTCTTTCATGTCTCTACTCAACATGTTTGAGATCAAACTTCAAGATACTTTAGCATCTTGAACATGTGGAGTACATTCAAATAATGTTTTATTGTCCTTGTTTATTAATTCTATAATTGGTGTTATTTCTGGATTAGTTTTGATTGATTTTTCTTCTCATTGCGGGTTATATTCTCCTGCTTCTTTGAATGCTTAGTAGTTTAAGGTTTTTTTTATTTTTTATTTTAGGGGTGCCTGGGTCACTCAGTCAGGAAAGCATCTAACCCTTGATTTTGGCTTGGGTCATGAGTTCAAGCCCTTTGTCCGGCTCCATGCTGACAGTGCAGAGCCTGCTTGGGATTCTCTCTCTCTCTCCCTCTCTCCCTCTCTCTCTCTCTCTCTCTCTCTCTCCCCCTCTCTCTCTGTTACTCCCTCCCCCAAATAAAATAAACTTAATTTTTAAAATTTGAGATAATTGGCACATGATGTTACATTAGTTTCAAGTGTATAAAATAGTGATTCAACTTCTCTATACAGATGCTATGCTCACCACAAGTGTAGTTATCATCTGTCAGCATGCAATGCTATTAAAATATCATTGACTATATCCCCTATGCTTAGTAGTTTTTGATTGGATGGTAGACATTGTGAATTTTACACTGCTGGGCTAGACCTAACAGACATATACAAAGTATTCTACCCAACAACAACAAAATACACATTCTTCTCAACTGCACACGCAACATCCTCCAGGATAGACCATACTTTAGGTCATAAAATAATCTTCAATACATTTAAAAGGATCAAAATCACGCAAAGTATGTTCTCCAACTGCAATAGGATAAAATTAAAAACCAATAGGAGAAAGAAATTTAGGAAATTCACAAATGTGTGGAAATTAAACAACACAATCCTAAATAATGAATCAAAGAAGAAATCAAAAGAGAAATTAGAAATACTTTAAGATCAAAGAAACTGAAAATGCAATACACCACACTTATGAGAGAAAACTAAAGCAATACATAGAGAGAAATATAGGAATGTAAATGACTATGTTTTAAAAGATCTCAAATAAATAACATATTTTTCCACTCTAAGAAACCAGAAAATGAAGAGAAAACCGAATCCAAAGCAAGTAGAAGGAAATGTATAATAAAGATTAGAATGGAAGCAGATGGAATAGAAAACTGAAAATAAAATAAAGAATATCAGCAAGACCAAAAGTTAGTTTCCTGAAAAATGGGCAAAACTTTGGTTAGGTTGACCAAGAAAAAAAAGAGACGGGCTTAAATTATTAAAATCATGAATGAAAGAGGAGACTTTACTAGTGACCTCAGAGACATAAAAGGTATTATAAGGGAATACTTTGAACAATTGTATGCGAATAAGTTGAATAGCCTAGATTCAATGGAAAAGTTCCTAGGAAGGCATTGCCAAAACTGACTCAACAAGAAAGATAATATGAATAGGCTCATAAAAAGTAAAAAAAATTTCAATTAGTAATAATAATAATAATAATAATAATAATAAACCCTTCCTACAAAGAAAATTCCTGGCTCAGATGGTTTACTGGACTTCCAAAGAATATTCATTTCTACCAAATATTTATTTTTTTATTTTTTAAATTTTTTAACACTTTATTTATTTTTGAGACAGGGAGAGACAGAGCATGAACAGGGGAGGGTCAGAGAGAGGGAGACACAGAATCCGAAACAGGCTCCAGGCTCTGAGCTGTCAGCACAGATCCCGATGCGGGGCTCCAACACACGGACTGTGAGATCATGACCTGAGCCGAAGTCGGCCACTTAACCGACTGAGCCACCCAGGCGCCCGTCTACCAAATATTTAAAGAAGAATTAATACTGGGGCGCCTGGGTGGCTCAGTCAGTTAAGTGTCCAACTTCAGCTCAGGTCATGATCTCGCGGTCCGTGAGTTCGAGCCCCGCGTCGGGCTCTGTGCTGACAGCTCAGAGCCTGGAGCATGCTTCGGATTCTGTGTCTCCTCCTCTCTCTGCCCCTCCCCTGCTCACGTTCTATGTCTCTCTGTCTCTCAATAATAAATAAACGTTAAAAAAATTTATAAAAAAAAAATAAAGAATTAATACTAATCCTTCAAAAATGTCTTCCAAAGAACAGATGAGGAAGGCATGCTTGACAATTCATTTTATGAAGCCAATATTACCCTGATACCAAAACAGACAAAGACATGATAAGAAAAGTAAAATGAAGGTAATATCACTTATACATATAGACAGCACAATCCTCAGCAAAATATCAGATACCAGAAAACCAAATAGAGCAACATATAAAAGGATCATACACCATGACCAAGGGAGACTTATCCTAAGAATGCAAGGTTTTTTCAACATCCAGAAATCAATCAATATAACATATTAATGGAATAAAAGATAAAACCACATGATCATCTCAAGAGATACAGACAAAGCATTTGACAAAATGCAACACCCTTTCATGATAAAAAGAAAAATCAACACACTAGGAATAGAAAGGAATGTCCTTAAGTTGATAATGTGTATCCCTGAAAAACTCACAACAGACATTATACTTAATGGTGAGAGAAAGATAAGATCAGGAACAACAGAAGGATATCTGTTTTTATGGCTTCTATTCAACATTGTACTGGAGGTGCTGGCCAGACCAGTTAGGTCAGAGGGAAAAAAGGCATACATATTGGAAAGGAAGAAGTACCCCTACTTGCAGATAACATGATTTTTTGCATAGAAAATTTTAAAGAATCTACAGAAAACTGTTAGAACTAATAAACCAATTAGTTTATTAGTAAACCAATTAAGTTTACAAAAATAATTGTATTTTATACAATAGTACTGAAAACTCTGAAAACGAAATAAGAAAATGATTCCATTTATAATAGTCTAAAAAGGAATAAAATAGTAACAGTTAAAAGAAGTACAAGACTTGTATACCAAAAATACAAAACCTTGTATTTTTGAATTAAAAATTCAAGGAAGAAAGGAATTCAAGAAATTCAAGAAATTCAAGAAAGAAAAATTCAAGAAATTAAAGGAGACGTAAATAAATCAAAAGACATCTTACATTCATGGATCAGAAGACTGAACATTTTTAAGGTGGCAATAATCCCTAAATTGATCTGCAGAGTTATTACAATCTGTATGAAAATCCTAGTTGCCTTTATCGCAGAAATTGAGAAGCTGATCATAAAATCCATATGGAAATGCAAGAGATTCAGAATATCAAAAATAATCTTGAAAATAAACAAAAATAAAGTTCATTGCCTTATACTTCCCAATTTCTAAAGTTGGTGCAAAGTTACAGTTTTCAGTGTGGTGCTGTCATAAGTCTAAACATAAAAACAAACATCAATGAAAGAGAATCTAGAGTCCAGAAATCACTTACATTTGTGAGCAACTGATATCAGCAAGAGAATCATGACAAATCAGTGGGGAAAGAACAGTCTTCTCAAAAAATGGTCCTGGGACACATAGATATCCATAGGTAAATAAAGGAGTTTGTACCTGTACCTTACATCATATATAAAAATTAACTTAAAAGGGATCATAGACTGAACTGTATGAGCTAGAGTTATCAAACTCTTAAAAACAACAGGCGTAAATCTCATGGTGTTGGAATAGGCAATAGTTTCTAAGCTATGACACCAAAAGCACAAACAACAAAAGAAAAATAGACAAATTGCATTTCATCATAAATAAAACCTATCATGTTTTGAGAAACCGAATGTGTAACCCATGGAATGGAATAAAATATTTGCAAATTATATATCTGATAAGGAACTTGTATCCCTACATATAAAAAAGCTCTTACAAGTTAACACAGAAAGACAAATAACCCAGTTAAATAAAGGACATGGGATTTGAACAACCATTTTTATTATTTATTTATTTATTTATTTTTTACGTTTATTTATTTTTGAGACAGAGAGAGATAGAGCATGAATTGGGGAGGGTCAGAGAGAGGGAGACACAGAATCTGAAACAGGCTCCAGGCTCTGAGCTGTCAGCACAAAGCCTGACACGGGGCTCGAACCCACGAACTGCGAGATCATGACCTGAGCTAAAGTTGGACGCTTAGCCGACTGAGCCACCCAGGCGCCCCTAACAACCATTTTTAAAAAGAAGATATACACGTGGCCAATAAGCTCTTGAAAAGATGCTCAACATTAGTCATTAGGGAATGTAAATCCCACTAGGATGACTACATTTAAAAAGACAGGTAATAATAAGTGATAAAGGATATGGAGAAATTGGGACATTCATTTATTGCTGGCAGGAATTCACTGAGAACTGCCTAAAATGGCTTGGCAGCTCTCCAAAATGTTCAACATAGAGTTACCACATGACTCAGTAATTCTACTCCTAGATATATACCTCACATGATTAACAACACAAAACCTGTTCACCAATGTTCATAGCAACATTTTTCATTATAGCTAGGAAGTGGAAACAATCCAAATGTCCATTAACTGATGAATGGGCAAACACGTATGGTATATCCACGCAGGGGAGTATTACTTGGCCATGAAAAGGAATGAAGTACAGATGTCCTCCACACTTCAAACGCAGAGTGTTCCTAAGAAACCTTTTGTAATCTGAAGCACTGTAAGGCAAAGAAGCAATTACCATTTTGTAAAAGTGAAGAATCTCATCAGATATCTTTCAGTGAGTGAAAACAGGTACTAATATAGGTCTTTCATAAAAGCCAAGTGTAAAGCAAACTTTCATATAGCAACGGAAATTTGTACTACAGTACATACTACTTTGTGGACGATCTTTGAAATCATTATGCTAAGTGAAAGAAGCCAGTCACAAAAGGCCACATATTGTTTGGTTCTGTTTATAGGGAATGTCTGGAATAAGCAAATCAATAGGAACAAAGTTGTTCGGTGGTTGCCAGGAGTGGGTTGGTACAAAGTGAATGGAGAGTGCACATGAGATTTGTTTTTGGGGTGATGAAAATGATCAGAAATTCGTGCCAATGGATGCACAACTCTACGAATATACGAAAACCCACAGGATGACACACTTTTAAAATGGATAATTTTATAGTGTCTGAATTATATCTCAATAAAGCTTTGTTGAACATATGAGTATATGAGAATACCTATTTCTAAATGCAGAAGTTTTTAAAAAAAATCCTATAGAGATATACTGAGTTAATTGTAATGCGTTGGGAGAATTGGAACCACACCCAAATGGCCTATCTGGCACTCTCCCAAGAACCAAAAATAAAATCTAAACTTGCAACATAGCAGGGCATCTATCAGTTGGTCTGGCTCCACAATGGTTTCAGCCATTGCCCTACAAGTGATCAAGTTTAACAGTAGAATAAAAATGAGGATTGAGTTAGACTAATTGTACCCAGAGACAGGAAATAACAGCTCTGTCTCCAGTCATGGGTCAGAGGTTTGGGAAGCACCTCAGCTGCCAGTGAGTAATCCAGCTTCCTGCTAAGGAAGAAAGCCAGGGATCTTGCCACCCCTGATTAGAAGCCCAGGACTAATTAGATGTGAACGACACCTTGATTGTCCTGTGGAAACCGCAGCAGATGTACTGGAACACTTGTGTTGTGGGTTGCTGCTACCCCGGAAGTTGTAGTAGCCTCAGGTTCCTAGTGGACTTGGGTTTACTGGACCAGGGCAGTTCCAGGGGCTCCTCTCTTGGTTATCTCAGTGACTGTAATAGGAACTGCCCAGCCAGTCACCCATCGTTATTAATGGCCCATTAATTCCCACATGAAACAGAATACACGAAATACACGGGAATACATGAAACAGAAAAGAGGCAGTCCCACCTTTAAAGAAGCTAAAATGTGGGTCACAGAATGTTCCAGTTCAGTGTTTTTGCACACTTCAGCCTGTCTCAGAATTACTGGAAAGTACAGGTTGCTAGGTACCCCCTCTCCGGAGTTTCTCAGTCAGTAGATGTGGGCCAGACAGCCCAACACTCTGTCATTCACGCCCACGTTTTCTTCTTTTCCTCTTCCTTCTTCAAGTTTTCTCCTGTTTCTTTTTTGGTATTATAATTATCTTTGTTTCCTTATCCTATGTATTGCTTCCATGACACTTTATGTCTAATCCCTTAATTTGAATGTTATTTCTGGAAAATTTCTTTTCACGTGGTGTATTCCTGGTAGAAACCACACGAGAAGCAAGTACTAATTGTCTTCTAAAAAATGGTTGCCTTGTTTGTCCTGGAGCCAAGGATGTGTAGTGCGTGTTGGAATGCTTTGGATCAAAGCACATACTTTAAGTTCTCAGACACCACTGATTTACTTGGTATAAAACTTTGGAATCAGGGCAGACTAAGAGCAGTTTCTTGGAAATGGTGCCATGATTATTCCACACGCTCAGCAATAGGCAGTGGCAACAGTGGTGTTCGTTGTCCTGCTTTTTCCTATTCAACCTGCTCTAACAAACAGCCTCTGGAGACAATACCACTTCTCTCTCTCTCTCTTTAAATGCTTTGAGTGAGCATGCCATCAGTCAGGCTGTCTCAGAGAGATTCAGTGCTGGGAGATGTTTGGTCAGCGCAAGTGAAAGCCAATGGTTCAGCCTCTAAAACTGTCTGGCTTTTAGAGATTGTTAGAGTTTGTCAATGTCTTCTTCTTCTTCTTTTTTTTTAATGTTTATTTTTTTTTGAAAGAGAGAGACAGAGAGAGAGAGAGAGACAGAATGTGAGTGGGGGAGGGGCAGAGAGAGAGGGAGACACAGAATCCGAAGCAGGCTCCAGGCTCTGAGCTGTCAGCACAGAGCCTGATGCGGGGCTTGAACTCATAAACTGTGAGATCATGGCTTGAACCTAAGTCAGACGCTTAACCAATTGAGCCACCCAGGTGCCCCTCCAATGTCTTCTAATAACTAACTCTGTGACCAACATGGAGCTTTGCATGTGAAGAATGACTTCCTCCTGGGAGCCATAGTCAGGGGTGGGGTTTGGACCCATGCCAGTTTCATGAGAGAACAGGAGTGATGTCAGAAACATCATGAGGCTTAGCAGGGGCAACTCCAGGGGGACTGGAGGCTTCTGTGGGACAGACGCATGACTTAGCACAGCGGTAAATGCTGACTGGTTTCTAAGTACATCCAGTCCTGCCCTGGACTCCAAGAAATTCTGCTGCTGATCAGGAGAGTAAGCTTCATGTGCTGACTCATTTCCACACTTTAGAGAACACTTTCTTTGAGTGGGTGTTCGGAAAGAAAATGCAAAATAGATAGAACTTTCCTACCTGTCAGCTGCTGACTTATACTGAGGGTGCCTAGAATAGAATCTTTTTTTTCTTTCGGGTAGCCACCTTCTCCCCAGTTGTTTTGTGCCCCAACGTGCTGCGGTATGGAGTGATATCATCTCGTGTGTAATCCTGCTGATGCCTTCTTGATCAAAGAGCTGGAAGTTCTGAGTGGTCAAGGGTAATCCCTGAGCCAGTCTTGATACAAGCATATGGGCTTTTCTATCTCAGGCTACTCTGATTCAAGGTCTGATGGAGATATTAGAACGGTTGAATAAGTCTGAACACTTCTGATGATTCATTTGTAAAGTGTTTTCCTCAAGTACCTAAAAACCATAGTTACCAGTTATTTCAAAACAACTGTAATGTACGCCAGTCCTTTGTAAAAATGGAAATATCAATATGTAGCCAAATATTAATTTTTGTTGTGGCCTTGCTACTTAGCTGTGTGGCTTTGACCAAGGTCTCCCTGAGTCTGTTTCCTTTTTGGCACAACTGACATTCGGCAGCTACAACATGAGGCTCAAAAGAGAAAGGCCATGTAAAAACCAGGAAAACCTGTTTAAGTGAAGACCAGTTAAATCAAACCCAGCCCATTGATGTTACAGGAAAGTGGCAGTAACAGCAAAGTGAACTTGCTCAGCTGCCTGAATATGAGGTTCAGCACCTTCAGAAAATTTTTGGCCATGGCTATAACCGATCCCAAGGGGTTCACCACTCAGGGTGCATCGAATTGAACCCAAGGAAATGCTGAAAGCAAAAAAAAAAAAATCACCTTTTTATTGCTTGTCAAACAAGTAAGGAGATCCGGGGATTGCTCTCAAAGCACTTGTCCCTGTGGGGTTAGCACAGGTAGCCGTATTCAGTGTTTTAGGGGGTGGGGGCAGGGCCCTTGGCTGGGCACTTTTGGTTCAGTTGCGAGGGTCTCCCACGTCAACATGCTAGTGCACATACCGTGTGTTCAAAAAATGGTGGAAAGCTCTGTCTGTAGGAGACGTTAGTATTAGAATGAGCTAAAGGTAACTTCAGGACAACTCAGGGGGGCTTCTGTGCAGTCCTCAGCTCCAATCCGGCTCAAACTGGCTCAGGTAAGGGACTATCAGGCGAAACACCTAGCTGAGCTACTCTGGCTGGAGCAGTTGGTTCTGCAAAACAAAACACATCCATTCCCTGCTTTGTCCCTTCCCCTCCTCCCTTCTGCTGGCAGCATTCTTATTTGAGTAACTTCCTGTCGCATTTTAGCTAACACTACCTCTTCAACGATGGCTTCTGACTTGCTCTTTCTCTCTGCCCCTTCTAAGATTAATTGTATGTTAGACTTTTTAAGTATGTCTCACAACTCTCTTGTGTTTTTTTTAAAACGATTCTTTTTTCTATTCATGCATTAGTTTAGACAATTTCTGTTAAACTGTCTCTTGATTCACTAACCCTGGCTCTGTGTGTGATTCGCTGTTAACCCATCAATTGCCTTTTTATTTCAAATGTTAGAGTTTTTAGTCTCAGACTGTCTATTGGACTACTTTTCATAGATTTCCTTTTGTTAATAGTATTATCCTTTTACTTATTTAGCTCATGTTTTTCTCTATCTTCTTGAATGTACTAACTGTAGTTATTATACAGTCCTCATCTGTTAACCATAATTTCTTGGTCATCTGTGTATAATTCTATTGCCTGTTTTTTTTTCTCTCTTGATTATTGGTCATCTTTTCTTGATTCGTCAGTAAGTTTTTAATTTTTCCAGAAAATGTGCATTAGAGGATCATAGATGCTTCAGATGTCATTATTTATCAGACAGTTTCCTCTTTTTTGTTAGACAGTTGAAATGAGATCTTGGTAAACTCAATCCAATCAGGATTTGCAACTTTAGAAAGACACATGAGACCCTGGTTTACCCCTGTGTCATGACTGAGGCTTTTCTGGGCTTTCATAAAGAGCCTTGTGAGTCTGTGTTTCCTTAGTCCTGAAAAATTGTGAGATGCAGGCATGCTCTCCAGAGATTCACCGCCCCGATCTCCAGTGTTCAGTCCCCTATAGATGAAAACTGGCGAATGTCTGGAGGGGAAAACAGGGTATGTGTTTGAGGCAGGCTCTTGGAGGTTTTGATTTGTAATTACTTCAAAACTCCAGTAGATTTCACTCTGCACTTGAAAAATTTTCAGACCCTGTGCCTAGCTACCTGCCCTACTCAGGCCTCTGCAAACGTCCCATTTTGCAGATTAGTCATGTGTTTGAGATCCCTGTTTTCTACACTGTCATAATTGTTCCACACAGTCACTAAAAACTTTGCTGTTTTTTTGCCCCAGCAGGGTCCTCTTCCTGGGCCAAGCTCAATCTCTGCTTGCAGATAGAATGGATAAATGTCGAGAGAGAGAGAGAGAGAGAGAGAGAGAGAGAACGAGCAAAGGTTGGCAATCATAAGCTCATATTCTAATTGTTCTCTATTCCCTGAAAACTTTTTTTTTCCGATTCCTTATTGCTTTCACAGCTCTCTGACGTGTTTGAAAATACAGCTTCTTAAGTATATCCATATTTGCCCAATTACTGTGGCAAGGTCCAGTGTATCTTTTATCTAGCACATCCTTCCCAGAAGCAGTTCTTGACAATGTTATCTTCACATTCATTTCCCAACTGATTATATAAGCCCCATGTTTCTCAGCGTTCTCTAAACCAACTTTTTTTGGTTTTCCTTGTTTATTTCCTCACTCATGAGTTAATTAGCATTTTGGCTTGTGCTAACAATGACATTGGAAATTCTACTTTGCACACTACATATGAACTTGCAGAACAGAGCACAGAGAAGCACACTTGCAGGCTAGTTCCTCTAGAAGTGGAGCTCTCGATCAATAGGTCTGAGGTTTATCTGCGTAATGGGGCACACAGGAGAGAAGCAAGAGGAAGGTGAAGTCAAAACTGATGCCTGAGGGAATGGGGTGTCCAAGGCAAAATGTGTTTCGACTTTCTAGTTCCAGGACTAGGATTTTTGCAGGTCAAGTGTAGAGTATATCATTGGGGCACCTGGGTGGTTCAGTTGGTTAAGTGTCTGACTCTTGATTTTGGCTCAGGTCATGATCTCATAGTTCATGAGTTTCAGCCCCTGCATTGGGCTCTGTGCTGACAATGCAGAGCCTCCTTGGGATTCTCTCTCTCCCTCTTTCTCTTCCTCTCCCTCACTCATGTATGCGCTCTTTCTCTCTCTCTCAAAATAAATAAATAAACTTAAAAAGAGTAGAATATCTTGTTAATATGAATGTATTAGGATCAAGTAAAAATTTTGCTAACATGCTCTTAGAAAACTCAGAGTCCAGAAAGGGAGATAACTTTACCCCTAAACCAAAGGTACATCTGTAGATGTCTCTCTGTGATACATCTTAGGAGAGCTTTTGGAATGAGAGGCTGAATAGTAATTGGTTTCCACCATTTACATGAGAAAATAATATTCAGTGTGAAGGACTTGTTTGTGATTCCAGTAATGCAACATGGAACCGGTATGAGGATTTAGGCTTCTATGGCCCCAACTGCTTGAGGTAGGTGGTGGTTAATGGTGCTCAGGGAAGGGAAGAATGAGTTGAACACCAAATGAGAAAAAAAAAAAAAAAAAAGAGAGCAGCTATTTTAAAGGACAAGAAATTGCCCCTAATCTAGCTCATTTTTTTTTTTTTGAGAAAGCTAGCAAAACTCTGTAAAAACCCTTGTGCAAAAACCAAACCACAATAAAATAACAGAATAAAGCAAGCAAGCAAACCCCCTCCTTTTTCTTTTTCTTCCAAAGTTTTTGTTTAAATTCCAGTTAGTTAACAAACAGTGTAATATTAGTTTTGGGTGTCAAATTTAGTGATTCAACACTTCCTTACAACACCTGGTGCTCATCACAAATGCCCTCCTTCATCCCCACCACCTATTTAATCTAGTCCCCACCCACCTCCCCCTGGCAACTATCAGTTTGTTCTCTATAGTTAAGAACCTGTTTCTTGGTTTTCCTCTCTTATTCCCTTTGTTTGTTTGTTTTGTTTCTTAAGTTCCACATATGAGTGAAATCATATGGCATTTGTCTTTCTCTAACTTATTTGGCTTAGCATAATATTCTCTAGCTCCATCCATGTCATTGCAAATGGCAAGATTTCTTTCTTTTTGATGGTTGAGTAATATTCCATTATATATATGTATATATGTATACATATACATATATATGTATATTTATATGTATATACATATATATATGTATGTGTGTGTGTGTATATATATATATATATATATATATATATATATATCTCCCACATCTTCTTTGTCCATTCATCAGTCGATGGACGATGGACTTTTGGGCTCTTTCCATAATTTGGCTATTGTTGATAATGCTGCTATTAACATTGGAGCATCCCTTTGAATTAGTATTTTTGTATCCTTTGGGCAAATACCTAGTAGTGCAATTGCTGGATCATAGGGTAGTTCTATTTTTAACTTTTTGAGGAACCTCCAGACTGTTTTCCAGAGTGGCTGCACCAGTTTGCATTCCCACCAACGGTGTAAGAGAATTCCTTTTTCTCCACATCCTTGCCAACACCTGTTGTTTCTTGTGTTGATTTTAGGCATTGTGACTGGTGTGAGGTGACATGTCATTGTAGATTTGATTTCCCTGATGATGAGTGATTAAGATGTTGAACATCTTTTCATGTATCTGTTGGCCATCTGTAGGTCTTCTTTGGAAAAAGATCTACTCATGTCTTCTGCCCATTTTTTTAACTGGATTATTTGGTTTTTGGGTATTGACTTTTGTAAATTCGTTATATATTTTGGATACTAACACTCTATCAGGTATTTCATTTGCAAACAAACAAAAACCCTTATGTAAGAGAATCTACACAGTATGGTTAGAGCAATGGGTCAACTAGGTCTCCAGGTTTGCCACATGATTACCCCAGAAAAGCTATTAACCCATTCTTACCAAACTTTTGAACATTCATTGTTGCTGGATATTGAATCTAGGAAATGGCTGCATACATTACTATATTCAGAGATAAGAACCTAGGCCACATGAAGGCAGGTCAGTATATGTATGTGAGGAGATGCCGCATTTATACTTAACAGAGTGCTGAAGGTGAGTTTTTATACTTGATTGATTTTTTAGAAACAGCTAATAAAGCCTAGGAGTGGATATATATAGAAAGAAACTTCCTAGGAGAAATTTTTATTTAGCAGTGAAAAAGCAGTCAGTTCTCTGATATCCTGATATACAGGCATGTGTACACACACACACACACACACACACACACACACACACACACACAAGCTAGGAAGAGGAACAAAGGCAGCCATTTCCTAAGAGCTTAACCTTTGAACTTCACCTTCTCTCCCCACACCAGAGCCCATATCATGAACTAGCCATTTTTAAGATTTATCATGAAGCTACAATAATCAAGACAGTATGATATTATATAAGACTGACAAATAGACCAATGGAACAGAAAAGAGAGTCCACACATATGGGCAACTAATTTTCAACAAAGCTTAAAAAGGCATTGGAGACAGGATCGTTTTGTCAACAATTGGTGCTGGAATGATCGGACACCCTTATGTGAAATGAAAGCCCACATGCCAAAAAACAAAGAAACATTGATTCACACTTGACACCACTACAAAAATGATCTCAAAATGGATTATAGGACTGAATATAAAACCTAAAATGATAAAACTTCTAGAAGAAAACATGAGACAACATAGGTGATCTTGGGTTAGGCAAAGATATTTATGACTGAAGCACAATCTGTAAAAGAAAAAATTGATAAGTTGGCTGTCACCATAATTAAACATTTTCTTTTAAAGTCATTCAAGAGAAAACATTTGCAAATCTTATACCTGAGAAAGGACTTGTATCTAGAATATATAAAGAACCCTCAAGATGCAATAGTAAGAAAACAAATAATCCAATTTCAAAATAGGCAAGAGATCTCAACAGATGCTTCATCAGAGAAGATATGTGGCTGGAAAAAAAGCACCTGAAAAGATGCTCAACATCATTAGTTCTCAGGGAAATATCTGTTAGAATGGCTAAAATGAAAAATACTAGCCATATTGAGGATATTTAATACACCGAACACCACTGGTGAGCATGTGAAATGGTACAACCACTTTGGGAAACAATTTGATAGTTTCCCCCGAATTTCAAAATGTACCTACTATCTGATTCAGACATTTCATTCCAAAGTATTTACCCAAGAAAATGAAAGCCCACAAAGACTTGTACACAAATTTCATAGCAGTTTTACCTATAAGAGCCCCAAACCAGAAACCACCCAAATGTCCACCAATAATTAAATGAATGAAAGCAGTGGTGTATCCATATAATGGAATACTACGCAGCAATAAAAATGAACCAACTATTGATACATACTACAATATAGGTGAATCTTAAAATAATTATGCAGAGTGAAGAGAGACAGACAAAAAGAGCATATACTGTATGATTCAATTCATATAAAATTCTAGGAAATGCCAGCTAATCAATAAAAGCAGAAAGGCAGATCAGCAGCAGCCTGGGGAGGGGCAAGAATGATGAATTTACAAAGGGATTTTAGAAAATTTTAGGGGTGATGGATACATTCATGATCTTGATTGTAGTGATGATTTCACAGCTTTATACATATGTCAAAACCTAACAAATGTCCACTTCACAGCATTTCCCAAGAGTTTAACCTTGGATTTCCCCGCCTGCTCCACTATAGTGTCCTTTCTTATTGCCAAATCATGAACCAGACATTTCCTCTGAGAGTCACATACATACAATTCCTGCGTGGCAAGCAGTGATGATGCCATTTTCTTTTGGTAGTAAAACTGGGGGAAAATACAGTTTCTGTCATGGTAAAAAGAGGTTGCAGGGGCGCCTGGGTGGCTCAGTCGGTTAAGCGTCCGACTTCGGCTCAGGTCATAATCTCACGGTCTGTGAGTTCGAGCCCCGCGTCAGGCTCTGTGCTGACAGCTCAGAGCCTGGAGCCTGTTTCAGATTCTGTGTCTCCCTCTCTCTCTGCCCCTCCCCTGTTCACGCTCTGTCTCTGTCTCAAAAATAAATAAACGTTAAAAAAAATTTTTTTTTAAAAAGAGGTTGCAGAGATGATAAAGAATGTGGGAATGGACAGCAATGTATCTATTAGGAAGAAAAATTCTCCTTGTTTATAAATTCCGTTTTATCTGATGAAGTTTTCACTACAACATTGTTTTCTTTTCCTTTAAAAGCAAGAAGACAAGAGAAGGGCATTAATTATTTTTAAATTATAAAACACTCAGAGTTTACAAGGGGATAGATATAATTTATAGGCCTTAAATCAAAAAACCTGTCCTCACAAACCCACCAAGTAATCTGAGAAATAGAACATTATCAGTATCCTTAAGGTTTTCTGTGTGCCCTTGCCCTTTCCCACTTCCCCCTAGATAGAATCACTCTCTTGAATTTAGCATTTCTATAATTTTAGCATTTATGTTTGCATATCAAAACAATATATTTGCCAACATCTATTGTTTCCTGAGTTAATTTTAGCCATTCTGACAGGTGTGAGGTGGTATCTCATTGTGGTTTTGATTTGTATTTCTCTGATGAGTGATGTTGACATCTTTGCATGTGTCTGTTAGCCATCTGGATGTCTTTTTTGGAAAAGTGTCTATTTGTGTCTTCTGCCAATTTCTTCACTGGATTATTTGTTGTTTGGATGTCGAGTTTGATAAATTCCTTATAGATTTTGTATACTAACCCTTTATCTGATATATCATTTGTAAATATCTTCTCCCATTCCATCAGTTGCCTTTTAGTTTTGATGATTGTTCCCTTTGCTGTGCAGAGCTTTTTGTCTTGATGTGGTCCCAATAGTTTATTTTTGTTTTTATTTTCCTTGCCTCTGGAGATAGGTTTAGTAAGAAGTTGCTGCAGCTGAGATCAAAGAGGTTGCTGCCTGTGTTCTCCTCTATGATTTTGATGGTTTTCTGTCTCACATTTAGGTCTTTCATTCATTTTGAATTTATTTTTGTGTTTGGTGTTAGAAAGTGGTCCAGGTTCATTCTTCCGCATGTTGCTGTCCGGTTTCCCCAGCACCAGTTGGGAAAGACTGCCTTTGTTTCCACTGGATACTCTTTCCTGCTTTGTTAAAGATTAGCTGGCCTTATATTTGTGGGTCTATTTCTGGGTTCTCTACTCTATTCCATTGATTTATGTGTCTGTTTTTGTGCCAGTACCATGCCGTCTTGATGATTACAGCTTTGTAGTAGAGGCTACAGTCTGGGATTGTGATGCCTCTGGTTTTGGTTTTCTTTTTCAACATTACTTTGGCTATTCGGGGTCTTTTCTGGTTCCATACAAATTTTAGGATTGTTTTTTCTAGCTCTGTGAAGAATGCTGATGTTATTTTGAGAGGGATTGCATTGAATGTGTAGATTACCTTGGGCAGTATAGACATTTTAACAATATTTGTTCTTCCAATCCATGAGCATGGAATATTTTCCCATTTCTTTGTGTCTTCTTCAATTTCTTTTATAAGCTTTCTATAGTTTTCAGCATGCAGATCTTTTACCTTTTTGGTTTTATTCTTAGGTATCTTATGGTTTTGGTGCAATTGTGAATGGGGTCGATTCCTTGATTTCTCTTTCTGTTGCTTCATTATTGGTGTATAGAAATGCAACTGATTTCTGTATGTTGATTTTATATCCTGTGACTTTGCTGAATTCACATATCAGTTCTAGCAGTTTTTTGGTGGAGTCTTTTGGGTTTTTCCATGTACAGTATCATTTCATCTGTGAAGAGTGAAAAGTTTGACTTCTTCTTTGCCGATTTGGATGCCTTTTATTTCTTTTTGTTGTCTGATTGCTGAGGTTTGGACTTCTGGTACTATGTTGAACAGCAGTGGTGAGAGTGGACATCCTTGTCGTGTTTCTGCAGAGAAAGGGGAATCTTTTTGCATTGCTGGTGGGAATGAAAACTGGTGCAGCCACTCTGGTAAACAGAATGGAGGTTCCTCAAAAAATTAAAAATAGAACTACCCTACGACCCAGGAATTACGCTTCCAGGTATTTATCCAAAGGATACAAAAAATGCTAATTTGAAGGGGCGCATGCACCCCAATATGTATCACAGTGCTGTCAACAATAGCTAAATTATGGAAAGAGCCCAAATGTCCATCAACTGATGAATCGATAAAGAATACGGTATTGTGTGTGGTATACACATATAATATATGTATATGTAATATTTGTGGTATATACATATACAATGGAATATTACTCTGTGATCAAAGAGAATGAAATCTTGCTATTTGCAACAATGTGGAACTCTAGTATGGAACTGGAGTGTATTATGCTAAGTAAAATAAGTTAAAGAGTGACAAATACCATATGACTTCATTCATATGTGGAATTTAACAAGCAAAACAGATGAACATAGGGAAGGGAAGGAAAAGTAAGATAAAAACAGAGAGGGAGACAAACCATAAGAGACTCTTAAATACAGAGAACAGACAGGGTTGCTGGAGGGGAGTTGGAGGGGGATGGGCTAAATGTGTGATGGGTATTAAGGAGAGCAATTGTTGGGGTGAGCACTGAGTCATATGTAAATGATGAATCACTGGGTTCTACTCCTGAAACCAACATTACACTGTATGTTAACTAACTTGAAGTTAAATAAATTTAAAAAATAAAGGGAAAAATATATTATTTTGTTTCTTTTTTTATATTGTAAAAAAATATTGCCTTATTCTTCTGTGACTTGCTTCTTTTTTTAATTTAGCATTTTGTTTTTAAGCTATAACCATGTCGGGGCCCCTGGGTGGCTCAGTCGGTTGAGCGTCTGACTTGGGCTCAGGTCATGATCTCACAGTCCGTGAGTTCGAGCCCCACGTCGGGCTCTGTGCTGACAGCTCAGAGCCTGGAGCCTGCTTCAGATTCTGTGTCTCCCTCTCTCTCTGACCCTCCCCCATTCATACTCTGTCTCTCTCTGTCTCAAAAATAAATAAATGTTAAAAAAAAATTAAGCTATAATCATGTCAATACATGTAGCTAAACTTAGTTTTCACAGCTGTATAGTATTGAATGGTGTAAATATATTATAATTAATACTGTAATTAATTTATCCATTAATTTACCACTGGATTTTGGGGATTTCATTGTTTTTTGCTATTATAAAAAATGTTTCTATGAGCATTTTGGTACTCATCTCATACAGTATATATTTCACGATATGCTCTAGACAAAGCATAAACTGAATCTGAGGGTAAGTATATGTTCAAATTGTTTCCCAGGTGGTTGTAATGATTTATAGCACATCAAATAGAATTACTATTTATTGTCCACATTTGGTTTCTTAGACTTAAATTTTTTGTGTCTCCATCTAGCAAATGTAGAGTAGTATTTCATTGTGTTTCTAATTTTCCTGGATTTTTAACTGAGGCATCTTTTCATTTACTTTATTCGTCTTTGAGTTTCCCCTTGTATGAAATGTCTATTTTATCTTTTTTGTGCATTTTAACATTTGTCTGTTTCTCCCTCTGTACTGATTCTAGGAATTCTTTGTATGTTTTGGATCCTAATTCTCTATAGGTCATTTGCATTGCAAATATCTCCCACTTTTGGCTTATCCTTTATTTTTTTATGATGTCTTTTGGTGATGGGAAGTTCTTCATTACGACATAGGTAAATTTATCAATCTTCATATATTTTTAAAGACATTGAGTCCTCTTAAAGTTTTTTTTTACTACTCTGAAATTCTTTTATTTTAGAATAAATATATATTTTTATATTTTATTGTAAAAAATAAATGAAGATTTTTGCCTTTCATCATCAATCTTAGATCCAGCTGAAAGACTTTCTTTTAGGATAGTACGAGATCAGAAGCTAGTTCCATTTTCTCTGCATGTGTTTTACCGCTTGTCCCGGAATGTTTTATTGAACTGTCTGCATTGTCACCTCTGTCATGTACTAACCTTCCACAAATATTTGTCAGGATAGGAAACAATACAATGCAGTGACAAAGCCTGAAATCTCACTGACTTAGCACAATGAAAGTTCATTTCTCACTTGTAAGTCTGGTATTGGTAATTGGCTCTTCTTTAAAAAAAAAACCAACAATGAATGAATTTATTTAAAAAAATTTTTTTAGTGTTTATTTATTTTTGAGAAAGAGAGGGAGACAGAGTGCAAGTGGGAGGAGGGGCAGAGAGAGAGGGAGACACCGAATCTGAAGCAGGCTCCAGGTTCTGAGCTGTCAGCACAGAGCCGGATGTGGGGCTAGAACACATGAACTGCGAGATCATGACCTGAGCCCAAGTCGGATGCTCGACCAACTGAGCCACCCAGGCACCCCAGTGGCTGTCTTTTAATGGCAGCTCCATTTAGGCTGCTACCTTTCTGCCATCCTACAATCTTGGAACTCTTTCTTTCCAGCTTCACATATGGGAGAAAGAGGATGATGGAGAACTCACACTTGCTCCTATTTTCTTTCTTTTTTTAATTGAAGTATTTAGCTGACATACAATGTTATATTAGTTTCAGGTGTACAACATAGTGATTCAATAATTCTTTACATTAAACTGTGCTCACCACTTCAGTGTAGTTTCACGTTTGCTCATAACTGTCTTGACTCATTAAGTGAAACAGGTCAATTCCGCTTGCAGCAATTTATCCAGAACTATTTACTTAGTTCTGGCCATACTGCAAGGGAGCCTGTGAAATTTAGGGATTACATATGTATTTAATGGACATTAATTTTCTCAATATGACCCTCTTTCTGAGCTCTTTATTGTGTTCCTGGTCTGTTTGCATATTCTCAGACCAAAACTTTAATTGCTATGGCTTTATAATAAGTTTTGATGTCTGCTTGTAGAAGTCCTTGAATTTTCTGTCTTCTTTTCCTAATTTCTTAAGGAAAGCACTGAACTCATTAATTTTTAGCCTCTTTTCCAATATACACACTTAAGGGTAAAAATGTCCCCTCCATAGCCATATGCTTTTAGCTTTGAAACATAGGTTTTAAAAAGTATTATTTAATTTTAAGTGTTTTCTAATTTCTGTTATTATCATAAGTTAAGTAGACATGTATGTTTACATTTCCAAATATATATGTGTCTTAGTTTTTCTTTGTAACTTAATTGCACTGTAGTAAAAAAATAGGATCTGTATGTATATCAATGGCTTGAAATTTGTTCTAAACTTATGGCTTAATTGTATGCTCAATTTTAATTAATAGTATAGTACATATGTATTTTTAAAAAATATCTGCCTGGGGTGCCTGGGTGGCTCAGGTGGTTGAGCGTCTGACTTTGGCTCAGGTAATGATTTCATGGTCTGTGAGTTCGAGCCCTGTGTTGGGCTCTGTGCTGACAGCTCAGAGACTGGAGCCTGCTTCCGATTCTGTGTCTCCCTCTCTCTCTGCCCCTCTCCTGCTCACACTCTGTCTCTGTCTCAAAAATAAGGACACACTTAAAAAAAAAAAAATCTTAAAAAATATTTGCCTGAATATTTTGTATATTTTTTGTTTCTTACTATGTTTCTTGATTCCTTTTCAAAATTTTAAAATGTATACATATTTGCTTTATATGCTATGTTTGATCATTTAATATTTCAAGAGGTGTTTGTAGAGGCCACTTTTAGGCAACAGGCTTGAGGAATGGAAACCCGAGCAAGGTGTAAGGGCCCTACTGAGCTGAATGCAAATAGGCTCATTGAGCAACTTACCATGAAATAGCCATAGGCTCTCACTGACCAGTTACAACCAGGCACAGTTCGTAGGATTACCAAAACAGGGAAAATTCCATAAGTCCCCATACTCCCTCAGTCTGCCCTACAAAGCAGCCCCTCCCCACCGCCTCACGGAAGACAGTCTCTCCTTTGCTGTCCTGCCAGAGGCTCCCTTGCCTTGCATTCAATAAATGTCTACCTCTTTTGCCCTGCCTTGGGTGAATTCTTTCCCTGCCTAGGTTACCAGCCTCCACCTGGTTGGAGTGCCCCACATTTGTGACCTCCCCCCCACCCCACATCTGATCGGGACACTTAATAGTTTTTTGTTTTTTGTTTTTTTTCTAACCAGGCTGGTTCTCTTGGATTTTTATGTGAATATTTAGTAGTTTATATCCATGTGTGTGTGTGTGTGTGTGTGTGTGTGTGTGTGTGTGTGTTTTATTTTTCATCGTGAAGTCATGTTTGCTTAAAATCTATCTGCGAAAAAAGCTTGAGGCTCATTTTGAGAGTACATTCCTCCAGGGAGTATTTACATTCCCTTGGCCAGGGGCCTTAGGTGTACTTTAAGTTGGCTTATGGCTTTTCTGAACATACAGACTTGTGTAAAATCAAGTTCCAAACCCATTGAAAGGGGTGCCAGGAGCCACATATTATCATGGGAGACTTCTTTATCAGTCCTCAACTGGAGATAAGGCTGAGATAACCATTTTTCTATGCTATTTGCCTCTGGTGATTTATTTTTTTTTTTGTAGTTTGTATTTCTGAAAGCTTTTTTTTTGTAATGTTTATTTTTGAAGGGGGAGGGGGAGGGGTAGAGAGAAAGGGGGACAGAGGGTCTGAAATAGGCTCTGTGCTGACAGCAGGGTGCCCGATGGAAGCTTGAACTCAGGAATGGTGAGATCATGACCTCAGCCAAGGTGGGACACTTAACCAACTGAGCCACCCAGGAACCTCCTTCTGAGAGCTTTTAACGGTTTCTAAGTTCTACTTTTTAATTTTTTAAAAATGTTTTTATTTTAGTTTTGAGACAGAGAGACAGAGCATGAGTGGGGGAAGGGCAGAGAGAGGGAGGCAGAATTTGAAGCAGGTTCCAGGCTCTGAGCTGTCAGCACAGACCGGGACATGGGCTGGAACCCACTGAGTCCTGAGATCATGACTTGAGTTGAAGTTGGACTCTTAACTGACTGAGCCACCCAGGAGCCCCTCTAAGTTCTACTTTTATGTGTGAAGTGTTTTTACTCTCACTCTTTATCCTGTGTGGTTTAAATGTTTATCCTCAGTTTATTATCAGAGGGTTTCTTGAGTCCATCCGATGGAAATCCCTAGTCATTGATTTTTCATATAAACCAATAACTACATAAATAATTATATATATATGCACATATATACATGTATATGCAATTTATATTATATATTATATATAATTTTATATACGTGTACCATTTCAACCTTGTGTCATAAAATGTTAATGATGACTGAACAAATAGTCTAATATTTTCCCCACCCTTCTAGAAGAAAGGTTTTTAAGATAAAATCAAGCTTACTGGCTATTTAAAGAACCAAATGTAAAGAAAAAATGAAAGTAAAGGGATTCTAGTAACTGGATGGATGGGGGAATGGGACAAGGTTAGCTAAAGGGGAGTTGGTAGTCATGTCTAGGGAAGAGAGTTGGAAGGGCAAGTCTGGGTGTGGGGTCAAGTTGTGGGGGAACTGGCAGGAGGGGCTTGGTGAGCCAAGCTGATCTTATGTGGATCCCGCCAACCTCCTGCTAATGCCGTCCAAACATCTCTCACACCCGCAGGATACAACTTTGGGCTCACATCCTACTGGCAGGGTTCCTGAGAGCAGTCCTTTCCGAGCTGTATTCTCAGGCTGGCGCAGCACTCGACATAGTTTGCAACGGTTGAGTGTTGAGCGACCACAAGGGGAAGTGCCCAGAGACTGGTATTCGTCCTGAACTAGAACAGCAGCCTGGGCTCGAGGTACTATTTTAAGCTCTCCTCCCAGAAGGTAAGGGTTGAGGCAAGGATGTAGGTGAAGAGACTCATTTGGCAGCTGTGATCCTTGGGGAGTCTTGGTAGCTAGAAGTTAGGAGGAAGAAGAGGATCAGAGTACAGAAGAAGTGCTTAGAGAAGGAGACTGTTCATTGAGTCAAGTGCCCCCAAAGGAAAATTTTGTTTTAATTGTATTTATGTGGTACGCTACTTTTTTAAAAAGAAAAAAAATGTATATGCTGGGCACCATTCTAAGTGCTTTATATATATGATCTCCCTTAAAATTCTCCATAACACAATGAAGTACATATAAATGTTGTTGCCATTTTATAGATGAAAAACCAAGGCACAGAGAGGTTACGAAACTTGCTCAGGGTTACAGAGCTGGTAACAGGTAGAGCTGAGCTGTTCTGTAGAGACTGGCCACAGAACAATGAGCTCAAGTCCTAAGGACAGGCCTGAGAAGTAAATGAATCATGGCATCTGAATTTGGCTGAACCTCTCTCTTAGGCATCATTTTACCCCATACATTCACAGCGGTTATCATGAGAATATCTTGTTAAGAATTATCCCTTTAGACAAAAAGCACTCAGATTTCTTAGAGAGGAAGTTTGAGAGGAAGTAGAAATAACCCCTCTAAAGGAAGAATTACTTACAATAACTTTAGGGAACATGATTAATTAGGATTCCTCCACCTTGAGGGAATTGGAGATGAAGTAATGAAATTGAACTGAGTTTTTTTTTTTCTTTTTTTCTTTTTTTTTTTTTAATTATTTCTTTTTTTAATTTTTTTTTTTAACGTTTATTTACTTTTTGAGATAGAGAGAGACAGAGCATGAATGGGGGAGGGGCAGAGAGAGAGGGAGACACAGAATCGGAAGCAGGCTCCAGGCTCTGAGCCATCAGCCCAGAGCCCGACGCGGGGCTCGAACTCACGGACCGCGAGATCGTGACCTGAGCTGAAGTCGGACGCTTAACCGACTGCGCCACCCAGGCGCCCCATGAACTGAGTTTTTAAGGAGAACTGCTTATTACAAAGAACAGGGTTTGAAATTGAGTCAAGAACTGAGTATAGTTTCACAGCATTTCGTTAACCAATAGGTACATTTGGATACTTCTGTTTTTGTGATTTCTATGACTGAAACCACATAATTAATGTGTCTTTCCTCATAAAATCTTCATCTATGAAGAGATAGGAATAATAAACATGGAAAGCGATATTTTCCAGCCACACACACACACACCCCTCCCAAGGTACTTCATAATGGCTCTTGATGTTAAGCAAATCAAGCTGACACATGATCTGTTGATTTCCTTGTACTGAATGTAATCGTGTTTGTGATCCTTTTGAGCATCAGCTACAGAAGGGGCAGGAGCACATGTGTTCAATTTGTAATGACTGAGCCTTTGATGTCATATCTTATAGATTTTTAAGGTTTCTATTAGAAATCTTGGTGAGGTTCCTTGCTTGGTAAGATATCTACAACATACAGAAAACATATGAAGAGGAAAAGAACTCTGTATCATGGACAATCCTGTCCTTTTCAAATGACATGTGAATGACATGAAGATGTCCATCCATCCAGACTTTTAAAATGTAGTGTGTAAAAAAAATCTGTTTAATTTCTAAATGTAAAACAAAAGCCATAAAGGGAACAAAGACTTCAAATAAGGGGAAATGTGTCAGAATAGGAGGTGATATGCATTATGTGATAATTTAGTACTAAAAATGATAATTATGAAAGCCATGTCATAGCACAAAAAACTGCTTGTAATGAAATGTTAAATCAAAAGAGATTACAAAGAGGGGTGCCTGGCTGGTTCAGTCAGTAGAACATGTGACTCTTGTTCTCAAGGTCGTGAGTTCAAGCCTACGTTGGGTGTGGAGGTTACTTAAAAAAAAAAAAAGGAGAGAGATTACAAACATATATGGGCATAGAAAAAAAGGAATAGATGGAAGTATTCCAAATGCTGACAATAATTAGGAAATAGATGGCAAGATCATGAAGGACTTTTTAAACTTTATTTTCCCTATCTTCTCTATTGTGGTTATATTTTTTTAAATAAGAAAACCATTTAAAAAGTCTGTACTACTCAAAACCTTTGAACCTTCCCACAGATTTAGTAATAGTATTAACTTTTGTCAAAGAACAACTGAAGACAAAATAGTTTCATCTAAAGTTTAATGGCACAGTCAATCGGACACATTTATTGGGCTGGGACTCACTTAGAACTTGAAATATAATGGGTACAAACAATATATCATCTTACCTTATTAAAGACACTGAATTCCTTATTCACTGGAAGAACTGAAAACCACATCCAAAGTTTACAGAAATGTACAGCTAGTCACTGAGATAGAGAAAACGAGGAAAGGAGTTGAAGTTGGTAGATCTAAATTCTATTTGTGGATTTTCTCATACTAGCTCTGGTTTCCTGAATGATAAGAAAATGCGCCTGCCTAGCACAGTGATTCGCCATGAGGGTAAAACAAAACAAAACAAATGAACAACAACAAAAAAAACCCCCACAAACTTCATGAAAAATCAGAGGGCCAGTAAGAGATGGTGGAAGGGATTCCTGTTAGATGTTCATGTCCATCCCAAGTGGCCTTTGTTTGAATATTCAGGGATCTGTCAAACATATCACCTTTGGATTTGGCCCATTTCACTGCTGGAAGCTCTATTGTTACAAAGGTCTCTCTTCAATCGGCCTCTAGAACTTTCTATTCCATTGTCCTAGCTCCATCTATGGAGTAGGATACCTGGTGGCTTCCAGGTGTGCAGATATCAATCCCCTTGGTTTATGGGTCAACAGGAGAGCCTGGCTCATCTTCTCTGGCCAGGAAAGCCCTTGTTATCATTTCCTCTGAGTGCCATGATGGGAAAATGTTTAGGAAACACTGTTCTGGAGATTGATGAGAATGACCACCCTCCCTTTTACTAGAAGTCATTTTTCTACCAGGGAAGCTAAGCATGCAGTCTCTGATCACGCTTAGGATTCATCGAGGATGTCTTGGTCAATCAAGAACCCCTACATTTGTTTGGTTTTGTTTTCCACCAATGCTTCTGCTTTCTCTTTGCCCTATCCTATACTTACAAAATTAGGTTTGGGAAGAAAGAATAGGGTTTCACATTTGTCTCTGTTAAATTTTGTTTTATTCGTTGGGGTCTATGGCTCCCTCCTAATGGGGTTTTTGGGATCCTGATTTGCTTACTCAGTGAATTTGCAGTCCATTTAAACTCGGGGGCCCCCCATTGTGTAAGCATACCAGCCTTGCCCTTAGGCTTCAGGAACTTGCCCCGGGCCTACCAGCTCCATCTCTAGCCTCTAACCTGGCTTTGTGGCCCTCTCCTCTCCCTCATTCATGGCCTCTGGAAATATTACCAGGATCCATCTCTACACTCTCTGGATCTTTTTGGCAATGCTCACTTGATAATTTTTTTGGTTTCAGATTCAAGTTTTGCATTCTAACCTTGAATTTGCTCTTGTGGGGGGAAATGTATTCCTTTCAGTACTCCTCCCCACCACACTCCTCCACTCTTGACTCATCACAACTGGAGGGTCACCCATGACCATGTATATCCCCATCCTGGCTGTCAGTTTCCTGGTAGGGAGCAGGTATGGCACCTGAGGTTTTCGGGTGGAGACCACCCTTCAGATTGACGCATTCGTCATGGAGTATGGGCGTTTATGAAGATTTCCAGGTCTACTAATTGTATTGTTCATTTTGCTCACAAGAAAGAAGTTTGTAAATGCTTTCATGACTCTTGATTCATTGAGTCTGAAGTATTCTGTGTAATCTTCCCATCTATAATGCCATCAAACATTGAATGAGCTTCACCAGACTTGGCTTGTCCTTAGTCAATTCATGTTTTCTCTTAGTGATCATGGTTTCATTAAGTGCTAAAAGGCTAGCTCTGTAATAATTGTCTAAAATCTTTCCTGCTCACTAATCTGTACTTGCAAAATCCCTCCAACTCTGTGATGGATGAAAGAGCTCTCTGGAGGTATGAAGTATTAAGAGGTTTGGTAGGGAAGCTGGAAGACCCCGTGTGGCTTAGTGGTCTGGAAGGGTCATGGAGACAATCCGATTTGTTTATTTGTCATTGCCTGGGACAGGAGTGAAATCAGTAGGCAAATATCGAGCCAGATTCTCCCAGGGCTTAACCACAAAGGTTACAAGGAGGCCATTTGGCATAGTGTGTTAATTTTCCAGTTTAAAGGAACAAAGGTTAAACTAACAGAATGTGTCGCTAGAAGGTACTTCAGAGATCATGTAGACCAGTGCTCCTCAAAACTAAATGTGCACACAAGTCACCTGGGCAATTTTATTCAAATATAGATTCTGATTCAGTAGTTCTGGGGTAGGACCTGAGATTCTGTATTTCTGACATGCTCTCTGGTGATGCTCTCGGCCTATGGCCACGCTTTATATAACAAGGATTTAGACTATCCTGCATTTTTTTTTCATATGTAGAAACTGAGGTCCAGAGCGGTGAAGTGATTTCCCCAAAGCCATACTCAGGTCTCCTGGGGTTTCCGGTCAGTGTTTGTTTAATTGCAAAATTGCTGGACCTAGTAAAACAGAGGTTTACTCTTTCTTAAGGACTCATAGCATAGGGCGGGCAGCCAAGGTTTGATTCTAGGTATGTCCATGCTTGCACGCAGGCACACACACTGGCACACACACACGTGGTCATGGACACATATATTGTATGTGCTTCTTCATATTCTCCTTTCTCATCAGTTGTGATATGTAGGAAACACATGAATCACAAACACATTAAAGATATTGTTAAATGCAAGTCAATTCTGAATGTGTAAACTTTTCCATAAAAATATTCTGGGAAAATACATGAGTTGTTTCTGACCGCTTATGCGTAAATACAGAATGTTCTGGGGTTCTACAAAGACCATGTTACTGATAAAACTGTGTCATAATGATGTTTTCTATAGTTTGAATAGTAAAAGCTCTGGGCTTGACTCAGTAGGTTCTGTGCTCCAGCATTTATAAAGAACCCTAGAGTTTGGAGATTTTCCATTAACTTCTGGTATTGCATTTTTGTTGCCAGCTATGACTATTTGTTTCCCCTGAACTCTGTGGAGGGACTAAGCAACTGAGAAATCCCACGCAGAAGTGTGTGTATGTGTGTGTGTGTTCACACATGTTAACTAAACACTCTAGATTCCTGACATTTTTTTCTCCTTGTTGAGAAGCAGGAAAGGGGAAGGGAGAGAAAATTCTCTGGAATGGAAAAGAGGACCAGAAAAATCCTTGAAATGAAATCTCTTTCCTCCACTAAAGGCTTAGATAAGATGATAAGCTAAACAAGGAGGGAAAAACTGAGGTCACAAACTCCTCTTTTGGGAGGCAAATACTAATGGTGGGCTAAGCCCATTTTTGCATCTGCAGCTTGCCTATCTACTGTAGGGTAAGCTTCTTGAGGCCAAGGCTGGGTCTTCCAGGCCTTTTTTTTTTTTTCTCCTTCCAAAATGCTTAGAAGAGGGTCTTGCACCCAGTAGAAGGACAGAAGCATCTCTGGAATGAAATATTGTTCATCCTCCAGCATCAATCGCTCCTGGCTAGCAACCCTGGAAGCTGCTGGTATGTTTCAAAGAGCGTAAGAGCCAAGTCTGAGAGCTTATGAGTTGGTGTTCATCTGAAGCTGCAAGCCACTGCTGACTGTCTCCTCTCTCCTTATCGGCCTCTTCTTACCACTCGGAATCTCTCTGATGATGTTTTCCTTTTCTTTATGGGAGGAAAGAGTGGGAGGAGAAGGAAGAAACGGAGGAAACGAAAGAGGGGGAAGAAGGAGGCCAAGGAGAAGGAAGGAGAGGAGGGGAGGGGAGGAGGGGAGGAGATGAGGAACAGGGAGGAACTGGAGAAAGAAAGATGGCAAGCTGCTTGTGCAGAGGAACTGAGGTCAGACTCTTTCCCCTGAGATGCCCCTCCTTCTGGTTCCCCAGCCACCACTCATCTCTGCTCTGGGAGTCTGTATGAGTCAGTATAGTTTGAAAACCCGATTCAACTGACCTGGCAATGCCAAAAAGTAGATGTCTCTCATCAGTGAACATTCCAGAGATAATATGGGTTGGATGAGTTTCTAGCACTTTCTCTGTAGTTCTCTGGAAACCCCTCCCTTGTGTGTGGGCTTCATTCTCAAGCTTGTTTCTCTCTTTGTCTTAAGAAAGTTTCACATAGCAGCCCTAAGTGGGTGCTACCTACCATTGTCAGGTAGAAGCCCTAAGACTTGCTCTGACTGGACCAACCCTAAGTGCTTGCTATGGCCAGGAGGATGCTGTGTGGCACTTGGCTTTGCCCTGTTATGCCCATCCTGCAATCTCTTTGGAAGGAATAGTAGAATGACCCTGGTTGGCTCAGACCAGTGGGGCCAACCCTAGAGTTAGGGATGGAGTTAGCCCCTCAAGGCTCATGGCTACTCCTCGTTGGAGAAAGGGTAGAAAGTTCATTCAGACCTTTCAGGGACTTCTCAGCTGTTTCAGTGGGATTATGTCTTAAGCAGTCTGTTGATTTACCAGGTGGCCTAGACCTGAACACTCACATTATAGATAGGTTAGAAATGTCAGTGAAATTATTGCAGGAGCCTTAAACCTCAAGACCATTCTGCCTATTCTTAATGTTGTTGAAATTCCTGCCCATGGTTAAAGCAAAACATTTGGTATCTCATTTAAATTTCATTAATATACCAATTAATTGTGGTTATTTGGTAATTACCTAGAATGGGAAGGCATTCTGGGATACCCTCTGGAAAGGATACCAATAGTGTGAGGAAATTGCATTGTCCCTGAGTACATATGTTCCCCCCACCCCCACCCCCAAATAGCACTGATTCCAGGTAAGACTTGAAGAACAACACCAGATGGCCTCAATCTGGGCTCCACCCTGCCTGGGGAAGGGATCTTGGGGAAGGGATTTGCTTTTTCTACACCTCAGTCTCCTCATCTGTAACACGGGTCTAAAAATGTTAAATTTCCTAGAAAAGTGCCTGAAACCTAATAAGTGGCTACTCTTGCTGTCTGTTGTTAGTCATGCAGGCAAGACACAGGTTCAGAGCAAGAAGAATCACCCCAGGATGCAGTGGCGGGGGGGGGGGGATGCTTGAGTGAATGGTGGTAAAGATCAGAAGTCTGGGGGTGGGGCAATGGGGAGGGTTGGAAACGTGCATGTGGGTGTCATCACATTCGCAAAGATAAGAGATGGTGGTAGGGTGGTGGCTGCCCAGCATGGGCAAGCCAGGCTTTGAACAGTGTCTTCTCGAGTCAGTGGGTGGCCATCCAGATGGGCACGAGGCGTTCTTGTGAGGGCAGTGGGAATGAGGCAGAAAGATGTGTTGAGGCCAGCTGATGGCCAGAAGGAGAGGTTTGGCTATGCCGCAGACTTTACTTTTCAAGTTTATTTATTTATTTGTTTCTTTGTTTATGTATCTTGAGGGGGGAGGGGCAGAGAGAGAGGGAGAGAGAGACTCCCAAGCAGGCCCGGTGCTGGCAGCACAGAGCCCAACACAGGGCTGGAACTCATGAAACTGTGAGATCATGACTGGAGCCAAAACCGAGAGTCAGACGCTCAACCAGCTGAGCCACCCAGGTGCCCCTTTGCTGCAGATACGTGAGCAGCACTGTGAAAAGCTGGACCCTATGTCATGTTGAGAACATGAATGCCGGGTGTAGAAGGGGTCAAAGGAGAGAGGGAGGAAAGAGGTAACCGGACAGACAGCACCATCTCTCCTGGATAGACGCGACCGCTTCTGGAGGAAGGCAGAGATTCTGGCTACACACAGCCCTCATCTCCCCTCACCCTCCCTGCCTGCCACTGTCCCAGCATCCAGACACCCTGTGCTGGAGGGTGATCAGTGGGCCTCCCACCTCTAGGACGCTGAGGAGAGAGGCTGGCGGTGTTCCCAGGGCATGTGGCAGAGGCACAAAGAGACGCTGGGGCTGAAAGATAAAGAGAACTGAATGAAAGGTCCTTCAGGCTCACGTTTGTGGATATTGCTCTAAGAAGGATTGGGAGGACAGCAACCAAGGGAGAGGGTAGGACACCCCAGTCCCCGTCTTGACTCGGGGGATGACGGGACCTGTGGTAGGCTGGACATGCGGGCAAGGCTTGTCTAGGTCTAACGCAAAGTCACATGAGGACAGAGACACAGGCTTGTGAAGTGTTCGAGGTGAATGTGAAATAAAGTGTGTGGGTATTTCGTAAGGGTTTGGCACGTTTTCGGAATGATTCTGGCAGTCTGCCCAGCTCTGAGTTTCCTGTTCGTAGCTCCCCAAATGTGTCACTGCCGAGGATTAAAGCCCCTGTAGGCTCTGACACACACATCACTCAGAGTATTTCTCGTTTCTTTTAGCCTCAGTACCACTGGGTCGGCCGACAAGATGTGAGGTACCCTCTGGTGCTGCACGAACCAGATCCAAAGCTCTTCGGAGAGAGAAAAGAGGAATTAGCAAGTCTATCCAGGGCTGACATCAAAATGCACTTTTGTTTTTAATAACCAACTGCGACTCAGCTGACTTATTTGGGGGAAGAAGCCCTGTGGGCTTACCCTTGGAGTCACCACCTCCTGTGAGGCCAGCCATCCCCAAATGTCCCTATGATGAAGAAAGGACATGGTAAGATGATTAATTGCACTTCTGGTTTTTGTTCCCGTATTTTTTCCTCTTTTTCTTTTTGCTTACTTATACATTGAGAAAGTATTTAGGAGGAACAAATGGAATTTGATAAAACTGATAATGTTATGCTGTTTGTTGAAAACAGGATTTTTAAGGATTTCTTGGAGTTATATGGCTCTGTTGTAGCCATATTTGACCTAGAGATGTGTCTGTGAGTCATATGAAGAGGTCACCTATGATAAGGTATGTTTTACTGTCTGGAAGATTAACGATGAGTGATATGGGAAATATATGCTACTTATAAACCGTAAATAGTTGCATGAATTTGGGTAAATTGTGAGGTTTAAGGGACGGGTATTATAAATGAGAAGCTTTAAAAAACATTGTTGTTGATGTTAGAATTAAGACTTATTTTATCACTTTCCATTAAGTTTTGTCAGTTTTAGAGGGGCACAACCTGGGCCAATGTTTGACTGAAGGCCTTGCATTACTATTAACAGACATCCATTGGTTGCATTTAATGTTATAATGTATTGTATTAGCAACACTTGCAGGAGCTTCCTCCAGTAAGGGCTCAAAATGTAATCTTAAAAGCGCAACCATTTTTTTCAGAGGCCTTATGAATGTTACACCCACAGCTGTAAGGAAGACCTTACACTCTCTCAGAGATTAGAAACATCCCCCGGTATTTCTTCATTGGACGTCCTTGACTTCCATAATACTAGCAGTAGCATTATTGTGGGAAAGAATAAGAAAATGGGATAGAATCTGGAAGATTAAAGAGAAATGAGAACACCAGGAGGAGAGCAAAATGAGGTTTACTGTTCAATTCAATTCAATTCAATTCAATTCAATTCAATTCAATTCAATTCAATTCACGACTCTTTGCTCTTAAGCAAACTGCTAGTAGGTACTGTGGTGAGGAAGGATGTTTTCAGAAGGTGCAGCTGATGACCAGCTGGTTTGTGAATCAGGCGACCCACTCACGGGTGGCTGGAGACCACCAAATGTGCTGGAGGCCAAGGAAGGATCTGTGCTTGCTGGAAACGTGTGAATCTGCTGGGGACAGGAAGGAGATAATGCTTCCTAGAAAGAGCAGGGAGTGCTTCTTGAGGTGATTTAAACCTTCCTGATCCTGGTGATGAACTTCAAGAGATACTTAGGGCCTTTCTCAAGGCCACATGCAGGGGTTAGTCTTCTATCCCTCAACCCCTTCTGGGCACATGCCTGTTTGCTTACTTAGGAGAAAACCTTGCCAGGCATGGTTGAGGAATGGCTGAGATTCACTTCTAAAATGTGCCCTTGCAAAATTGGCAAATCGACACGCATCGCCCATGCTCACTGTCAGATACAGAATAAAGGACATAGATCAAGAAAAAAGATAAAAGATAAAAACCTGTCACTGTGTGAATAATGCTGTTAACATTTTGGTGCGTATGTTTTTTCCCCGATTGCATTTGCATTTAAAAGAAAAACATCCTTGTACTGTACCTGCCGGTTTATTACCTGCTTTTCCCTTTTGGGAATATATTGTGATCATCTCGCCATGCTAATGAATTTCTTTCTACAAAAGTTGTTTGATCACATTATATACAGAATTTAGAAATCATGTTGGTAGATATTTGATTGTTTTCTTTTTTATTATTAACCTTACAAGACTGATGTACTCACTAACCTTTCTATCTCTTCCTGATTGTTTCCTTGGACTGTCTTCCCCAGAGGGAACACCATGGGGTCAAAGGGCATGAGCATTTTTGGAGCTCTTGGTCCCTGCTACGAAATTAATCTAGGAAGGTGCTATTCGTGTATATGCCCTCCAGTTCTGTACAGATACCATTTCCCCCACACTTTCACTAACACTGGGGTTTGCCTTTTTTTTTTTTTTAAATGCGCTTGCTAATCTAATAACTGGCAAAGGCTATTTTGTGGTCTTGATTTGCTTTAAGAAAACCCTTTGTAAGTCCTTTTGGCTTCCTAATCTGCCCCTTTGGGTTCAGTCTCTTCTTGTCTTTTTGGTTATCAAAGCAATCATTTCTTACAGTAACTTATGCCAACCTAATTTCTGGGGACTTTGACCTCATTTGATGTCACTCAGAAGGTAGACTGAGATGTGGGGAATCAGAGGCTTTTGCTCTGAATTGCCACCATTTGAACAACCCAGGGCAAAACTCAGTCTTTATGATTTTACTTCCTTTTTGTCTATAAATTAAAAAAAATTTTTTTAATTTTTATTTATTTTTGAGAGGGAGAAAGAGACAGAGTGCAAGCAGGGGAGGGACAGAGAGAGAAGGAGACACAGAATCCAAAGCAGACTCTGGGCTCTGAGCTGTCAGCACAGACCCCAATGCGGGGGCTTGAACACATGAAACGCGAGTTCATGGCCTAAGCTGAAATCAGACGCTCAACCGATTGAGTCACCCAGCAGCCCCTCCGTTTTGTCTATAAAGTTCAAAAGTAAGGACTGACTTTTCATCCCACCATATGATTGTATTGGGAACATGGAGAGATGAGACAGAGGAAAGTTTTTTGAATAGAAAAAAAGGAAGAAATACAAAATGGTACTATTATGATGGCTGTTTTGTTTATTTATATTCTTGCCTTATAAAGTATGTTGTTTTTGGAGAGCAGCATGCTGAAATTTTGGCAATGCGTTCTAATTCTAGACTTGGAAAGTGTGTGTGTTGAGAGTGTGCACATGTGTGTGTGTGTGTGTGTGTGTGTGTGTGTGTCTGTGTGTTGCAACATATTTCTTGGTTCTTGGATTCAGTCCTAGCATTTGGTATGTTCTAGCAGCATATGGACATACTTTAGATCGAAGATGGTTTCTATTTTGTTGCTTACTTATCTCACTTGAATGTAGACGACAATGCACCATCCTTCTTATATTGCATTGTCATTGTCCACTTGCTTTGCTCAGTTCCCCCTTCTCAAAAGCGGGGCTTGTTTTATGTGCGTTTCTCTCTCTAGCACCTGGTCTGGGGGTCTGATACCTCGCGGTATCAGGCTCCACAAATGTTTCTTGAACGAGTCAACAGAAGGTAGCCAGGAACATTTTTACCCAACTCTGCCAGGAAAGGAATCACAGAAGAGTTTGGAAATGGTTTAATTTCATTTGGGTTGGTTTCCATTGTTATTGAGTAAACCTTTAAAGCTCTTAATGGGTATTAAGCAAATGAATACAAGCCAAGGGTAGAACCAGGAAAACGGAGATCATAGATTTGTAAGAGTAAGTCTCACAAGTGGGCTTAGTGTGAGTATAAGAAGCTTTACAGGGGGTACAGAGTTTCACTCTGATCCTCAGCTTGGTGCTAGGCTATCAACATCAGAACCAAACTGATGCTTAGCAACGCTCTGAACTCGGTGCCGAATAAATAATAATGAGGGCTAATACTTCATAAAGCACTTAACTATACGTGAGATCTAGTTCTAAGTGCTTTGTGTATAAGGTAGTCACTGTTATGATCTTATTCTGCAGATTAAGAAGCTGAAGGACAGAGAAGTGATTTGCTCAAAGTCAGTGCACAGCTGGGATTCATGATGCAGTCTTACTTAGAACCCACAGGTTGGTGAGGGTAGGATTGACTGAACCCTAGAGACGATGAATGGCACGTAGATTTGGGACTGCTGACCCACCGACGATGTTTGTGCTGTCCAGTTGGCTACATAGCCACCGTTTACTGAGTTCCCACTAAGGAACACACACTGATCTGCATTCTTACATCATTATATCTCATCTTTTTCATAACATTGCAAAATTGGCATCATTATACATGCTCAGGGACCAAACCAACTCAGACTCTGAGAAGTTCGGCAAGTGGCCCAAAGGTGATGAGATGAGCTAGTGGTGGGAGATCCCCATCAATCTATATCAAGTCCATTGAACTTCCTAGCCTCCATGCTACACTGGTCTGGACAGTTGAGTGCTGATGTGATGGATTCCTTGTCCAAAAGTGCCATGAGTCCCGTGCTACATTTGAAGGTGTCGCGCCTGGAAACACAGCCAGTTCATCCCCTCACTTGGGGATTGTGGGGAGGTGGGGTGCTCTGCCCTGTTCTCTCTGATTCTATGTGGGCCATTGTGAAATGGTACCTGGAGTTGATTTTCAGGCTGACATTCCCTAGCAGGATCATCCAATTTATCATCTCGGCCTAGACACGTTGAGTGTTTAATACATGGGGACACTTTCCCTAAACGTTCTATCCATTGGGCCCCTAGTTCTGCACCAGGAATGTCCAAGAAATGTCTCCAAGGAAGCTAGAATGAAGTAAGGCAAGTACTAGCTTGGGAGAGGAGGCCCAGCTTTGTTTTCTCCTGGCAACTGACCTATCTTCTCTTTGTTTAGTTGTTCCAGTTATAAGATGGGGATAATATAATTTAAAGTAGTATTTTATACAATTTTCTGTTGAAATTTTCAGTAAGATTTTGGAATTAGATTTTTTTTTTCAACAAATAACATATAGTTTGTGTACTTTTGAATAGATAACACACAATTTAAAAGGGGTATCTAGTGAAGTGAAGTCTTTCCTCTCTTTCCTTTTCTCGGACACCTCTTTCCCTCACTCTCACCAACAAGTAGCTCAACGAGGGTTAATAGTTTTTTTCCACCTTTCCCACACTGTATTAGTCAGGGTTCTTTAGAGAAACAGGGCCAGCAGGAGATACGTATATCAATCTCCTATTGGTTTTATATATAAAATTGGGCATGTAATTGGGATCCTGAGAGAGCGAGAGCGAGAGAGATTATAAAGTATTGGCTCACATGGTTATGGAGGCTGAGAAGTACTACCATCTGCCGTCGACAAGCTGTAGACCCAGGAAAGCAGGTGGCATAGTTTTAAGGCCTAAGAGCTGTAGAGCCAAAGGTGTAGATTCTAGCCCAGGTCTCAAGGCCTGCGAACAAAAAGCATGGAGGGCAAGAGAAAACAGATGTCTCAGCTCAAGTAGAGCTGATTCAACTTTTCTCTGCCTCTTTGTTCTGTTGCGACCCCCAAGGAATTGGACGATGCTCATGCATACTGGGGAGAGCCATCTGCTTTATGAGTTCAAACACTAATCTCTTCCACAAGCACCTTCCCAGACACACCCAGACACAGTCTTTAACCAGCTATCTGGGTGTCCTGTGGCTCAGTCAAACCGACACATAAAATGAACCATCACGCACACGGATGGTGTACCCTCCTCTGCACCCTATTCCATATCTGCATCTAATGAGGTGCATTTTTAACCTTTCAGTGGACTTTTAAGTTGCTTGCAGTCTTTTGCTATTACAACCAGTGTTGCAATGAATAAGAGCCTCACCTGTGTCATTTTGCAGAGGGGCAAACAAGCGTATTTATTGGCTAAATTCCTAGAAGTGGAATTATGGGTCAAAGACTATGTGCATTTGTGATTTTGTATGTATTTCAAAATTGCCCATCCACGTACCACCTACTTATGCCAATGAACGCTTCCTCTGGAATACTGGAGAGAATGTTTCCCCATGCACTTGTCAACACAGTATGCCAGTCAACTGTTTTTTGTGTTTTTTTTTTGACATTTATTTATTTTTGAGAGACAGAGAGAGACAGAGCATGAGCGGGGGAGAGGCGGAGAGAGAGAGAGGGAGACAGAGAACCCGAAGCAGGCTCTGGGCTCTGAGCTGTCAGCACAGAGCCCAATCCAGGGCTTGAACCCACGAACCGTGAGATCATGACCTGAGTTGAAGTCGGACGCTTAACCGACTGAGCCACCCAGGTGCCCCCCACCAGTCAACTGGTTTTTATGAAACTTTTGTGATCTTTTGGAGGGAGAGGTTAACTCAGCTTGTTTTTAAATTTTTCATATCTCATGTCATGATGGAGGCTTCTTTTTTTAGACTTTATTTTTTAACAGCAGTTTTAGGTTCACAGCAGAATTGAGGGGAAGGTATAGCGATTTCCCATTTATGTTCTTCCCCCACACATGTATAGCTTTCCTCATTATCAGTATGCTCTCCCTTCCCAGAGTGGTGGATTTGTTACCATTGATGAACCGACACTGACACGTCGTTTTCACCCAAAGTCCATAGTTTACATTGGGGTTCACTTTCGCTGTTGTACTGTGGGTTAGATGAGTATATAATGACATGCACACATCACTGTGGTATCACACAGAGTATTTTCACTGCCCTAACGTCTTCGGTGTTCCACTTATTCATTCTCCCCGTCACCACCCGACAACCTGGGGCAACCACTGATCATTTACTGTCTTCCTAGTTTTGCCTTATTCAGAATGCTATATAGTTGGAATCAAGGAACAGATTGGCTTCTTTTACTTAGAAGTGAGCATTTAAGTTTTCTTTGTGTCTTTTCATGGCTTGATGGTTCATTTCCTTTTAGTGCTAAATAATATTCCACCATCTGGATGTATCAGCTTATTTATCCATGCATCTACTGAATAATATCTTGGTTGTTTCCAAATTTGGGCAATTATGATTAAAGCTGCTATAAATATCTATGTACAGGTTTTTGTGTGGATGTAAATTTTCAACTCTTTTATGTAAATACCGAGGGGCACAGTTTCTGGATTGTATGGTAAGTCTGTTTTGTAAGAAACTGCCGAACTATCTTCCAAAGTGGTTGTACCATTTTATATTCCCACCTGCAATGAATGAGAGTTCCTGTTGCTCTACTTCCTTGCCAGCATTTGTTGTTGTCAGTGTTCTGGATTTTGGCCATTCTAATAAGTATGTAGTGGTATTGAGATTGTTTTAAAAACTGTTTGTGATCATAAGTTTTGGTTTACTCAGTGATTGTTTTTTTAGGCCTTGCTAGGTGTCTAGCCATGAGACACCATAGTGAGTGAGGGCAATCTGGCTGCTGCTTGCAAGGGCGGCACAAAAACTGGGCAGCAGCACATGTACCAATAGTGATTAGCACCATGAAAGAGACAGACTGCTGCTAAGATGGTGACTGATGAGCCAAGATCTACATTAGCTTGGTGATGCAGGTCCTGGTGGAGGAGGGCGGGTCTGAGGCACACAGGTGGAGGGCAGAGGGTTCAGCACAGTAGAGCCCTGTTGAAGGAACAGAAGAAGACATGTATAGGGTTGGTCAAGTATGAGGGAGGGCACTTGGAGATGAGCTTGGAGATTGGCTTTTATTCTGAATTTCAGGTAGCCTTCAGTCATGGGCTGGAAAGATGGTGACAGAGTCTATAAAGTCTTACGCTGTAGACCATAATAGCTCATCTGGATAGTGGATGTCATGGGCAGAAGTCGTTGCATTTGCCACAAGAGACAGTGACATGGCTGACATGTGGAGAGCGTTGGCACCCAAGATACTTCACTCTTTTGCCCAGCCCTGAATTCCTGTGTGTGTGACAAGTGACAAAAGCTTTGCCCAAACAATGCCATGGAGATGTTCCACAAAAATACATTCTACCTCTCCCAGAAGTAAAACTCAGCTTATAAGGACTTTCTCCTTCATTATCTCACACCTCGCTGAATTAACTGGTTGTTTTCACAAATCACTGTTGCATTTCCAGTCTGGGCCAACCACTGTACTGGGTGCCCCCAGGAGGAAAAGGAAGAGGAAGTGGGAGGGAAAATAGAAAGCTTTAGAAAATGTGCAGCAGTTTACAGTCTGGTTTCTAGAGAATCAAATGTCAACAACCAAAAGGAAGGCAGGAAAGGAACAGCAAAAGGGCCCTGCACCTTTCAGCTTCCAGATAAAAACTCTGACCTCATGGTGTGGGCCATGTATGTGCTTCTCCCACATCCTTCTCTGGAGGTGCAGGTAGGGTTATCATTCTAACTTTAGAGGTGAAGAATAGAGAGCTTTCCTTAAGACCACTGAGTGAGCAAGGGGTGGAGCTGGGACTGTCCCCTGAGCACTGAGACCATGGCTTTCTGTACTCCATAATAAAGCAAATACCTAAGTTTTATTATCTGGGGAAGACCCTGAGGAGAGGTTTTCCCTCTACTATGCCTGCTTTTCCACCCTGGTCCTTCGGTTCCATTCTTATGGGGCTACTTTGCTCATGAGTTTGCGATGCTGGGAGGGCTCTGCAGAAGGGGTATGGATGGACCGTGCCCTTGGGTACCTGATGATAAGGCTCCAAGTTGAGAAGAGCCTCCATCTTGTAAAGAAACATAAGAGAACAAGACAAAGTATTGATGATTGGGGGGGGGGGGGGCACTCAGGCCTGTCTGCATGGCACAACTGGTCATTTGTGGCCAGAGCAGAGTGGGGATTAATGTATGTGCATGGAGGGGTACCTGGAATGAAGACTCCATGAACTTTGGCCCTGAAGAGGTGTTAAGGGATGCAGGCTTCCATGGACATAGAACATCTGGATAGGAAATTGGAAGGCTGTAGGTCAGTTTCATAAGCTCAGGAAGCTTCTCCTCCTGGTCCTGGGAAAAGAGGGCAGGGTTTCCTTCTGAGAGGAAGGGACTCCTCAGGTGAATTCTAGGTGCTCAACCAACCCAGACAGAACTGTCCAGTTGAAAGCAACTTGGGGAAGGGACTGTCAAGTGATAATGATGGGTAAAAAAGGCAGCAAAAGGGATATATACCAAAAAGCAAAACAAAAAAAGTCCAGAAACATTATTTGTAAAATTTGAAATGTGTCTAAACATACTTGTTAAACATAGTTGAAATAAATATCTTAGGATTCCTAGATTTTTAGGCTTTTTAGTTTTCTTATATCTATGTTCAATCAGTCCATAACAATGGCATTATTTGCTTTAAAGACTGAAATTTCAGAAAGGATTTTAGCAAGTTTGATGTCTGAAGGCTTCAGACATTCTCGGGCTCAATGAATGAATAATGACATTGTTCTAGCATTAACTAGGTGATGGCATGTGTGCGTCTTTTGTGGATGTCTGCCTCTTTTTATAGTTTGAAGGGGTATTATTGGACACAGCCATGCTTATAAATTATCCCGTCTTGTTTCTAAAGATACCAAACCTCTTGACAGTGAGCCCTTTCTTGGTTGAGGTAAGCAGTGTTGCTTTTGATGACCGTAGCCACTCAGTCAATTTTGCAGACAGCATATTCCAACATGGGTCACAAAACCAACACATTCCAAAGCCATGAGTGCACCCCCCCAAAAAACTGATGTGGTTACCCTAACTCTATTCCCGGAGTTAGTGAGAGGGTAGAACTTGACTGGAAATCCTCAGGCAACTTTTCTTTTGTTATCTTTTGTTAGGTCTTTTGTTGTCTGTGATTTCATTTGCCCACCTCTTGATCTCTTTGTTGTAGGCTGACTAGCCGCCACACTCTTCTGGAAATACCAACAATGTAGCACCCTCCTCCCCTGCCCCTGTCGGTCTCCTCCCCATGATTTCTGGGTGCTTCTCAGATATTACTTGTGTTCCTTACATGGATTTTATTATTTTTAATTTTTCCTGAAGGAGACAGAGACCCAGAGACAGCAAGTAGTTTCTCAAGATGTAGTGAATGATTAACAGGAGTCCAGATATAAACACATATCTGCTGGAATCCCAACATTCTTTGTATTTTGTTGTACTGAAATGGTAAGAGAACTTGAAGAAGGGAAGCACTGGTTTATGGAATCATTCTTCTTTTTTTTTTTAATTTTTTTTTAATGTTTTTGAGAGACAGAGAGAGACAGAGTATGAGTGGAGAAGGGGCAGAGAGAGGGAGACACAGAAACTGAAGCAGGCTCCAGGCTCCGAGCTGTCAACACAGAGCCTGACGCGGGGCTCAAACTCACGAACTGCGAGATCGTGACCGGAGCCGAAGTCGGACGCTCAACCAACTAAGGCACCCAGGCGCCCCTGGAATCATTCTTCTTAAGGTGTAGTTGAATTAGTCACATTTTTATGAGTGTTGACGTTTTTCAAAGTTTGTTCACATGAAGCACATGATTAAGGTTCCCTCTTTCCTCCTCTGATATGGATTTATCACCCAAATTGGCACATGTTATCTGTAAGCTAGTTTTTTAAAAAGGTATCATGTGCAAGGGTTATTTTCCACGCTCTGAAATAGTCAGTAGAAAATTTTTAAACTAAAATCAATCTAGATGAAATATACATAATAATAAGGTACAAATTAACTTGATAGATATTTCTCTGGAATGATTAAACAGACCCTGCCTGAAGTAGGTGGGAAAAACCTGATTTCACAAATAGTATCATCTGTCCATTAAAGAATAATCTGTATATCAAAAAAACAACAACTGATAACAAGTGTTGGCAAGATTGTAGAGAAAAGGGAAGCCTTGTGTACTGTTGGAGGGAATGTAAATTGGTTATGGTTACTACTGAACACGGTATGGAGGTTCCTCAAAAATTTAAAGGAGAACTACCATGTGATTGAGTCATCCCACATCTGGGTGTATATCTGAAGGAAGTAGAAACAGGATCTTGAGGAGATATCTGCACCCCCATGTTTACTACAGCATTATTCACAATAGCCAAGATACGGACACAACCTAAATATTTGTCAGCAGGTGAATGGATAAAGAATATGTGGTATATATATACAATGAGATAATATTCAGCCACGAGAAAAGAAGGAAATCCTGCCTTTTGCAACAACATGGATGAAGCTTTAGGGCATTAGGCTAAGTGAAATAAGCCAGACAGAGAAAGAGAAATGCTATATGACATCACTTACATGTGAAGTCTACAAAAGCTAAACTCAGAGCAACAGAGTGGAGGAGTGTTGTTCTTAAAGGGAAATAGATTTTGATCAAAGGATAAAAACTTCCGGTTGTGAGATTAACACATTGGGATCTAATGTACAGCATGGCTATTAGAGCTAATATCATGCATTTGAAATTTGCTAAGAGCAGATCTTAAATGTTCTAACCATAAAAAAAGAAGTGGTAATTATGTGATGGGTTGGGGGTGTTAGCTTATGCTATGGTGGTAGTCATTTTGCAATATATAAATGCATCAGATCCACACCTTGTGCACCTTAAACTTACACAATGTTATACGCCAATCATATTGATATTCATGTACCTATACATATAATGTAGCTGGCAATGCAAAGATTCGAGGGATTTCTTTCCTAGAAGGAAAATACGTGGTTATAATCACTGGTGATAGAACATGTACTTAGACTTAGTTGACTTGAAAAATCTCATGTGAACTTACCACGACTACCTCTTTTTAATAAATTTCCCTCAAGATTTAAGCATTTCTCTAGATTAATATGGTGGGTTACTGAGCTGACTCGTAAGGAGAAGGGGCAGTTCCATTTTTGCTATTGTAATAACGTGGGAAATTACACCCAACATCATTCACCATGCTTGAATATTTATCATCAACCTCAAATTCTGAGTTTTATTTAACAGCAAGATTAGAGTTCTAAACTTCTTTTTCCCAGTTGAAACCTTTAGTAACTTTGGTATGACAGTGTGACAAGTGTACAGAAACTACATCCACAGGAAAGCGAAAAATGCTACGGGGAGGGGTGGTGGAGACAGGTACTTCCTTTGGTCTGGAACTGATGTATTGATGTCCAGATTATAAATTACTGTTCTAGGGAAACCTGCTGTGTGTGACTAAGTCCCTGAGGCTCAACTCTCTTTCTTTGCCTGGCCACAGTAGGCTGGGTCCATGTAGAAAACAGGTTTTGCTGTGTTAGCGAACCATGCAGTTCTGTGCAAATTGGATATACGTCTGCTGAATAGGATCATCCTCTATGGTCTAGGCCAGTGGTCGTCAATCCTGGCTGTGTATCTGAATCACCTGGGAAGCTTTAAAACATGCTGATGCCTGGGTCCCACCATCAGAAGTTCTCATGTGATTGGTCTGGGACACAGCATCAGCACAGGGATTTTTAAAAGCTTGCGAGGTGATTATACCATGCCACTGGTATAATGTGGGTTGAGAACCACTGACCTGGGATGTAGACAGCCATAAATTCAGTAAATTACCTGAGCAAACAAGAAGCTGGCTGGAGCAAGGCTGTCCAGAGCGATTGCCACATCCTGCCTGCTGGGGGAATTTACATCCATTTCCCAGAAAACCTTGTCCCTAGAAGTTACCAAAGGCTCTCCATCCCATCAGTGTGGGTGGAATTTTCTAAGGCACGGTGGGCATTAGTCGTGTAAATGTAGCCACTGTGTACTTATTTGGCAAAGATTCACATGTCTGCTCTGTTCAAGCTATAGTCAGAGAAAGAGCCTACTTTTAAGAACTTGAGTATCAGGGCAGTGAAGAACTCGTCCAGAACGAAGTTGGGGTTGCCAGTGCCATCAGAGAGGGGGAGGTGAAGCCAAGGGTTCAGAGGAGGGGAGAGAATCCCCCCTGGTTGGAGGAGTGGGGAGGAAGGCATGAGCTGGAGGAGGAAGAGTGACTTTCTCTGTGGAAGGAAAGAGGTAGCGACTGGGGAAGTTGGCGAGGAGGCAAACACTTGCAAAAGCTAGAGTCCAGGGAGACCCGGGCGGGTGTAGGACCCGCAATGGAGTGGTCTGGCCTCATCCCAGCTGCAGTGGGGGCCCCTGTGTGGCAGACTTTGACTGTCAACGTTGAAGCAAAGAGTGAGTAGGGACTTGCCTAGTACTATTTATTCAGCTAATGTGGATGGTTCAGAAGAAAAGTGTGTTTTGGTCTAAGCATCTGTTTTGATAAGGTGGAAAAGAAGCCCACATAGGTTACCCAGTTTTGCACTGGCAAGGTAAGTGTATTGCATTTGGTGGTTCAGACTCTTGTAATTGCCTTTTCTTGAACTGCTAAAGCTTCCTTTGTTCTTCCCCAGTTCTCCTGAGGAAAACACTTAAGAACTTCCCCCTCCTCCCCCACACACAGGATCTTGTCTAAAGTAGTAACAGTGAAACTCTGAATATGAGATGATTAGGTGCAGCCATTAAGAGGTTTGATGGTTCGCAGTCTTTACTTAACAATTTGGGGCCATATTGACTCTTAAGTAAATATGGCAACTGCTTTTCTTTTTCTTCTTCTTCTTTTCAAAATACAAAAACAAACTTTAAAAGTAAGGCAGATTTTGGAATAAATGGGCAACGTACTTCTGCAAATGATGTTTCTGGATTAATTTTATTGCATCCGGATGCTCTTTAGTGTATTTGGGGAATTTTATTAATAAGAAAGTCTAAGTGCTGCTAGTGAGTCAGCCTCTGAGACATCAGTACTCCTATAGTTGAGATCACTTTGTGTGAGTCTGACTTTAAAGCATCAAAAAGTATTTAATGAGTTCTCTGCACTGGGTTAGGCGCATTGGAGGATACAAAAAGATAAAATGAAAATAAAAATAAAAATAAAATAAAATAAAATAAAATAAAATAAAATAAAATAATAAAATAAAATGAGGAGGAAGGACATTGTCCCCAAAACCTCTGGGTTTGCTTTTTTTGTCCCTTTTGCACAGTCGAAGAAACAGGGCAAATTGGGAAATCATGGCAGCAGACTTTCGACACTTGATCCTAATGTGTTCACGATCAGGCTACATTTTTCTAAATAAAAGTTGCACATCTATAGTTTCTTAGTTCTGCTTCTTACTGTTCTCATGTTAATTTATTATCCCACTGCAATATGTGTTTGACCCGGTTTGAAAGAATCTAGTGATAAGTGGGGAAGGAAAAAAAAAAAAAACCTTTAAAAAAAGGTTTAAACCTTTAAAAAGGTTTAAAAAAAAACACCCTCAAAATGGCTTAAAAAATCTTTAAAAAGTCTTTAAAAAGATTATGCTTATTTCCCTATGAATCTTAGGTGCGTGACAAAGTAAATGTTAACAAGTCTTAGTTTTAACATCTTGGTTTTAAATGTTGGGCAGTGTCATCCCATATCCACATGTTTTCTCATCACACCACATGTCCAATTTGGGATGGGGAAGAGGTCCTTACTCTACACTTGAAATCCTAATACTTTCTCTGCCCACCTTTGGGGGACCACAAATAACAATGCCAAGCACCTACCATATGCCAAGTATCACAATAAACACTTTTATCTGTGTGTTTGCCATTCTGGAAAGGTGACAGAGGGGCCATGAGACTGATGAAGCAAATTTGGAAATAGTAGAGCTGGAGGCACCTTGGCCTCTCCTGTGAGTTAATGCTGTTTGTGGCATTGTCGTGCATGGACGTTTCTTGCTTAGCTCTCTTGTTAACATCACAAAATCAAGTGATTGCGTATATTACTGTTAGTTATCTCTGACTTCTCAGATCATTAAACAGCCTCCAACATCTCTCTTCAGTTACTTCTGTACTCAGATTGCTGCCTTTGGGTCTCTATCCTATCTTTCTTCTGGCACGTTCCTGGCATGTTTCTTTTGGCATGTTATTTTTATCAGTAGATTAATCTCACCTTGTAACTCAAGGACTCAAGACAGCTTATTGCTTATTTAAATGTGTGTCTAAGTCTGTATGGCCCCTTGGGGATGTGTCATATGGGCTTCTCAGAAATGGCGTTTGTGGGTGGGGGACACTGCTGGGCAGAAAATATTTATTTTGTTCCGAGCACTTGAGTTTCAAAAGTTATATTCTCACTTATTAAGACTTTGGAGGAGTGCCAAAGCTGCTACCTCCTGAGAGTTTTCCACCAAAATCAGTCCTCTGGCATGGTAAAGAATGTTTTGCGAAGTATCAAGAAAAGATATATAAATGAATATTGCTCCAAATAAACATACAATTCTGGAAGCAAAGAAAACATTTGTCAGAGGGTAATGGTAAAAACAGTAACCTTATGCTCAAGTTAGGTTGGACCTTGTTTCCAATAACTCAAGCATACCTTGAAACAAACTCCTTACTGTATTTTAAAAACATGCCTTTGTCTAAGGAGGGTTTCCCTTTGTACTCTCATGTGAAGTTGGAATATTTATTATGGAAACCAAATTGAACTTCCTTTGGTCTGCTGAAAATTAGAAAATAAATTGTGTGTAGTCGGTGAGTTATTGTTCTGAACTTAACTGCATCAGATTAACTTCTGGAACTGAAATCCCAATGACACAATTTCACAGTGCGATTGTAATGTTTGTGTAAGCTCCAGGTGTTGAGAAAGATGTAAGGTACATCTGGTGCCAATGGCCTTCTCAGCCTGGCAGGGGCAGAGTTTGGAGTCTTAATGGGAATTACATAACAAGTGCAGACCATTATCTCTTAGCTATGCAGGTGGATTTTAGTTATAACTCATTCTCATGGCCAGAAATCCCTTCATGGCACTCTGTAATGGCTGTTTCGGGAACTCAGGTGGACAAATAGTTTTGTCTTGAACTAGCTCAATTGGAATTTCCCTCTGAGGTCTCAATGCTTTCAGGTCTCACTGACTTTCATGTGCTTAATTTGATTAGATCAGCCTTCATCTCTGTCATGGGGTCCTTCATGTTAAAATACTTCAGCACAGAGACTTTGATGTGGGTGTTATGTGAGTGTGTGTTATGTTTGTTGTATGCTTTTGTGTATGTGTGTTGTATGGATGTGTGTTTTTATGTGTTGTGTGTATGTTGTATGGCTGTGTCATGTGCCTGTTTTTCGTGTGCTGTGTGTGTTGGTGAGTGTTGTGTGTGAGTGTGTATGTTACATGTGTATTGTGTTTGCTGTGTGCGTTTTGTATTTTGTGTGTTGTGCATATCTGTGTGTTGTATTTGTGTTGCGGGAGTGCCCAGAACTTAGCATATATTTTACTGGGTGCTTGGTAAGTATTCATTAAATGAGGAAAGGGCATAATTCCTGCTCCCATGAAGCTCACTGTATAAACTCACAGGTTGGATTGTCAATTTCTTGAGAGTAGGGTCTAACTTGTGTTATGACACCACTGGCATACGATAAGTATAGGGGCTCAGACGGGAAATATATAGCATGTAGCAAACCACAGTCTTGCTCTCAGGCTCAGTCTTCTTGAGGCAGACACTTTCCACATTCACTTTCTCACGTACTATATTATTTCCTTCTTTATTATGTTTACTCTTTATTGTCTGTCTACACCATGTAGAATGTAAGCTCCATGTGGGTAGGGATTTTGTGTGATTTGTTCCCAGATACATCCCAAGTACCTAGAACACTGCCTGGTATATAGTATGTGCTCAGTCACTGTTTATTGAATGACTAAATGTAAGAGGAGTTCTAGTATGTTCAGTACAAGTCAAGGTTTTTAGCCAAATACAGATGTTATTATCTCTGTCATAGTTTGTGTTCAATCTCAGTAACTCTTAGTAAATAGCCTTTCAGGGTCTCTCCCTCTTGCTTTTCTCTGGTCCTCTCCCTAAGGTAGATCTAGCATCCTCTAGGGATTGGTTCCCATGCCAGCATTGTGGAGGGGGCCCAACCCAATCTGGCCCCAGTGAGATGTCTCATTCTGTTTTTTCAATGGTGGTAGTCCTGTCCTTGGGTCCCTGCTGTGTTTTGTCTACCACGTGTCTATTGTGGTGTGACAGGTCTCACCTGGGTGTAGGCCACCAAGTCACCCAGTACTGATGACTCTGGGTATTGGTGTAGATGTGAGGCTTCTGGACTCCAGTCTTCTGGTGCCAGAAACTCTCAGCAGCTTCTCTCCATCTGTTGGTGGCACCTCTCTCAGCTCTGCAATTCTCCTTGCCCAGCTGGAAGCCAGGTCTCAGTCTGCACCCACCTTCTCTGAGGGAATTGCTGTCTCCCCAGGCGACCTCAGAGGGGAGGAGGCCACCAGCCCTTTCACCGCAGATTTCTACTCCCCCTTTCAGTTGTGACTGTAGGAGTTAAGCTCTTGCTTTCTCCTTTTTCTCTTTCTGTGGGCTCTTTCCATCAGCTTCAGGACATTCCCTAACCATCTGTGTGGTAGAGGGTCTCCACTGCTTTAGTCTAGCCCTGCTTAGTCTTTGGTTCATGGGTCCAGTCTTCCTCCCTGACTCTTAAGATGCAAAGTCCACTTGAGGAGTCCCAAACAAATACCTTTTGTTTCTCAACAAAGCCTTGCCATTTCCCCAGCGTATTTTAAGATACATCTTGCAATAGATGATAGGTCATAGTTAATTGGCAGCATTTTCTTCTTTTCTATTACACATCTTACAATTAATGACATTTTAACTTAGGCTTTTTTTTTGGCCATGGCCTTAAACTGTATTCTGGAGTTCAAAGATGAGCAATGCCTTCTTTGTTCTGGCCTCCATCTTCCTCTTCCCAAGGTAATAGATGCCTCTTCTTCAAAGGTATGAAACCACTGGGCAACCAGACACAAAGGGTGATCCTGGAAGAGTGTACATTGTTATATATTCAAGAAATAGAAATCCCCGTACATAGGATTACTCTCTGAATTAATATAAGTGGGATTGGAGCAATTTAGTGCAATAGATTGGCTTTCATGTTATACAGCTAAAGAAAAGATGTGTCCATTTCTTTCTTCTTTGTCCATTTCAAAGAAGTCCAGCTTGTCATATAGCAAAGACATAAGGACTCCCAGACAAATGAGACAATGCCCACCCAGGTTTTGGGTAAGTCACAGCCCTTGGTAAGTCCTGGTGCAGGGTGAAGATGAAGGCCCCCAAAAGTGATGCCATTAAACACTGGAGTAACCCTCCTGTCTGATTCCTTGATCATTCTGATGATCACTTCTGATCAGAACACTTCTGATGATATCTTGGTTTCTCAGTGTGTACTTCCCGGAAGAAGAAAATGTGCTATCAGTAAATAATAATACCTTATCCCTTTGGCAATCTGTGTGTGTGTTTGACACACACACACATACACACACACACACACGTGTGCACATGCGTGCGTGCACACAATAGTGAATGAGTGGACATGAAATAGAGAAGAGCTAACTCTTGGAAAAACAATGGAATCTAAGAATCTACGAAAAAAATCTGATAAGAATGAGGGCTCTCAGCTAGATTTTGATGATTGTAAGCAATAAGAATTGGCAATGGCAAGAGTCAAGGGCATGTTTAAAGGAGATAAACCTGCTCAAGCAGAAAGGAAGAAATTTAGTCACCGTTCAGAAGTGCCTCTGGGAACAAGGACAAGGAAGCAGCCTGACTCCCAGAAGGGCTGAATCAGCCTGGGGGGTTGTCTGTCAGAATCTGAATCTCTTTTCATTTTTTGTCTCCACTTCTTGCTTCTCTCTTTCTCTGAAAACTGGCTTTCTTTTCTTCTCTGCTTCACATGGAAGAAAACATGGCCACCCTCCCAAATGGTGTCCAAAGAAGAACAATACTTTCATTTTGACTCCATCCATGACATGTAGGAATTAACTCCACGTATTTCAGGCTTGATGCAAAGTTCTTGGGAGAGAGCATGTAAATGTTCCAACTTTGGGTCTAGTGAATATTCTCAGCCCAACCATCCAAGTGTCCCTAGCCCCACACCTATGGACTGGAAGTGGGGGTCAGGGAGGTTGGCTTATTTTCCTAAGAAATAGGGGTATACTATGTACTGAGTAGATACCAACCCAAAGGCATCTATATAAATGGATAAAGATCAAATGCAGCCTTGAGTTAAATATACAAATATATTTAGTCTATTTCCTTAAGGTGACATTGGGTCCCAATCCAAGGTGGGTTGATTCAAAGGATGATATAATATAATGTCAAAGATTGTCAAAGACATTTAACCACAGAGGTACCATGCTACCCTTATTTCATGGGAAGTTGCATTTTTTTTATCTTTTTGGAAACAGCATTATGAAGCCAACTTTGAGAAGCAAGCTGAGTTTTCTTATAAATACATTTAGCTTCTTTGGAATGAAGTATTCCCAGAGTTCCATGCTCAAAGAAAATTTGACTACAGCAAAAGTACATTTACCAGAATCAGTGGTCAATGAAAGGATCAGGGGAAATACTTCACATATATGCTTTACACACATGCAATAATAAAATGTTATGGTTTAAAATAGTGTACACTAATACAATTCCAAGGAAATAGAGAAATGAGTAGAGTGTCTTAGGTGGATCCTTCTTGGTTGATGGAGAGCAAGGAAGGGGATTTGGAAGAAATTGTAGTGGAAGATGGAGAATAACAGGGAGAGGAAATTGGGGGAGAGGTTGGAAAAGGGGAGGGAGAAGAAGGGAAGGTTTTTGAGTGAGGTCATCTCAGTAGAGCCCTCAGATGCTGCCTGCACTATTTGAGCCAAGGAAGGGTTTGACAAGGATAATGCAAGGGACAGCAGAGTGGCCACCCTCATAGCTCTGTAGACTATTGGCTAAGAGGATCTCCTGGGGGCTCTTTCTCAGCTACTACCCAACTATCTAGAACCCATTGATCACTTAGCATGTGCTGTGTTCTCCCTGAAGAACAACTTGGTAGGAAAACCACAGTAGAGGATTTACTCTTGTGACTTCATCGTCTCTCCATGAAGACTAATTCTGTACTGGGATTTAGTTTGGCACAAACAATGTTTTTCCTTCCCCTTGGTCACAAGTCTTTGTAACCATATCGTTTCTTGGACTGAGGGCTTCCGGAGAAAGTGAAGGGAAGAGTTTCTGACATGGGTTGAGGGCAGTCACAAAGCTGAGTTAGAATTAAGTCACATTTAGGCAGCCTGAAATGACAATGTGGCACACAGGTGAGACATGAGAATAAGGGAGATGTTTAAAAAGGGAAGCACAAAACTTTAAGAACTCTCAGCCCCACTGTGGTACTTATGGCTCAGGAGTGTCAGCCAAGCTGGTTGGGTCAAGCCTTTCTCACAGTCTTGGGTGTAATATTTCAAAGCAGGGCTTGTGTTAATAAAAAAACAAGCTCTAAAGACAAAACTCAAATTATCCGTGTTTCAAAAGGAAAGCTGAGGAAAGCGAAAAGATCTCTGGAGGGGAGGGGATGCCCATGAAAAAAGACCTCTTTTGTGATGCTCTGGATGCTGCAAAACTTGGAATTAGAAATGGTTTTCCTAGAAGACTTGCCATTGAATAGGTCACCAACTGTGGAGAAGGAATGGGATAAAGTCAAGGGTGAACACATAGACAATGAGGACAAGTCAAAGACAATGGTGTTGTCATCTCCAACCATTAGCTTTGTTTTGAGACATGAATTAGATGATTTAGATCAGTGGTTTTATTTTTTTTAACATTTATTTATTTTTTTTTTTGAGAGAAAGAGAGAGAGAGTAGGGGAGCATCAGAGCAAGGGGGACAGAAGTAGATCAGTGGTTCTTACCTTCCAAGGACTTAATGCTCTCTTTCTTAAAAAATATTTTATAAATCCCCTTTACTATTCTATAATGAAATTTACCGAGAACATATCCTACCTGCGTGTGGTATTAAAAATTGAACTATGCTACCCTAACCATGATGTGAAGGAGAAATAAAAGTGATTCCACATTCAATTCAATGTGTATGTACATGAGTATGACTGAGCTGGAAGACACAAAGAAACAGATGCTTGCAGTAACACACAGACATGTCTGTAAAGTGGCAGCTGCAAATATAGATGGAAGCAGTCTGTGTCTCCCTGGAGATTCCAATATCATTAGTGGCATTGCCTTCGATGATGTGATTTTCCCCAGTGGTGAAAAATCTTTTTTAAAGTTCCCCCCAAAATAAAGTTCTACTTCACCTCAACTTTTGTGGTAGCTGCATTTCCAAAAAATTCAACACATATGAAAATGACACAAAAAATGCTATGTGTTTCTATGAAAAACAGAATTAGGCTCTGGGCTTAGATTTTACCTACTTTCTTGTCTGGTGGGATATTTTCAAGTTTTGTAAGATGGAGGACATTTTGTTGTTTAGTGCGGCCCTGGGTATTGCAGAACCTCTAGTATTCCCAATTTCTGTCCAGTAAATAATGCACCCTCCCAAACAGACAACCCAGAGTACTTCCACTTAAAACTGCCCTGGGAAAATTCTGGGCTTGTTGGTTAGTGGCTGTTATTCTGAGGAGCAGTTGGTAGCTCTTTAAACATACAGATTTCCAGGCATCATCTGTGGAGATTCTGCTCGGAAAGGAGGGCTCTAGAATGCCCATGGGACTCTGGTGCATAGCCGGGTATGCAGCCCACTGACCCAGCCATCTCTCGATCTGATTCATGAGGCCCCTTTCTCATATCTAGGGCCAGTGGCTATTTCGTCTGTGTTTGAAGGAGAAGGGTTGTAATATCAACGCTCTTTCCAGCCCACTTATTAGCCCAAATGCAAGCCATGAATTGGAGCAGTGGTCTAAGCTTCTATGTAAATCCCTTTTTTGGGTCCTTCCTTGTGTGCAGCAGCCCAGGGGGTGGTTGATTCGTGATTTAGACTTCAGCTTTCTCTGATGTGCTCATTCCTATGTTCCGAACCCTCACTTCATCAAGGGTGAGAAACACTTTGCTTCAGGTCTCCATATTGTGAAGTCCTATTGGCTGAGTCAGCTCCCCACGTACCCTTAGAAAGATCCAGGACAGGTAAGTTGTCTTAATGTCAACAACCTACATATTCATGGCTAGGGACTGATGAGACAAAACACAGATGGTTGAGAAAACTATAACCGGTTGCATAAGAGGTGGGGCAAGGAAGATAAAACATTGTCAAATGGAAGGGATGAAGAATACTGAAATCAAGTATAAGGACCGTCAATGTGCAGAGCTAAGTCATTCATTCATTCTTTCATTCATTCATCAATATAAGTGAAAATGAATCTACCACATGTCAGGCTTTCTTGTAGACAATGATAGTACAACAGTGAACAAAACAGACCAAAATCCTACCCTCAGGGTGCTTACATTCTAGTAGGCATAGCTGGTTAAGAAACAAGGTCACAAATAATAGAGACAGTGAGTTAGATGTGAAACGTGCTATGAGGCACCAGTAGGGACCTCAGATAGAGTAGCGGTGTGCGTGCATGATCCCGTGTGTGCTCATGTGCATGTGACATCTAATGGCTTGAGATACCATTTGGCAATGCGGAAGGGAATTTCTTTGGCAATAGTAATTTGGAGTTTAGTAGTGTAGAAAGAATGGGAAAAAGATATTGCGGTTGTCAGGACAGGAAATGATTCAAGTTTTGGTAAAACTTTTTAACAATGAAAAATGAAGGGCAGCAGAACAACTTTGGCATGGCAATAATTGAATTTCTGAGTTTACGTAAGGAATGTTGAGAAACTTCTGGTTGCAAACTGACCTTTTGTTTGTTTTAAGTCCTTCATTATCTCTGAGGACTGTATAAATTTCAGCTCCCGATAGTTCCTCATGATATTAACAAAATTCACTGTTCGATCACACAGAGAGAGACTGAGTCATTTTACATTTCACACTTGGTTACTTTAGACTTGAGTGTTTGTGCAGAAATATCCTGCTTTTTAACTGTGGTTTCGGTTAGTGTTTTTGGAATAAGGGATTTATTAGCTGTGGTGACAAGTACATACTCTTTTAGCCAGAAATACTGATCTCCTCTTTACCAGAAAACTCCCTATTCAAAAATGACATAATATTGGGAGTTTTTGGCAAATAAAGCTTCTATATTGTTTGCTTATTTGCATATTATGAAGTTAAAAATACTGTCTAGTACATTCATTATCTGTGACTTTCTCAATAACTCTCTGGTGTAACTGGACAGTTATTTTTTTTAATATTTATTTATTCTGAGAGAGAGAGAGAGAGAGAGAGAGAGCAAGGAGGGGAGGGGCAGAGAGACAGGGAGAGAGAGAATCCCAAGCAGGCTCCACGGGATCACTGCAGAGCCTGATGCAGGGCTCGATCTGATGAACCATGAGATCATGACCTGAGCCAATATCAAGACTCAGGTGCTTAACCAACTGAGCCTCCCAGGTGCCCCAGGCAGGTATTTTTATACCTGTTTTTTTAGGTTCATAGATCCTGAGTAATTTACCCAAATATAATTAATGTATGGCAAATAACACTCATCTCTATCATTGACTATGTATCAGACAATGTTTAAATGCTCTTTACATATCAACTTTTTCAGTTCTCATAATAACCCAATAAAGCAGGTGTAATTAGGAACATTTTTTACCATCAAGGAAACAAAGAAGTTTAGTGACTTGCTCAGCACCACACAGCTAGTACATGATAGATCTGGGATCCAACCTACAGCTGTCTCCCTCTGGTTATAGAAAGCAGAGTTCCGATATTTCAGGGTGTTTTTTTACTTTACAAACAACAGCAACACAATAGTGATAATGGCAGAGCAGTGAAAGGTACCAGTATGAATGGCAAAGACCATGAGCTTTGGAGAGTGAGCTGAGTCCCTGTTGGTTTATTTCACTCACTGGATAATCTGAGGCAAGATCCTTAACTTTTATGTTTCCATCTATAAAACAAGGGGATAATGATATTTTTCATAGGGTGGTGAGCATAAATGTGATGTCCTATGAAAGCACTGAACTCACTGTCAGACATGTAATAGGTGCTTGATTATACATTTCCTTCCTTCATAAATGATCAATTATTAGGCATGGGTCAGATGAATAGTGGAAAAATTATGGTGAAGTAGACTGGAGAGGACACTGGCAATTTCACAACCCTTTCGAGAAATTCGGGGTGGGACTTGTAGCACTGAAAAGAGCAATTCAGATCTCAATAATGAGTTAAGACCCAGTTCCTTGTGGATGAGGCTTACAGGGGCTGCTGTTCTATGAGTCATCATTTCAAAGTCTGGATAAAAGGTAAAGCAGCCGGTGTTGGGGGTGATTCTCCCTTGTGACTCCTTGATCTTCAAGGATCTTCTTGATCCTTGTTCTGGGGAAGATACTTCCATGAAGTACTCAGTGGTCTCTGTAAGGCTGCAAAAGCTTTAGAACAGAAGTTCTTAGGCTTGTGGGCTAAGGACCCCTTCACACTCCGAAAAATTATTGAAAACTTTAAAGAGATTTGTTTACCTGATTAACTCTACTGATATTACACATATTAGACATTAAAACCAATTACTGAGAACAAACTGAGGGTTGATGGGGGGTGGGAGGGAGGGGAGGGTGGGTGATGGATATTGAGGAGGGCACCTTTTGGGATGAGCACTGGGTGTTGTATGGAAACCAATTTGACAATAAATTTCATATATTGAAAAAAAACAATTAAAAATTTTATTGATCATGTAAAAAGAAAAATCCATTACCAGTTAACATAACATTTCTCTTACAAAAATGTATTTTGAAAACAAATGGAAAAAGTAGCATTGTTTTACATTGTTCTGGAAATCTCTTGAATGTTTGGTGCAACAGAGTACAGATGAATCTTATATCTGCTTCTGCATTCAATCTTTGAGCTACACATCATGTAGCTTCTGGAAAATCCACTGTGTGCTTGCAAGAGAATGTGTGTGAAGAATACACATAACACCGTCTTTGAATTAAATCAAAGTAGTTTGGACCTTGTGGACCTCTAAAAGGATCTCAGGGAACTTTGAGAGCCACTAATGTAAACTATTTGTTCTCTTTAACAATATTTTGGGGCCCTCATAGAATTCCTCTCAACTTTTCCCTCCCGATGCCTGTATTCAAACAATCACAATTGCTAATAATGCTTCCTTTAAAATTCTTGGGTTTGGCAACCCTGGGGATAGATAATTAGGTTCTTTGGACTTTATATGTCTTTTTTCCTTTCTCTTCCCTTTCCTTCCTTCCCCTCCTCCTCCTTCACTATTTTTCCTCTCCCCTCCCCATGGCACAACCTTCGTCTCTCTGCCTCTGGGACCCAGCGGTTGCCAGACTGCCCTTTATCTGACATCATTCACAATTTCCTTCCTTCCTCAAAAGTCTTGGTTTTGGCTAACATTTATTAATTCTGGGTTGTGATTTAGAAATATTTCAAAAACTTTTCCAAACAAAATTAAAAGGAAAAAGTTTTGAGATGTGTAAAGAATGTTAGACATGTTCCTGGCCAACTGTCATATTTATGAACACTGAGAACTGTGTAGCCAAGTTCTGCTGTCAGCCAAGATTGACTAGTAGGGTCTGGATTTACTTTCTCATGACAGACAACAAAAGAGCTGTATAAAATACATGAAACCAGGGCATTTGAGATACTGGACATCAGCCATTGAAGGACAGGGACCCTTGAGAGACTGGGAGAAAAATGAGGTGAGCCCTATGATTGCCCCCACTTACTGACATGAGAGAATTCCCAGGCTGTGGAAGGGTGTCTAGCCATTTCCACAGGGACGGGAAGTCTTGGCAGAACTCAGCAAACTTGCTGAATTGAGATGGAGCTGAGGGCCAAGGGAGACCCAGGTTGCTGTAGTTCACAAGAATGGATGCCAGAGAGGAGAAACCTTAATGAGGAAGAACGTCAAGTCTGCGGGGGGGGGGGGGGGGGGGGTCTCCCTTGAGAATTCAGCAGAGTATGGGTCAGCCCACGTGTGAGGGAACTACCTGAGGCCAGAAATTAACCACCCATGGGATTAGATGAAGTAGTAGACAGCAAGGCCAGGCATAATTTCTGTTCCCGCCCGTCAGAATGGAGAACCTCACAACCTGCAGGCATTTGATAGAGAACTAGGATTGTGTTTGACCAGTGGGGTGAAATGAGTCCCACACTGAATGCTGCCATGGCCCTGCCTGATGAATCATAAGGGCAACACCCCAAATAATGGAAGCACTTCCAAGAGCTAGAATGCATCCTTGAACTCAAACATACCAAGCATCAAGCAAGTTAAACTTCACAGTGTTTGGCATCTAATAAGAAATCACTTTGCAATGCAAAGAAGTAGACAAATAAGGAGGAGAAAAATCAATCAATCAAAACCAACTAAAACCAACACAGACCAAGACATTCAAACAGTTATTACAACTATATTCCATATGCTCAAAGCAGTAAGTAGAGGAATGGAAGATGTTAAAAAAAGAAAAAAAAAGGTCCACCTATAACTTCTAGAGATGAAAACTACAAAGTCTGAGATCAAAGTATACTAAATGAGATTCACATCAGATTAGACGATGTAGAATAATGAATTTAAAGACACAACAGTAGAAACTATCAAAATGAAACACAGAGGAGAAAAACAAATAAAAAAAGAACAGAGCATCAGTGAACTGTAGGGCAATTTCAAGCAGCCAAATACACATGTTATCAAAGTCTCCAAAAAGCAGGAGGGGTCACAGAAGGAATATTTGAAAACAATGGCCAGAACTTTTACAAATTGGATGAAAATTACAAGCCCATCCATCCAAGAAGTTCAGTGAACCCTGAGAAACAGAGATTGATACATTACGTTCTGTGATAATCACATTGCTTAAAACCAGTGGTAAAGAGTAAAATCTTAAAAGCAGTCAGTGAAAGAACATGCCGAGGAACAAGGATGACAAGAAGACAGATTTCTCACAGAAACAACGTAAGCCAAAAGGCTTTGAAGCATTGTCTCTACAGTACTGGGGAAAAAAATGCTGACGACCTAGAATTCTATATACAGTGAAAATGCTTTCCAAAAACAAAGGCAAAATTAAACTCTTTTAAATGTACAAAACCTGAATTCATCACCAGCAGACCTACACTACCAAATATTAAAGGTAATCCTTTAGGCAGAAGGAAAATGATGACAGATGGAGGTGAAATTATGGCATAAATTTCTTTAAAAGAAAATGGACTGTTCAAACAGAAGGAGTGATAGTGCAGTGTGAGGTTTTTAACATACGTAAAAGCAAAATGAATGACACACATAGCACAAAAGCCACGCAGGAAAAGATGGGGCTATGGTATTGTAAGTTTCTTTTTTTTTTATATTGAATTATAATGGATATACAATATCATGTTAGTTTCAGGTGTACAACATAGTGTGATGATTTTATACATTAAAACATAATCACCTTTATCCTCTGGCACCATACAAAGTTATTCCAATAACGCCAATATTCCAATAATTCCAATATTATCGACTATGTTCCCTATGTGATACTTTTCAGTAAGTTGTGACATATTTGTTTTATAACTGAGAAGTTTGTACCTCTTAATTATCTTCACCTGATTTACCTGTCCCCCCACCCCACACCCCTGTGACAACCACCAGTCTGTTCTCCACATCTATGAGTCTGTTTCCATTTCATTTTGTTTTTTAGATTCCACATATAAATGAAATCATATGGTATTTGTCTTTGTCTGACTTATTTCACTTAGCATAATACCTTCTAGGTCCATCCATGTTGCTGCAAATGGCAGGATTGTATTCATTTTTATGGCTGAGTAATATTCCCTCGTGTATATATACCACATCTTCTTTACCCATTCTTCTATCAGTGGACACTTGGGCTGCTTCCATATCTTGGCTGTTGTAAATAATGCTGCAATGAACATAGGGGTACATGTGCCTTTCCAAATCAGTGTTTTCATTTTCTTTAGATAAATACCCAGAAGTGGGATTGCTGGATCATATGATAGTTCTATTTTTAAGTAAGGTTCTTAGATGTGGAATGATATACATCACTTATGGAGAAATTTTCAGCATGAAATGCCTATTTAAAAAGGCAGAAAAGTGTTAAATCCATGGCCTCAGCCTCAACTACAACTAGGAAAAGAGAAACAAATTACACCCAAAGCAAGCAGAAGATAAGAAGTAACAAAGATCAAAGCAGAGAACAATTACATAGAAAACAGAAACATACTAGAGAAATTAATGACACCAAAAGCTGATGCTTGAGGAGAGCAGTAAATTGATACAGCCCTGGGTAGCATGATCAAGAATAAAAGAGAGAAGACAGAAATATCAATATCAGGGCTTAGGTAATATCACTGCACCACACTACAAATATTAAAAGGATAATGACAGAATATTAGGAATAAAATTATGCAAAAAAATTGATACTTAAATGAACTGGATAATTTCTTTCAAAGACACAAACTACCAACCTCATTCAAGAAGAAATAGATGACTTGGATAGTCTTCTGTCTATTAAGGAAATTGAATTTGTATGGAAAATTTTCCTGCAAAAAAACCTCTAGGCCCAAATAACTTTCCTGGTGAATTCTGCCAAACACTTAAAGAAGAAATAGTATCAATTATGTACAGAATTTTCCAGAAAATTGAAGAGGAATACATACTTCCCAAGTCATGAGTTCTCCCCAACTTTTTGACGTTAGCATTACTTGGATATCAAAACCAGATAAGACATTACAAGAAAAAAAATAACTGTAGGCCAGTATTCCTCATGAAGAAAGACATACAAATTATAAACAAAATATTAGTAAGTCCATTCCAACAATGTGTAAAAACACAAATACATCATGGCCAAGAGGGCTTTATGCCAGGAATGCCAAGTTGGCTTAGCAATGGAAAGTTGATAAATGTAATTCTGGCTTAGCAATGGAAAGTTGATAAATGTAATTCACCATATTAATAAAACCAAAAAAGAAAAACCATATGATCATCTCAAAAGATGCAGAAAAGGCATTTGACAAAATCCAACATCTATTCCTGATAAAAATTCTCAGAAAATTAAGAATAGAAGCGCACTTCCTCAACCTGATAAAGGGCATCTGTGAAAGACCTACATCTAATATCATAGACTGAAAGTTTCCCCTAAGATTAGGAACAAGGCAAGAATGTCTACTTTCCTCACTTCTGTTCAGCATGGTACTAGATCTGGCTGGTGTAAAAAGTCAGGAAAAGATAAAAGCCATCCAGATTGGAAGAGAAGAAGTAAAACTCTGTTTGTAGACAACATGGTGGTTTACATAGAAAATCCTATGAACTCAATAAAAAAGCTACTAGAACCAATAAGTGAGTTTTGTGATCACAAGGTAAATATATAAAAATTGGTTGTATTTCTGCATACTAGTAATGAACAGTCAGGAATCTAAATTTAAAAGCAATACCCTTGAGGTGCCTGGCTGACTCAGTCCATGGAGTGTGCAACTCTTGATCTTGGGGTTGTGAGTTTGAGCCTCAAGTTGGGTGTAGTGATCACTTAAAAAATAAAATCTTGGGGCGCCTGGGTGGCTCGGTCGGTTAAGCGTCCGACTTCGGCTCAGGTCACGATCTCGCGGTCCGTGAGTTCGAGTCCCGTGTCGGGCTCTGGGCTGGTGGCTCAGAGCCTGCAGCCTGCTTCCGATTCTGTGTCTCCCTCTCTCTGGCCCTCCCCCATTCATGCTCTGTCTCTCTCTGTCTCAAAAATAAATAAAGGTTCAAAAAATTAAAAATAAAATAAAAATAAAATCTTAAAAAAAGCAATGCCCTTTACAATCAGTAATATCGTATCAATATTATTGATATCATTTTCATATGAATAATATGAAAAACTTTGGGATCCATTGGAAAGAAGATGTATGAGATCAGTGTGTGAGGTGGTAGTTATGGGGGCTCTGTTGTGCCCCTGAGCCCACAGTGTGCTTGGCCCTGTTCTTGTCCATGGTCTCTGCTCCCTGCCATGTCTGGCTTGGGTTTCTCTCTCCGCAGATGTTATTTCAGAGTCTTTCCTAATTGCTGGCTTTCACTGGGTCATCCAGGTACCTACCTCACTACTTCCACACAGAGAGCAGGGAAAGTGGAAAAAGTGCTCAACACTTTCTAAGCATTTGTTTAACTCCTGACTTCCTCCCCTTTTCCTGGGACAGCATGGGGAAAAACTCTCTTCCTAGGACACATAGGGCTTTCCTCTACATTTAAGCTTTTTATTATTATTATTATTATTTTTTTAATGTTTATTTATTTTTGAGAGATAGAGACAGAGCGTGAGTGGGGAGGGGCAGAGAGGGGGAGACACAGAATCGGAAGCAGGCTCCAGGCTCTGAGCTGTCAGCACAAAGCCTGATGCGGGCTAAAACTCATGGGCTATGAGATCATGACCTGAGCTGAAGTTGGACGCTTAACCAACTGATCCACCCAGGCGCCCCATCATCTGCATCTCAACTCTTATGCATAGGGACCAGTCCTCACACTCTTGAGAAAGCCTGGGCTCTGGGTGTCACCTACATTTTTTTCTCCTTGAGCTCCTTCTCTGAGATTGTTTCTCTGTGTTATTATTTTCACGTCCAGATTGGGAAATCGCCAAGTTCCTTGACAAGCACACAATATGTCAAAGCAGCAGGGCAAAGCAGCACTGTAAATGATTTTTTTTCTTAGAGAATAAAAAAAGGAGTGATGAAAATGTAGTGTGGTAAGATTTTACAGTGGTAACATATTGTATTTAAAACCTTCAGTCTTTTTTGTTTTTAATTGAAAAGTAATAAATATTCTATTGCTGATTTCATGATCTTGTGACTGGGGACTAGATTGTTGCCTCTGCTAGAAATCACTATGGGCACAGCACAAGTTTGCGGTGATACTTATCATGAAAAACCTCCCTATACCCTCTTCCTTACCTGGTTGGGTGATTACTTCTTTTTTTAAAAATTATTTTTATTTATTTTTATTTTTGAGAGAGAGAGAGCACAAGCAGGAGAGGGGCAAAGAGAGGAGGAGACACAGAATCCAAAGCAGGCTCCAAGTTCTGAGCTGTTAACACAGAGCCCGATGCGTGGTTCAAATTCACAAACCGTGAGATCATGACCTGAGCTGAAGTCGGAAGTTGAACCAACTGAGCCACCCAGGCGCTCCTGGTTGACTACTTCTCACATTCAAGGTTGTAAATGAGTATTCTGGGACAGGCATTGGAGAGATCCACCTCCCCCACCCCCATGCATTATTCCTATCCTTGAAGATCTTACATATATTTTTATTAGAAAAATAAAAATATAGACATGAAACAATTATGGACAAAGAATCATATTGATGAATGTAAGGTAATTACAATAATAACAATAAATAACAATAATAACAAAAAATAACAATAAAAAATGAGCTCATAAAATATAGAGAAAACATGTGACCTGGTATGTTTTAGCTGAGAAATGGAAGACAGATTAAACAATGACAAGGTTGATGAGAAGGAAAGGGGAAGGTGTAAATATTTTCACTTAAGTATAGATTTAAAATGAGCAGATTATTTATTCTGGATGAAGACTAGTTTGCTAGGGAAAGACCTCTTTTCCAGAGGCCTTGAATTGTCTAGACTCTACAGTAGCAATGTCCAATAGAACATTCTGCAGTAATGGAAATGTTCTATGGGTGTGCTATCCAATATGGTAGCCACTCATGACATGTGATGGCTATTAAGTTCCTGAAGTGTAACTAGTGCAACTGAATTTTAAATTTTATTTAATTTTAAATAATTTAAATAGTGTCATGATTCTAGAGGCTGAGGTATTAAATAGCACACCACAGATGGAGAAGAATACAAGAGGGAGTCCTTGGAGTCACCTCCTGAGAGCTGTGCATAAGTCACAGTCAGGGGACCTTCTGTGTCTCCTGCCCAGAGTCTGTTCTAGACTGGATCCTAAATCTTTTATGCCATTTTCGGGGGAAATGATATTATAGGCTTCTATTGTTGTCACTCTCAGGAGGACCCGAAGCCCAGTATCACTCACCTCCTGTGAGGACAATACCAACTATGTTCTAGACTGTAAGCTGAGCTCCTCAGCAGATCTAACTATCCCAGGGTACGAAGAGCTCAGCACTCATCACCCAGGCTCTTAATTCAGCGATTTTCTTATGAGGATGCAAGAGGTAAAGAAGGAATCAGTGGTATTAAGGCCTCTTCTCTCAACCTTTGGACCCAGGACAGAGAATTTTCCCAGCTCCCATCCTCTCTCAGGAAAGTCGTGGATAATAGTAATTACTGTTGGACAGTAGTCCACCTGCTGCTGACTATTGCCAAATTGTTTGTTGTGAGGACACAAAAGAATGGAACAGGTGTTAACATAGTCTTTGGAAATTAGCAAAATGATTCAACAAATATGGCACTCCTGAGTCTGGCCAGATTTTTCTTCTGCTTCTATTGTCAGGGGTAGTAGCTTGCTCCTTACCTTTCTAAGTATCTTTGTCTGTAGAGGCTTACTTCTGATGGTTGCACTACTTCTTGGCAAACCATCAAATAACAACACTAGAGGGGCACCTGGGTGGCTCAGTCAGTTAAGTGTCTGATTCTTGATTTTGTCTCAGGTCATGATCTCAGGTTCATGGGTTTGAGCCCCACATCCAGCTTTGCACTGACAGCATGGAGCTTGCTTGGGATTATCTCTCTCTTTCTCTCTTTTTCGCTCTCTCTCAAAAATAAATAAATAAACTTAAAAAAATAACAATACTAGAAACTAAATCATTCTTGCAGTTAGCACTTGCTGAAACGTACAAGGAAATAACTACTTCTTTTACTCAAAATAGTATATTTCAAGCTAAACCTTTTTCACTATCTCATAATTCTCCTTTTCCCTTTATTTGCTGGTGAGATAATCATAATAATCATCTTCAGGAAGTCTGTAACTGGGCATTGGTTAGAGGTGATGCAGGAGAAGGGAGGATAGGTGTCATTTTAATTTGAAGAGACCTTGCATGCTAGGCTGATTCTGTATGGTACAGGACAGGCCAACAGTGAGTTGTGACATGCTTCTGAGTTGGGTCATTGCCTTGCTTATCTATTACTGTGATCCAGACTCAATGACTTAGAACAACAATGTATTATTATCTCTCATGGTTCTGGGGTTGATGGGACTCAGCTGAGTGGTTCTCCTTTGGGGACTCTCCTATGGATATAGTTGGCTAACAGCTGACCAGGGTTGGCTGGCTTAACTTCCAAAATGGTGCTCTCCCATGGTGGGAGTTGGTTCTGGCTGTGAGCTGGGGTTGTGGACTCCATGTGGTTTAGAATTTCTCACAGCATGGCAGTCTCAGGATGATAACACTCCTTACCTGGCAGCTTTGGGTACCAAGACTGAGTGTTTCAAGAAGCCTAAGAAGAAGCTGAAAGGTTTTGGATGATCTGGCCTCAGAAGTTCCAGAAAGTCAATCCCACCTCATTCTATTGATCGGAATTGGTTGAGTAAGCCAGCGAGACCAGCCCAGATTCAAGGGAGAGGAATTAGACTTCACCTCTTAATTGGAGAAGGGAAGAATTTGAAGCCATTTTTAAATCTACTACAGTGATAGTATTAAAAGGAAACCATTTAGAGAAGACAAATTGGCAGTAATGTTTAGAAAGGATTGAAGAGTTAAAAGGCTACAACAAGAACTCTGGATTTTGGAAGGTGCTTATGGAAGAGAGTAAGTGACAAAACATAGAGACAAATTACAGACACTTTCAGAGAACCAAAGATAGCAGGACCTTGTAGAAATACAAGGGAAAGCATTTAAGGCAGCCAGTTCTTTCATTATGTTCAAAGATGAGTTTAAGGAAGACAGTGCTTTTGTTATGTGTCCTTTACATGACTGAGGACAAAGATTTCAAAAGACCCTTCTTGGTGGCACCTGGGTGGTTCAGTCAGTTGAGCTTCAGACTCTTGGTCTCAGCTCAGGTCACAATCTCGCAGTTCATGAGTTCAAACCCCATGAGGGGCTCTGCACTGTCAGTGCAGAGCCTGCTTGGGATTCTCTGTCTCCTTCTCTCTCTGCTCCTCCCCTCCTTGCTCTCTATTTTTTCTCTCAAAATAAATACTAAACATTAAAAAGAAAAAGCCCTTCTTGGATGATGAGGGAAGCTGGTAATGGCTGCCTTTTGGGTGGTGATGGCTGGCTTGGCTATTGGTGCTTTGAGTTTCATGTGTTCAACCAATGATCGAATAAAGATCTGGCATAAGAGAGTAAGAGGCCACTAGTCTGGTTCTGTTCGGTGCAGCAGTTCTTGGAAGCCACCCCCTCTATCGGTCTCTGGAACTTCTGTGCTGTTTCTGTGTTGTTAGCAAGGAAATAAAACCAGGTGTAAGAAGCCACTTGCACTCAGTTGCTTTTTGTTTTTAATTTTATTTTAATGTTTATTTATTTTTGAGAGAAGAAGACAGAATGTGAGCGTGAGAGGGGCAGAGAGAGTGAAAGAGACACAGAGTCTGAAGCAGGCTTCAGGCTCCGAGCTGTCAGCACAGAGCCTGATGTAGGGCTCGAACCCAGGAACCGTGAGATCATGACCTGAGCTGAAGTCAGACGCTTAACTGCCTGAGCCACCCAGGAGCCCCTCAGTTGCTTTCATTGAGCAAGATTAAAGCCGCAATTAGAATAAAAAGTTTGCCGGGCTGCCTGCCATGTCCATCTTTTTGTCCTCGTCTTATAAAGGAAGTTAAGAAATAGTTTACCGTCATTGGCAATTTTATGATATTCTACAGTTTCTCATCAACTCTCATCTCTGGTTCACATGCGGCTTTCTGCTTGGTAAAGGTCTTGCAAAATCAGAGGAATCTGAACAGCAAAACGATCAGAGAAACCCACAAAGAACTGCTTAGAGAAAGGGATAGTCCTGAGCCAATGAAAACGGACAAGTGGCAGTAATGGGAGGTAATATGAGACACAGATTGAAAAGGTGGTTATTTGGAGGTCAGGAGATGGAAAATGTGTGAAAGGAACGAAAAACTAGGCTGTAGAAGGAAGTCCATGTAGGACAGTGGTTTTTAAACCTATCTCAGGGAACACTGTGGTTCTGTGAGCAGTTACTGGCAGTTCTATAAATAACGAAAAACAGGCGTAGCAAGAATCACAGAGGCCCTGTGTGCAAAGATGTCATTTTATTTTCCACAACTGAAGTCAGCTTAGTTCATGGATCCTCATTTCCATCTCTAGCGCTAGAAAAAAAGCTTGCCACTTCAGAGTTGCTTAGTCTCTACTGCTGCAAGACTCAGCCTCCTCTGCTTAGAATCCTTCTCTTTCTAAACCCCTTGTCCTTGTGGACACTGACTGGAGTTCTCTCCATACGTCGTCCTCTGGACTTACCGACCCCAGCTGGGATCATGCGTGCCTTGGTGTCCCCAGCTGCCAGGGGTGGTCAGTGTCGGCCTTCTTACCCCTTGGCATCCCCCTCTGAGGGTCTGGGGACTCTGAACACTCTAGGAGTGTTGTGTCACCATTTGTGAAACAGCCTGTTCTCAGGCCCAGGCAGTTCCACTGTCACAGCTGTCCCTTGGCACAGACCACCCTGGACACAAGGCTTTGCTATGACACTGGTGGTTTCCAGGATTCTGCTTCTTGTGTATTAGTAGACACTCTTATCAAAGACAGTCCCATGATTTGGGCAGCTTGCTAGGCGGGTCATACACCGAAAATCCTCAGAGAATACGGTCTCTGTCAAGAAAGGTGGTCTGACGATGGCAGACAGTCGAGTCTTCCAAATGACAGGAGTCTCAGAGATGGGAAGGTAGTGAGGGAGATAACACTCCAGAAGGTGCCATCCAGACCCTGGATGTTATTTCCGTTTCTCATAAGTTTTTGTGAAACACACAAAAATCATCACCTCCGCGGAGGCATATGTCTTACACATTCACATTCAGAGCATTTGTGTGGTGCTGAGACCAGAGCATACAGGAGTGACAATCTCCGCACCATGAGCTTTCAACTCAGGGGTGAAGCAAGACAGGTAGACACACGAGCCACCTAGGAAAGGAAACAAAGGGAAGGGAGAGTTCGGAAACGTGGTCAGCATGGCTGAGTGAGGAAGGAGATACATTCAAAGTGCCAGAGAGAACAGTGGCTATAGGTAAGGGAAGGTCTTCAAATCCCATCCTCATAATAGACGGGTGTATGCGTGTTTTATCTGGGTCTAAGGGCTCACGTGTCTAGCAGGATGGTTGGGGTAGGGGTGGGTGGGAGGCATCACAATACAATGAAAAAACAAGGAGAAGTGTAATTTTAATTCCAATTTAAAAATTTAATTACATTTAACTTTATTAATTTAAATTTAATTTAGTTTAATTTTAAGTGTAATTTTAAATTAGGATTAAATTTTAATTTTAATGTAATTTTAAATTAAAATTAAATTTTAATTTTGAAATTTAGATTAAAATGTAATTTTAAATTCTACATTACTACACAGACTCATCATGTTTTCTACTCGTAAACTGTTTAAAAACCTTCACTATACGAACTGTGAGATATGTTTATGCTCACTAACAACACTAGTTCTGCAGCACTGAGCCTGACCTGCTCACGCTAGCTTTCATTAAGTGCCCCTGGGACACGTGCTGAAGCAGCTTCAAGCGGAGGGTTCACAGTAAGGCCATCACTAGGGGGGCTCAGAGGAACAGTTGTTCCCACCCCTGGCTGCATGTTGGAATCACCTAGGAGCTTTAATAACACTGAGATTTGGGCCTCAGTCCCAGAGATTTTCATGTGACAGATCTGGGCAACAGTGGTCCAGCTCTCTCTCCTGATGATTCTGATGTATAATCAATGTTTTGAGAACCACCACTCTAAAAAGGAATACTAAAGAGATGGTGACATCTGGTGAATTCTTTTTTTTTTTTTTAAGCTATTTTTAAAATTTTATTTATTTATTTTGAGAGAGAAAGAGTGAGCAGGGGGATGGGCAGAGAGGGAGGGAGAGAGAGAATCCCCAGCGGGCTCAGCGCTGTCAGCGCAGAGCCCGATGTGGGGCTCGATCTCATCAACCTGTGAGATTATGACCCCAGGCGCTGAGCCACCCAGGCACGCCTGGTGAATTCTCATAATACCATGTCACTGGCCCCAGAGTTAAGCCTGTTCCTTGGAGAAAGAGGAACCAGATGCAAGGGCTGGAACCAGATAAAATTTTTTAAAAAATAAGAAATTATCATCACAGCAGGCCACAAGTCAGCATTAGGGTTGATGAATTATTGCTGTTGGCTTCTTTATGCTTTCCTCCAGCCCAGAATTATCTGGGCCAGCTGAGGCCAGGGTTATCTCAATTCTTGGGTTTCTGACAGAGATGTCAAGGGAAGGACTATGGAAACCAGCACCTGCCCAGCCTGGAAGGGATACAGGAAGGGTGTGTGTGTGTGTGTGTGTGTGTTCTGTTAGGAAGGAAGCAATCATCATTTACTCAATGTCTCCCCAGAGGATGGCTCATTAGGTCCTCAAAACAAGTCAGGGTCCAGGCACTTGCTGGAGGTACGGAGTTTTGGAAAGGGAAGAGCAGCTTCCAAGCCCCTGGCTGTGGGGCTTGGAGCCCAAGCCAGCCTCTGCTGATACCCCTCCCTGCACCAAAGTCTACGCCTGACCCCGGCCATTCACTGCATTTCTAGGACTACCAGTTCTCATGTGCAAAATGAGTGGATGGGAGTAAGTGGGTTTTAAGCTTAAAAGAATACCTGGTCAGGCCAAGAAGTCTGGTATCAAGACTGTACCACCGATAAGCTGCTCTTTCATCCGGGCGCAAAACAATAACAAGCAGCAAGTGACTCTTGTGTCAACCCTGTGCTTGGCGCTGGTTTAGTGTTAATTTATGTAATCTCCCCAACCACTCCATGAGGTGGGTGCTGCTGTGATCCCTTTTCAGCGAAGAAGAAAGGAGGTACCAAGAGGTTGGTGAGTTGTGAAAGTTCCCAGGGCCAGTGTGAGAGAGCAGGGGCCAGGCCTCAGGCTCCAGTGACTGACCCTATCTGGTCTCTTAGGCTGGAAAGTGTGTGTTTCTGGGACCTGAAAGTCCCAAGCTCCATTCGCTGCAGTCATGCCCAGGGACCCCGCAGTTGGGTGGTAGCCAGGTTACGCTGTCCAGGTGAGTCGTCCCAAGTCACTTCGGGTGGGACCACGGTCACTGCCCCTCCAGGGTGCGGGAGCCCGGGGCCCCCGGGGATGAGGGGGATGAACGGGGCAGGCCGGAGTCCCGGGTTTCCCGGGGGTAGGGCGCGGGGGCACCGGGCCAGCTCTCTCCCTGCTGAGCCCGGCCCGCCCCGCCTTCTCCGCCCACCCACCCCCGTCCGTCTCCGCCCGAGGCGTCCAAGCCGGAGCCGGAGCCTCAGCGCAGCAGGAGCCGCGCCCGGCTGTTCCCGGGCGCAAGGGCGGCGCGGCTCCTGCTCGTGTCCGCGCCCGGAGCCGACCCGGAGCGCGCGGCGGCGGCGGCGGCGGCGGCCCGGCGCCCCCAGGAGCCGGCGGGCATGTGACTAACCGCGCGCCCGCGCCCCGGAGCCCCTCGCCGGGCTCCCAGGGCGCCCGCCCCGCCGCGCTGGGCCCGGGGCGGCCCGGGGCTCGCCCAGGTAGGAGGAAGCTGCAGCCTGCGGGGTTGGAGTGTTGGCGGGTAGGCGGGCGGGCGGGAGCGGGGGTGGGGGGTGGGGTGGGTACCCACCGTGGCTTTGACACCTTTCCCTTCCGCACAGACCGCGCGGAAAGCGTCCTTCTTAAGTCAGACTGAACTTGGTTGTCAGTTTGTTGTGGAAGAAGGTGATGGCGGTGAAATCTGTGGGGGTTTTGCTTGTTTTTATTTTTGTGTGAAACCGGAATAAGGATTGTTCAAATCCCTTTGCGGGGTGGGGGGGGGGCGGACTTGACGATGGTCCTGGCGGGTTGTTGTGGGGTGTGTGTGTGTGTGTGTGTGTGTGTGTGTGTGTGTGTATGTATGTAAACTGCTTCCAGGAATTTGAATGCAGCCAAGTATGGCTGGTTCAGGAGTGTCCCTCTCCGGGGTTTAGGCTCAGAGCTGTCAGTCTGGTCAACAAGATAAGGACGAATGCGAAAGCCCTACAGTGGGGGAGAGAAACTTGTGCTCCCGAGACCCCAGGGAGAGGCTGATGCTGGGTGTAGCTGCAAACAGACATGAAGAAGACTCATTCACAACAGGCAGGTCCAGTACTTCACAGTTTATAAGGCTCTTTAAGCTTCTCTTTTATCTTCCCCGAAGTCTTGTGAGAGACATGCTGTTACCACCTTCCTTTCACAGCAGGGAAAGTGGAGGCTTAGACAAGGTGACTAACTTGGGGGACTGGCACCCAGAAGGAGAGTGAGCCCTCGGGACTCCAAAGCTATGCCTTCTGCTTTACCGCCCGATGGCTTCCATGGTCCGTGCCTGCCCAGGCTTTCTCCTCTGTGCTGCTGAGGGTGTGTGGATTCCTGCCAGGGCAGATGTCCCCAGTGATTTCTGGTGGTAGGAGATGCTTATCAGATGGGCATGTTCTAGGGCTTTTAGCGCCACAGCGTAGGAACCAAGTAAGGGACATCTCTGGGCCACTGATGCCTTGGAGAAAAAAGGTGAGCTGAGATCCGTCTGTTATTGGAAGGTGCTGTCTGGGTCACCCTGGCTTGGTACCAAGCTTCTGGAAGGTGAATGCATAACATTGAACTCCAGGACTATTGGCGAACTGAGGAGAGCCAGGGATGTAGGGTGGGGGGAGTGCTGGGGGGTTTGCTGCCCCTTTCCGCACCCAGTTTACTGTGCATTTGTGGCCACCTTTGTTTCTCTTGACTGCTTTTAATTTCTTATTTCATATCCTTGTTATTGCATTTAATATTCTGTGTTCACATCCTGTATTATGTTTTGTGCTAGATGAAAATGTGGGGCCTCCGGGATGGGATTTGATGCGAGAAGGGACGTGGAACCCTTTATGTATTTTTAGTCTTATTTGGCAAGCTGCCACTTTGTGGCGTGTGGAGCATCACCTGGCCCTGTCTACATTTGGGTGGCCTCCATGTAGTTCCAGAAAGGATGTTTGACCTGAATTTTCACATGATCTTGGCAGGGCAAAACTAAATTCTCCTTTTTCTTTCTTTTTTTTTTTAAGTTTATTTATTTGTTTTGAGAGAGAGAGAGAGAAAGAGAGAGAGACAGGCAGAGAGAATCCCAAGCAGCCTCTGAGCTGTCAGTGCCGGAGGGGGGGCTCGAACTCACAAACCATGAGATCATGACCTGAACTGAAATCAAGTCAGACACTTAACCGACTGAGCCACCCAGGTGCCCCTAAACCCTCCTTTTTAAACAGGCTCTAATCAGCTCTGTGTGGCATAATGCGGAAAGGCTTTCTTTATGGCTTTTTAAAATAGCATCTTGTCAGTAATTCTTTTACTGTTGGTGAAATACTACTTAATATTAGATTCACTTATTTATTTAACAAATGTTTATTGAATACCTACTTTGTGCCAGACACTGTTCCGAGTACTGAGGACAGAGCAGTGAATGGGATAGATGAAAATCTCTGCCCTCTAATGGATGTGAGTCCTCTTGGTGAAGTCACAGGGCAACTGCAGTCTCTCTGCCTAAGGGGGTTCTTTGAACTATGCCTCTTTGAATGGAGAGTGGGCACGCTGGCCACCCACAGGCAGGACACCGTTCAGTGTCTCCACTGGAAAGGGCAGGAAGGTAATGGATACAGATACAACTTATATGGGTGGTTCCCAAGGATGCTGAGATATACTCTAGGGCTTGGCCGTGCACTTGGATCATGGAAAATGGAAACCGTGTGGCTGGGATGCACCAGTGGGAGATGGGTGTCCTCCTGGAAGCAGGAAGAGATGATGTTGTAAACAGAGTGTTTTATTAATCAAAGTGCCAAAGCCGGACAGTTGCAACTACCCCAGCATAGGGAGGAGGGAAGTACAGAGATTATGCTACATGACAGACTCACTGTGAACTTGCCACTTTGAAGGACAGCTGTCATCAGAAGGCACTGAGACTCACTGGCCATGGCCCAGCCTCATGATGTTCTCCATCTGCTGTCGTTTGTATTTGGGTTTGTGTTTTCCCTTGAGGTTTCGAGTTTGTCGGCCGGCTTACAGGATCTGTGCTGTCAGCAGCTTTGTTCGCCTGCTCCTTCCACCCTGCCCTTGCCGGCTGTGACCCCAGGAAATGCTGCTGCAGCCTCCTGGCCATGCTCAGCACTGGGGAGCCTGTGGGGGAGCCCAGGAACCAGAGTGAGCTCACCAAGTGTTGAAAGGGGCTGGGGTTCCTGAAGGTTTGAACGCCTGAACTCTGCGCTTCTAACACACGTGGCAGGGTGATGGAGGCTTTCCCCATTCCTACCTGTTCCAGAAAGGATTTACAAGATGCCATAAATGAAAAATAGGATGAAAGAAAAACAAGAGTGGAGAGGAAGTGGAGCCTGCAGTGAGTCTAGAAAAGTGTCAAACGTAAACCTTCGTGAACTATTTGCAAAGTTGCCAAGTGGGGCTATAAATCTGGAGGTAAGCTGGGTACCCCGGCCTTGCCTGTACCTTACTTAGCATTGCCTGAGGTACTCTGACGAGAAATGCCAGGACTCCAGAGCAAACAAAGCAGCGTCTCTGGGGGTGCGCCCAAGCACTGGTGTTTTTAAAGCCCCCTGGGCGTTCTAAACGTGTGACCAAGGTTGACAACCCCAGTGTAGCTTCCTGCAGGCAGTGGGAGAGAGGAAACCTGGTGGGACACAATTGTCTGTGTCTTCAAGCTGTAAATGAAGTGCTTAGGAGAAGTAAAAGGATGCCTGGTAACAGAGAAAAGTGGGACCTTCCCCCCACCCCCCCAGGGTCCCTGTTGAAGAGGTACAAAGAGAAACTTTTAGGGTGTCTCTTGAAATGATTCCCCATCGACAGTGCGGTTTGGTAGCCGAGTTTCAGCTGGACTTAGGGTGCTAGTAGGAGGTGGGGGAGGTGGCCTATGCATCGTGAGCTCTGCACGTGTGGCCTGGCAAACCAGAGCACTGAAGGCCACCAGCAAATACAGCCCATGATTCCTGCCCCTGAGTTCAATCCAGAGTTAAATTCTGTCACTTTGAGCAGTGCTTCTTGGCTCATTCAGAACCCCTTACCCCTCTTTTTAAATATATAGTTTATTGTCAAGTTAGCTAACATACAGTGTATGCAGTGTGCTCTTGGCTTTGGGAGTAGATTCCTGTGATTCATCACTTACCCCTTACTAATGCAAATATTTGCAATTCTGAAATAATATAATAAAACTTACCGACAATGTAATTTCCAAATAGTCACTATAATAGCTAGATGTAAAGGATCACTGTGTGGATGGATGCTTGGGCAGAACCAAACTAGAACCCAATGAGGCTGCCAAATGGGTTATGTAGGCTGGACTGTAGGATCACAGAGGACAACTCCAAGTTTGGTCCGGATCAGAGACATCCTGGTGGGGGATCCAAGTACCACTGAATGATGAGTGACTCTTGCTCAAGGTCTAAGTGGTTGTCAAAGTCAGTCCTCTCTGTTTTCACCATATTTACATTCCTGGAAAATTTAGTATGTACGAAAAGCATGCCAACAATCTATAAGTGTAGGACGGAATTAGGCACTAGCCTCCCCAGATGATAAATGACATGAGATGCTTGGAAGTCATGCAGGACAAGAGTCCATCTTTACTTTGTGGAACTGCCTCGAGTTGTTGCGGAAGGGCCTCTACCACTAAATGCTTCGTTGTGATCACCCAAGGCGTCCCCTTCTCCACACTTTCAAAAGTGCTACCTTAGCAGCCACACTGGCCCCTTTGAGAACTAGTGCTTCCCTTGCATCACTTGGTAGTGAGTGACTGAAGCCTTCATGCCCCTGTGCGCCCTAACATAGCAGGGCACTGATTGGGTGCAAGCCAGCCGTCCAAAGTTAACTGTTAAAAGGTCATATTGGTGATGATAGAAATCAGAACGTGGAGTCCTGTGCAGTGAGGGGTGGCTAGTAAGGGACACAAAAGAACTTTAGGGGAGGATGGAGACCGTCTGTATCTTGATGGGGTATTCTGGTGTATACAGTTATCATAGTTAATGGAATTATACACTTAAGATTTACTGTGTGTTTCACTGTATGCATATTTCATCTCGGTAAAAAAAACACAGGAGTGAAAACAAAGAAAAATTCGTATGGAGAATGTCTAGTCCCCTGAGGCTACCTGTAGCTGCCACTTAGAGCAACAGAACCGTTCTCACAACTGGAAGGCAGTGCTTAAGGGCAAGCTGTGTGAGGCCAGACTCAGTATCAGGCCCCTTGCAAGCACTGCATTGGAGCTGTGCTGGAGAGCTGACAGGGTCAGGCAGAGCATTTGAAAGGGGGACAAGGGACAGGAGAGCAGAGCCCTTCCTGTCACTGGGTCTGGTTGCTGTGGTCCAGGAGCCCTAGAGGGTTCACTGGGGAGAAATTGGACTGTGTTAAAATTCAAGTCCAACCAAGAGATAGGTCTGGCCGATTCCTGTTTGTAGCCCTCTAGTGAAGGCAGTCCCGTCCTTCTGCTTTATTTTCCCCGTTGTCCCTGAAACCCACACGAAACCACCAATCCGGTGGCTTTGTGCCTTGTAATAGCGGAACAACTTAGACTGTACAGCAACATCTAAAACCTCTGTGACTGTGTTTACTTTATCTCCATATCCCTGTGCGTGATAGCCTTTGGTGATTAAAAAAACTTTCCTTGCCTCATTTGTGTGGGTAAATACGCCGGATGAATCTGCTGTGAGCCGGGCTTTTGGATCATCTGAAAGGAAAGTCGCCAAAGTTTCAGTGTTTCTCAGACTTTCTGAGATGATGCGTGTTTCTGTGGCCTCTGTTGTGGGAGTGGTTTTGTTAGCTCATAGTTTTATATAACTTTGTCTCTGGGGGAAAATCAGTGATAGCCATGCTGAACACACAGTTGGGTTTTAGGAGCCCTGTGTGTGGTGGGGTACATGGTTCTCCTCTCTGCAGAACGGAAATCATTGTGTCACACTGTGGTGACCCCCTTTGTGTTCACATCCTTGTTCTCCTTCCCTGTCTCGGGCATGGAACCTTCCTGGGGAGGTGTCTCAGTGTTAGGGTTAGGTTGCTCTGACAGTCTGGCCCCACGCGTGTGACTTTGTGTGGCCCTCGTTGTTCCCTTTCTCATGACTGGGGCCGAACAGAGATGACTGCGGGTATTTATATAGGGCAATGCCTCTCAGATTTTACCACCAAAGGAGTAAATGCTCAACCTAGCACTCCAAAGTGACTCACCCTCAGGGCTTCTTTGATGACTCATGCGTTACCTTTTGGAGATCTTTCTTTCCATTTCATAATATAGCCATGTTTTCTCTAATAGAAATATAACTCTGCCCAGAGAATCCTTGAGTAAAATCAGTACCCTAGGAAGTTAGACTCCAAGTTCCCTGGCTGTCTACAGCTTCTCCTTGGGGATTTGCAGATTCTAGATTATGAAAGAGGGATTTGTGTAAGTCCAGAATTCTAAAGTATTTTCCACAGTTTTGTGGTTCTATGGCTTTATGAGCAAGTTTCTTTATGCCTTGTCTTTAAACCTAACATTTTGGGTCCTAACATTATTGGAGCCTGTTTAATTGCTGTTTGAATCCTTGTAACAGGTAAAGGTCAAAATTATGGACCTGATTTTAATGCCATATTCCATTCCCCATATGTGTTCACAATGGGGTTGTTTTTTTTTTTGATGTTTATTTATTTTGAGAGATAGTGAGTAGGGGAGGGGCACAGAGAGGGAGACAGAGTCCCAAGCAGGCTCCCCACTGCCAGCACAGAGTCTGATGCGGGGCTCGAACCCACAAACTGTGAGATCGTGACCTGAGCAGTCATGAGTCAGATGCCCAACTGACTGAGCCACCCAGGTGCCACAACATGATGGTTTTCAATAGAGCATGGAGGTTGTGGTGATTCCTGAGCTGAAGAACCTGATTTAGTCTTTGTTTCTTCCAGGGGCTATCCACAGTCGCTTCTTAGTTACAGTCACTTAGTTGAAGCCTAATTCTCTGAATATTTCTCTTAGGTCAAATATACATATATACACACGTTGAATAATGTTTGGGATGAGAAGTTTTATTAGATGATGCTGCATATGTATTTGTAAGGCACTCATTGTGAATAGTGAGCTGGTATGAGGTGGAAATGTGAAAGTACCGTTAGGATTTCCACTTAAATTTCAGATGTGGGGCTCTTCAGGTCCCTGGAGGAAGGAGGGGGCATCTGCTGCTGTCTTCTCTCTCTTCCTGGGTTTCTGTGGAGGCTTGGCTGCTGCGGAACTTCCCTTAGAGGCAGGCAAAAGTGGTCCCTCCGAGGTCCTGTACTTTGGAGGGTTCTGCTCTGCTTCTCAACCAGCTGTGTGCCTTAGCATGGCCAGGAGTCTGTAGAACCAAAAGGATGTGCCTACTTGGAACATGTAATGGAACGGCAGCATGGCCATGACCCAGGTACCCGGGCCCCCCTAAATGCCTTGTCCAGACAGCCTGGACAGAGTATAACAGGTCTCTTTCTTAAGTCGTTCCCCTATGGACTCTGCTGCCGGTATGCCTCCTTGGTCTGCTGAGTGGCCAAGGCTGTATGGCGGGAGTGAACTTGGATATGTGGATTGGAATGTCTACCTGTGTGCACGTGCAGGGCCCCTCATGATATGTGACCGAGCTGGGGGCAATCAGGGAATCCATCTCGGAGGTTAACGTAGGCAGGGAGAGCGTGAACCATCCCAGGGTCTGCTCCCCACAGGTCCTTTGCGGGGCAATACAGCCTGGGCTCAGACGCTGCTCTCAGAGCCTGGTGCCTCCGCTGCCCCTCTCCCAGAAGTGGGCCCACACAGCACCTGCCTCTTCATGATGTCTGGTGCATGCCACCTCTGTCCTGTGCCTGGCTTCTGTCCTGGAAAGCCAGGTTCACAATATGGGGGGATTCCTCAACAATAGGAAGGAAATTCCTCGAGGTTGTGGGAAATTCTTCCAGAACAAGAAGGCGTTAATAGATGCAGTGTGGCCACAAAGTAGGAATAAATGCCCCTTCCCTCTGCACTGGGGCCCTGGGCCTCGTGGAAACCACTTGGGTTCTGGTGACAGTCACTCTGTCCCCCAGCTGTCACCCTTCCTGTGTCAGTGCTGGATATGGAGTTCCTTGCAGACTGACAGGACAGCACTGTGTGGTGAAGTGGGACGCTTCTGCTGGGGGCCTGTATGTTCATTGTTAATTCTTGTACTTGATCTCTGCTTTTGTAATTTAGTTCACGTTGAAGTTTGTCCTTCTAGGTCTGGTAGGACATTGCTTTATGCCTCAAATTCACATTTCCATTTTATCTTTTTTTTTTTTTAAATTTTAGAGGGAGAGAGAGACAGTACACATGTGCAAGCAGGGGAGAAGGGCAGAGGAGGAGGAGAGAGAGAATCTTAAGCAGGTTCCACACTCAGCTCGGAGCCCCATGCAAGGCTCGATCCCCTGACCCTGGGATCCTGACCTGAGACAAAATCAAGAGTCAGATGCTCAGCCTACCAAGCCACCCAGGAGTCCCTCCATTTTATTGTCAGTAAACAAGTAGCTTCATACATATTTTTCATATGACACATAATCGTGGTGTGATGTACCAGTTTCCAGTTTCCAGATATGTTATAATCACCAAAATGCAAGGGGAACTATACATTTCATGTAATTGTCATAGAAAGCTGTGTTTCCCGTTTTCGCACCCCAGGGCACTGCAGTGAATAGACCAGGTTGCTGGGGGCAGGGGGCTGACCAGCCGAGGCCTCCTGTCATGCCAGGCCCTGGCTGACTACCCTGGTTGGGCATCAGCACCTCAGTGCACGGCTGGGTCTCTGCACACCAGCTGGAAGCTGCCATGGAGAGGAGGGTAGGCAGGGTGGGAAATTTCCTATGGAACACAGACATCACGGCACCTGCGGGCAGGACGGGAGCATTGTGTTAGGGCTTGTTAATTTATTGGGAGCATTAATCCTTTCCCCTTCCTTAGTCATTTTTTTTTATGTGAAAAATGCATCTGAAAAATAACACAGTGGAATAAATACATGACGGTTTTTATTGTCAATACTTTCTAAAAATATTTTGAATTTTACTTATAAACCAATTTCAAAAATCACTGCAGGCTTTGCTCAGTTGCCTCTGAACAAGGGAGGGTGACTTGGCCAGTATCCCTTCTGGCAGGAATCGCTCCCAGTGTCTGGTCCTGCTCCGTCTGCTGTCCCCCAGCGTCCTGCGTGGCTTCCTGGCTGTGCGTCCTTTGTGTAACCCCTGAAGTGGTAGTCTTCCTTGTCCAGGGTGGTTCCCTTGCATTTCTCTTCTCTGACTCACACTGAGTACCTATATTCTATCCTTTCTCCCCCTTGCTTCAAGGCCAGATTTCGTGTAGTCTAATGTGAAGATGGTGGGTGAATCCCTTCCTCTCTCCCTCCCTCCCTCCCTTCCTTCCTGAGCTCTTACCACATGCAGGGTGAGTAGGATGGGCCCCCCCTCACAGGAGCCTCCCGGCCCAGGTAGGGAAGGCCAGCAACTGGGGCAAGCCACCACTGCTGCCCAAGCCCTGGGTCCCAGAGCCAGAGGTCTGAGGCATGCGGTGCCCTGTGCCCTATGTGACTTGTGGTCCTGGCCATTGAGGGCAGGGGCCTCTACAGGGCCCCTGGGAAAGGCCTGAGATCAGAATCGGCTCAGAGCTGGTTGGACATCACAGAAGAAGCAGGTGGACTGGGAACAGTAGAACGAAGTGACAGCCCTGAGAAGCACTGGAGAGGCGTGGTGGAAGCGGAAGGCAGCGTGCTTGCAGATGGGCAAGGAGAAGACCCTATAACCCAAACAGCAGAGGATGGGAAGTGGAGACAGAATATAAAAGTTCTTTTAAACAACTTTCTGGGGCAAAGAGGAAGAGGGAAAGTGAAGTGGTTTAGGGGAGGTGGGAAGTCAATTCTGCAAAAGATTTCCTGGACTTTCCAAGTAGATTCATTCCTCTTGCCCATCCTCTCCCCGCCCCCTGCCCCCCCCCCCGCCTCTATTAATTTCTCTGACATTCCCCAGGTAATTGCCCCCCGCTGCACTCATTTCTGGGCCATACTCCTGGAGACCGAGAGGGCACTGTGCTTAGGACAGGGGGCAGGAAGATCAGGGAGTCTTTGATTTTGTGTTCTGTGTGATTCATGTGGACAAGCCACTGTGCCTCTGACCCCTTCATGTTATGCTGTATCTTCTCACAAATCTAACGTGAATAATCAGGCAGTAGTTAGTCTATTTAACCTAAGCAACGTGTTTGGTGTTGCATTGGCTATTTTATTGATTGGACATTAAAAGGCCTTATGCCTCAGTCTTACCAGCATTTCCAAGGCCTAAGGAAATGAATCAGACCTGAAGAAAATGTCAGACTCCAACATATTGAAAGTAAACCGTAAAACCAGGGAAAGGATTGTGGAATGTCTATAGGACATAACAGCTCAGCTTTTTGGAAGTTGTTTCAAATTCTGTAATTTGGAATGCAGGTGTATCAATACACTTGATGTAAGGAAGGACTCCCAGTGTGCCTGTTCTTACAAGGGACCTGTTCATTTCTTCCTGGCATCTGGGTCTTTCTCTGAGCTTTCTTCTCCAAGTGCAGAAAGCGGTGAGATCCCCACAGGTGGCTCCATTTTTCTGCATCCCTGAGGCTGGCAAAGAGCCAGGTTGTATGTGTTTTTTTTTTTTCCCAGAAGGGATGGTGGTTGTTCACCTCTTGGCATCTCTCACGCCCCCGATTCGATCTTCTGAAACCGTCGTCTCAGAGGACCGTGGGACATCTTGCTCTTTAAACGTATGGCACATTTTTCCAGCTTGTTGAGGGTTTTTTGGACACCTCTTGAGATCTGTGCAGTGGTCGGTCGGTGACTAAGCTTCCTCAGTCGAGCTTACACTGGTGTGTGTGCTTCCTTCCCCAGGTAGACTCGCCCCTTAAAGATGCTGACTCCATCCTGAGAAGCAGGAGCACCTCACACACCAGTTCACACCTCTCGAGAGGCGAGGGGCTCACCGGCCTTTTCTCACAGACAGCTGCAGTCTTCAGCCTCAGCTTCAGGTGATCCTGGCATATCTCTCATTGTATACCGAATATTGGACAGCTGTCCGGACATTTTCCTTTGGGTCAGCTCCATGGTTTTATCTGATTTCTGAAGGGGTCTGTGGCCCCTCTGAGGGTCACCGCTCAGTCACTTTCCCAGTGACCAGGTCACTTACCTGTCACTACGATTACGACCTGTGTGATGATGGCTCCCAGTGCTCTGTATGCTCTCCAGTTCTGGCACATTCCAGGCCTTGTGTCCATGTCACTCAGCTTTCAGCTGACACTGGGGTTCTCGGTCTCTGTTGGAGGCCACACTGCTAGCTAGCCACAGGAGACCCAGGCCCAGTCGTGCTGTGAGTGACACCCTTTGGGCATCTCCTCGGGTTGTCTGTGGGTTCTGGAGCCTGTCCCCCTTTTCTGGCCTGCGCCTTGCTGGTCTCCACCTGAATCAACAGGGGCTGGTGCATTCCAGACCCCCTCTGTCACCCTTCTTCTCGCTTGCCTCTGACTGGGTCTCAGATACACCCCATCACTGCCGCTGACTCATGGCCCCATGCCCTCTTGTCTGGACTCCCTTTCACAGCAGCCTGCTCTCCCCGCCAACCCTCTTATCTCTGCTTTGTATTCCACATGGGTGCCAAGATTTCTATAAAACATGAAAATCTGATCGCACACCACCCTGTGGCTTAAGTGATTTTCTTTTTTGCCACCTACAAATTGCAGTCATCTCCACAGCGAGACTCCGTGTTCTGGGCACTTTGGGCCTCCCCAGCTTTGCCTCTCAACTTCCCACCTTTGGTTTATACTCTGAAACAGGATGGGGCTGATCTCTTCCATGGGCTCCCCACCACCTCCTGAGGTTCAGGTAACACCTCATCCAAGAGCCCTCCTCCAGGCTGAGTTAGGGCCCTGGGGGTGGACACCCCTGCGTCATCATGTAGCTCTCTCCAAATAATTCTCTACAACCCTTACAACCCTACGAGTAATTTGGAATTAGATCCTGAGATACAGTCTATACATAAAATTCACCTGGGCATCTTCCTTTTCTTCCCTGTTCCATAATCACACAAGTCAGATCTTGTAACTGCATGAAGTAATAGCTGGCACTGTTCAGTTGGTTCATAGTGCCTTTATATTGTTTCAGAGAAAGTAACGTGAGTAGTTGATTGGCCTGGACCTGGTCATTGGGAAATCATGTAAACCTTTATTTTTCTGCCTCTCTATCAGGGAGACTTAAAACACTTCCACAGAGCTACAGAAAGAGCTAATAAGCCAGGCTGCTGATAATCTGAATATAGTTTAAAGGCAATATATAATGATAATAGCGCGATTAACCTCGGCTAACTTGGGAGAAGGCCAGTTTACGTGAATGAAATGTCAGAATTACAGGATATTTAAGGAATGCAGTCTTACTGCTCTGAGGTAGGTTTCAAGGCTTGAACCAGGCTTAAGGATCATAGTCTTCATGCTGGGGGTAAAGTGGGGAGACTATAAATGGGAGCATCTATCATACTGAGAAAGTCTTTCTTTTTTTTCTCTCAGCATTTATGAAAAAGCACCTTGTGACATTTTTTATGGGTTTTAATACCACTTCTTAAATAGAACATTTTTCAGATAATATTTAAATGATTGCACGTCATTAGTGTCTGAATTAGTGATGTCTTAGTTACAATATGTTTTGTGCTTGCAATTAACTTGTAGCCTCAGATAATATAGACAGATTTCATCTCCTGTAAAAATTAACAGACAGGTGTTGTTAAAATGTGAAATTGCATGGTTTACTCTGGACATTGCCCCTGAAATTGGGTTAGAGGGGGGAGCTATTTCTTTTGTTAATTTTTTCATTTTTCCATGCAAATTTATTAAGGGCTTGAGCTCCAAGTGTAGTGGCATTCTGTGGGGGCAGTGAGGGGCCTGTCATGGTGCCTGCCCTCATGATGCTTCCTGTCCTGGGATAACCACAGTAAGATGTGCCGGGTGGGGGCTATGACCTGCATGAGCACAGAGGAGGAAGGCCCAGCCGGCCTGGGGGTCTGTCGGGGATGATGGTGATGGCGTTGAGACCTGATAGATGAGGGAGGTAGCCAGGTGAAGGGAGGAGGGACTAGGGAAGGCAAAGTCTCTGAGGTGAAGAACAGGCCGTGGACCACGGTGGGGGACAAGGAGGCGGGGCATTGAGTTTGAAAAAGAAAGTCAGAGCCTTGGCACAAAGAACCTGTATGTACTTACTAAGAAGTTTGGACTTTGTTGTGTGCACTGGGGGGCCAGTGGAGGTATTTTGAAAAGATCATTTGGTAACTGTGGGTCTGTGGGCTCTCTGGATGAGGGGGAAGTGGTATGTCCACAGGCAAAGAGACCGATGAGAAGTCTGTTGCCATAATTGATCCAGGCAGGAGCTGGTGATCGCCTGAGCTAGAGGCATCGGCAGTGGGTGTGAGTGAACGGGGCCACTTGATAATGGTTAGGGTGGTTAAGAGAGCAGCTCTGGGGGGGGCGGTGGTAGATTCAAGGTCATTGGCCTAGATCTCTTGTTGGGTGGGAGTATGTGTGGCCTGTGCAGGGCAGTGCTGTGCCTGTCATTGAGGTGGGGAGAAGATGAGTTTGGGTGGAGGCCTACTGAGTCTGAGGTATTCACAGGCCCTCAATTTGTGCAGAAGTTCACTGGAGGTGTGAGACTAGAACTTACTGTATGCCCTGTTCAGGAGCACCCACAAGGAACATTCAGAAGGAAAATGAGGCTATCCTGAAAATTAACTTCATTGGGGTTTGAGAAGTTTAGAAGAGTAGGAAAAATTGTTTTTTTTTCTTTTTACATCCAATTGATATGATTTTAGTGACATTGTTTTATTGATGAGGCAGTGGGCACATTTTCTTTCCAGTATCAATCAAGTACCTGATGTGGTTGCATCCCACATGTAACCCTATGGCTGACAGATACCTGTTGAGGCCGATGCTATGTTGGTGTGGTCTTCTAAATCACCCAGGGCCTGTGGAGTCTTTTTTTGTTTTGTTTTGTTTTGTTTTGTTTTTCCTTTGTGACAAGACAAATACATGCTCACTGTAGAAATTTTAAATAGCTTCAGAGAAGCGAAAACCAATATTTTCTATACATGTTGTTGCTATTTTTTTAAAGTCTTCTTTGGGGCATCTCTACTAAGTATACCATTTGGTACCAACGATTTAGTATCTTACCTTATAGAATGAGGGTGTGGCCTTTCAGCTGGACCTGGGAGTATGGGAAGACTTTTGTAAGTGGGTCCTAGCAATAGGGTACATTCTGGGTGGGGAACAAATCCACACAAGTAGAAGCAAGCTGGTTTAGGGCCTAGTCACTTTGGATATAGCATAGATTAGCTTGGGGGGAAATTTGAATGGGAAACAAGGTGGGAAATGAATGTTGGGACAGATGATGGATGCTTTCTTAACCTTAAGTTGTTTGAATTTGTCCCCACTTCTGTCCAGAAGCATGATCACATCGATGCAGGGCACTAACCCATCAGTGTGACTTGGGGAGGAGGGTGGAGGCAGGTGGGAGTTAGCGTGTGTGGTTTTAGAGATTTTTCTGGAATAGTAACATTTTTATTTTGGTTTTTCTTCGATTTCTGTCTTTTCCAGGAGAATATGAAAGTGTTACTCAGGCTTTGTTTCATAGCTGTACTGATTTCTTCTCTGGAAGCCGGTAAGTAAGCATTTCCTTGTGTTCCTGTTTGCTGAGAAACTCTGTTATTTAGAATTCATGAAGTACCTTCTGTGATGGAGTCATTTTTTTCTCTCCTGTTCTATTGAATCTGTGACCTCCTGGTCGCAAAACCGTACTGCTGGATGTTCCTTCCTCATTCTCTCACTTATGGAACGGTAGACTAGGGCACAGTGAGCTTACAAGCCCAAGCTCACGTAGCTAGTGTCAGAGCAGGAGCTAAAGTCCAGGTCTCCAATGTCAGGGCCAAGCCTTCTCCGACTTTGTTGCTGATTGAAGAGTGTGATAAGGGAAATCCTGGCTCTCATTCACAAGAAGTATCAAAATTCACTATGAACCCACAACTGAACTGAAAACCATCATAAGACAGTTCTTTGTTTTCTCGATTTCTTCATTTTTTTTTCCTTTTTTCCTCTTCTTACCATACTGCAAATGCATTTAGCCCTTACTGTGTGCTAGGCTCTAGGTGCTGGGGACACAGTGAATAACCCCAATAGAAATATCTGCCTGCATGGGGTTTGCATTCCACTAGGGAAGAGATACAATGCATTAGATAAGTAAGTATATATTATGTCATATGCTAAGAAGCATACATAGAAAAAAATCAGGAAAAGGATATATAAAGTTTGGATAAAGTTTGGAGACTGGGGTGGGCAGAAGGTTAAAGATTTTGATAGTGTGGCCAGAAAAGGCCTCACTGAGAAGTTGACCTTTGAGTCAAACCTGAAGTGGGGGGAGGCAGGAGCTATATAGATATCAGGTTGGGAGTGGAGAAACATTTCAGACAGCATGTGCCAAGGCCCTGAGGCCAGGAGTACTTGCATGTTCTAGGAACTAAAATACCAGTGTGGTTGGAGCAGAGTGAAAGGTGAGGGATGTGATAAAGGCCGAGGTCATGTGGATAATGGTGGTTGGGGGAGGATGGTGGAGGGTTGTTTGTGTAGAACCCATAGACCTTTCTAAGGATCTTGGCTTATACTCTGTGTGAGATAGAAAACTGCAGGGTTCTGTGTTCAAAACCAGAGAGATGATCTGACTTCTATTTTAACAGGATCATTCCGGTTCTTACATGGTGAATAGATCGTGGGGAGGCAAAGGCAGAAACAGACCATTTAAGAGCTGTTGCAGTGATCTAGGCAAGGATTGATGGGAGCGTGTTCAAGGGTGGCAAGGAGAAGTGAGAAGTACTCAAAATTTGGGTATATTTTGATGATAGAGCCAACAGGATTTTAAGATAAATTGGATGTGGGTATGAGAGAAAGAGAATCACGGCTGACTCTAAGGGTTTTGGCCTGAGCCAAGTGCAAGGTGGAGTTGCCCTTGACGGGGCAGGGGAAGATCCATGTTCAGACCACACGTGTTAAGTTTAGCTCCATTCCGTGTGGAAATAGTGATGTTGACTAAGCAGTCCGGAGCCCAGGGGAGAGTTCTGGGCTGGATATAAAATTGGAGACCTCAGAAAGCAGCTGGTACTAGAACCATGAGACGAGATGGGGTCACCTGAATGTGGTTGGAAAAGATAAGACCTTCAAGGACTCAACACTGTAGATCTCCAAGGTTGGTGGTCAAATTTCTACTCATCAGAGACTCAGTGAAAGACAGACCTGAAATGTAGAAGAGAAGCAGACAAGTGTCCTGAGATCCAAGTGAAGAAAGCGTTTCAAGGATGAGTGGATCATATGTGTCAAATGCAGATACTTAAATAAGTTAAGTAAGATGATATCTTAGAGTTGTTTATTTGATGTGTCAGCTTAAAACTTATAGATCAGAACAATGTCAGTAGAGTGGTGGGGCAGATCCCAGATAAACAGAACAGGGTGTCTAGCTGAGACCTTCTTAAAGTTTACTCTTTTTATCATACACTGTTTTTGCTACCGCCATTCCTAGTAGCTAAATATTTAGAAGTCCTCACAGGGTACCATGCTAACCTGTCCACTTTTATCTCTCTCTTTTTTTTTTAATTTTTTTAACGTTTATTTATTTTTGAGACAGAGAGAGACAGAGCATGAACGGGGGAGGGGCAGAGAGAGAGGGAGACACAGAATCGGAAGCAGGCTCCAGGCTCTGAGCCATCAGCCCAGAGCCCGACGCGGGGCTCAAACTCACGGACCGCGAGATCGTGACCTGAGCTGAAGGCGGACGCTTAACTGACTGAGCCACCCAGGCGCCCCTGTCCACTTTTATCTCAATTTTATGTTTTTTTCCCCTAATGTTTAGTTATTTACTTTGAGAGGCAGAGAGTGTGAGCAGGGAAGGGTCAGAGAGAGAGGGAGAGAATCCCAAGCAGGCTCTGCACTGTTGGGGTGCCCATATTCCTTTGAATTCGTATTTTTGTATTCTTTGGGTAAATACCTAGTAGTGCAATTCCTATATCTTAGGGTAGTTCTATTTTTAACTTTTTGAGGAACCTCCATACTGTTTTCCAGAGTGGCTGCACCAGTTTGCATTCCCACCAACAGTGCAAGAGGGTTCCTTTGTCTCCACATCCTCATCAACACCTGTTGTTTCTTGTGTTGTTGAGTTTAGCCACCCTGACAGGTGTGAGGTGACATCTCATTGTAGTTTTGATTTACATTTCCCTGATGATGAATGACGTTGAGCATTTTTTTCATGTATCTGTTGACCATCTGTATGTCTTCTTTGGAAAAATATCTGTTCATGTCTTCTGCCCATTTTTTAATTGGATTATTTATTTTTTGGTACAACACCACTCTGTGACTTTTCCAAGGAGCTTCCAGTCAGGTAAATTCATGGCAGTGCTCTAAGAATAGGGCTTTCTGAGGAGCTCCAAACCTGGTCTCCTCTTGAAAGCCTGCTGTTTTTCACAGCTGTTGTGTTTTCCAGGCTTCTGTTTTCAAGGCTAGAGTGGAGCTGGGAAAAGGGGATGACAGTATTTTAAGTTACAAAGACACAAACTGTTCTGTTCCACTGAGATTTAGCTGGTTTGTTATTAAATAAATGTGTTTGTTTTTTTTTTTTTTGTTTTTGTATTTTTTTTAAGAGAGAGAGAGGGAGTGGGGGAAAGGCAGAGAGAGAGAGAGAGAGAGAGAGAGAGAATCTTAAGCTGGCTCCACACTCAGCTTGGAGTCTAAAGCAGAACTTGATCCTATGACCCTGAGATCATGATCTGAGCCGAGATCAAGCAAGAATCAGGATGCTTAGCTAACTGAACCACCCAGGCGCCCTTAAATAAATGTTTTGATTATTGGAAGCCTTTGATGGAAAAAAATTTCCAGTCTTATTTCTGAGACTTCTATTCCAGTGACCTCTTTATCTGTATACCAATACTGCACTGTCTTAATTCCTGTGGCTTTATAATAAATGCTGAAATAAAGCAGTGTAACTTCTTAAAACATTTTTAAAAAATCAAAACTGTTGACTCATTCTGTATGAATTTTAGAATCAGCTTGCCAATTTTTACAAAAAAAATCCTGCTCATATTTGGAATGAAATGGAATTGAATATAAATCGATTTGGAGGGAAGTGACATCTTGACAAAATTGATTCTTCTGACCCATGAACAGATTATACATTTCTTCATTTATTTAGAACTTTATTTAAGCAACATTTTGTAATTTTCATTGGATAGGTCTGAAGCATCTTTTGTCAGATTTATTCTTTAGTCATATCTTTTGACGCTATTAAAAGTGATATTTTAAAAATTCAGTTTTCATTTATTTTTTGCTTGTGTATACAAACACGTTTAATTTTGCATATTCATATCCTACAATTTATTAATCCTTCCAGGTCTTATGTAGATTTCATAGCATAGTCTACACAGATGGTCATATTGTCTGCAAATAAAGACATTTTTCTTTCCCCTTCAATCTGGATGCCATTTATTTCTTTTTGTTGCCTTAATGTACTAATTGGATCTTCCAGGATAATATTGAAGTGGTTACAGTGGACATCCTTGCTTTGTTCCTAATCTTACTATATGATTAGCTGTAGGTTTTTCATACCTGTCTTTTATCAGGTTCAGAAAGTTCCCCTCCATTTCTAGTTTGCTGAGAGTCTTTATCAGGAACGGATGTTGGATTTTGTCAAGTGCTTTTTCTGCACTGTTGAGATGATCATATAATTTTTCTTTTAAAAGGTGTTCAAATATGGAATTTCATAGAGTTTTTAAAAGAGGTGGATCTGACTTTGTATTCCTTTGATGTTATGTACATTATAATGCATTATCCTTTTTTGATATTATTGTAGGATTCAGTTTGCTAAAATATTTTAAAAACCGTTTACATCTATGTTCACGATGAGGAGTGGCTTGTGGGCTTCTTTTTTGGTCGTGTCTTTGTTTTTGACATTTGAATACTGCCGAGCTCAAAGTAAACCAGGAAGTGTTATTGACTCTTCAATTTTCTGGAAGACTATATAAAATTGGTGTTATTTCTCCTAGTGAAGCCATGTGGGCCTGAAGTTTTCTCTTTGGAAGTTTTTCGAGTACAGATTTACTTTATTTAGTATTTACAAGTCTCTTCGGGTTATCTTTTTCTTCTGAGAAGTTTATAGTCAAGGAATTTGCTCATTTTATTCAAATTCTTAAATTTACTGGTATAAAATTGTTCATAAGATTTTCTTATTATCTCTTTAAAATATTTGTAATAAGAGGTGTCACCCTCTTTTTTCCTGATCAGTGGCTAGACATATATCAATTTGATGGATTTTCTGAAAGAACTAGTTTTTGGTATCTTTGACTTTATTATTTTTCTGTTTTTTATTTCATCAGTTTTTCTCTCAGATCTTTTGGGTATATATATTTTTTCTAGTTTCTTAAGTGGAAACTGAAGTTAGTAATCTGACATCTTTTTTCTTCTGTAGACATTTAGTGCTGTCTTCTTTCCTCTAGGTACTGCTGCCAGTGCATGCCACAAGTTTTGATATGTTTTGTTTTCCTTATTCAGGTTAAATTACTTTCTAATTTCCCTTTTTCTTTCTTTTTAACTCATGGATTATCTAGAAGGGGTTTACATCCTTCAAATATATGGGGAATTTCTAGATTTCTTTCTATTATTGATTTCTAGTTTAGTCCCGTTGTCACCAGGGAACATACTTTGTCTAATTTGAATCCTTTTGAATTTATTGAATATTAGATTATGAACAAGAATATGATAAAATTTTTTGTGTGCACTCAAAAAAATGTGTCTTCTGCTCTGTTGGGTAGAATTATCTAGAAATATTGATTGCACCAGGGGTGCCTAAGTGGCTCAGTTGGTTAAGCATCAGAATTCAACTCAGGTCGTTATATCACAGCTTGTGAGTTCAAGCCCCGCGTCGGGTTTTGTGCTGACCGCTTGGAGCCTGAAGCCCGCTTCGGATTCTATGTCTCCCTCTCTCTCTTTGTTCTTCCCTGACTCATGCTCTGTCAGTCTCTCTCTCAAAAATAAACATTAAAAACAAGTTAAAAAAATTGATTATGCCAAATTCATTGACAGTGCTCACATCTTTTATATCATTATCATTATATGGCTGTTTTACTTGTTCTATCAATTATTGTGAGTACGGTGTTGAAATCTTTGACTGTAATTGTGAGTTTCTTTATTTCTCCTTGAAGTTCTATCACGTTTTGCTTTATGTATTTTGAAGCACTGTTAGTAGGTGAATAAACATTTAGGATTACTGTGTACCTCTTGATAAATGACTCCTTTATTGTAATGAAGTGGCCATTTTTATCCTGGTAATGTTCTTTACTGTAAAATTGGATAATATAATAATCATTCATACTTTCCTTTGATTAGTATTATGGTAGATATTTTCTCTTTTTTACTTTTAATGTATTTGTGTCTTTATACTTAAGTGTGTGTATGTGTGAGAGTGTGTGTATAATAGGCAGCATATAGTTGGGTCCTTCTTTCTTTATTCAGTCTAACTATCTTTGCCTTTTGGTTGAGGTATTTAGACCATTAAAATATTTTAATATGATTGTTAATACATTTGGGTTTAATTTAGCATCATATTTTATTTTCTCTTTGTCCTATAAATTCTTTTCATTTTTGTTTCACTTTTTTGCTGCCTTTTGGATTGAGAATTTTCATAATTCATATTTATCTCCTATGTCTGGCTTATACTAATAACTTGTTTGTTTTTAAAATAACTGCTCTCAGGATTATGGTATCCATCTTTAACTTACTGCTATCCACTTTTAAGTGATACTATACTATTTCAATTATAGTATAAAAAATTTAGAACAATATACATCCGCTTCTCCTTTATTGAACTTTGCCTTATTGTTCCCATATATTTTACTTCTTTACGTGTTATAAATCTCACAATGCTTTTTAAAAAATTTTTGCTTTAAACATTCAGTTATCTTTAAAGATATTTAAATAATAAAAATTATTTTATAACTACCCATGTAAGAAACATTTCTGAGAATTTATTCCTTTATATAGATTCATTTTTCATCTGATACTATTTTCCTTCTTTATGAAGAACTTCCTTACATATTTTTTTTTTTTTTAGCATAGATGTACTGGTGGTGAATTTTTACAGCTTTTATAAATTTGAAAAAAAAGTGTTTATTTTGCTCCTGTTTTTGAAAGATATTTTTACTAGATCATGAATTCTAGGTTGGTAATTTTTTCTTTCAGTACTTATCGTTATTTTACTCTTTTCTGGTTTGTATTGTTTTTGACAAGAAGGCTGCATCATTTTTGTGTTTTGTGTAGTTTTTGTCATGGTTTTTTTTTTCCTTAGGGTTTATTGTGATTTTGGGATCTGTGTGTACATTATTTTAATAAAATCTTGAAAGCCTGTATTTCTTCAAGTACTTTTTATGTTTCACCCACCTCTCTTCTCCTTTTTCTTCAGGAATTTATATTACATGTATTGAAGTTGTCCTGCAGCTAACTAATTTTATTTTGTAAAATTTCTGTTATTTTTCTTTCTGTGTTTAATTCTGGATAGTTTCTAATGCTGTGCCTTTAGGTTCACTAATCTTTTTTTCTGTATTGTCAAATCTGCCATTAATCATATCCAGTGTTTTTTTTAAGTCAACATTGTGGTTTTCATTACTAGAAATTTTATTTAAATTTCATTACAACATCTCTTTCGTGTCTCCACTCAACATGCTTGATCTAGTATCTTGGACAAATGGAACTGAGTAGTAATAACTATTTTAATTTTTCAATCCATTCTATCATCTGTGTCAATTCTGGGTCAGTTTTGATTGACTGATTATTTTCTTCTTATTATTGATTGTATTGTCCCACTTCTTTGCACACCTGATAATTTTTGATTGAATGCTGGTCATTGTAAATTTTACCATTTTGGGTGCTGGATATTTTTGTATTGTTAAAAATGTTCTTGAACTGTTCGGCCACAAGGTTATGACTTGAAGTAGTTGGTCTTTTCAAGTTTTGATTTTAAGCTTTATTAGTCATGATCAGTACGAGGTTTTGTATGGGGCCTAATATGTCCCATCTGGTGGGTCGGAATCATCTGGGTACTTTACCTGATGCCCCAAGATTAAGGAGGCTTTTCATTCTGCCTGTTGAAAACATCAAATGTTACTAGCCAGTGTGTGCTCCAGTGGATATTCACTCTAATCCTTTTGACAGTTTTCACTCTGGCCTTGGCACTTCTAATGTGCTTATGCTAATTGGTACTCAGCTGAAAGCTTAAGGGAGACTTATCTCCAAAGCTCTATCTATCTATACAGTTATAATCCCTTTGGTATTCTGTCCTGCAAACTTATGGTTTACCCGGATTTCCAGCTCTATTTTCTCCATTCAGAGAGAACACTGGGCTTTGCCTGTGTTTCCTCCTTGCAATGTCATGACCTAGAATCTTTCTCTAGGCAGTAACTTGGGAAAATTGTAGGGCTCACCTGTTTTGTTTTCCATCTTTCTAGTATTTCTGTCTTTTGTTCCCTGATGTTCCATTTTTAAAATTGTTTATGTGGGAGACCAAATCCAGTCCATTTTGTACTGAAGTAGATATCTCCCCTGCTACATTAGCACCAAATTTTAGATGGACAGGAAGGGATAAGAGAGGTTAAATAGCTTTCCCAAGGACACACAGCTAGTCAGTGACACAACTGGATTTGTACATAAATCTTTCAGACTTCCAAGATGATATTTTTATTTAAATTTTTTTTTTAAGTTTTTAAGTTTTTAAGTTATTTTTTTTAAGTTTTTTTAAGTTTATTGATTTATTTTGAGAGAGAAAGAGCACGAGCAAAGGGGAGCAGAGAGAGAGGGGGAGAGAGAGAATTCCAAGCAGGCTCTGCACTGTCAGTACAGAGCCTAGCAGGCCTCAGACCCACAAATCGTGAGATCATGACCTGAGCCGAAACCAAGAGTTGGACACTTAACCAGCTGAGTCACTCAGGTGCCCCCAAGATTATACTTTTAATCATAAAGCCATTAAAACATATATAATATGAATTGATGTATTTTATAATTGACGTGTTTATATGTAGATATTACATTAAAAATCACTGACGAATTTCTCATGGAAATTGCTTTCCCTTTTTCCCTTTTAAAGATACTTGTGAGGAACGTGAAGAAAAAGTAGTTTTAGTTTCATCTGCGTATGAAATTGATGTTCGTTCATGTCTTCTTAACCCGAACGAAAAGAAAGGCACTATAATTTGGTATAAAAATGACAGCAAGACACCTATATCTATGGAAGTAGACTCCAGGATTCATCAGCACAAAGATAAACTTTGGTTTGTTCCCGCTAAGGTAGAGGATTCGGGACATTACTATTGTGCAGTAAGGTAAGAAAGGGATTAATAATGTTACAAACATGTGTTCTGTGTGGCTGCAGTCGTTAAGGATGGAAACATCTTTAATGGTGCTTAATTCATCTATTTTGATTTGTTTTAGAAATTCAACTTACTGCCTCAAAATTAAAATAACTATTAAGTTTGTGCAGCATGAACCTAACTTGTGTTACAATGCAGAAGCTATATTTACACAGAAACTACCCATTGCAAGAGATGGACAACTTGTGTGTCCTTATTTGGATTTTTTTAGAGACGAAAAACATGAGTTACCCAAAATACAGTGGCATAAGGTAATTTTATATTACATATGGTATTTTACTTTTCTGTCAGATAAAATCAGTTTTCTGTCTTGGACCATAGGGTGAATCTGCAGAGGACTTTTTCATGTGACATGTTGTTTGCTTTTGTGTGTGAAACCTATTAGAAATTTTTAAAAAAGTTGTAAGACTACATACATTTAATTTGCAGCTTAATAAAAATCTTACTTTCTCTTAATTTTATTTGATTTAATAAGATTGAGAAAAGTATAGTAGAAATAAAAGATATTTAAAGATAAGACTGATTATAAATTTAAGGTTTTTAAGAGATCCCTATTTATCATAAAACATATGTATTTTTGCCTTATTAAAAATATTAAGTGATCCTGAAATAACTTAGTGGTTTCTGTGACTATCTTGAAAGTGGATTGGCTAGCACTCCATGGAACACATCACGTTTTTTGGTACTTTTGCTCTACCTAGTTGGTTGGAGCTTATGTGGGGAATCATCTTATAGGGGTGAAGAAATACAAAATAAATAATGTCAATGAAGAAAGGAAGTACAGCATTACTAAGAAAATATGGTGTTAGCATTCTTTCCTCAAACATGTTTTTCTTGCAAATAAATTTGTCTTCACTTGTCTTCAAAGTGCAAGGCTCATAGGCATAAACATTTAATATCCTGGAAATGTAATTGTGAGTATTGCCAAAAACATACTATATTAAAACTTGTACGTAAGGAACATGGTCATATATGTATTCATACATGTGCTCAGCTTGTGATCATGTGCCTGGCGCAAAACAGAAGAGAAATAAATAGGCATGTGAGATTATTTTTGTAAATTCTCCTGAGGTTTTCAATTCACATATGTATGAATATATATGAACATAAATATGCATGTATACATATGTGTGTGCGTGTGTATACACATACATACACATAAATAGACACATTTGTAAAACATTTACCAATGTGAAAAAACAGAGTTTCTTTTGCTGGTAGGCAGGGGGAAATCATTAATTGGTTTTCAATACTCCCTTCCTCTCCCTCTGTCTAGGACTGCAAACCTCTACTACTTGACAATGTGAACTTTACTGGACTGACAAATAGACTCATCATGACGAATGTGACTGCAGCACATAAGGGGAACTATACTTGTCAAGCATCCTATACATACTTGGGAAAGCAGTATCGTATTACCCGGGTTATAGAACTTCTCACTCTAGGTGAGTCATAGCTCCAGTCCTAGGAGTTTGAACCTGGGAAGGCCCAGAAATCATGATTCTAGTATTCCCTTCGTTGTTAATGGAAGAGCTAAACCCAAGAGCAGCTTGGCGACTTGCCAAATGTCACATGGCTGTTAGTTGAGTCTTTGTTGCTAATACTGCGTCTGTATTTTGCATTCCTGCCTCAGATGCAGGGCTAATTCGACCAACAGTTAAGAGCTGTTTTCCAATGGAAGCAAGAGGCTTGTTCTTTGGCATGGCTAAAGATGGTTCTTCCAGAGAGCTCTGGAGTTCCCTGTGGCTGGTGTATGAGGAAGAGTAGTTCCAAGGTCTTTCGCTTGGGGAGTCTGAGTGTGTAGCAGTGAGGGTTGTTGGTGTAATGGGGTGGACGCTGATGGGCTTTGGAACACGTTGCACTCCCAGAGCATGCTCTACCTCTTGTTAGTTTCTTGTTAGCTTGCCTGACCTCTCTAAGCCTGTTTCCTCCTCTGTAATGGGATACAACCTTCCAAGACTGTTGGGGAGATCAGCAATCAGGTATGCTCATCGTGTGGTCATGTGCCTGGTGCAGAACAGAGGAGAAGTAAAAAGGTGTATGATGATTTTTCTAGTAAATCTTCTCGAGGCTTTCAATTCTCTATTAACTATGTTTCCCCTAGAAGCTATTTTACAAGAAAATGCACTCCTACATTACCTGGGGATGGGCAGAATGTTCAACCTTTCTATGTCAGATTTCGTAAACTTTCAGTAATAGAAGAGTTACTTTAACCAGGACTTTAAAAGTTAAAGGAGTCTTATTAGTAATTATGCTGGGACAAGAGGAAAAAATGGGGACTATCTCAGGTAATTCCAAAATATGATCACCCTACCTATAGCTAGGTGTTCTCAATCATCTAATAATTTATATTTTTTAAACGTTAATTTTATTGAATCAAAATTAATTCCTTGCCCACATCCTACAAGCACCAGTGCATTATAATTTCCAGCAGTCTTTATATCACTACCATCCTGAGATTTTAGCAGCTTCTCTCTGGCCGTTGTGTAGCTCTGGCTTGTCTTTCTTGACATACGGCAACCAGAGCGGCAGACAAAATTTTAGAGAGAACTAGGGAATTTTTTAGATAGGTCAAATATGTTTTAAATACCCTCTGTCTCATTTTCTGATCCCTTCTATAGAAATAATATACTTCATCAGAGATGAGGTCATATTTTGTTTTCATAAAGGCAGATTCAAAAATATTAATTGAGCATCTACTCTATGCCAGGCACACTGTTCTAGGTATACGTCAGGGGACAAAAGAGACAATATCCTGCTCTGATGGAGTTTGCTTTGTTGTTGTTGTTGTTGTTTTTGTTTTTTTGCCTTTTGTGTTTTGTTTTGTTTTGACTGTGGTGGAATCCTGGCCATTCCAGCTCATAGTTTCTCAGGCTTGGCTACAGATCAACCTTTGAAGTCTGTCTTCTTGTAAATAAAACTCAGATGGATTTCTGGAGCTCCTTAATACTTTTCCACCCTTTTTAATAAATGATGCCAAATTTCTTGGCACTCCACTCATGGGTCATTACTAAAATTACGAAATACAAGCAGGTCTAGCACTGGACGGTCCTTCTGGTTAATAATGCTTCATCCACAGAAGTACCTTGCCACAGCTACTCGCTTTTCCTGATTTGCTTTAGGAAGAGGCACTTGTCTGGAGTCCTGGTGATCTGTGTGTTTGTAGCACCAAACTTGATGGACTCAGCAGGGCCCAGGCTTTCTGGCAGGCGTTCATGGTTTTGCCGTGGCCTCTGTGGTGGCCTCCTTCTTTCACTTCTTGCCCTCTCTCTCCTGCCATATATGCGCTGGGCTCTCAGGGGAATATCTGGCCAGACTCCATGTGATATATTTTGGTATATTTTGCTAACTGTTGTCATCCGCTGAGATTCTGCTCTGTAAGAGACTAAGAACCCCTGCTGATGTTTGTCTTTCAGAGGAAGACAAGCCTGTGAAGCCTGTAATTGTGAGTCCAACTAATGAGACAATAGAAGCAAGTCTGGGTAAGTGGGCTCCAATCAGAATATGCTGAAATCATTATTTTGAACTCAAGATTAAGATAAACTCTGCCTTCACTACACATAACCTAAATCATTTACTGAATACACCTACCATTAGTGGGAAAGTGGCACAGATTATGTCTTTAAATGTTTCTTTGGATTTCCTGCCTCTCAGGACAAAAATCTAGCCTTGTCTGATTTGTCCACCCCCACTCTCCTGTGGATACTTATTACCCATGGAAACATTAGCCAGAGGCCAAGTTCAAAAGGACTAGAAATGAGAAGTGTAATTTATCTGACTGGTACAGGATGGATTTCTTATGACCAGAGCTAAGTTTTCAGGCAGAAGAATAAGATAAGAGACCAAAAAGGATAAGTTTTTTTTTCTAGGATGGCCATCAAGTCAGTGAAAATTTTTTATTTCAGGAACAAAGACATAATCCTATAAGCATCCAGACCTAAACTATACAATGCGATAGCCACCAGCGATATGTGACTATGTACATGTAAATTTAAATTAAGTAAATTAGTTAATTTAGTTCAATTAAAAATTAGTTCTTCAGTCGTGGTAGCCATATTTCAAGGGCTTAATAACCATATGTGACAAGTGATTACCGCATTAGCACAAATATAGAACATTTCGGCTGTCACTGAAAATTTTATGGAAAACCACTGGCCCAAACATAAAAACAGATTTTTATATCAGAGGATCAAACACCAGGCTGCATGAAGACCGTGAATAGTTGTACAGAGGTTAGAGGTAAAAGTTTGGGACCAGTGGATGCTGTATGTGTCCAAGCAGTTTATTAATGGTGGGAGGTAATATAAAGGCATTCACAGATATAAAAAAACAAAGATGTGAAAACTCACAATTACATATAAGCCAATATAGAATCTAGAGCAGTATTCTAGTAATCTAGAGCAATGCTTTTTTGTTTCTCCTCATTACTGCTCCCCTGTAGAGCCTAAAAAGGCACTCACCCTACCCCCACCCTATCTTCTTCCCTTCTTCAGTTTTCTAATGCTACAGATATATTGTATATCTATTGATGTACCGTGCACTTTGCAGGGTCACAAACCATTGCAATATCTAAGGATTTTCTTGCCCAAGATCCACTTTTTGCCCTGGTGGCCATAGCCTCTGTTAAGAATTCTTGTTCTAGATGTGTACACTTTAGAGCTCTATAGTTTAGGTGACATTGATCTCCAAATCTAAAAATAGCTTCATATTCAGAAACATATTTTAATATATCATATGTTATTATATTTTAATGTATCATGTTGGTCCGATGCACCCATCACCCTGTCCTATGATTACCCTGTAGGTCTAACAGGCATTTGATAAGATTCAATACAAATTACCAGTAAAATAACTTAGGAACTGAGGGATACTTCCTTAACTTAATAAATAACATCAGTTCAAACCAATAGTCACTAACATTCTTCATGGTGAGCCACTGTTGTGTTAGACCTTCTACAGGTATAGACCCCCTCACTGAAGTCAAGAGCAAGACAAAGATGCCCACATAACCAGCATTACTTAACATATTTCAGAAGTGCCACCTATACAACCATAAGTAAAGGAACCAAGTCATGCTTACTGTAAGGGAGAAAATGACTTTATTATTAAAATTAGAATTAGTATATTACTAATTGGCCAGATATAAAATTAATATTCTAGGTATAGCAGAAGTCCCTCCAGCTGTGGTGGTGTACTGTGGGGAAGAGATAGATTTGTGAATCCCAGAGCGAAGGCCTACTTCTCCGAGGCCACTGCTGTGAGGAGGAGACCCTGGGTGAAGCCATCATCACCATGTCTGACCAGGAGTCAAAGCCTTCAAGTGGGGACTTGCGGGATAAAAAGGAAAGAGTATACATTAAACTCAGAGTGGTTGGCCAGGATCGCAGTGAGATTCACTTTGAAATGAAGAGGACAGACAACGTGTCTCAAGAAACGCCAAGAACAATACTGTCAAAGACTGGGAGTTCCAGTGAATTCACTCAGGCCTCTCTTCAAAGGTCAGAGAATTGCTGATAATCACAGTCGGAAGGAGTTGGGAATGGAGGAAGAAGAAGTGATGGAGGTTTATCAGGATATCAGGAGCAAATAGGGTCCTTCAGCAGTTTAGATATTCTTTTTATCTTTCCTTCTTTCCCGTCAGTCCCTTTTTACTTTTAAAAACAGTTCTTTTGTGGCGTTCAAGGTGGAACTGAAGACTGTCACCTCACCTCGTTAAAACCTCTGGTAATTTGAGTTCTGGTGTCCATTAGTCATTATCATTTGTTTTCATGGTGCTGATTTTTAGTAATCGAGCCTCAGTCTCCTTCCTTTGCCCTCTCCTTTTTATAAATTACGTGTGTGCACAGAGGGGCCATCTTTTCCAGGACCATGCTTCTTCAGGCTTGTGGTGAATAAGACCGACGTGAGTGTTCATACTGGCTTTCCAGTTGGCCCTGAAGCTCCAGCACGTGATTGTTTCCCTCCTGACTTGTGGCTTTCAGTGGGAGATGGAAGTTTCTCAGAGAACTGAGCTGTGGCAAAATGGCCTTTCCTTAATTTAAAGCTGCTTTTAAAATCAGGGGGTCTGACCCCAAAGAAGAGGAGTAGCAGGTTGGAGTCGAGGTGGCATTGAGATGGTGAGAATAGTGACTGACTCCAAAGATGGTGTCACTGAAGAGAAAGCATTTTAAGATTAAAGAAAAATCTTGTCAGAAGATCCCCGAAAAGTTCTGCTTTTCATAAGCAGTCAGTAAAGTTATTCATACACAAGTGTATACCACAGAACACTGCACTTTTTAATTGTATTTGTACTTTTTGGCCTGGGGATATGGGTTTTAAATGGACATTGTCTATAACAACTTCATTAAAATACATAAAATGCTTGTAACAAAATCAATATTCTAAAAATGGTGAACTTGTTTGGCAGTAACCAACTAGAAAACATAATGGGGAAAGAGATCCTGTTTGCAACATGTCATAGAGATGTCTATAGTTTCTTGGCAAAATCTTTTAAAAATAAATAGGATTTAGAGGGGAGAAAAAAATTCTGACATATAAATATCAGGAAAACTGAGATTTAAAGCATGCATATTGACAAGGAGTGGGAGCTATGTTGTTTCCAGTGGGGATAAAATTGGTATTTAGAGGAAAAAAATCTCAATCAACAGATATACTGTATATCTGTGGTATTAAAAATTCATGGGGAGGCAGTCAATTAGGGTAAAAATGTCTAAAAAGACTCAAAAGGGAGCAATAATGGAAACAGTCTTGAGAAACACCAATTTAAGGAAAACTTTAATAGAAATGTATGTTTTTCCTGTATGGAAAACTAGAGATTGTAAAGATATCAACTCTTAAAATTGTAGTTTTATTTTTTTTTTTAAATTTTTTAAGTGGTTATTTATTTTTGAGAGAGAGAGGGACACATAGAGTGTGAGCATGGGAGGGGCAGAGAGAGAGGGAGACAGAGAATCTGAAGCAGGCTCCAGGCTCTGAGCTGTCAGCACAGAGCCCCATGTAGGGCTCGAACCCAGAGCTGTGAGATCATGACCTGAGTTGAAGGTGGATGCTTATCCAACTGGGCCACCCAGGCTCCCCTAAAATTATAGTTTTAATGGAATTCTGACAAAAATATGAATGGGCTCAAAAGTTTGCAAGTGATTCTTAAATTCACCCAGAATATTAAAATGATGAGATTTTTAAAATAGTATTGACAAGAAGAGCTCTAAATAATACCAATGTTTACCCTAAAACTATAGTAATTAAGATTGTGGTACCCTTGACATCAGTATACACATTTAGCTCAACCAAGAAAGTCCCAAATAATTTATTTTATGACAAAAGTGGCATTACAAATTATTATCCAATAAGGGGTTCTGAAATTATAAATGAGCTATTTGGATAAAAACATGAAGTTAAATCTCTCCCTCACACCGTACCCAATTACATTCTAGACAGAGTAAAGAACTAAAACAGTCAGAACAATGAAAACATTATATACCTCAATGAAAATGTACTTGGGTATTTTCCTGATTTGGTGGTAAAGCTTTTAGAAAAAATTGTGAAAACATATAAAACAGAAATTTGACCAAAAAAGGGGAGGGAGGGAGGGAGGGAGGGAGAGAGAGAGAGAGAGAGAGAGAGAGAGAGAGAGAGAGAGAGATATCAAAGAATTTCCATAGACAGAAATAAAACAAAAGCAACGAACTCTGAAAGTTATTTGGAATAGTTTTCATGTATGATAAAACGTTAATATCCTCAGTGAATAAAGAGCTCCCATACAGCAGTGGAGTTAATATGAGAAGCAATTAAATAATGGACAGTAAGCATAACAAACAGTTCTTAAAAACAAACTGATACTGAACTTATAAAAGATGTCCATTCACCATGATTTCAAGAAATGCAGAAACATTTTTGTTTTTTTTTTAAAGTTTCTTTCTTTATTATTTTGAGAGAGAGAGAGAGAGAGAGAGAGAGAGAGAGGCAGGGAAGGGCAGAGAGAAAGAATCCCAAGCAGGCTCCACACTGTCTGTGCAGAGCCTGATGTGGGGCTCAACTCACAAAGCGTGAGGTCATGGCCTGAGCCAACATGAAGAGTCAGACGCTTAACTGTCTGAGCCACCTAGGTATCCCAAGAAATTCACACAAAAATTTAAATGGCGTTTTGAATTCTCTCATTGGACAATGACTAAGCAAATATATTTGGAATCTGAGGGCTTGGGGGTGAGATAGCATTCACATACCCTGCTGGACAAAGTGTAGATATGTACAGTCTCATTTGGAAGAGGGAGGATGAGTTTTTAAACATGTTTATCTCTTAATTCTACTTCCAGATTCAAAGTAATACTTCAGGATATGTACAATATTGATGCACAAGGGTGTTCATTAGAATATTAATCCTAATAATGAAAAATTAGAAGCAAATTGTGTTTAGCAATAGAAAAGCCATTAATCATAGTAGATCTGTATTACAGAATACTAAGCAGCCATGAAACGGCCTCTTTTGGAAGGCTGATCATGTGAGCTGAAGTTCCCAGTATACAATATTTATAAATGGTAGACAATAATGTTTCATTTAAAAATTTTCACGTATACACAAAGAATGAGATACATGAAGTTACTAATCACGATTCTCTCCAAGTGGCAGGTTTAAGGGCAATTTTTCTTTCTGTTTGTACTTTTATTTATTTATTTATTTATTTTTAACGTTTTTATTTATTTTTGAGACAGAGAGAGACAGAGCATGAATGGGGGAGGGGCAGAGAGAGAGGGAGACACAGAATCGGAAGCAGGCTCCAGGCTCTGAGCCATCAGCCCAGAGCCCGACGCAGGGCTCAAACTCACAGACTGTGAGATCGTGACCTGAGCCGAAGTTGGACGCTTAACCGACTGAGCCACCCAGGCGCCCCTCTGTTTGTACTTTTCTATAATTTAAAATTTTTAATCAATAGCCATTTACTAATCTAGATAGATCAGATAAAAATCAATAGCTCTGATTAAAAATACATTGCTTTGCAGGATCCAGGCTACAGTTGATCTGCAATGTCAGTGGCCAGTTGAGTGACTTTGTCTACTGGAAGTGGAATGGGTCATTAATTGATGAAGACGACCCAGTGTTGGTGGAGGATTATTTGCCGTAAGTATGCTAAAAGCCTATCGTGCAACTGAGAAGTTTTGGTATTACACTTCATATCATGCTTTATACAACCTTGATGGTTTCATTGAATAGCAAGAGTTAGTTGGCAGTTGACTGGCCCTTGACCCTTTGCTGCCCATATTGAGTTTTGCTGAGCTAAACAGGATTTATAAGAACTTACACACTTAACGTAAAAATACATGTCCTCGTGGTGTAAATTCCGAACCACTTGGAAGGCTTTCTCTTGACCATAGGTAGATGTGTTACAGAATTCTAATGAAGCAACTTTCCTGAATTACCCTTCATGATATTCTGGTTTTTTAAAAGCAGTTTAGGAAAGACTCATTAGGTAGGCCAAGAGCCTGGCACTCTACCTCTAAAGTCTCTAGTGGCTTTCTGATTCCTCTCTAGGGATCAGCTCCTGACTCCTTAACATTCTCCTTGGTCATCTGTCCCAATCTCCTGTTTCGTGTGTTCTTCTCAGTGCCCCATGGTGACTAGCATGTGCGTCCATTTTTTTCTTCTTGGAAGCTGATAATTTTAACATGATCTCTGCTACTGAATCTTTCACTGACTATGGTCTTTGGGCTATAAAATCTCAGATCAGTGTTGCCAACAGCCTGATTATTATCCCTGTGCTTAGGGCTGGTGATAACTTCTGCTGTAATTCATGTGGCGAATAAAGAGATAAACCATGTGTATATGTCTCAGTTGTAGTAGTTTTACTCAAACAACTTCATGTATTCTCTTTCTTTTGAACAGAGTGGAAAATCCTTCAACCAAAAGAAAGAACACAATCATCACAGTACTTAATATTTCAGAAGTGGAAAGTAGATTTTATCTATATCCATTTACCTGTGTAGCCAAGAATACAGATGGTATAAATTCAGCATATATCCAATTGATACATCCAGGTAAACAACAAAATATTTGAAATGAAGTTTTGGTTTCCTGTTGCAAGATTCCATGACTTTGAGATTTGCAATGCTATTTCCTCTGCTTAGAAGCTCTTGGATTCCTCTTAACCTGGCAAATTTCTATTCTTTCACTTGTCAGCTGAACTACCTCTAGGAAGCTTTCTGTCTTGCTGCCTGCTCTTAACAAGCTCTCTGCCCAAAGAGACGAGGTTAGTGTCTCTGTTACATACTTCAGAGAACCCTATGTCCCTGTCACAGTATCTGTCATACTTAGTTTTCTTTCCTTGACTTAAATTGTGTGATGGTGCTGACCATTTATCTTACCATTCATTCTATATCCAGAGCTAGTAGTGACTTAAATCTGGCATATCATAGGTATCTGATGAATATTTTTAGGTAAATGACAGAATAATGGATGAACAGGGGAAGCCTAAATATCCACTTTCCAGAAAGGAAGTCAGAAATCACTAGTTCTCTTCAACTGTGTAATCAAACACAGTACTGAAAATCTTTGTGCAATATTTTGGTTGTTTGTAGTTGAATTAAAAATAGGGTATTTATAAATGTGTACATGGAGGAAAATTTAAAAACCTATAGACAAATTATTAGAATTAGTAAATGAATTTAGCAAGATCACTGGTCTTTCCGTCTATATGTAAATATATGCATATATGTGCATATATATGGTATTTCTATGTATGTCTATAAATACCAACAACAAACAAACTAAATTTAGAAGATTACATTTACAATAGTTTCAACAATTATCAAATACTGAGGAATAAGTCTAGCAAAGTCTGTTCAAAAGTGTGATACAAACTAAAAAAGAAACAAAACATAATTGAGATAGAGAAGACCTAAGGTTATACAATGTTCATAGATTGTAAGACTCAGTATTATAAAGATATCAGTTCTCCCCAAATGAATCTATGGATTCAAAAAAATTCCAATCCAAATTTCAACAGTATTTGTGCAAGTGTGGGTATGTGTTCGGGTGGGTGTGTTGTTGTGGGCAGTTTTATTCTAAAAGTCACATGGAGGGGCGCCTGGGTGGCTCAGTTGGTTAAGCGGCCAACTTCAGCTCGGGCCATGATCTCGCGGTCCATGGGTTCTAGCCCCGCTTCGGGCTCTGTGCTGACAGCTCAGAGCCTGGAGCCTGCTTCAGATTCTGTGTCTCCCTCTCTCTGACCCTCCCCTGTTCATGCTCTGTCTCTCCCTGTCTCAAAAATAAATAAATGTTAAAAAAAAAAATTAAAAAAAATAAAAAATAAAAAATAAAAGTCACATGGAAATGCAACAGAACAAGAATAATCAAGGTGGCCTTGAATAAAAACAAGAAATCTGGAAGATTTACACTACAGGTATCATGATCTTGTGTGAAGCTACACTAATTAAGGCTGTAAATGTGAACTGTTCATTGGGCCAACTGGATATTGGTCTGGAAAATGTGCAATCCTGATTTCTGTTTCATACCCGAATCAGCTACGGATGGATCAAAGACCCAAACTGGGAAAATAGAGTGATGTAACTGTTAGATTTCTCTTTTCTGCATGGCCCCTGACATTTAGAAGCCACTGTCTTCTTTCTTCTCTACACCGCACCCCATTACCCCTCCTTCACCTTACTTCTCTGTCCCTCCTCCACTGTAATCTTTGGATGAATAATTAGAGAGTGAAGCTGAGAGAGTGTGGAAGAGTGAAACATACTGTATGGCATCCCTAAGCCCTTTCTTTCCTTACCCCCAAACTTCAGCTTTCCCCAGCTAACTCTTGCACCTCCAGAAACTTTTGTAGGCTTTTGTGTGACTTTGACTTGTTTTACTCTGAAGTGCTCTATCCTATGGTCTTTGGCATTTTTTTCTGTGTTATTGTATACAGTGCACCCTTGAACAACATGGGAATTAGGAGCACCAACACCCCCATTCCCAGTCAAAAATTTGAGTATAAATTTGACTTCCCCAAACTTAACTACTAATAGTCTACTGTTGACCGGAAACGTGATGGATAACATGAACCGTTGATTAACACATACTTTGTATGTTGTATGTATTACATACTGTATTCTTATAGTAAAGTAAGCTAGGAAAAAGAAAGTGCTATTAAGAAAATCATAAGGAAAATACATTTACAGTATGGTATTGTAAAAAAAAAAAAAACAAAATGCATATAAATGGACTCACACAGTTCAAACCTGTATTGTTCAAGGGTCAACTGTATTATAAGATTTAGGTGGAAATTTAATACAATGCATCTCAGTTTTATACAGTATCAATTCTAGACGGCTTTGTACATTAGTATGCATTACTAAGTTGTGATAATGAATAGGTTAATATTACCTGGGGTTTGGGATTGCAGGCCAATCCCAAAAATGGTTTCTCTGGGATGATGATATTTAATTTGGTATGCTCAAGTTTTTAATTCTTTTGATTCTAATATATTTTTTCCCTCTTTTCTGCCTTAGTCCCTGATTTCAAGAAGCACACAATTGGTGTGTTTGTCATGTTAACTCTAGTAATTACATGCTCTGTTTTCATCTACAAAATCTTCAAGGTTGACATTGTGCTTTGGTACAGGGATTCTTGCTATGATTTTCTCCCTCCAAAAGGTACAACTTTGTATTCTATGCAATATTTCCTTGTTGGAGATAAGGGGTAGTCAAGCGATGTAGAAGATGGCTGAGAGGGTGTTTACTTAAATTTTAAAATGAAATGTGGCATATGCAAGAATAGTAGCTATTCGTGTACATAATTATAGTTTTGGAACTGAATAGACTAAATAGCATTGTTTTCCAGGTTACTGCTTTAGTGTTCATAATGGTGGGGTAGACAGGCATTGAGAGCATCTGTTTGTAAATCCAATATGCATTGTTGAGGGCCTGCTCCATGCTGGTTAGGACATAGATGACCCCATGATCTGTCTTCAAAAGAAAGAAAGAAATATTTTCATGTGTCAGGGAACCTCTCGCTTTCTCTTTTGTTTAAATCTTGCAAAAAAAAAAAAAAAAAAACAAAAAACAACAACCCAAGACTGCAATAATACATAAAAGGAAGAATGATAGAATTCAGGGCCAAGACACTGGGGAAGAAGATAAGACCAGTGAGGTAAGGATAGTTCCCAGACCAAGAGATAGACAATCTCTGCACCTGAGGTGGCCATTCAATAACATAAGAACACCTTCATAGTGTAAAGCACAATAAATAGAAACTTGTCGATGAACACTTTAAAAAGTTGTTGTACTTTGGCATTGCTGCTTCGTTCATACCATCCCCCACACAAAATTAATAATTCATTCCAAAATGCATGTTTGGGGTATTGACTTTACCAAATCTTTTGGTCCAGATAGATTGGATCCAAATCCATCTAAATATTCTACTTTCCCCTCTAGCTTCAGATGGAAAGACCTATGATGCATATATACTATATCCAAAGACCCTTGGGGAAGGGTCCACCTCGAACTCAGATATCTTTGTGTTTAAAGTCTTGCCTGAGGTCTTGGAAAAACAGTGTGGATATAAGCTGTTCATTTATGGAAGGGACGCCTATGTTGGGGAAGGTATGTGTGTCACGGAAAAAAAACCAGTCTGGTTGTAAAAATAATTGCTAAAGCTAGGTTTCATCTTTTTAGAAGAACTGTGGCATAGGTGTATATATTTGGAAGTTTTAAGAACGCCTCAGTGGTTGGTAGTGATGATTTCTGCATCTATTAACTGCAAAAAGTACTTACTTTTCTTGTATTTTGTTGGCACAAGAATTGACGAAGTTTTATTTAGTTTTGGAAAACTTCAGAACTAGTTAGATCCACTGGTTACTTTACAACTGAGACAGTAAAATAAGAGTGGAATAGATCAAATGGTTTAAGGCTTTAAAGTTTATACCAGGAGTATTCTGAGTTCTAAGTGAAATATTCAGCTTTTGTGGGCCAGGTGTTAAGCTGGTCTATAAAATCAGAAGCTTCTTTAATCTTAATTAGGATGAGAAAAAAACATTGTACAACATAGGGGATGGGGGTCTGGTCTTGGTTTGGGAGAGAATGATATAAATTGAAATTTTACTTACTCTGCTGGGCTTCCTGTTTTCAGACATTGTTGATGTCACTAATGAAAACATAAAGAAAAGCAGAAGACTGATCATCGTTTTGGTCCCAGAGGCATCAGGATTGGGCTGGCTGGAGAATTCATCTGAAGAGCAGATAGCAATGTACAATGCTTTCATTCAGGATGGGATTAAAGTTGTCCTGCTTGAACTGGAGACGATCCAAGACTATGAGAAAATGCCAGAAACCATTAAATTCATTAAGCAGAAACATGGGGCCATACGCTGGTCAGGGGACTTTAGAGAGGACGTGCAGTCTGCAAAGACAAGGTTCTGGAAGAATGTTAGGTACCACATGCCTGTCCAGCGGCAGCCACCTTCATCCAAACACCAGTTACTGTCCTTGGCCATGAGACCAGACTCGAAGAAAAAGCTTCAGAGGGAGGTGCATGTGCCTCTCGGGTAGCAGGGAGAAGCTTGGCCAAGAGTTCCTTGGGTGACTCCTGTCTTCTGGCATTGCAGGCCAGGCTGTGCCCTCACTGACTGTACAGTCATAAAATGCACGTGTAGAGTCTCTTATCCTTGAGGTCACCTGGAATCGGATTGCTCAGGGAGCAGGATGTGGTGACAATAGCAGGTCAGGGCAATTCAGAGCTGAGAGCTTGGCAGTCCCTTTTAAAAGGCAACAAATGCCCTGTCCAAATGTTTGAACTGCTGAGAACAGGCACCAGGACAGCAAATGAGAGGAAAGAACAATCAGGAAATATTTATCATCTATAAATGTTTTTATGGAGCTGTCCACAGTCCAAGGAGGGCGGCTATGACCCAGCCCCCGGGGATAGCATGGTCACTGGCCCCCCCAGAGGCTTTCCTTGGCAGTGCTGCAGGCAAAGTGAGACTGGTATTTCACAGAGGAGGGAAGAAGTATGCTTGGAGAACTTTCCATTTGCTTCGCACTTTCCCTACCCATCAACAGCCAGCAGTCTGTTTCCAGAGACTGAATTTCATTTCACAGCCCTTTAAAATTCTCATTTCAGTGAAAAAAGGATTGCATGTTTTTGAAATCACCTTAGCTTTCTGCTGGAGAGAGGGCATTTCAAAAGCAGGAGTAGCAGAGAATAGATCCACTCTGGACACCTTCCCCCCTGGAGTGACCCTTCTGTAGCACCTTCCTCTTGTGCATTCCACTTGACTCATCATGTCTTTGGAAGGACAGCTTCCCAATCCCTTCCTCCCCCCTCTCTGTCACACACCTGGTCCACGGATTACCCTTCCTTCATAAAATGCTGCTCCAAGCTCCTCCTGTTCCTACTGAAAACACCTCTCCCGGTTTTGGACCTAAAGCCCAATTACGCATTTGCATTTCACCACTGCTGCCCCCAAACCCCCAGTCTGTCCGCACAGCTGTGCCTCTCACTGTCCAGCTCTGTGAACTCCCAGGTCGGCCTTTGCGCACTTCCACACCTGCCCCTAGTGTTCCTTCATCTCTGCTTCTCCTTCCAGTCTCCTCCGACCAGAATGTCTTCTGGAATTTTCTCCAACCCCCCAGAGTTGTATGAAATTCAAAATTTACCCCAACTCTGTTTCTCTAAGAGACTTCCCCAAGAAACTGCCCTGAGACACCTGCTCTCTGCTCTCAGTCTGATAGCACTTAGTCTGCTGGCCGTCACTTTATGAGAAGGTGGTTCTGTGTCCCAACTAGAGAGACCCTGCTCTCTGCAGGAGGGGCTGTCTCTTGTAGTCTGTGGTGGCTTCACCAGTAATTAGCACATGTGACATAGATTTGTGTGGGGTTTTCTTGTTGAAAACTGTCCACAGATTCTCATATTTAAGTTTTACAATCATCCTAATTTTATAGAGAAAAGAAGTGACCTATTTTTTGTTTTGTTTTGTTTTGTTTTTGTTTGTTTTTTGTTTTTTAAATCACGCTTAGTGCTGTCAGACGTAGGGCTTCTGGCTCCGTCGCTGGCTTCTTAGTGCAGTGTCCTGAACGCTTGACTTCAGGTCATTGAGTGTCCCCTTCGCCCCTACCCTGGCACTTTTGTGAGAAGAAATGACTGTTTTCTGAGATGGTGGCTGAGTCTAGAGATGCTGTCTTTAAGAAACCAAATTCTAAACTTTTGAGTGTTGGAATTTACAAAAATTGTTTCGAGTTTACGGAAAACATTTCTGCTGTCATATAGTCTTTCCCAAAAGGTAGATATTTCTTAGTGAATTAAAAATGAAAGCAAGTTGCTGTTTTGGTCTAGGACACAGTTTTTTAAAACGTGATGATAGTCCTTAGAGAAACCCTGGAAAACTGCAAAGCCAAGTTCATGTGCCATTTGCTGAGGGGCACGGGCGCCATTTTTAGAAGTTGCGTGAACATGGACAGGCCCTATGTTTTTTTTATTTTTTATGCTTAATGCTATGGGTGAACACAGTCTTATATAGCATATTTTTTCCCCCTGAAAGCAGTTAGAGCCAGACAGAAACAGAGTTGAATGCTTTGCCTCTTCTCTTTCTACCTGCTTTTTCTTAGATCCAATCTGACAGCATTGCGTAATAGTGCTGTTTTGAGACTGTTGTTGTTGTTGTTGTTGTTTTTAAAAAACTGCCTTATCTTTATTTGCCAGCATATACACGAACTGTAGCCAGAAGTCTGTGGGGCTCGGGTGGGGGGGCTGTTATGCCCCCAAAAGGCCTATCAGATGCTTAAAAATTATGTTGCTGATCATTTTTAGTCCATCATCTGTAAAATATACTTGCTATGTAGTGTCACGAAAGCCAATTCCAAACATTAGACTTAGCAGCAAAGTTGGCCAGAAAGTGAGGAGTGGGGAGAACTACCAAGAATTACCAGTGGCATTTGCACCTGGAATTTCTGGAGGGACAAGAATCAGGGGATGTGCCCTGGGACCAGGAGGAGCCCCAACAGGAAAGTGCATGTCGCCTGTCACTCCCAGTCCTTCCAGGGGGGATTCCGGGGGAAGGCGCTACACTCCTAGTTCCCTGGGAACTTCCTTTGTTTTATTGTTTTCCCTGAAAACCTCTTTTAAGCTCTTCCTTTCAGGCCTTTCCCATTAATTAGATTTTACTGCATTATCTGATGGTAATTTTTTTTTGTTTGTGTGAGTGTTTAAAGGAGAGTTTGCCATAAAGCATTTCGCTTCCAGTTGTCAAAAACTGGCTTAGCAGAATTTATATCTTCCTTCTTCCACCTCCCTTTGTTTATTTGCAATAACAGAAAAGGTAGTGAGCCATTTTTCTCAGTGGTATTTTTGATAAATTATATTTTTATTGGTTAATGATGAAGGGTTTTTAAAAACTTGTTTGTACAATTCTAAGCAGATACCAAGTATTTTTATATAGTAAAACACCAGATTCATGTACAGCATGTATCACTGATTGATGGACTGTACTTGTTTTCCAATAAAATTGGTAAAAGCTGGTATTGAGAATCCTCATTGAAATCTGTTTCCATGCCGTCCCTGCCCTGGGCTTGCTGGGTCACACTCCCAGGTCTGATGTAGGGTGAGGACACCTTCTGTCTGGGGAATTCAGGGTCCACGAGCCAGCCAATGAGCTCTGGATCCCATCTCTCGCCTCAACTCTACTCCAATTGTTTGCTTGCTTCTAAAATGGATTAAAATGTGAGTTTTATTACTGTTAACACTTTATGAGTCCAAAAAAGACAAGGGCAACATCTGTATGGACTGTTTCACATTTTGCAAAAGGTTCCGTTGATTTCCTCCTTTGACCCAGGAGGTGAACACAATTGGCCGACGTGTCCACAATGCAAGCTCACCGTGCTCACAAACTCTAAAGATCAGAGAGCCCTCTGCATGGTCGGTGCTGTTCTGTTCTCGCTTCAGAGAGATTCTCAGCAAGCAGGCAGGCTCTGGTGGCACCTGGGGAGCCGGCGGGGGGAGGCAGGTCAGCCTGGGGTCTGAGGACCCATCTTACATCCTGCCTCGGACTCGCTGTGCAAATTCGGACAAACTATTTGAGCCCCAGTTTCCTCACCTATAAAATGGGTATAATATCTAATTCACTGAGTTGTGTAAGGATTAGAAAGATGAAGTATATTCTGACAGGCAAAGTGCCTAGTGTGCAGCGGGCCCTCAGAAAATGGGAGTTTGCTTAGCAGTCATTCTGTGAATACACCTGGTTACCTCACGTCATATGGGAATCTGCAAATAGAGTGGAGAGAGAAGAGTAATAACCCAGAAGTGGCAACTGACACCAAGGAGGAAGTAAAGCAATCAGAAAAATAAAGTACAAGTGGCCAGATGGAGGTGCGTGACACCGAGGCCAGGAGCCCCGCTCCCCTCAGCCATGGCATCTCTGTATCACCGAGGGGTGGGGACCGGTGTTCGTCCAAGCTGACCGTCTGCTGACAGTGGGCTTTAATGGATGTCTAATGTCTAAAGAAAGGGAGTCAGGGGTGCCGGGGTAGCTCGGTCGGTTGAGCATCTGACTCTTAATTTTGGCTCAGGTCGTGATCTCACAGTTCTTGAGTTCAAGCCCCGTGTTGGGCTCTGCGCTGACAGCATGGAAGCTTCTTGGGATTCTCTCTCTCTCTCTCTCTCTCTCTCTCTCTCTCTCTCTCCTTCCCTCCCTCCCCCTCTAACCCCCTGCCCCATGCTCTCTCTCAAATAAAAAACATTATTTTTATTTAAAAATTTTTTAAAAAGTAAAGGGATTTAACACATTCCTGAAGGATTTTTCAATAAAAATGAAAAAAAAAATGCAAGAACTTCAGAAAACTTCAGGATCAGCTATCCAGAAAACTTGCTTATGCAGAATTTCTCACTGGAAAAATTCAGAAGGCTTCTTAGCATATTTTGGTTATTTTACCAGTTAATGTATTTTTTTTTTATTTTTTTTATTTTTTTTTAAAGGTTTTTTTTTTTTTTTTAATTTATTTTTGAGACAGGGAGAGACAGAGCATGAACAGGGGAGGGTCAGAGAGAGGGAGACACAGAATCTGAAACAGACTCCAGGCTCTGAGCTGTCAGCACAGAGCCCGACGCGGGGCTTGAACTCACGGACCGCGAGATCATGACCTGAGCCGAAGTCAGTTGCTTAACCGACTGAGCCACCCAGGTGCCCCACCAGTTAATGTATTTTTTAGCAAACAACACAAAGTCAAGGCTAACAACCATTCAAAAAAATCATTTAGAAGTGTTTTGTTTTTGTTTTTGTTTTTTTGGTCATGAGGATTTTTATTCTCTTTACTAAATAACTTCCTTAGAATAGGGTTTTTGTTTTTCTGTTTTCTGGGTGTTTTTGTTTGGTTGGGGTTTTTGTTTTTGTTTTTGTTTTGTTTTGTTTTGTTTTTGTCTCTAGACATGTTTCTCAGTAAGGGTGCCATCTGGTGGAAAAAACATGAATATAAATTCCTGCACTGTCGCAGTTTTGAAACTAGAGCAAAGCACTTCGTTGTTTTGTGCCTCCTGTTTGCTCATTTGTGAACTAGGACAACCTAGGAAACCTGTGTTTCAAGGTTTTTATACGTGGAAAGACCCTGTCTGGTGTCTGAGAAAGAATCCCAAGATACATTTTTTAAAAAATTTTGCCTTTTGTTCAATACATATAAAACAAACTTAGTTTTAATTTTTTGGATTTTTTATTTCAGAGAGTGGGGGGCAGAGAGCACATGGGGGGAGAGAAAGAATCTCAGGCAGGCTCTACACTCAGCATGGAACGCAAGCTAGGGCTTGATCCACAACACTGGGATCATGACCTGAGCTGCAATCAAGAGACAGGGACTGAGCCACCCAGGCGCCCCCCAATTCATTTAGCCACAACATAGCTTTTTCAGATTATGAAGTTTGGGTATGGAGGGAGAGGAGGGCATATTATCTTGGTGTTAACTTCTAAAAATGATAATAACTTTTACTTAATCCAGTTTTAGCAAGTCAGGATCTGACTATTTTTAATGTACACTTGACCCTGGGACAACACAGGTTTGAACTGCTCATGGTTCCAGGGTCACCTGTAGTAGGTTTCCCAAATATTAATTGGGGGACTTATAAGTATCATATGGTTATAAAATCAGATCTCCTCAAGCTAGTTTGTCAGAGGAAAATCTTTTCACCTTTGAGATGAGAATCTGTTAGTGTGGTAAGTTGGGCTTGATGTGAAAGTCACAGAGGGGGTAGCAGGTGGGAAGAGAATGTTCTGGAGTTGGAATGGGGAAAGTTGTTCCTTTTTTACTTTTTTAGATGCACAAATGGATCAGGACAGTAGTCAAAATTCATAAAATACGAAAAATAGATTACACATAAAAATGTACATGGGGAGACAGGTGGGAGGGACCTCTTTTTGGTATGCCAACATTTATTTTACAACCAAAATATGACTTTGTGTGTGTGTGTGTGTGTGTTTATGCAAATATTAATTTTATGCAAATATTAGTTTTAGGGAGGAGAATTACAGGAAATAGAAGACACTATTTAAAGTGACTATTAGCCTTTCAAAACAAAAACATCCTCATCTAAACACATGTTGGTCAGGTTTTGGCTGATTAAAGTACATAAACCCTGTGTGTTCACCTTAAATCTGCAGCCCAAATATTAACACTGTAGTCAGGAACATGTGTAGTTGTTAGACCAGTTGAGCCTGTCCCACTTGAATCTAGCCCCACAGGATACTGTTGAGACTCCTCCAGGCTTGCGCTGGGAGTTGGGAGATTAATTTGCTCAGAGTGAAAGTCAGCGAAACTTGTTTTTCTCAGAACCTTTGACCTGGAAGTGATCCCAAGTGTAGCTTAGTTCATACTTCTGGGTCTGAGGTGAGCTGCAGGAATACCATTTCTCAAGGTCCCCTGGTTTTCCTTTCACTAAATATATCCTGAGAGAGAGAGAGACTCCTGGGACTTCTTTAGTGAGAGGGGATTGCATGTTTAACATCTTCCGTGGGAACCCCCTTCCGCTTCGCCCAAGTGGTTAATCCTGCCTGGCTGCCACTCCTGTTTCTCTCCTCTGCCATCTTACGTCACTCATCCTGCTTAGCCTGAGACACATTCAGCTGCTCGGTCGCCTTCACAGCTGTGCACAGTGGCCATCCGTTTGGACACTACTGTTAAAAGGAAATGTACAATTCTGCCTTCTTCTGAGTTTTTATTTCTAAAACCTAGACCCCACGTCCTCCCTTATATTCTCAAATATAGGGGAGATATTTTTGCTCTCAAGTTTACTTTTGGATTATTTAAAAGTGTTAATGATGTGCCTCATGTTATGCCAGACACTGGGAAAATTCTAAAGTCAGAAAACACTTAAACCTTGACACAGAGAATAGTGTGAAAGGAGAAAGCACTTCGGGAAATGAATTCGTATGGTAGAGGGTCTTAAATCCCTGACTAAAATATCTGCCTTTTTTGATTCGGAGTTGGTATAAGGGAGCTATTGGAGATTTTGGATGGGAGAACATAAGGCATAAATAAAGTTGGCCGGGGGTGGGCATAATGATGCAGGGGAATTAGGGAGTAAAAGTTTAGGGAGGCTGTTGGCAAGTGGGGACAGTAATGCCTCTATGAGTTGATTGTATGAGAACCATTTTTCTTAAATGAGTTTAAAAAAAAACCAACCTTTTTGTATTATGGAAACAGTATTGGTTTGAGAGAATGCAGAAATTTCTAAACAATACAAGTAAGAAAAATTCACCCATTATCTCACAAACTTAAAAATTATTACTAACATTTTATTGTCTTTCTATTGATAAAGCTGGGATCATATAATATGAGCAGTTTAACACCCTTACTTAGTAAAAACATTTGCCTATATTACTATTATTGGAAATGTGATTTCTGAGTGATGATTAAGCCTATCAGGTGAATGGTCTGTAATTTAGCTTTTCTGCTTTGATTGGATATTCCTTGATCTACTCCAGTAGCCTCCTACCTGGGGCCACGTTTCTCTACTTGCTACCTGATTCCTCATAACCAATTTTTCATGCTGTATCGAGAGTAAATTGCCTTTGATTTTATCTATTTATTTATTTATAAATTTTTTTTACATTTATTTATTTTTGAGAGACAGAGAGAGACAGAGTGGGAGCAGGGGAGGGGCAGAGAGAGAGAGAGAGACACAGAATCTGAAGTAGACCCCAGCCTCCGAGCTGTCAGCACAGAGCCTGATGCGGGGCTCGAACCCACGAACTGTGAGATCATGACCTGAGCCGAAGTCGGACGCTCAACCGACTGAACCACCCAGGCACCCCTGATTTTTTTTTTTTTTTAACTGAAGTATAACCTACATCTGGAAAGGAACACATACAGAAACAGGTCCATGAAGTTTCACAGACACGTTTTGTCCATACTGCCAGCATCCGAATCAAGAAAGGAAGGTGATCAGCATGGGAGCATCCCTGTTATGTGTCCCCCAAGATACTGACAGCCCCTGGCCCAATGGAAACCGCCATTCTGACTTTTGACAGCAGAGATTAATTTTTCCTGTTTTTGAAATTTTGAAATTTATGTAAATGGAATCAAGTAGTATGATGTCTGTTTTAAAATCTATTTTCTTTTGCTTGACGTTATATGGATGTGAGACTCATCTGTGAGATCTGTCCATATTGTTGCCTACACTTGGGCGTGGTTTTTATTCATGGCTCTATGGGATCCCATCGCATGAAATCAACCATACCTGTTTTATCTATGCGATTGTTGATGGGCATTTGGGTAATTTCCAGTTTTTTTACAGTTATAAACACTACTGCTGTGAATATTCTAGCAAATGTCTCTTTTGTGAACATATGCATACATTTCTACTTGGTGTATCCCTCAGAGTGGATTTGCTGAGTTAGCTTCCGAAGATACTACCAAATAGTTTTCCTACGTGGTCGTGCCAATTTGTGTTCCCACTAACAGTATATGATAGCTCCATTTGTCCTGCATCCTTCTCAACACTTAGTATTAACAGTTTTTATAATTTTAGCCATTTTTATGAGTTTTTAATGCTCAATGTGACATTTAAAAATGCAAATAAGGTTATATTTCTTTTCTGCTTTAAATCTTCGAATAGCTTTTCATTTTACCTAGAATCAAATCCAACCTTCTTTTTATTGCCTATGGGCCCCTTCGGTGGTCTAGCTCCAGCCTACTCTGTGACTTCTTTTATCCAGCATTTCTGCTTATTCACTCTGTTCAATTCACACTGGCCTGGCTTCCTTTATGCTATTTTGAAACATGCAAACTCTCTCCTCCTTTAGAAATTTTGTACTAGCTCTTCCTTCTAGAAGGAGAACTCTTTCCCCAGATATCTATGAATGCTCAGTGAATGAGTGAATGAAGGGATCGCCGAGCCTGGGGGAGGGGCAGGCCTAGCACCTCAGGAAACCCAAGCTGCTGCTTTTTCCCTCTCTGGAAGCTCATTTCATTCCAGCAACAAAAGCCTGGCACAGAATTGCTGCTGTACATTTCAAGTCTCCCAGAGACTACAAACGTGAGAGCTGAAGAACCTGAAAGGCATGAAGATCGCGGTAGAACTTCCACCCCCGCCCTCCCAACCCCAGCCTAATCCTGCATTTCAGAGCATTTGACCATTACATGTGAACATATCTCTGCTTCATCCTCACTAGGGAACTTGACGTGCGGGTTGGGTTCAGTGGGAAATCATCGGATATTTAGCTAGAACAAATAAAAGCCACTGTGTATTGTATAAAACACACATTCGTGTATATGAATACACATCACAACCTCGTCTAAGGAGCAAATAGACTGAAGGTAAAAGTCAACCCGGCTGAACTCAGTGATGCCTCCATTACAAAGATTGCTGTTTTACACCTGCTCTCAGAATGATGTAAAGGATCTGTGGAGAAATGGTTTCACTTCATAAAAATAAATTAATGAATAAATAAACCATTAGAAAGAGGCCATTAACCATGGCTTGTGCCCAATGACATTAACTTCTAAGAATCTTGCCATTGCAAAAATATCTGCAATTAGGGAAGACTGACAAGGAGGAGTCAGTGGGAGAGTGAGAATAAACTCCAGGCTCATCAAGTATCTCTTGCTGTCGGGCACCCTGCAAGGAGCGTTTCACAAATGCTACCTCTGAAAAGTGGGTCTAATCATCCCTCTGTCATACATAAGGGCTGTTGCTGGGGTTTGAACTCCCTGGCAGGGAGAGGACAGTGAGGTACCTCTATGCCTCCCTTTGAAAGCAGCTACATGAGACATCAGAGGCAGAATTTAATGAGTTCTCTGTAGATCAATAAAACGAAGGCAAATAACCAGGTGGGTAAAAGGGCAAAGCATGTGAGAAAACATTTCCCAGGGGACACATAAATGGCCAATGCACATAGGCAAAGATGTCCCATCTTACTAGGAATTCGAGAAATATAAAATAAAATCACAAGATAGCTTTTACATCACTAGACTTGCGATACTGGCAAAATGTAAAAGTCTGACATTATCAAATATTGCCAAGAACGTGAAGCAATGCAAACCTTATGCTCTAAAGGGTGTCTAATGTGGAGAAAATGAGGGATTTTCTAATACAGTCACAGATGCATCTACCCAGTGATGCCTCAATTTCACTCACTAGACAACCTCTCAAAAAAAGCCACACAAGAGAACATTACAGAAATGTCCACCACAGCACTATTTTTAAGAGCAAATATAAATTGGAAACAACCTGTATGTCTAAAGGAGAGGGATACATAAATTGGAGTACAGTCGAACAATGGAATATCATACAGTAGTGACCTTGAATGATCTAGAACTAGAACTACACTCTTCAAAATGTTTGCATTTATGTTGCTTAAGGAACACACACACACACACACACACACACACACATGCACACATACCGGAATGATAAGCACTAAACAGGATAGTGTGTTTGGGGGTGGGGGTGTGGGGGGGAAGGTATACAGAAACTTGGTCATTGTGATTTCTGAGTCTGGGTCTTGCTTCCATGACTTATGATTTGTTTTGAATTCGTTAGCTGTTAACCATTGCATGTTGCACCTCTAAAAGGAGAATTTTTAATGTGAAAATCAGAGAAGATGAATAAAGTGACTGAACTCAGGAAGTTCCCGCACAAAACAGCAATTTTCTCAGGGCCATCCTAAAGCAAGCCTGAGCTGAGCCACAGAGAAGCTCCATAACTACATTGTTTGAATTCCTACCTCCCCTTTTCTCATTAGCAAACAATGCTCTCCGGTTTCTCCAATCTTTCAAGGTAATTAAGGGCCTGCCCTAGATGTTTTGGCTTTCTGTTGTTTTTAATTGCAACGTTTACATCCTCCTTAAAAACATTTCCATCCTCCTGATAGGTTCTGCCTTCAGAGCCACGTGGTTCCCCCTCCACCTATCAGGAAACACAGGCCTAGAAACCATCCTCGAAAGTGTAAAGTGGCCGATCCAGAGCCTCACCAGAAAAAGGAAATACCAGAAATGTCCCTTCAAGGCACTGCAGGGGTGGGGGTGGGGGGGCTGGGAAGGCACGTTGGAACTTCTAAGCTTTGGGGCAACTATACTGATTGGATTTGGCACTCGTGACTACTGTCCAGCTATAAAAAAAGTAAGATACGACACAAACTTTTTTATAAGGCAGAAGCCGAACAAGACAATGAGAGTTAGGAAAAAAATGGAAATAACTTTTTACACTGCTTACAACAATGGTTCTGTATGTATGTCACTTGACAGTTTTTGTAGTAACACCTTTGTTTTGTTTTGGGTGGGTGTCTAGACCTTGCTGAATGTACATGTACTGAAGAACCTCATTTAATGCTGATGCTAGGGGAAAGGAATAAAGATCTCCATTTGCAGCTTACCAAAGGGGTCCTCCAAGTGTGAGAGGCCTAAGGGTTGCCAAGGTGTGTGAAATGAAAACCATTTTCATAATAGTATTCAGACCCTATTTATTGAAAGGGCGGGCCTACGCCGGTCGACTCCATCTTGTTCTGTGTCCTTCACCTTGACCAGCCTCCTCCCCTTGAGAAACCTCCCGCTCACCGGTTCAAACTTCCCGATCAAAACACGCCCGGCGACCTGCGTAACAGGACTCCGACCCTTCCCCAGCCAATCGGCCGAGGCCACAGCCATTACCTCACCAACTGCCCCTAGACCCCAATAAAACCTTTGTGCTTTTGAAACTGGATCTCTCTCCCCGATATCTCACCGCTGCGTCGGTGCAGGTAGGGGATGCTGCTGGAGCTAGCTCGAATAAAGGCTCTTTGCTTTTGCATCGGACTCGGCTCCCTGGTGGTCTTTGGGGATCACGAATTCTGGGCATAACATTTATCTTTTTAATTCTCATTCTCTCCAGTCTTTTGCTTGAAAGTGGATTTTTTCAGAGGCTACCTGACATGTTACATCCTAAGAGGTTTGATGCCGAAGCAGCTGTGAGAATCCAGCTGTCTTCTGTTAAGTCAGACATCAAAGAGACTTGGGAACATTAAGCAGGGGTATGTAGTAGTATGTAGAACAGTATGACTTTCCTCAATAAATTTGTTCTGGAAAGTTCAGTTATTTTTCATAAGATGCATGACGTTTATGTTAACACTTATGTTAAAGTCTATTGTTTGTATTTAAAATAAACAAGAAAATAAGCGTTTTAAATGCTCTCCGTCTTAATTTCTGATATAGTAAATATTGACAGCAGTAACCCACATAAACAAGCACTTTAGAATCCTCAATAATGTTTAATAAGAGTATAGCAACTTGCAAACCCCTGGCCCCCAGCTCATCACAGAAAGCTGTGCTGGTAATGAAATTGCCGAACTCCTGTCCTGTTCCTGCAGCTGCTTCTGTCTCACTCTCTCTAAAACCACAAAACCCGCCAGAGATAGCTTGGTCAGGAATCTGCTAAATGGAGATTACATTATGTATATGTGTGTGTGTGTATATATATATATATATATATATATATATATATATATATATATATGTATTTTTTTTTCTCTTTCTTCTTCTTCTTCTCCTTCTTCTTTTCTGAGTCCCAGTGCCCTGCAGGCCTGTCTCTGGGTGTCTCCTGAAGGCCAGGGCAACCTGTCCTGGTTGATATCATCTTTGGAAATTTCACACAGGAGCCGACTTTGTGCTCAGGTATTTCAGGATCGCCCTGGGAGGTCTGCTTTACAGAAGTTAACAGCCTGACTGGGGCAGGGAAATGCTATTCCTCAGAAGCCATTTGGGACACCTTCTACGTTGGGGTATTCTGTATAGACCAAGCAGGGCATGTAATAACTGCTCAGACGGGTCTGGAAAGGCAAGAGTTCCTTTACGGGGACGATTCGGAATAGATCTAAGCAGACATGACTGCCGGTGAAAGATTTGTCAGCCGCCAGAAAATCAGGTAACAACGCCTTTAAACCCACTTCTTCCTGTGATGGCACTATTCCTTCCTACGCTCCCCTTGGGGAAGGTAGGCCTGCCCTGCCCACGGTGGCAAGGAAGTAGCGCGGTATGGAAATGCCACGCCTGGGTTCAGTGCCTGTCTCCCATTCTCCTCTCTCCACGGGATCCTGCCTGCTCCTGCCGGTCTGGCAGGTGGACACGGGCCGGGGTCTGCGGTTGAGCCAAGCGGGTGCAGCGCCGGCCGTCGGAAAGGTGTGGAGGGAAAGAGGTGTCTGGCTAACATGTGCACGACCGGGAGGGCGGCCCCCGGCCCGCCGGGCGACCTTGGGGGAGCGGGCTCCGTCTCTGGGCGAAGGTGTGCAGTTCCCGCTACCTGCCTGTCCGGCGGCGCTCTGGCTTCCTCTCCCTTTTCCGGCGGCCCTTTGCCAGGTCGGCCTAAGCTGGCTTCTCCCAGGTGAGCTGGTGGTGAGGGCTCCGTTTGGACCGCCAGGCCCAGGCGGACCCTGAGGCTAAGGCCCGCAGGGGAGAGGCTACGCGGGACGCACAGGTGGGGAGCCCAGGTGGGTGGCGTGCCGCTCACCCGGCGCAGGGCGCACACCCGCCTCGCTGCGGGTTAGCAGAGGTCACGCCACCGCGGCCGCAGGAGGGGCCAGGGCGCACCCCGGAGCTGGGAACCTCCCTCCCTACGATGATCACTTCCCGGCACCGCGCCTCCCAGCTCCTCCCGCTGATCCCTCTCCAGCCTGCAGGATTCTGGAGGTGGGGTCGGGAGCGGGGAGTCTTTGGCGGCACGTCGGGTAAATGTGGGCACCCCGCGAAGACAGGTAGGCCTGGGCTAGGACCTCTGAGATTCGTGGTCGCCGTCCCCGCCGAGCCTCATCCGCTCCCACCTTGTGTCTTCCTTGTAGCCCAACGGGGGGATGCTGGCCCTGTTGTTCTGCGGCGTGTCCATCGCGCTTCCACCCTTTGTCAGAGCAGGTACGTTGGGCCGTCCTCGGGTCTAGGCCACCCTCACCCACCTGCCTCCTTGCGGCTCTGTGGGAGCGCCTGCGCGGCCCATCTGGGGGCTCACAAGAGCCCCCAGCCTTTCTGCTACTTCCACCCCAGGGGACCAAGTGAAGTTAACGCTGAGTGGGGAAACAGCAAGTTCCCAGCATCTGACGCTCAGCCCCAAATGTCCCCTTTGGGTTTTGAGGCACCTTTGGGAGGGGGAAGGTGGGTGGGGTGAGGAGGTGTGGATAGGCAAATTTGGAAGTCTTGAGTCCAAAGGCTCAAAACCCAGCAGCAGAACAGAGTTCTCCCTAGAAGACACGCAGTGCAGTGCCATGCTATGTGGTTCAGTAGAAGCGAACTTTAACATGAGCGGATTTTTAAACAATCCTCTTTGGGATGAAATACTTGCACCTTTTATTCAAGACGGAGTGAAATAACTGGGTGGCAGAGCACAAAGAAACAGGACAAGGGGGCTCAGAATAGGAACGTGTACTCAGGCAGATAAGGACTCAGGGTCTTAGGAAAGAAGGGACAGAACAAAATCATCCCAGACAGAGAGGATGAGTCAATGTCTTTTATGGACACATTTTTGTCCATAAATCAAATCAGCAGACCATTTGAGGGAACTCCCACGCTGAGAAAACTCTCCAATACAATTTCAAATTGGCTAGAAAATTGAAGAGGCATTTGTTAAAACTGATAATAAATAGCACCAGAGTTCTCTTTCATGATTCCCCCACCCCTTTCTTTCCCTAGATGCATGCAAGGATATTAGAATGTACAAGGAGACACCTTCCGCCGGCCAGCCTTTTGCTTTTAATTGTATAAACCTGTCACCAACGTCCGGGAAAGTACATGTAACATGGTATAAATATCCTGGCAAAAGCCCAATATCCACAAACGCACAGTCCAGAATTCACCAGGAGCAAAACTGGATTTTGTTTCTCCCCCTGACACAGGAGGACACTGGGATCTACCAATGTGTCATAAAGTAAGTTGCTCATTTAAAATAGAACTAAGTCCTTCTTTCTCTCTGTCTCTTTTTCACACACACACACACACACACACACACGTGTGTGTATAATGTTATAACCATATATATATATGTGTACATATATATATATAATTCTTTTAGGAAAATTCTTTATAAACTCTTAATAAACATAGAAAGCTCAGTGAGAAGAATAAAATACAATTTTATAACAGTTTGTTACCAGACGGTTTCCAGTGAACACGTTTTACACTTGATATCAGCCAAAATGCCGAGAAGCGATCCAGTGAACACATTTTAAGACAGAACAGGTTTATAAATCAGTTGTTGGAACATGAAATGCGTCTTTTCCCATTGATCTAAGGCCACAGGCCAGACCAGCTTAAAAATCTGTTTCTCCCATTGTTATTGCTGCCTTCTTTCTTAGAATGCCAGAAGTTTTCATGACAGGTGGCACCACCAGATGGGGATAAACCCTTTGAGCACCTTTTTGTAATGGTGCTCAATAGGAATTTAACAGTGACTGACAGATATGTTTCAGGCCCTGTGCTAAGTAAGCCTCATGTTAGGACGTAATGTAAATGAGTGACCCAGGGCTCATGGCAGGGAGACAGTTGAGCCTGGTGGGGGCTGTGGGGAACCAGAAAGCATATGTCCCACCAAAGGCAGCAATCTTTACAACTCAAGCCCATTTTCTAAGTTTTCAGGGATCCTGGAAATGGTGTGTGTGTGTGTGTGTGTGTGTGTGTGTGTGTGTGAGTGTGTGTGTGTGTGTGAGTTTTCAATAAGCTTTGTGAGTATGGCTTAAATAAAACACATTTGTGGACAAATTTTGCCCAACGGCCTCAATTTTATTACCTTTCCTTACTGGCTGGCATGCATGTCTTTAACAAATGATTTGATCTCTCTGAGCCTTGATTTTCCTGTCTGTAAAATGGAAGTAACGCCAGCCTGATAGGGTTGAAGGGACAATTAGCTGAGATTATATGTGAAATTGGTACTGGAGAAAGGTGATTGCGTTTGCCCAGTGGTACACAAGTGGGAGTGGCTGTGAGCCCCTGTTTCATGGCTCCTTTCCACAATTTCACTCACTGTATAGATTAAGGTGCTGACAAGGTGTCTCGTGGAGTCTCCTGTCCTGTTTGACTCTGGGTTATGACATAATAGAGCTGGAGATTGTGTGGCACACAAATTCATCTGGATGTCTGGGCTGGATTTAAAATACTTAAATCTGGTTGCTGTGAAACAGGGAAAGATCATCTTTCCTAGAAAGTAGACACAGATGCTGCTGTCATGGAAAAAAATAAGTGTGAATTCTCACAAATCATTAACATACAGATATGAGACATACTTAGTAAACTGTATATTTTTATGTTGAAGTAATTTCAAATTCCTGCAAAATTTGCAAGAATAGTATAAAGAACTCCCACCTATCCTTTATCTAGATTCCTCATTATTTTAACATTTGCCACATTTACCTTATAATTCTCTCTCCCTCTCTCTCTCTCTCTCTCTCTCTCTCTTGCTCTCTCTCCATATATGACTGATCCCTGAACAACATGGGTTTGAATTGCATAGGCCCACTTATACATGGATATTTTTTTGATAAATATAGTACATTACTGTAAATGTATTTTCTCTTCCTTATTATTTCCTTAACATTTTCCCTCTAACTTTATTATTTTTTTCTTTTTTCATTTTAAAGAGAGAAAGAGAGAGCATGAGCAGGGGAGAGGGGCAGAGGGAGAGAGAGAGAGAATCCTAAACAGTCTCCACACTCAACGTGGAGCTCAACAGGGAGTTTGATCTCACGACCTTGGGCTCATGACTTGAGCTGAAATCAAGAGTCAGTCGCTCACCTGACTGAGCCACCCAGGTGCCCCTCTAGCTTACTTTACTGTAAGAACACAATATATAATGCACATAACATACAAAATATGTGTTAATCCATTGTTTATGTTATCAGTAAGGCTTCCAGTCAACAGTGGCTATTAGTAATTCAGGTTTGGGGGAGTCAAAAGTTCTATGTGGATTTTCAACAGTGCACGGGGTCCAGTGCCCCTAACCCCCTGGTTGTTCAAGGGTCAGCTGTATATGTATATTACACGCAATATTTTTTTTCTAAGCCATTTCTTCTAAAACACTTGAGTTGTATGCGTCGTGTTCCTTTAGCCTTGAGTAGTTCCATGTGTGTTTGCTGCCAAGAATATTTTCTTAGTTATCATATTCAGGAACCATCATATAACATTTTTATCTAACTCCCAATTCACACTATAATTTTGTCAATCATCTCTATTTTTCTTGACACATTTTGTTCCTTTCCTTTCTGGTAGAGCATCCAATCTGGGATCATGTATTGCATGGGACTGTCACGTATTTTCAGTCTCTTTTCATCTGGAACAGGTCCTCTGTGCTTCACGACATTGACATTTTTAAGGAGTACAATTATTTTGTATACTATCCCTTCATTCGGGTTTGCCAGACATTTTCTCCTGAGTAGGATGAGGCTGAGCCTTCTTGGCTGGAATAGCATGTAGTCTGTACCCTCTTCAGATAACACACTCAGCAGCTCATGGTGTCCACTTGCCCCTTGGTGGTGGTAATCGGTTGGATCACGTGGTTAAGGTGTTGTCCAGGGTTTCCACAATATAAATATTTTTTTTTCCTTTTTGTAAGTAATAATTTGTGAGATGCATCCCACCTCGCTCGAGGCAGAGGGCTTGCACAATATCTTGAAGATGATTTGGCAATCTGGAGATGAGTAGATTCATTTGATTTTGTGACTGTTGGAGTTTACGAGGTTTCAATTTGCCATTTTCTTACAGCTATACAAACACCTGTCACAGAATCCATGTAAACCTAACTGTGTTAAGAAAATATTGGTATTGTTTTTCTGGAAACAGTCAACTGATTTTATCAGATGAATACAAACAAATATTACATGCCGGAAAAGACGACAGTCTTACCTGTCATCTGAACTTCCCACAGAGTTGTGTTTTGGATTCAATAACGTGGTACAAGGTAAAAAAAATAATTTTCCTATGATATTTTTCTTCTTCTTTAAAACTTACTCGTTTTGGGGGGGCCTGGGTGGCTCAGTTGGTTAAGCATCCAACTTTAGCTCAGGTCATGATCTCACAGTTCATGAGTTCGAGACCCACGATGGGCTCTGTGCTGACAGCTCAGTCTAGAGTCGGCTTCAGATTCTGTGTCTCCCTCTTTCTCTGCCCCTTCCCTGTTCTCACTCTTTCTCTGTCTCAAAAATAAATAAGCATAAAATTTTTTTAAACTTGTTTTTAGTTTAAGTTGTATCTTTTAAGGCAGAGTTGGTAAAGAGATTTGAGTACCTAGCTAATTGTTAGCTAATTGATACTGATAATTTTACCCGCTGATTATTGATTTTAAAATTTATGGTTCTTATAACTTTGTAATATTTTATTCCTTGTATTCACCACCTCCCTGCTATTATATTTTTTGAGAACTATCCTTGGTTATTCTTTTATTCTAACAGATTAATAAATTTGTTTGAGTGGGCACTACATGCACATGATTCAATAATCACAAAGTATAAAAAGTCACCCCTGGAAAGTATCCTCTGCTCTCCTGAGCTGTATTTGCCCTGGGCCTGTCACACCTTTCATAGCACATGGCTGCTTTTATTGGTTTCTTCTATCTTTTGCATTATTTTTATATCATGCTATCCAAGCAAATAAAACTATTTCTTTGTCCTTCACTTTTTATGAAAACATGAAATCCTTGACTCACCTTTCTGCACCTTGTGTTTTCACCTTGGAGCATTCTCTTTTCTTGGCTGTCCCAGCAGATATTAATGTCTAAGACATAATCCTAGGCAGGGAGGAGAACAGGCTGGTTATTTAAGATAGGATTAGTTTTCCTGTAATTCTGCTTGTTAGCACTTGTCGGTACAGCCATCTGGGGCGTGATTTTTCTCTGTGGAAACCTTTTTATCACCTGATTCAATTTCATTAATGGAGAGACGCTTATACCAATTTCTCATTTCTTCCTGAAAGAGTTTTGGTAAGATTTCTTTTTTTGTAGGAAATTGCTCATTTCATTTAACATTTCAGATACTCTAGCATGCAACGGTTTACCATCTTTGCTCTTTTGATGTCTGTTTCTGCCAGAAGGTTCTTCTTTTAATCCCTGTTACAATGTATTTCTCTCTCACTGTCTCACTGGATTAGTCTCTCATAAGAGAGGTGTCAGTTTTATTACTTTTTTCCAAGAATCCAGTTTTGGCCTTGTTGATCCTATTACATGTTTTGTGTTCATTTACTTTGTTTCCATTTTCTGCTCTCACAAGGCAATGAATGGCCTTATCCCCGTGTTTTAAGGCGCATTTGCCAGTGTGCAAGTTTTGTAGGCTACATTCTCATTAACCTTATAATTGTTAGATTGTAGGCTATGTATAAAGTATTCAATTTCATTGATGATGCCAAGTTCCTTGACAAAATTTTTTATCGGCTTATACTCACCCCCTGCAATATCCCGGACTCCCTAAAACCTTATCTGAGACTTTGTATTATAAGACTTATATATTTTTTTATCAGCTTAATGGGTGTAAATGTTACTGTATTGTTGTTTTGGTTGCTTTTCCTTAATTATTAGTGTTAGTGAGATTGAACAACTTTTGCATACATTTACTGACCATTTTCGAATGCTCTGAACTGGTGACTCCTACCTTTTGCCCTATTTTTATTTTTTTCATTTTTCTTACCATTTTGTTACTGACTTACAAGAGACTTTATATATTTATATATTCTGGGTACCAATGTTTGGAATGCGTGAACAATTTCCATCGAGGTTCAGTGTATGTATAGAAAATACATGAAGCTTAAGGGGACAAGCTTGATGGATTATCAGAAAGTGAACATACCCTTTGGTTACCCCTTCCAGTGATCAAGGTCAAGAACTAAAACACCACCAGCACCTCAGAAGGCCCCCTTCTGCCATCTTCCAAAGAACTGTACTTCCCTAATCCCCTGACTTATAATAGCATAGATTAGTGTTGCCAGCTTATGAATTTCACTGAAATTTAATCATATTGTATGTAGTACATATAGGCACAAACCTGGCTTGCTTGGCGCAATAGTGAACTTGTGAGAATCATCATTTGAAGTTGGGATTGACGCGGTCTTCTTTTAGGGCCATGCTTTTAGTGGTTTAACCAAACTGTGTGGTCATTTCGATCCCAGCTGATGACTTAAGAGTTTGGCAGGATGTCAGGCCCTGACTCTAGCTTTTGTCTCCTACACCTGTATCTGTCAAAGCACTGTCTTATCAGTCTACTGGCTGTCACCTTCAGGATAATTTGGGGGGTGGGGCGCCCAGGTGACTCAGTCGGTTGAGGTTGAGCATCCGACTTCGGCTCAGGTGATGATCTCACAGTTTGTGAATTCGAGCCTTACGTCGGGCTCTGTGCTGCCAGCTCAGAGCCTGGAGCCTGCTTCGGATTCTGTGGCTCCCTCTCTCTCTGCCCCTCCCCCACTCATGCTCTGTTTCTGTCTCAGAAATAAACATGTAAAAAAAAAGAAGTATTTGGGACAGTTAGTTCTAAACACCCAGTTTTCCTTTAATGAGAAGTTCATCTTTACAGACTTTATAGCTACTGCCTGTGCCTTCTCCACTTATAATACTAATACCTGGCCCTGAGGAAATGTTCAGTAAGTTTCTACTGAATAGGTGGATGGCTTCTGAGTTCTTTCTATCTCCAATATTTTTTGTTTTTCTTATTAACTATTGGGCCAGTGGAAAAAAATTACGTGACAAGTATTCATTTAATATGTGTCGGGACATATAATCAACAGTTTGCATACTCTTTCTCATTATCCCCTTGTTAGCATTGGCTCTGACTACAATTTAAAAACTAACAACAATCCTGTTCCAAGGGAGGCCTGGCTGGCTAAGTCAGTGGAACATGCAACTCTTGATCTCAGGGTCATGAGTTCCAGCCCATGTTGGGCGTGGAGCCTACTTGGAAATAAAAAATTCCCTAACAGTATTCCTGTTCTGCTCAGAGGGTACTGATTGCCAGGCCACCGTCCCCTCAGCCTCAGGTGGCTTGGACTGTGGCATTACCCACTTTCCGAGTCCAACTTTGGCCTTCTCAGGATACGGGGTCACACGTTCTTCTCCGTGGCTTCTTGTAGACTCTTCCTCCAGCATTCTGTCTCCCACCTTGCAGCCTTGCAACAATTACCTCTTGGCACCAGCATTATGCCCCTTTAGAGTCTTATCAGTAGAACTCTTCTCGAAAGTTTTTCCTCTCGGCCTGGGCCTGTTGTGGTCATAGATTTGAAAGCACTTGACATTTGTAGAGAGGTAGGTTTTTAGAATCAACTTTGTCACTACCTCAGTGTTAAGAGGATGGGTTTTTTTTTTAAAGCACTTGCTCGGACTTATCTTCTACTTCCTGAATCAGATTATCCATGGGTGAGGTTCAGGCATCTTTATTTTTAAACTATCTGCTCAGCTTGAGCAGATAGGAGGCTAGGAGTCAAGCAATATGAAGAAGAGGGATTGTTCTGAAACCGTTCCCACCAGTGACCTCAGTTATGGCTCTGTTTTTGCTACTCTCCAGTTCAGACCTTGAGTTACTTTTTGGGCCTCAGTGTCTTCTTCTGTCAAATGAGAACATTGGAATCAATTCTCCAAGCACTTAGGGCTTATTATCTGCCTGGGGCCATACCAGGAAATGCTTTGTGTAGGAGGTGAGCATTGCACTGCGTAAAGAATGAATAGCAATGAAGCTGGTGGGGAAGGGGGGGTGGGGGGCGAAAATGATGACAATTAGAAAAAACCCTAGCAGGTGCAAAGGGATCAGGTAAGAAAGAGAATGGTTTTTGGGGGCATTAGATAGAGTCTGGGGTCCATGTCAGAGTGGGGTAAGGTGATGCTAGGAAGTAGAAGATCTTGTTTGCTAACCAGCACATAGCCTTTTCCCCACTTAAAGTATGTCAACGGCCAATCACCCTATTAGGAGAATGACATACTCCACTTCTTTACGCGTTAGTGAAGTCCTCGTGGAGGCACTGCAGGGAATAAATTGGAAGGGCTTGCGGATGGTGGCGTGTGGATCATTGACGCTATTTCAGAAATTCAGTGATTAAACGAGGACCATTGAGGAGAGTGTATGAGATAGAACTGACAGAATGAGGGGAAAGGAGAGGAGAGTGAGTGGAGGGAACTCATTCCCAGTGGCCCCTCTTTTCTCCATTAATTGGAGGGAGATGTTAGGTGGAAATTTAGAAAGAACAGTGTAGGTGAGTAGGTGAATGAGGGAGTCGAAAGCAAAGAATTTCTAAGGTGAAGACCATGAATCAGTAGTGATGCCAAGACTCATGTTGATGTGATTTTCTCTCATAATGTTCATTGGGTTGTAGGCATGTAGGAGAGAGACAATGGGACCAACCCAGGGTGGGTTTTGCAGGCTGAATATGCTGCAAGGATAAAGGGTGACAGTGTGGAGGAATTGAAAGGGGGTCAGTAAAGTGACAGCCACATGATGGGAAAGGAAATGATACCTGAAGGAAAGTGGTAATTAATACCAAATGGAGGGGTCAAGAAGACTGCTTCCAGCGAAGACAGAAAAATGGGTGTGATGGATAGAAATTTCAGGTAGAAGACTATAATGAACATGGTGGATAGATGTTCACTGTCCATGGTGAGCCTCTTTAAACACTAGAGAGGCTCTAAAGCTAAAAAGAAACAAATGAACAAACAAACAAACAAACAACCAAAGCAACCAAATACACACCCTACAGTTTTCCAGGGTTTCCTGCAGCTAATGTTCTGGATGTGACTAAGCTTCTTCAGCTGGCTTCCCTGAAGGGCTGAAATAAGAAATTGTCTAGATTGTCCTGCTTTTTCTGCTGGACAGCATGGTCATGGGGATTTTTCTGCAGCGGTGTTCCAGGGCCCAGACCTCGGCTTTGTGGGAGCTGAGAAGCAGTGCATAGGCCCTCTGATGATGTATTTGTTGGTGTGGCTTTACTAGATGTGGCATGACTTCGCACGCTAGAGTTGCGTCGTGGCAACTCCTGGTGTCTGACTTTCAGGTGGGGTGTTTCAAAGTCTTGACTCCCACCTCACAGTTATGTCAGAGGTAGCAGGGATCCTGTGAGCTCGTTCACCAGCATGGTCTGGTTTAGATCTCACTGCCTGAGTGCTTCTTAAAATTTTGTAAGCGCCTAATACCTGTGTTAAATCCTTTTCCCCCTAAAATAGCTGGGATGCTTTTTGCTTTATGCAACTAAAACCCGTCCAAGAGATAAGGCCTCACAGATTTGTTTTGAAGAGTGAATGAAATCATCTATCTGGTAAGCCCTTAGTTCAGTGTAGGTACATAGCAATTATTTAATAAATAAATATCACATGCTATTATTTGGTTAAAATAAAGGAATGGAAGAGATGGAATAATAAAAAATGATAATCAGAATGGTATATTTGTTTTGAGGAATTTAGAAACATAGCGGTTCTGGATAATGACAAAGCCCAGCTTGTGGCTGGGATAATTGAAGACCAAGAGGAATAGAGATGGTCCTTGAAATTGAAGGGTTATGGAGGAAAAGGTTCAGGTATTAACATATCCATTCTTGGGGTACCTGGGTGGCTCAGTTGGTTAAGCGTCTGACTTTGGCTCAGGTCACGATCTCGCGGTTCATGGGTTTGAGCCCCGCATTGGGCTCTGTGCTGACAGCTCAGAGCCTGGAGCCTGCTTCAGATTCTGTGTTTCCCTCTCTCTCTGCTCCTCCCCCACTTGCATTCTCTCTCTTTCTCTCTCTCTCTCAAAAATAGACATAAAAAAATTAAAAAAATAAAATATGCATTCTCATAGACAATGAAGTATTCACATTGGAAAAGCGGTGATGTCTCCATTTTTTTTTTTCAATTCCAAACTGCTTCTCAATACAATGATTTCTGCTCCACTATTAGGCTGTGTCTGTACTTCCTGAGATCATTCTCAAAGGCAAATATGATCGTCTCATTCCCTTACTGGAAAAGCTGCAATGTTCGTCCCATTTTCATGGTTTTCTATGATTGGGCTCCTGGGTGCCTGACCAGTTCTATCTCTGTCATTCTCCTGTAGGTTCTGCATCTTAGCCAGACACTCTGGGCCATTCTATTCCTCCAACCACTGTACATGCTGGGCTCAAAGTGTTCTTGGTGCTTGGGAGACAAAATACATTCAAATGTTGCCTGCTCTCACTACTAATATTTTAAGTTTAGATCTTGTCAGTGAGATGTCACTTACAGATTTTTAAGTAACAGTCAAGGCCTTCTGAGAATTTAAACTCTACAACGATGCCCTAGTAGACTGTGGTAGAAGCAGTCCCAGTTACTGTAAAGGGACAGGAGCTATCAAGATTGCTTCTTAAATTATCAAGATTGGATTTCCATATGATTAAGTATTTGTACATCTTAAAAGAAAGGACGAGTCGATCAGAAAGGGACTGGTCAATGACGGAAATGTAGAAAGGGATATATGGATCCACGTATTCTGGGCCTCCAGAGATTGCCCCTATCGAAGCCCTATCCAAGGAAGAAAGTTTTCATAGTCCAAGGACTCAATGCTTTTTGTTTGTCCCTACTCCAAAGAAGGTGGCATCACATTATGGGGTCTGATGCCTTCACCCATCTGACCCTTACTAATAATTCCCATTCTGTTTGTTAAGTAACTATCCAATTATAATTGGGTTTCCCATATGGGGAATAAGGTAAAACTTTTAGAAATTCACATGATAAATAAAGAAATGCTCGTTCTGGAGTTATTGAGTTTTAGCTTCCAAGGTGGATCCATTCACACTGTTCCCATGAAGAATGGAGTCTGCTCCTGAGCTAGCTACAGCTGACTCCGTGAGAAGAGAGCTCCAAACGCAGGCAATTAAATCTTTATCAGGGTAAACCCTAAAGTTTGTCCTCTATATTACATGGTTGTGAGCTTTCTGAAGACAGGGACTGCATCTTATTCCTGCATGACACAACCTCTCACAGACTAGCAAAGAGCAGGAACTTGAATGCTTTAATGAATAAATGGGCTCAATAATTCAAGAAGTTACTCTGTTGAGTGGCACTTCCCAAAGAAAGGGGCAAAGTTTTGAGGAAATGTTCAGAAGGGGGTCTGTGAGATGGAAGAAGTGGCAGTTAGCATGAGAATGTGAGCTTCTGACAGACAGATGGAGGCTGAGGCCTGCCCTGTGGGTGGTTGCTGAGGATGACAAGCAAGAAAGGCATTCCTGAGACCAACCAAACCTCAAGCTGGTTTGGTGTGAGGTTGTTCTTGTCGATGCAGCGGCAGCGTGGGCGACGTAACAAGTTATGTGACATCTGCCCATAGCCAAGCCATCATACTTTGACTATTGCTCAGACCACCAAGCAGAATGTTCTTGAAGAGTTATTTTGGACCTCTGTAAAGTCCCACACCCAGCAGGTTGAGAAGGTGTATTTGGGCCTGGAACACAGTGGAAGCATTCATTAGTCACCTGGGCTTGCAGTTTTAGCAAAGGGTCATGGTGCCATGAGATGGTGGTCCACTGGGAGATATGGTCCCCTGTGAGTGGAAGGCATTCCTGCCTGTTCACATCCTCCTACTGTATTCCTCTGCGGACCCTACCCAATCCTCCTCCATCTAGTCTTCCTTCTAGCCCACTTAGGCCTCTCTTTTCTCAACCTCTGTTAGACTTAATATTTACAGCACTCACTGTAGCTTGCAACATATTCTTTGTCAGATCTTCTGTAGATATTTATCCATCTTTCTATCTATCTACAGATATAGATGGATATGGATGGATAGATAGTAGATAGATAGATAGATAATCATCTTCAGTTAGATTATACATTACCCATGGTCTAGGGATCACATGTTTCTTGCATCTCCCTACAGTTCATAGGAGGTGCTAACTAGAAATGTAACTGATGCACCAAAATACTCTTTGAATTAAAACGTGTATGTATAAGGGCCCCCCGGTAGCTCAGTCGGTTGAGCGTCCGAATCTTGGTTTTGCTTCAGGTTGTGATCCCAGGGTCATGGGAATCGAGCCCCACATCAGGTTCTGCACTGAGCGCAGAGCCTGCTTGGGATTCTCTCTGTCCCTCTCCCTTCCTTGTACTCATTCTCTTTCTCAAATTAAATAAGTAAATAACTAAATAAAATATATATGTATATATATTTTTGTATTTAGGACTGTAAAGAGATTAAAGGAGGACGGTTTACTCGTTGGAGAGTTAAGCTCTCAGTGAGCAACGTTTCAGCAGAGGACGGAGGGGACTACGCGTGTCAAGCCCAACTGACACACACAGGGAAGCGGTACACTATTTTAAACAGCATCACTGTGAATATCAGTAAATATGCTCATATCCATTGCCTTGGCTTCCTCTTGGCTCTGCGTGAGATGGCTGGCTTTGGGAAGCAGTGATTCTCAATCTTGATTTTCTTGAGGGTTAGCAGACTCTCAAAGTTGCCATTGTTAGAAGCAGAGGGGAGAAAGAGGGGGTGGTCAAAGGGCAGGAGGAGTTCAGTTTCTCATCTGGGAAAACAGAATACTCAACACGCTTGGTGTGAAAATGAAATGAGAGCACGTATGTAAAGCAGGTACTGGGGTACCTGGCAAAGTATAGGTATTCAGGACGTGGTAGATATTTTCGTTACTCTTATTTCCCTCAGCCATCACTACTGTGACTACTTTGCTGGGCCACTCCAGCTTTGGCCTCCCCTTCCCATGCATGCAGAGTTCAAGGTCTCTGGACTTGATGCTCATGGAGCATCAGTTCTCAACCCAAAGCAGCCAGTTGGCTTGAACATATGACCTGGAGACCTGAAAGCAGAATATTTGGGGTTGAAGAAACCCTAAAGATAATTCAGCTTAAGCCGTTAATTTTATAGAGACCCGGGAGGAGTAACTTATGAAACTTACAGAGCTGGTTGGTGACAGAAACAGGTCCAGGACTAAGGCTTTCAGTGGCCAGATGAGCATTCCTTCTTTTCAACACCTTCATCAAGGAGTTCTTGCTATTGCCTTTTGCTCTCTTGTCAGGAGGTAGTTGTTTTCTATGTTTATTCATCTAAATGGGAAGAACTGAAGACTGAATATTTCTTTGATTTGGACCATTATATCTGTCACTAATTTCTATCAGACTTCAAAACGCTGGGTGGTACCTAGCAATTTCTTAATGGTGTGGTTCTCTTAGGCACGTATTTAGCATGGATGGCTTCCTGCTTCCCACCTAGAACCCTTTAATTAAGAAAAATAATTGTATTACATCTGATGATTTTTATGCTTTTGGGTTTTACGTCACCTGTTATCTCTCCAAAGGTAGGCGAAAGTTGTCTTGCTCAATCCCCCACACCTAGCCCAGTGCCTGGCCTAGACTAGGCACAGACCTATTTATTAACAGCATGATTGGCAACTGTCATGCTTTAGTTTTACATGGGTAGCCAAGGGATTCTTTGAAACACAACATTTCAAAGGTGAAATGAAGACTACCTCAAGAGGTCATTGAGCTTAATAGTCTATATTTCGTGCCATTGCAACAAACACTTATTTATGATCTATTATATCTCCCAAATTGTTAGAACCTGATCATTAACAAATTAAAAAAAAACATAAACCCATTGTTTCTTCTGTTGAGAAGCTCTCAACCTGGTGGTAGTGGAGATGGAGATGTAAATGAATCATTTTAACAATTACGTGATAAGGATAGAGTTATAGATAGTGTCTGAGGAACAGTAAAAGAATCGGAAGTAGCCACGAGAGTGGCAAATAAGTGGCCTTGGAAGGCTTCCAAGAGGAAATGTCTTCTCAGCTGAATTTTGAAGGATGAGTTAGATTTATAGATGTAAAGAGTGAGACAGGGCAGAGAGAATGGTCTAAGACAAAACATAAAAGTGTCCACCAGTATAGTTTGTGTTGGATCTAAAACTAATTTTGTTGGAGCATACATAAGCATGCAGTAAGGAGCGGAGATTGCTGAGGCCATGGAGTGAAACAGGGTCAAGGTTAAGGGGCCAGTTACACGCACGCTTTCCCATGGAGCCACTGCAGAGCCTTTGGATGCAGAGGGATGAGGCTGCATTTGTGATGGACAAGACCAGTCTTGAGATGGTTGAGCAAGAGTTGAAGAGGGTCTTGGAGCCTGCAGACCACTTTGGCAGCTGCTGCAATACCCAGAAGAGGGCTGATAATCAGAACTTGAGTGGAATTGGCAGGAGATTCTTCTTCAGGCGGTAATTTAGTGGCTCTTTACTAAGTGCCTAACAAGGCCAGGTCCTGTGCTTAGTAGAGAGAGCATGATAAGGAGGAAAACAGCCATGAGTGCTGCTCTGATGGAACTTTGAAGTCTGAGCAGGGAGGGGAGGCAGAGCTATATCAGATAAGTTGCTAGTGAGATGTGTAATTACCAAGGAGATTCAATGCAATGAGAGAATGGAAAATGTGAGATCAAACAGACAAGGACCTGTTGAGAAGTCTGTGGGTCAGGGAAAGCTTCTTGATAATAGTGACACTGATAGTCAGGAAGCATAAACTGAATGATGGAGTGGGTGAGATTTTTCCAGACTGAGGGAGCAGCCAAAATAAAGGCCTTGTAACAAAACAGACCATGGTATGTCTGAATAATGGGAAGTAGGCAGGTTGGCTGGAGCAATGCTGAGTGAGGGAGGTCACGCTAGGTAATGAGGTTGGAGAAGTAATCAGGGGCCAGGAATTGGTGGGAACATGCAATCCAAAGCAGAGAGTGTGGAGTTTATTCCAAGAACAATGGTAAGCAGCCAGACGGGTGGAGAGCAGGAGAGTCGCATGATGTGACTTAACATTTCTGAAAGCTGAGTGTGCCTGCTGTGCACAGAATGATCCCTACAGAGGTAGGAGTGGCATGTAGGAGGCAGGTACAGAAATGCAGGTGAGATATCAGGTAGGTACAGGCAACATGGTGGCATTGAAGATGGAGAGATGTGGCTGGGTTCAAGGAATTTTAGGAGGTAAAACCCACAGGTATTAGTGTTGGACTGAATATGGGGTAAGGGATATGGCAAGGTCAAGGGAGTTAGGCCTTTTGGCATATGCAGTGGGCTGGTTGGTGACATTATTCAATGAAATAATAGAACTCTGAAGGAAAACTGGATTTAGGAAAGAGATCATGAGCTTGGTCATGGGTAAGTTGAGTACTTGGAGGTGCCCATGTGGAGATGTCAAGTAGGCCAAGGCCATAGTCTAGAGAAAAGTCTGGAGATGCAACTTTCAAAGTCCTTGGCCTTTAGATGGTAATAGAAGGGTGGATATGAATAAGAGTACCTAGGAAAGAGTAGAGAGTGGAAAATAGAGGGGTTAGCTGTGAAGAAGGAGGCACACATGAAGAAATGTTAGGAGGTGAAATTAGTTTGACTTGGAGGTTGGTAATTTGAAGAAGTAAGAGAAGGGCTGTTGCCTAGAATGACTTCTAGATTTTAGCTGTGTGAGATCCAGAGCAAGGTGGTATATTAACTGGCCGGTGATGATTTCTGTCTGGCACACACTGAATTTGGATGCTTTGTATGTAGAATGTGCAAATATTATTGTCATTATAAAGGACATATGTTTTTGCATTTTCCTAGCTTCCCTCTTATAGCTTCTCTGTGTCCCACCCCAAATCTAGAGGAGGCACGTGGGGCTAGGCAGGTGATTGCTAAATGTTGGTGGACAAATTGGGAAGAGAAGAAGTGGAGAAAATTGAAGGGCTGACAAGTCAACACAAGGGAAGACAGTGATACAGTGGAAGTATAATGGAAGAGGATGGGATATAAAGAATGTGGAAAAGCAGGGAGAGAGGATGGAGCAGTGAGACATTAGGATCATTATCTCCCTGTAGGACCCAGGCCAGAGCTTTGCTTAGAGCCACTGCGTACAAACTGCATCTGGATTATTAGGTAATGAGATTTTAGTACACAATCTCATCAGTTTACATTTATACCAAATACAGAATGGCGAAGGGAGCTCTCGTGGTAGCCCAGTGCTTAGGGCTCTTCCTTAGCAATTCAGTTATTTCTGGTTTCAAAATAGCTATTTATGGGGTGGCATTTCATCATGCCATGAGCTTTGTGTTTTCCTTGACTAGTATTAACTGAAGATCTGCTTAGTACCGTGTTTTCTTTACACTAGCATTGGATAAGTAGCTGGGAAGGTATCATACATGATTCTAATGCAATTTCACGTGGGTTTGATTTCTTAGCAGAAACACATGGATATGCAGGAAGAATTCCTAAAATCATTTACCCAAAAAACAATTCAATTGAAGTACAACCTGGTGAGTAAAATTATTGAAGCCATTGAAATCATAAGGGGAGATTAATATACATGTTTAATATAAAACCAATTAAATTTCATTGACTGTCCTGAAATTTGACAAGGCATTTGTTAAAAATTCATGTCAAAAATGTTGGAAGAAGTTAGGAAAACAATTGAATAGAAGAAATAAAGAGTGCGAAAAAGAAGAAATAGAGATCTTTTCTAGTAAATATTAAAGTATGTTTAATTATAAAGCTATAATAAATAGATACTGCTATTTGTACGCAAACACAAAGATTAGATAACATAACAGAAAACAATAAGCATATGTTGGAATACACAGAAATTTAGTAAAGGAGATATGTAGAGAAAGAGATATAGTGTATGTGCAATATTAGTAAAACTTGTTAAATGTGAAGAATATGTAGTTCATTCTTTATCTCATATCAGACACAAAAATACAGTTTTGATGAATTAAAGAACTACATATAAAAATAAGTCCTCAAAAGTACCATTGAAAATAAAGATAGGGGTGCCTGAGTGGCTCAGTCAGTTAACCGTCCAACTTCGGCTCAGGTCACGATCTCGTGGTCCGTGAGTTCAAGCCCTGCGTCAGGCTCTGTGCTGACGGCTCAGAGCCTGGAGCCTGTTTCAGATTCTGTGTCTCCCTCTCTTTCTGACCCTCCCCCGTTCATGCTCTGTCTCTCTCTGTCTCAAAAATAAGTAAACATTAAAAAAAAAAAAAAGAACATAAAGATAAATCAGGGCACCTGGGTGGCTCAGTTGGTTGAGTGTCCAACTCTTGGTTTCAGCTCAGGTTATGGTCCCAGGATCATGAGATTGAGGCCCAAATCAGGCTCCATGCTAAGCATAGAACCTGCTCTGGATTCTCTTTGCCCCTCTCCTGCTCACAAGCACTTACTGTCTCTCAAATAAAATAATAATGATAATAACAAAAGATAAATTTATGTCCAACCTCAGAAGGATGTATTTTCTACACATAGAACCAGTGGAAGAAATCACAGAAGATTAAAAATTAGACTATCATAAAAAATTTAAATGTATGTATATGTAAAAAATGGTAAAATCAAAATGTGAAAGACAAACTAAGAATGTTTTGAACAGAGATATTAAAAAACAGCTAATATAATTTCTATAGAAAATTCCAAGAAATCAAAGAATATGAATAATCCAAATGGGGCAAATGAATAATTCACAGAAGAATAAAAGACTAAGAAAATATGAAAATATATTCACCTGCGATAAAAAATATACACAAAAACAATGATATCTATCCATGAAATTGGTAAGGATTAAAACATATATAATACCAAATATTAGCAAGGATACTATGGGGAGTGTTCTGATACATGACCAGCCATGAATATGAGCAATCATTTAAAAATGTTTAGGTTTAAAACTCTCCAAAGGTTTCCCATCTCAGACTAAAATTCAAATAGAAGAAATAAAGAGCGTGAAAAAGTGGGGCCCTCCAGTGGGGCCCTCCACGATCAACTTCCCCTTGTTAGCACTTCACATGTGCTTGGACCTCATTTATTGCAGCTCTCCATTCAGTCCTTCTGTTTTGACCACACTGGTATACCTGCTGTTCCTTGAATAGTCAAGCACACTTCTACCTCAGGGACTTTGCACTTGCTGTTTCCTCTACTTGAAACGCTCTTCCACACACATCCCCATGGTCTGTTTCTTCACTTCCATCGGGTCTCCACTGAATGTCATCTCACCTGACCACCGTGTTGAAATAGCACACCTCACTCACCACCATGCTCTAGCCCTTGAGCTTTCTCTATGTTTTCATAAAGTACTTATCACTACCTCACATATTTTGAACTTGTCTTGTTATCTCTAATTCTATTTGAATCTATGCTTCTTAGGAGAAAGCTTTGCATCTGGTTTGTTCCCTCTGATATCACCAGTGCTCAGAACAATTTCTAGAACACAGAAGGTGCTTATGGTGGCTGGGTGGCTCCATCGATTAGGCACCTGACTCCTGATTTCAGCTCAGGTCATCATCTCACAGTTTGTGAGATCGAGCCCTGTGTTGGGGTCTGTGCTGACAGTGTGGAGCCTGCCTGGGATTCTCTCCCTCTCTGCCTCCTCCCTACTTGCTCTCTCTCTGTCTCTTCTTCGAAATAAATAAATAAACATTTTTTAAAAAAGATGGTGCTCAAGAAATAGTTGCTAAATAGATAAATAAGTCAATGGACTGGTATAGACTCTGCAGAGGGAAATCTAGTATGTATTCAGACCCTTCACAAATATGTATAACTTTTGACTCAGTAAATTCTAGATGGTAGACCACATACAGCAGACACAGATCCCCAGCGTCCCAGATACACACACACACACACACACACATATGTATGTATATATGTATCTATATGTATGTATACATATGTGTGTGTATATCTTAAAAATTAGACTATCATAAAAAATTTAAGTGTATGTATATGTGAAAAATGGTAAAATCAAAATGTGAATGACAAACTAAGAGAGAATGTTTGGAACAGAGGTATTAAAAAACAGGTAATATAATTTCTATGGAAAATACCAACAAATCAAGGAATGTGAATAATCCAAATGGGGCAAATGAATAATCCACAGAAGAAGAAAAAAGACTAAGAAAATATGAAAATATACTCATCTGCAATAAAAAACATACACCAAAACAATGATATATATATAAATTGTGCTTACTATGTTCAAGGAAGGAAAAGACATGATTGAAATTTTCAAAAGACAATTGAAAACTTTTAAAAAGAGTAGCATATCAGATTTGAAAAAGAACAAACGAAACATCAGGACTGACAAAGACAATACCAAAACAAAAAATTCAATACAGAGTTTAATAGCCTATGAGACATTTGAAAAAAGAACTACTGAACTAAAATATAAGTCAGGAGAAAATGTCCATGATTGAGCACAGAGAGACAAAAGAATAAGAAATATAGAGGCTAGAGGAAGAGGATCTACAGAGCTAACCTGTATGTAACTACAGTCCTAGAAGAAAGAGAAAAGAGAAAAATGAGAGCAGAGGCAATATTATTTAAATGATAATCTGAGAATGTTCCAAACTGATAGACACATCAATTAAAAGACCCTGGAAGCTAAGGAGACTCAGCAGGATAAATAAAACCAAACCTGAACCTTAAAATACCACAGTGAAACTGCAGAAAACCAAAAACAAAGGAAAAGTATCTTAAAAGTTAGGGAAAAAAGAAAAAAAAAAAGACACGCTCTGTGTGCAACAGTAAAACCACTGTTTGAAACTTCAATGGAAATAACAGAGGTTGTATGCTGAAAAAAAAATGCTGCTAATTTTATAATCAGTGAAAATACGGCAAACTAAAAATGACAAACTTTGCCAAGCATAGTCTTAAAAGGAACTACTGCAATGCTCTTTAAGCAGAAGGAAATGTTTCCAGATTGTGAATCAGCTATGTAGGAGGGAATGAAAGAGCAATGTTGATGTAAATATGTGAGCAGATCTAAATGAATCTTGACTGCATAAGGCAATAATAATGACGATTGTTCATGGAATTTAAAATATACATGATGTTAGAATTCCCAACAGCATTTGCCTGTATGCTAGGAGAAGGTCAAATGTAATTACATTCTAAGACTTTACATTCTCTTAGAAGAGAGTGGAGATATCAGTAATATCAGACTTTGATAAGTTTGAGGATCTATGTTTTAATATTTAAGGCAGCCCTAAGATAATAATAATTTTTAAAATATAGGGTTATATGGAGTAATAAAAAATAATCAAGAGCAAGGTAAGCAGCGATCTAAAAGAAGGAATCAAAAGAAAGCAAGGAGGAAAAGACAGATATAGGACAGTTGCTACAAATAAAATATCTATATAAGTTAGTCGATTTAAATACACATATATCACCAATTATATGATGGACTAAATGCTCCAAATTAAGATTGTCACACTGGGTTTGAACAAGAAATTAAAACTCTGGACTGTCTATAAGATGCTGGAAAAGACTGGAAAATGATATATGATATAAACACTAACCAAAGTGATGTTGGTATAATTATACTAATATCAAAGTAGATACGAAGGCAGAATGCATTATTAGAGATAAACAGGGATACTTCATAATGATTGAAAGTTCATTTTTGAACCTATTAGATACATAATAACATGGCCTTAAAGGTGTGTGTGTGTGTGTGTGTGTGTGTGTGTGTGTACATACAGAAAGAGAGAAAGTTAGTTCAGGATTACAGGGAGAAATGGACCAATTTACACTAATAATGGAAAAATAATGGGATAATACCAGCCACGGTTTTCACAATAGCTGATAGAACAGGCAAACAGAACACCCTATCATGACAAACAAAATGTGTCCAACGAATGGCCTGATGTTTATATTACAGAGCCCTGTGCCCAGCTACTACAGATTACACATTCTTTCTAAGCACAATGAAATGTTTGATAAAATAGACCATATATTGGCCTATAACAACAGATTGAAATCATTGCAACTACATATTGTCAGAAGTTAGAAATAAGTAATAAAAAGACAATTAGAATAACCATATCAAATCAAATAAACAATCAAATAAAAACAACTCCTCTCGGGGCACCTGGGTGGCTCAGTCGGTTAAGCGTCCGACTTCAGCTCAGGTCACGATCTCACGGTCCGTGAGTTTGAGCCCCGCGTCGGGCTCTGGGCTGATGGCTCAGAGCCTGGAGCCTGCTTCCGATTCTGTGTCTCCCTCTCTCTCTGCCCCTCCCCCGTTCATGCTCTGTCTCTCTCTGTCTCAAAAATAAATAAACTTAAAAAAAAAATTAAAAAAAAACCAACTCCTCTCAATAGCTCATGGATAAAAATAGAAATGAGAAAATTATTTGACAGTGAATACTAATAAAAAGATTTCAGTGAGGTTGATGAGATACAAAGATTTGATCAGAGCACGCTTGTTAACCTGAGTTAGGAAAAGAAGATGGTTGCAATATCTATGAGCAGCACGCTCACCCCCGAAGACAGAAAAGGAGAAACAAAATAAATCCAACAGAAATGGAAGAGATCGGGGCGCCTGGGTGGTTCAGTCGGTTAAGCGTCCAACTTTGACTCAGGTCATGATCTCGCAGTTTGTGAGTTTGAGCCTCGCATCAGGCTCTGTGCTGACAGCTCAGAGCCTGGAACCTGTTTCAGATTCTGTGTCTCCCTCCCTCTCTGCTCCTCCCTCACTCATGCTGTGTCTCTCTCCCAAAAATAAATAAACATTTTTTAAAAATTTAAAAAAAAGAAGTGGAAGAGATGAGGTGAAAAGTAATAGCAGAAAATAGTGAAATAGTAAATGAACGTGCAATTGAGTGATTAACAAAGAAAAAGTTGTTTTTTTTGAAAGTGGGATGTGATTGGTAGCCCCCTGGATGATTAAGAAACGAGGGAAGGGACAATCTGAAGGAAAAAGAGGCTATCACCACAGATCATATACACACAAAAAAGATCACAAAAGGATATTCTGAACAACTTAGTGCCAAACAATTTGAAAATCTAAAAAGAAATGGGCATTTTATATAAAAATCAGCACAGAGGATCTGGCACAAGATTTCAGAATAGGAATAAGACTATAAATTTAAAAATCTTGCTACAAACAAAATTCTGTATCTAGTTGGCTTTTCCCATGAGCTCTACAAAGCAGTTAGTAAAGAAATTTAGCAAATTTAAACAAAATGTTTCACAGAGCAGAAAAAGGAAACAGTCATTAACTCATTATATTAGGTCAGGAAACTCTTAACCCTCAAACCCAAAATGAACGTTGTTACAAAGCAAACTTCAGGCCAATCTCATTCATCAACACAGATGAAACACTCCAAGCACATTTTTAGCAAATTTATTTTAACAGCATACATAAAGAATGTTATCTTGTGGCCTAAGTTGGGTTTACATGAAACAATGCCAAGCTTCTTCCTATTAGGTAATTCATTCTTTTATTTTGTATTAACAAACCAAAGGAGAAAAAATAATATATTCACCTCATAGACACCAAAAACCATGAACACCTAAATTAGAATTTTTTTAAAAATTTGTTTAATGTTTATTTATTTTTGAGACAGAGAGAGACAGAGCATGAATGGGGGAGGGTCAGAGAGACAGGGAGACACAGAATCCAAAGCAGGCTCCAGGCTCTGAGCTGTCAGCACAGAGCCCGACGCGGGGCTTGAACTCACGGACCGTGAAATCATGACCTGAGCTGAAGTCAGACGCTTAACCGACTGAGCCACCCAGGTGCCCCAGAATTTTTTTTTTTTAAACTTCCTTTAAAACTACAAATGTAAGGGAACACCCTTAATCTGATTTTTAAAAATCTATCTTTAGAAACCTGTAGAAGAAATAACACACTCAAGACTGAACTCTTAAACCCGTTTCCTTGGTTTTGAGGGAGAGCCAAAATCTCAATAGAGTTTCATTTTTGCTGAATCTATTTATAATGTTGGTAGGGAAATGTAAAGACTGACTAATAGTTAAGACACTCTTGTCCCAAGCAGGCTCCACTCCCAGCACAGAGCCAGATGTGGGGCTCAATCCCATGACCTTGGGATCATGACCTGAGCTGAAATCAAGAGTCGGATGCTCAACCGACTGAGCCACCCGGGCACCCCCCATACTATTTTCTTGATGGGGTGAAGGTGGTATGGATATGCGCTTTATATGTATATTCTATACTTTTTACTATACATGTGTTATAGTTGAGAATTTTTTTTTTTAAAAAACCTTAATTCCAGCTGGAATAAAGAAACATGAAGTAGACTATTTAGAAATAGAGTAACTTTTTATGTCGTGTAAATAGATGGAATTTATTAGGCTCATGGAACCAAACAAAAGAAAAATATAAAATAAATACATATAAAAATAAAATAAAAATATAAAATTGTTAAATATAATTTGTGAACGTGTGTGGAGTCAGGATAGGGGTCACGATTGGTAAAGTATTTGGAAGATTTGGAACTAGAAAACCAGAGTTCATGTCTCGTTTCTTTCTCTAATGTGTGACCTTGGGGGCAAGTCACTAATCTATCTGAACCTCAGTGTTCTCATCTGTAATATGGACCTTATAGCACCTCCTTTTTTTTTTATTGTAGTATAGTTTTGAGGATATGAAGACCTAAGGAGACAATGTGTGTGAAATACTTTGTCAACTTTAAAGTTCTTTGCTAAGTTTCCTAAGACTAGAACTAGTATTTGTGTCCCTAATACTGTGGAAGACATTGGCCAGATATTCGGCTGTTTAGACACCCTGGAAGGCCACTTGTCCCCTATTATCTCTGTCCAAAGAGAGAATAAAGTAGATTAACGTTGACCTCCAAGGGGGTATTTTTGGTAATCAAAACATATTCCAGGCTCAGAAGCAAGAGGTTTTGTTTAGCTGATCATTTTTTATAGACTTTTCATGTAATATTTATGAATTTGTTTTTTACAGGCACTACCCTTACTGTAGACTGCAATATAACAGACACAAGGGATAATACAAATCTCCGATCCTGGAGAGTCAATGACACCTTGGTGGATGATTACTACAATGAATCCAAACGAATCAGAGAAGGATTTGAGTAGGTGTTGTGTGTTTTTCTGACTTCCCTAAAAGTTGGCAAGAATTTCTTCATTTAAATTATTTTGGGGGCGCCTGGGTGGCTCAGTTGGTTGAGCGCTGACTTTGGCTCACGTCATGATCTCGCAGTCCGTAGGTTCGAGCCCCATGTCAGGTTCTGTGCTGACGGCTCAGAGCCTGGAGCCTGCTTCAGATTCTTTGTCTCCCTCCTCTCTCTGCCCCTCCCCAACTCATGCTCTCTCTCTTTCTCTCTCTCTCTCTCTCTCAAAAATAAACATGAAGTGTTTTGATGCTAGTACTGCTTTTTTTAGATGCTTCTCACTGATCCCTCATTACTCCTTTTGGCTTTGTCTCTCAAAGATCTTGCCAGTGCTATGCACAGCCAAACCTTCTTGAATCAGGGGGGTGTGAGGTGTTCATGTTATCAATCCTGCTTACACCCTAGTCAGACACATGAGGCAAAGCATCAAGTATGGCCTTCATGCAACAAGATCAATTTCTCCCAACTTAAAACCAGCCTCATTCCTGTTTAGTTATATCATGAGCTATAGACCTTCTAGGCTTCAGTAGCAAAACAGGCAGCAACATGGGGACTCTTAGGGGAGATAGGACTTAATCATTAGCTAATTGAGTGGTATAAACCCAATTTGTGATTGTTTACATTGGGTGGTATAAATCAAGACTACGGAAGGCAGAGGGCAGGAGAAATTGTGTTGAACCCTGCAGGGCTGATAAGTTAGGATAAGTGGAGAGGACCAGGCCAAGGCTCTGGAGGGCTGACGATGCTATCTGTAATGAACAGAGCCACACTTCCTTGTCACCTTCCAGAAGAAAATGAAAAATTTCCACACACCTCACTGAGCCACTCCGTGAAGCCTTCTTAGGGTAACAGGATGGCCCAAAGTGTTCTCTGGGAGAGACTTTTATTCTCTAGACTGAAGATGGTACAGTAGGCTGGGTAAATATGACTCCTGTATAACTGGGTGGTTCTTTTCTTTTACAGATCTCACATTTCTTTTCAGAAACATATTTTTTACACAGTGAACATAACCTTCTCAGAAGTGAAAATGGAAGATTATGGCCATCCTTTCATTTGCCATGCTGGAGTGTCGGCAGCGTACTTTATTTTAAAACTCCCAGGTAGTTGTTCGGTGGGGTACATGCTGTTTGGAGGGCTCAAAAAAATGACAAGGAGACACATATGAAAACAGCATGGCATTAAGCACTTGGCATGAGGCAGCAGGGTGATAGTCAGTAGAAGAACTCAGCATTCATTTCCTGTTTGGAAAGGTGATGGTTTTAAACTCATTTCCAGAGCAGAGAATATCAACACTCCTGAAGGCGATGAATGACCAACTCAAGAATTTCTGGCCATCACTCCTGTCTACTTACCAGGGGCTTTATGAATCTCATAAATATTGCACGACATGGTCTTCTTATCATGACCATTACAGTACCAAGATCCATGAAGTCTATACATTACAGGTTCCCAGACATGGGTCCTCCCAAAGGGAGGGGTGGCGTTGTTGTTCCAAGAGTTGGGGAAGGACAAAGAGAAGTGGAGGATGGATGGGAAGGGCAGATCTATCTAACAGAAGCTAGAGGTTCAAACAGATGGTCAGGATGAGATTGGGCACCAGCGTGCAGAGCAGATCCACTTGGTTGTGCTGGGATTTAATCAATGGGTTGCTATTTCTGTTGACCCAGAATGTGTTTTAGTCACGATGCTTTGTTGTGCCATTTATTTAAAGACATGTAGTAGTGCATGGAGATGTCTTCCACCTCAGACTGTTTGCAGTATGGTGTGACTTAGGGCAGGTCGTGATAAGATCTTTAAGGAGTATTTAAAAAAAGGAATGTGCTCTGGGAGTTCAAAGAAAAGAGAGCCCCCCCCCCATACCTACCCCCCCCCCCCCTCCCCGGCCAGGCCATCCCCTACACACACACACCTTCTAGTGGGGACTAGAGCATCAGGAAGGGGCTGATGAAGGAAGTGTTGTATGCGGTGGGTTCTAAGAATGGAGAGACTTTCTCTTCCTCTGTCCTTCTTCCACTTTTCGAATTCTCTCCTTCCTAGAGCCTCCTTCCTTCCGTGGCAGCACTGATTTGGGCTGTGGTAAGGGAGAAGGCTGTGTTCCTCTTCTCGGTGGTGGTGGTGGTGGTGGCGGCGGTGATGTGGGAGCATGTCTTTAGGGACTTGACATTCCAGAGGAACTGGTTCTGCTTCTTGGTCATCTCCCACCCACTGCTTTTGCCATAATTTGCTCCGCAGTGGTGTTCACAAGCAGAGCAGGGGTAGACGCCCTTTCTGAGATCGTGCCTTGCAGGCAGGCCCCCAGCCCAGACCTTGCCGGCACAAAGGGGGCAGTCTGGCTCTCTGCCAGCCTTATGGAGACAACAGAGTTGGCTTTCAGGGGAGGCCGTTGAAGGCTCTTTATTTATGACAGACATCCTGCTGCTCAATTTTTGGTGCCTGTGGAAGCAGTTATAACAGGAATAATCAGGAATGTTCAAGAGAACCACCAGGTCTTCCAATACACACGCTTAGGCTCTACCTCTGGAGAGTCTAGTGTTGACTAAGTAAAACCTGGTTGTGTGTGTTTTGGGAGCAGTTCTCATGCATAGGAACCATGCTGTATCCACCATCAGAAGCAAGAGTTCTGCAGGATTTCCTTCCCCAGGTTCCCAAGAGCACATTTGCTTCCTGAAATTCATGATCCACGCTAGATTATTCTACTCCCATATACCTGTTATGTAACTGTAAAAAAAATATTTAAGCAGTATCCTCATTGACCTCTCACACATTTCCATTTGGTATTTGTAATGTGATCTGTATAAGTAAAGTGTATAATTGAGTCTTTGTATTATGATTATTTGATTATTTATGTATTTATTTGCTGTCATTTGTAGCCCCGGATGTTCAAGCTTACTTGATAGGAGGGCTTGTCACCCTGATAGGCGCAGCAGTGTCTGTCACATACATCTACAACATTTTTAAGATTGACATTGTACTCTGGTATCGAAGTGCCTTCCTTTCTACTGAGATCAAAGAAGGTAAGTGTGGGTAACCAATGAAAAATGCCTCATACTTGGTTGTTGCTCATCCGTATACCCATTGTAAATATACTTTCACATATTTTACTAGCTTGCCTTTCATGTTGTTGGCAAATTGGAAGGAAGGAATCTTCCTGGAACTTCTCATGCTTCAGGGAAACAATTGGTCTGTGGTCACCAGTGTTGTTCAGTTAAATAAGGCTTGCAGGCTAGTGGTGACTGAGCAAATATTTGCAAAGCAACAGGAGCAAATCATCTTCCGGGTCCCACTGTGACCATTTTAGAGCGGTTCTCACATCTTCTGGTGTTTCCAAGAGAAAACAATTTCTCCTGGAGCGACAAAGGGCTCCCCATCTGCGATGCATCTTCAACATGGTCGGCACATGAACAGAATTTACATCATGAGGAGTGATGAGCTGCCTGCGGCTGGAGCTCATTCTAGGCCCTGTGCTTGGTACCTGAAAGATTTAAGAGTCAGAGGACTCTCAAGGCTGGAGAGAGACCTGAGTTTGCATTTGGCTCTCTACTTACTCCCGTGTGATCTTAGAAAGTATTTAAGGTTCTTCTCTCTCTGGGCTATAGAATGGAAAGAAACATGAAGGAAGGAAGGAGAGAAGGGAGGAAGGAAAGAAGGAGAGAGGGAAGGGAGGAAGGAGGGAGGGAGGGAGAGAAAATGATCAGAGCCTGCCTCACAGAGTATTGTAGGAACAACTGAGTTCAAGTCCAGGAAAGCACTGAGCAAGGACCAAGGGCACAAGGGGCATCTTGTTGTCTGAAGGCCAAAGCCTTCAGCTGCCCCTGCCACTCTGCCCTGGGTTTCAGTTTGGTCTGCGAAGCGTCTGTCCTGCCAGCACTACTCAACACACAAATGCCTGTGAGATCCTGAAACTCCGGGGAGAAGGCATTTCCCACCATCATGGGTTGTTTTTTTTTTTAAATAAAGTTTATTTATTTATTTATTTTGAGAAAGAGCTAGAGAGCGAGCAGGGGAGGAACGGAGAGAGGGAGACATAGAATCTGAAGCAGGTCCCAGGCTCTGAGGTGTCAGCACAGAGTCTGACGTGGGACTTGAGCTCACGAGCTGAAGTTGGATGCTCGACCGACTGAGCCACCCAGGCGCCCCTGCATTCTCTTTTGATGGCATAGCTCAGTCGCGGAAACCTGACTCTGTGTGTCCAGTGCAGCCTGAAGCGCCTCTAGGTTGCGGACAGTCAGCTGAACGTGGGGTTTGTCTTTGGGGCCGCAGTCCCTGCAGTCTCCCTGTTGGCCGCGCTCCTGCCTGCCTGTGGGGCAGGGGACCAGTGCATCACCACTTGTCTTTTCTGACACCCCCACGTGAGTGGTCCAGCTGCCCTCTGTTTACTGCCTGGCAGGGAACTGCAGAGACTTCAGTGGTGTTTCCAGATCTCTGGCCCTGGTGTGTGGCTCACTCCCGGACTCACTGGGACTCCCAGGAGTCTGAGAGCTGAGGGCCTGTGCAGCTGTGGGCTGGTGAGGTGGAGTTTAGCAGGAAGAGATAAAAGGAATAGTGACTCAACCAGAGCGGGGGGGGGGGGGGGGGGGGTAGCTGAGCAGATGACAGACTCAGGGAGCCCCACCCTCTGCTGGGAGCAGGCTACAGCCCAAATTCGGGCCGAGAATTTGGACATCGGGGCTCACAGTCAAGCCAGGGTTCTATTTTTTTCTTAATTCCGAGGAGTACTTGTGTACTTTATGATTAATCTCTACAGCTCCGTCTATGAGAACTACCCCTGTAATTCCTCTCTGAGCGTTGGCTTTGACAACGAGTTAGCGATGAGACTTACGATTTGTCCCAGATGTTATTTCCAAGTATTGTATCCCTTAGGGATATTTCCTGAGTTATTTGGGAACTGTGGAGTAATGGGTGGCAAATACAAATGAGGAAATAGATGAAATGTGTTTTTCTTATGATAAGTTATTTACTCCAATGAGATTAGTTACGCTTTATAACATGAGTAATAGGTGTGTATAACTCAGTTTTATTGAGTCATCGACAGCCATAATATCCACGAGTTCTGTATGTTCTCTATTAAATTATAGGAGTTGCTTTAAAAATTCTCCTTCCAGGCTGTGCAAGTGTGTGTAAGAATATAAGAGTGATCTTACACATCTCCTAGAGAGATTTGTGTGTGCCTCACCTGCTTCCAAATAGGTTTGTAGAGAATACAACAATGAAAAACAAACAAAGCAGGTACAGTGAACAGAGGGTAGAACAATAAAATAAAGCTTGGGGGTAGAATCAATGACAAATCTTGGACACTTTTTAAAGATGAGCTTGCTTTAGAAGTAAAGGCAAAGCAATGACAAGATTCATCGTGTGCTTCTCACAAATACCCTTCAGTTGCTCGTGACAGCACATGGCTTTGTCTGGGACAATTTTCCAAGGAAAAGTTTTTGTAGGGAGGCCTTATTTTTAAAGGGTGTAATATAAGGAACCTTGTCTGCAACAGCCTTCCCATGGTAAATGTAATAGCATGCTTAATGTGGCTTTTCTTCTAGTGTCTTCCATGTTAAGGCTAAAATGCCAAACCTCATGCAATTTAGTAAAAGCACCTGAAGGCCAGATGGATTCTATCTGATTTCTCCATTGGTCCAGTTTGATCAGGTTGGAGATTTAGCAATAATATAAGAAAAGAAAGTAAGGGCTTGAATAATCTTTAAGCGATCTGTCATAAATATTAATTTATGCAAACAAACTTTGTATTTTTTGCCGAGAGCCAATAAAGCCATATGCAGATGCTTTAACATCGAAAGTAGGGCTGAACCTCCTCAGGAAATTAAAAAAGTGTGGCCAGAATCTACATGAACTGTTACCCCACCACTATATAGAGGCAGGCTATGGGGGTATCTGCCAGCAGGCCATTTTCTCAAAAAACTTACCAGTAGGTCTACATTTCCACAATTTTTGAGTGAAATAGACAGTTAAGGGGAGTGTCCAACTCATCATTATCTATTGCCATTCATTGTCACTTTCCCAATTGCTGTTCCATTTACTATGGCTAGGAAGCAAATTGCCTCAAAACTTTGTGGCACAGGGCAGCCATTTGTATTGCTAATGGGTTCTGTGGGTCAGGATGTGAACAGACACAGTGGGGATGGCCTGTCCCAGCTCCATGATGTCTGGGGACTCAGCTGGAGGACTGGCAGTTGATTCTGGCCATCAGCTGGTGGCCTCGGTTTCTCTCTCAACAGCCTCTCCTTGTGGTCTCTCGGTGTGGGCTCCTGAAGCCCACAGGAGCCCACACAGCATGGTGATTGGCTTCCAAGGGCTAGTGTTTCAAGAACAAGAGAGCCAGGAAAAGCCATATTTTCTCTTATGACTCAGACCCGAAATTTCTAGTGTCAATTCTACCACATTCTATTTGCCAAGGCAGCTATAGAGTCCTAGCCAATTTTAAGGGAGTGGAAGTAGATTCCACCTCTTTGTGGGGGGTGTGGTCAGTTCTGAAAGAGCATGTGGAACTGGAAATACTGCTAGGGCTATTTTTGTAAAAAATGCTGTTTGCCACACTTGCTCGAGACTAATCAGGGAGAAACTTTGTGAAGTTTCCTCCTCCCAGTTCTCATCTCAGCCACACCAGAGGGGCAGTGGGCTTGGGTTTGACTCAAAGCTGTGCACTTGGCAGCTGAAAGACTGGAGAAATAACGCAGCCTTGTCTGTCTCAGCTTCCTTACCTGCAATCTGAAGGTATAAACGTGACCCTTACTGTGACTGTGAGAGACACAACCGTGCAGTGCTGGCAGGCAGTCGGCTAAGACGGCCCTTCAAAACTGCAGGCGGATGCGAAAAGCAAAATGGCGTCAGCTTGGTTTTTTGCTATATCGGGTCAATCAGTTATGAGTTGATCATTTGGAAGTGACAAGAGCCCACTACGTTTTGAGAACAAGTCGTGAACATAAACATTTCTACTCAAAAGCTTCGGAAGAAAAAAAAGATGACTGAAAAATTGGGAGCATTTTATATTTTGAGTTTTTAAAAGGTGTGAGTCCTTCACTGCCCAAGTCTCTTCTGTCCCGAAGTCTGCACGTTGCACAGCACAGAGCAGCTGTATGTTCAGACTCCTCACATAAAAACACAGAATTGGAACACTGTCAAAAGAGAGAATTCAGGGGGCGCCTGGGTGACTCGGTTAAGTGTCTGACTTTGGCTCAGGTCATGATCTTGTGGTTCGTGCGTTTGAGCCCTGCATCGGCCTCTCCACTGTCAGCACAGAGCCTGCTTCGGGTTCTCTGTCTCCCTCTCTGCTCTTCTCCCTTTCACACATACTCTCTCTCTCTCTCAAAATAAATAAATAAATAAATAAACATTAAAAAAAGAGGACAGAGTTCACTTAACAAACATAGTTTTTCATTTTGTTACTTTATTTTATTTTGTTTTATTTTGTTTTATTTTATTTTATTTTATTTTATTTTATTTTATTTTATTTTATTTTATTGTTTGAATGAGAAGGAAGAAAGAGAAACAGCCTGAGGGAAGAGAGACACCGGTGGCAGGGGTTCCGACAGAGGTGGTGATGAACATGGATGTTCGTTGTAGTTTCTAGACCAGGAAATACTGTATTCACTGGGGAGGCTCTGTTATGTGGCAAAGAAAGTACCAAGCCAACCACCCCTTTACCATAAAAGGGATAAATATTATCATATTTTTAAGTGAGAAGATTTAATTCCTTCCTAAAGTGGTTAAAAGCATAAAGCCTTTATGAAATCTTAAAAAAAAAAGTTCACATGTCCCCCAGCTTTAGAAAATCAAGTGTATGACATTAAATTTGATACAGAAAAATATCCACTTATGGAGTAGCGGTATAGACTAGTAACATTGAAGACATTGCACAAGGAGTTTTAGCTCGGTTGGGTTTTTGCCAACTCTAGACACAAATTCATCATCCCTTTGGCACATGACTTATGACCCTGATTTATTAAAAAGCAAAATCTGCTCATGATCTAAAACTTCTCTCTGTCCTACATAGATGTAACCTCCTTGAGCCTCTGCAAAATCAAGCCCCATGCAGATATTTGGCAGTGACTGATAGAGACCTCCTCTGTCCTGTTTTTCTTGCTCCAGACACTGAAGATAGAATCACACCAAAAGAAGCCCCCATTTTCACACAGTTTCCTGTTATTACAGGGGGTAGAGAGACTGAGGAAGAGTGTGCCTGTGTGCACATGTGTGTATATTACCATTTTCCACAGGATGACCAGGAAGGGTAGGCAGAGACCAGAAGGTTGTCAGTGGTTGGGGTGAGAATTTATGGAAAATGAGAAAAGGCTACATGTAAACTCTAAAGTTCTGTGCACATTTTCCCTACAGATCTTCCTTGATTTATGATGGGGTTGCATCCCAATAAACCCATCATGAATTAAAAATATCATAAGCTGGGGCTCCTGGGTGGCTCAGTCGGTTGAGCATCCGACTTCAGCTCAGGTCACCATCTCACGGTTTGTGAGTTTGAGCCCCGCGTCGGGCTCTGGGCTGATGGCTCAGAGCCTGGAGCCTGCTTCCGATTCTGTGTCTCCCTCTCTCTCTGCCCCTCCTCTATTCATGCTCTGTCTCTCTGTGTCTCAAAAATAAACATTAAAAAAAATATCATAAGCTGAAAATACATTCAATGCACTTAACCTGCAGAACATGATAGCTTAGCCCAGCCCAACTTAGACGTTCTCAGAACTCTTACATTAGCCTACAGTTGGGCAGAATCATCTAACACAACACCTATTTTATAATAAAGTATTGACTGTCTCATGTGATTGACTGGATATGGCCCTGAAAGTGGCAAACAGCAGGTGTATGGGTACCGCATGGTTGTCTGTATATGGATTGTTGACCCTCCAGATCACGTGGCTGCCTGGGACCTGTGGCTTTTGGGTCTGCCCAGCATCAGAGAGAGGAGAGGAAAACATATCACCAGTCTAGAAAACATCAAAATTCAAAATGTGAAGTATGGTTTCTCCTGAATGTGTATAGCTTTCAGACCATCATAAAGTAAAAAAATCATCAATCGAACCATCCTAAGTTGGGGACAGTCTTTAGACAAATACTAGACGAATACAAAATTCTACCTTCTTTTGTTGGGCTTAGAGCCAACCCTCTTTTCAAGTCTATTCAATCCAACAAACTTCCATAAAAGAGGAATAGAAAGGGATGGCTCTCTCTTCGGTTCCTGTTAGGTTGGCTATGAATTTCTTAATAGCCTGAAGGTCAAAAATCACATTTTCTTTTTTTTTTTTTGAGTTTATTTTCATTTATTTTGAGAGAGACAGAGACAATGCGAATGGGGGAGGGGCCTTGAGAGAGAGAGAGGAGACAGAAAATCCCAAGCAGGCTCCGAGCTCCAGTGCCGGAGCCCGATGTGGGGCTCAAACTCAGGAAACCTCGAGATAATGACCTGAGCCGAAACCAAGAGTCGGATGCTTAACCGAATGAACCACGCAGGCACCCCTCAAAAATCACATTTTTCTAATGAGATGGTCACTCAAGCCTTCTAGCATACTAAAGCTTCTTACTTGTTCATATGACCCCTGAGTAGAGCATAAACATTCCCCTTCCATGCCCTTCTCAAACTCTTTCTCTCCTTGATCTCTTTACCCTCCGCTACCAGCCCATTTTTTTCCTTAAGTCCGTTAATATCCAGGAGCTGCCCTACATCATTTGTGAATGTTTCTCAAGAGCTCCAGGCCATGGGGAAGTTTCTTTTCTTTCTGTTTCTCCAGTTCATGAGGCCATTTGTTATCTTGCAGTGCCTCGTGTTTCTATTTCCAAGTCTGTGAATGGTCTTTCCAGTTAGATGTGTCTTGTTCATCTGTACGCAGGTGAGCACAGTGACTGTTACATGTGGTTAGTTGCTCAATAAATGCTTGGCTCATCCTGGTGATGACGAAATGTGCTGCCGTGTTTGGCTTCTCAGTTTCACACAGGAAGTTCCTAGAGTCTGCTCAGAGGCTTGGTCTCTAGAGTGCTATGCGCAATTGCAGTGATGGAATTCACTAATGGGTCTGAATTGTGAGAGACTTGGTCGGTTTTGCCAGGTACAGTTACGAAAGTCTGCCATTGCACAGGACCCATGGAAACTCCTGCCTTCAGTTCTCATTTTCACCACAGGGAGTGGTGGACTTAGAGTCAAAGGAGTCAGGTTGCAATTGGGGCTGTGTCATCTTGGAGAAGTGATGCTTATGTAATGGTGAAAAGACCATCCTCCTCATAGATCGATGTCCATGGGGTAGGAAACTCTGAACTGTAATTGACAAATCACTGGAGGCTCAATATGGACAAATCTGAGACTTAAAATCTTCACAAGGACCTAGTCAGAAGGGGTCAAAACCCACACTTTTGTGAGTGTTACCTCCTGGAAGCCTGACCTGGCTTACAGTAAATATCCTGCCCCCAGAAGGGGGAGGAGAAAAATCATTCTGAAATATCCTAGAGCACTGTGTTCTTATTAACAATGCCTGCCCTCAGGATAAACTAGTTAATGAAAGCCTTACCTGCTAGGGTGTTATCAGAGCCTAACTGACCTGTGCAGAGAGAAATACCCAACTCCAGCCCAATCTAGCCATCCTGCCCCACCTAAGTGGGGATAAAAAACTGAGCAATGCTTGTGAAGTTCATAATCCAGAGTCACTGAAGGACTGAGATCTAATCATAGGGACCATAGACTGCACACCTCACCACCCTGTTACTAAAGGGCGTTTTTTTTGTTTTGTTTTGTTTTGTTTTTTTAGCTCTTTCTTTTACCTGGCACATTCTATCCAGCTATCAGGAAAAAGTATGAGTCATATTGAAAGGCAAAAACACAATTCGAAGAGACAGCGAACATCAGAGCCAGATATGGCAGGAATGTTGGCATTATCAGACTGGGAATTTAAAATATTCCTGATTAGACTATAGATGCTGGCGAGGATGTGGAGAAATGGGAACCCTCTTGCACTGTTGGTGGGAATGCAAATTGGTGCAGCCATTCTGGAAAACAGTGTGGAGGTTCCTCAAAAAATTAAAAATAGAACTACTCTATGACCCAGCAATAGCACTGCTAGGCATTTATCCAAGGAATACAGGAGTGTTGATGCATTGGGGCACATGTACCCCAGTGTTTATAGCAGCACTCTCTACAATAGCCAAATTATGGAAAGAGCCTAAATGTCCATCAACTGATGAATGGATAAAGAAATTGTGGTTTATATACACAATGGAGTACTATGTGGCAATGAGAAAGAATGAAATATGGCCCTTTGTAGCAACATGGATGGAACTGGAGAGTGTGATGCTAAGTGAAATAAGCCATACAGAGAAAGACAGATACCATATAGTTTCACTCTTACGTGGATCCTGAGAAACTTAACAGAAACCCATGGGGGAGGGGAAGGAAAAAAAAAAGAGGTTAGAGTGGGAGAGAGCCAAAGCATAAGAGACTCTTAAAAACTGAGAACAAACTGAGGGTTGATGGGGGGTGGGAGGGCGGGGAGGGTGGGTGATGGGTATTGAGGGCACCTTTTGGGATGAGCACTGGGTGTTGTATGGAAACCAATTTGACAATTAACTTCATATATTGAAAAAAAAAAAAATAAATAAAATAAAATATTCCTGATTAGTATGCCAAGGGATCTCATGGATAAAACCAGACAGCATGTAACAACAGACAGGTGATGTAAGCAGAGAGAAGAAAATCCTAAAAAGAACCAAAAAGAAAGCTAGCAATTAAAAACAAACAAACAAACAGCTGTAACAAAAATGAAGAGTGCATCTGATGGGCTTCTTAGTGGAGTGGATATGGCTGATCAGAGAATCTCTGAGCTTGAGGATATCACTCTAGAAACCTCTGAAACTGAAAAGCTAGAGAACAAAGACTGAAAAAAAAAAAAGAAGAAGAAGATATCCAACAAGTGTGGGACTACCACAGAAGGTGTAACATAAGTGTAATGGGAATACCAAAGGAGGAGAAAGAAAGGAACATAAATATCTGAAACACGACTGAGAATTTCCCCGAATTAATGTCAGACACTTCTGAGAGTACCAAGCAGAATAAACAAACAAAGAAACAAACAAACACCTAGACCTATCATTTTCAAACTGTAGAAGATCAAAGACAAGAAAATCCAAACACCCTAAAAGAAGCCAGACGAAAAAACACCTCACCTGTCAAGAAACAAAGATGTGTGCTTCATTCAACCTGCCCTCAGAAACGACACAAGCAAAAGACAGTGAAGAGGAACGTTTCAAGCCCTGAAAGAATGAGAGTTGCCTGGTGTGGCAGTGCTTGGCACTGAGCCAGCCAGTTGGCACTCCAAAGTCAATGAGCCCAAGGGAAGGATGTCAGGGTAGCAGCTCAGAGTTTCGCCGTGTTAGCATAAAAGAATGTGGTAGGAATAATCCCACGACTGTATCCCATTTCCTTTTCAGATGGGAAGCTGTATGATGCCTATGTCTTGTACCCCAAGCCTCAAAGAGAAATCCAGAGTCCTGAGGTGGACACACTGGTGTTGAAGATTCTGCCCGAGGTGCTGGAGAGGCAGTGTGGATACAAATTATTTATATTTGGTAGGGATGAATTTCCTGGACAAGGTAAGTTTTGAGTATCAAAGGTATAAAAGCAGCAGATAAAGAGGGAGAGGGAGGTCTCTGTTCCTTCACTTTACAAATGGTGGGGTGGGGGACTCTCCTTTCCTTTTCCATGGAAACATGGAGAGTCCTGTACCTCCCCAACCCACAGCCCCTGAGCCAAGTTAGGACCGGGCCTGTTATCTCTGGGGCCCATTCCTGCAGGAGGGTGACTGGGATGCCTGGTTGAAATAATGTGACTCTTGGCAGCCTTGGCCAAGAGACTGAAAGGAGACAAGGGCTCATTTGCCCTCATGCCCTTGAGACTAACTGCTGAGCGTATTCCATCAGCTTGAATATATCAATCCGCTCATGTTTAAAGCTGATCTTATAAACCTCAACCCCCCAGGCTTTTCCTGCATAAGTAAAATAGAATTCATTTATTTATGTCTCCCATTGGACAGGAGTGAAGCTTTGGGCTATGCAGGCAACCTCTCAACCTCAGTTGTCTCATCTGTCAAATGGGGATGAGAATGCTTCCCTGACTTGGCCAAGAGAATGAAATGAGGCAAAACCTGAGCGGAGACGAGTATGGAGCTTAGCACATATGAGACATTCAGCAGATAAAAGTTTCCCTTTTGACCTACAAATTTTCCTTCCTGGAACTCTATACAATAAATGGCTGAATTTTGAAATAAACATCCTTTACTGGTCAAAAGGAAACCAAAATTACTTTACAACATTTGCTAGTGGCCTGTTCTGGGTCGTTTGCAACGGTTGCTAAGTACTTTGGATTTGTAGGCTGCTCATATCCATGGTGAGCTACAACTATATCTCAGCCCTCATCTTCTCAAGTCATAAAATCATCCTCCATGAGGAAATGAAAATTTGATTTAACGCTTGCCATAAACATGTGGGAGAGCTAAGATTTCGTAAGCACATTCTGTTGCTTACTTACTCAGCAAAATATTTATTGAGCGCCTACTATGTGCCAGTTAATATTCTAGGCACTAGAAATATAAAAATAAACCAAAGGGAAGAAGAACATGACCTTGGGAAGGCCACAATCTATTTTTATATTCTAGGAATAAGGAGGATATAAAAATTAATCTTTATTGCTAAAAAAGACCAAGTTGCATCCATAGCTGGATATTTCAAGAACTCTCCCCAAGAAATCATCAGGGGATGTTACTCATTTTCACATTAGTTCTATAAGTCTTGGGCCTTTAAGTAGCTGTGAAGCACAAAAGGAAAACACCGATAAAGATTAATACAATGTTTGAGCTATCTACATTTTCCCTATCCTTTTAAAATCTATTTATTTAAAAAATGTGTTAATCATCTAATATATACCAGCCCTTCGGCTAAGTTGGAGATATCAACTTGGGGATGATAAAGCCCTTGTTCGGAGTAGTTCACAACGTGGAGCCTGAGGAAAGTGACAGCTAACCACCAAAAAATAAGACTTATGAATACCAAGGACCAATTTTTCAGGGAAAGTCAGGAAGGTTTCACAGAGGATGTGATAAATGTTTGAAAAAAAAAAAAACTTTCACTGAGGAGGCTGGGTGGCTCAGTCAGTTAAGTGTCTGACTCTTGATTTCAGCTCAGGTCATGATCTCACAGTTGTGAGATCGAGCCCCATGAGATCCCCATGAGATCAAGAGTGGAGCCAGCTTAGGATTCTCTCTCTTTCCCTGTCTCTCTGTCCCTTCCCCGCTCGCTTTCTCTCTTTCAAAATAAAGAAATAAACTTAAAACAAGTTTATTAATCCATTCCTAAGTCACCTTTATTTTAAAGCCCACACTGTCTTTCTGGGTCCCCTTTCTAATATTCTCAATAGCACTGAGGTCTGGGCTGTTTCACTCATGAGATAATCCACCTCTTCTTTCTTTATTTCCAGCTGTGGCCAATGTCATTGATGAAAACATCAAGCTGTGCAGGAGGCTGATCATCATCATAGTTCCTGAATTCCTGAGCTTTGACCTGTTAAAGAACATGTCCGAAGAACAAATCGCAGTCTATAATGCACTCATCCAGGATGGGATGAAGGTCATTCTGATTGAACTGGAGAAGGTCAAGGACTACACAGCCATGCCAGAGTCAATTCAGTACATCAAGCAGAAGCACGGGGCCATCCAGTGGAGTGGGGACTTCACAGAGCAGTCACAGTGCGCAAAGACCAAGTTCTGGAAAAAAGTGAGATATCACATGCCACCCAAAAGGCCTCCACCGTCTTCTTCCGCCCAGATGCTGAAGCACACGTACTGAGACCTCATAGCCAGCAAGTGGGGGGCCAAGGTGGGTTCATCACCAGTGATGGCATTGTTGGCACGGGGTGGCTTACAGAGGGACAACGATGCATCACACTTGGACCATCTGCTTGAAGCTTGCTACCGTATATACTTGTTGTGAGAGGGCCTGTGTCTGTTGCTTGTTTTGATCAGAGCTACTTCTTAAGGGAAAGACGTCACCTCTCCAGAAGGCCCTCCTTCACTTACAGGCTCTCATGAACACTCCCTGAATGCAGAGATGTAGTGCATGAGCCCTGGGGTAATGGGACACGAGAGTTGTAGAGTGGCGGTTAAGATGTCAGGAAGTTTGGCATGTAGTGTAGCATCCGTGGGGCCAGAGATGGAAGTCAGGGTATGGCGGGGAGGGCAGGCGAGGATAATGGCACTTTTTTCATGACCACGGTCTTAGCACATTGATACTGGAAGCCACCTAAAGGTCACACAGACTAGTGGGGACCAAGTGTGGCACCACTGGGATTGCACATTAGTTACCCTCCTGCTGGACTCCAGTCTTGAAAGACTTTATCCACCAAATCAAAAATAAGTAACAATTCGCTTGTTTTTCCAGCTGGCCTATGAAGGCCAGAATTCTTAGAAGCATGTGAGAGACACAGCTGGCACACCAAGATGAGGCAATTCTAGTCCACGTCAAACAAAGCCATCTGTCAGTTAGCCGGTGTCCCCTCATCACAGGTCAATCTATGTTTGAACAAGGCATGAGGATTTTTGATGCTAAAAATTAGCTGTAAACTCATCTGTAAACTATTTTCAAAGACCTGATCTGAGGCTTAGATAGCGTCCAAGTTCTGTGGTTTTGATGACATCAAACCCAAACAAGTGACCTGCTATGGTCAGAATATTGTATCTCCCAAATTTACATGTTGCAACCCTAATACCCAATGTCATGGTATTGGGAGGTGAGGCCTTTGAGGAGGAGGTGAGGTGATTGGGTCATAACGGTGGAGACCTCACGAATAGGATTAGTACTCACGTAAAAGATACCCCAAGAGGTCCCTTGCCCCTTTGGCTATGTGAGGACACAGCTAGAAGTCTGTGATCTGAAAGAAAGCCCTCACCTGACCATGAGGGCACCCAGTGTTAATAAGCCACCCAGTGTATTGTGCTTCATTATAGCAGCCCAGACAGACTAAGGCATGGCCCGAATGAAGGGTCATGGGGACTGGAAGGGAATCAGCCAATGGGCAGGACAGGGGCTGGGGAGGGGGAGGAGGAGCAGGAGGGGTGAGTTGGGAGAACAAAGACCCCAGCGTGCAGGAATGAGCAGAGTGGATGGAGTCTGGGGGATGGGGGACAGGAATAGGTGGCTGTGTGACCTTCTTGACAGGCTGCAGACAGCATAAAGTGTCTGGTGGGATCTTACGTCACGAGGAGCCCCCTCAAGTCTTTTAGAATTTAGGTTCCCAGGTGACCTAAGGTTACACATTTCTTTGCCATCATACGCCAGTTCTCACTTAGCGTCAAGCCCCTCTTTATTTTACTTAACGTTTGCTCTTTGAAAATTTTTTTATTGTGCTAAAGTATATATAATGTGAAATTTACCATCTCAACCATTTTTAGCTGTATACTTTAGTGGCAGTAAATACATTCACCTTGTACAACCATTAGAACCGTCTGGTTCCGGAACTTTATCATCTTCCCCAACTGGAACTCTGTCCCCATTAAACACTAACTCTCCCTCCCTGCTGTCACAGCCCCTTCAATGTTCTGCTTTCTATGTCTATGATTTTGGCTATGCTAGGTCCTGCATATGAGTGGAATCATACAGGATTTGGCCTTTTGTGACTGGCTTATTTCACTTAGCCACATGTCACTAAGATTCATGTGTAATATTTGCTTTTTGTTTCATTATTTTTATTTAGTCCCTCCCTCCCTTCTTTATTTCTTATCTGCTTGAAGAGTAGCATGTGTCTATTTTATTACGGGGACTAGGGACAACCACCAGAAGTAATAAGCTTATTAGGGTCCTTCTAATCAGGTGTTTGTAAACTCTTGGCTTCTTGGTTTCTGTAGAACACGGGAGTCCGAATTCCTCATGGAGGATTTGCCAGTTTAAGGAAAAGAAGCTATTTCTCTGGATGTACCCAGGAGCAAAGCAATGGCCACTGATGTGTTCCTCATTCTGTTCCCCTCGCTGCCTCAGTTTTCTCTTCTCTGCTTTGTACCTGGAGATTGCTATCGATGCTGGAGAAGGCTTGTTGGCTGCGGGGGTCAGACAGGCATTTCGTCCTTCACTTTGGCTTATGTGGAGTCCATGCCCCAAAGCCTCCCCCTTCCTTCCAAGCCCTTTCTTTCCAGGGGATGAAGAGAGACAGAGAAGCCCCAAGAGTCAGGATACACTTGAAAGAACTCTGGCCATGATTTTCAGGGAAAAAAATTTTAACTGAAGGGGGGGAAAAAAATCAATCGGCATTGAACATTTTGCAGTAGGCAGCTCACAGTTTTTGGAGAATCCTAAGCTTTCTACTACCTTCTTAAAGTCACACAAAGAATGCCCCTGGAGACAGGCGCTCCTATTGAGACCCACGGCATCCACGACTGGGGCCCATGCTGTGAGCGCTCAGCTGGAGTAACTTTCCAAACCGTACTGCCCTGCCTGCTGGCTGGTGTCCTCTTCTTTAGGCAAGGACCCCGAGCCTTCCTGATCCCCTGAGTATCCACACAGGGCTACCGGCTCCCATGGGTGCTTTGAATGTTGTCCCCGCTTGCAGCTTGGTCTTGATTATGAGGAGCTCAGGGAGTTTCGAAGCCTAATCCTGGGAGGTAGGTGCCAGGAATAACCTTCCGCCGGGCTCACTCTACCACACAGTATCCCAGGCCGGAAGAGTGTTTGAAGGAAGTACCTGAACTGGGGAGACCCAGCTGAGGCCTATCCTGGGCCTCCGGAGGACCGTGCTGTCACCCCTCCTCCAGCCTCAAGCCAGTCCTACTACCTCTCAGATCATGTTCCATTCTCCCTGAGACACTCAGTGGCTGTGAGTCCAAGCACCCTGGTATGGTACCGGAAGTCGCCCACTTCTTGCCATTATTTCATCGGAACGCCCCTGAAATGAAACTCGACAATATGTCCTGAAGACTCTACTTGCCTCAGAGCCTTCCAGAATTTCTGTAACAGGAGTTCAGAGGCATTGTTTGGTTGGGGTAGTGGTGGTGGGAGAGAAGGGCTTTAAGTAGCGTTTGTTTGTGCAGATAGCCCTTGGCCGAGGATGGAGAGACCATTAATTCCACGGGTCAGAGAATGGGCTGGTCCCTAACAGAGATTTCAGGGAAGGGGTGCTGGGATTCCACTGAGGATCCTCAATTTTATCCACAATGCAGCCCCCGAAATGTGCATTTCCACTGTTTTGTAGGTGTTCTTTAACATTACATCTCAGCACTTGGACCCGTAATTAAGTTGCTCGTGATCATGAAGTGTAAGCTTCATACTGAGTACTCACCCATCTCATTCTCAATTTTATTATTACTAGTTTCCTGGTTCCAGCAGTTCCATTTTTAATTTCTACCAGTTTTTAGTGGAATAAAGGGATACAATGTGGTAAAAATGTAAGTGATTGAATTAGCCTGGCTTTGCCACTGAAACATAGATTAGAAGGTAAAAGCAAAAAATATTCAGTTGTCAGCTGTGGACTCATGTCTAAGTTTGCACAACTAGGAAGGTTTAGGTGTCACCGGAGAGTGGATAGAAAGGCAGATTATATGAAAGCTGAGGGCCACCACTGATTCTCTCCTGTTTTCCCCAGTGGGGCGTGGTGAGGTAAATGGGGCTCCGGATAACCTGAGGGGACAGGACTCACCTGGGGGCAGGGGTGAGAGGTGAATAGGTCAAAGAAAAGATGAAACACATGTGTTGAACCCCTCCGTTACCTTTTGGTCCGCCTTCCTATAATGACTGAATCAACCACAGGACCCACTTCCTTTGGTTTCTCCCCTCAAATACTGTGAGTCTGCCTGTGAGAAAGTCCTGGGTGAAGACTGAGTCACATTAAATAGAGGGTCCAGGAAGGTCTGGTCTTTTCCCAGAAGGTCAACCGAGATAAAGACACATATGCAAAAGTGCCTGGCACAGGCCATAGAGTCACAAGGAGTCGTCTGACCTACCTGGGGCTGGGGGGCACAATCCCCCAGCGCCTTCTGCCCCTGCCAAACTGCGGTGACTCAGAGGTCTGCCTGCTCTGGCCCAGTCGGTTGACCTTTCTTTGGCTCTTGATCCTGACTCATTTTTTAATAAACTTTCCTCCAACAGATGCTTTGTTTGGTTGATTTATCCAGGGCCGCGTCTGGAAAGTTAAAGTGGAAAATTCCTCCCTGGTTTCCTTCTTTGAATAAAGACTGTTCTATAGATGACGAATCCGCAATGTCTAGAAGTGATGGGGGCGACGGTGGCCCTCATAGCGGCAGCACATCTGTTGTGACGGCTAAAGGCCACTCTTCTCAGATCTCAGATGGATTCCTCTGGGGCCTTCGTGGATGGGGCTCTGTACACATCTGTCTCCCTCTCCCCTCCCTCCCCAGGTAGCTTCGAAGGGATGCTGCCATTTGTTTTAATCAAAATCAAACCCCAGACCTCTGAGAGAGAGAGAGATTCTTCCCTCGAGAAGGGAAATCGGTGCTTGTGGCTCTGGCCCTGCTCTCCAGAGTCACCTTTCCTCAGAGGTTCTTATATTAACAACAGTTGCCACTGCCCACCGCGGATGCTCTGGCCTGTCCACCCTTGACTAATTCCTAGAAGCGCAGCTGACACCTGCAAGGACCAAAAAAGATTTTACAGGACGGGAAGGGATAACAAAAGAGAGTGAAAGTCTCCTGGGTGGCTCTGTCGGTTAGCGTCTGACTCTTGATCTGGGCGCAGGTCACGATCTCACGGCTTCGTCGGTTCGAGCCCCGCATCTGGCTCCGGCGACTGCACTTGTGGTGCAGGGCCTGCTTGGGATTCTTTCTCTCCCTCTGTCTCTGCCCCTCCCCTGCTCTCTCTCTCTCAAAATAAATAGATATTTAAAAAGAGAGAGAGAGAATGAAATCCACAGGGATATACCATCAGATGGTCCGACCACAGGATGGAGTTTTTCTTGTCCTCATCAGAATGCTTTTGCCTCACCTCCCACCATCTCAGAAGAGGACCAGGCACATCGTTTCTGATTCGGGCCCTGAATGCGCTCAAGGGAGACACAGGTGCACTCACACCCCGCGGAGAGACCTCGCACCAAATGCTTGGCCGGAGTGTGCTGTGTTTTGCAATCTCTGGCTGTGCGGTGAGGCTGGTGTTGGGATTCTAGCAGCTCCGCCAAAGAGAGCTGGACGTGGCGAGAGCAGGTGGGGCATCCCTGTGGGCCGCAGCCGGCTGAATCGGACACAGAGGCCCGTCCCTGAACAGCACACGCCCCTTCCCTCTTCTGGCCACGAGAAAACATGAAGCTGCAAGTCTTGCAACGATCAGAAGTCCATCAAGTAAATTCAGAACTCTCAATTCTGAAACCTAAATCTCGCTTTTGTTTGTTCAGAGCTCATATGAAAAGGACAATTCTATCAATCTAGAAATTAAAAACCCTTTTCTACTACAACCAGGTTACCAGTGTGTCGCCATTCTAATATTTATAACGTGACGACACGACCCGGGTGACCGTGTCCACTGAAAAACTGGGCAAAACCCAAACTGCGATTATAGTTACAGAAAAATGTGAGAATAATGCGCAGTGGCTTTTTTTCCCTCCTACTCAATGGCTGTATTAGTTCTTAATCTGAGTCACCGATACCTACTGTTCTATTTGATTTATTCACGTTGTCCCTTAACTTACCCAGAGAAGCTCTGGAGACCAAAGGTTTACACAGTGATGGTTTTGTGGTCACACCCTCCTTTCTCCCTATTTCCCTCCTGCTCTGTGTGTTATCAGCCCTCCCGCTCCTCGCTCTTCACCACCACCAGCACTCTGCTTAGCATCTTTCTAGAAAAGAAAAACATAAGGAGTGAAGGTTGTTGGACAGGGGCTGGATGAGTTTTCAATACATCCGTCGAATGTGGTCAGCCCAGAGAGCCATGATTTATTGTCTCCCCATCCCAGATGGAGCCACATGCAGGACAAACCAGGGGTGCAGACCTTAGAGACACGCAGCTTAGGTCGTACATGAAGTGCTGGCCTCTGCTACCAAAGGTGTTCATGTTTTGTAAACGGCAAACTGCAGGATTAACTACATTTTACATTGCAACTCCGTACACACACACACACACACACACACACACACACACGCGTGCGCGCGCGCGGAGAGAATGAAAAAAACAATTCCGTTTTTTGTTATATGTTCGATTCTGTTTTGTTCTCCTCTCGTTCAGTTTTTCAAAATGCGAGGTCACGGCCCACCGACTTAAGGACCAACTTCTGGTTTTCCAAAGCAATTTGAAAAACACAGCACCAGCTTCCCAGCCTACTGGTGACCCAGCCAATCATGACATTCTGCTTTCTTTAATCAACAAGGCTTTCCGGGTCAATTAGCTTTGTTTGTTATTTTAAATGACCCCAGGACCGGCAGAAGTCTCTCCCACGGCAGTTTTAAATGAACATAATCTCCTGCCTGAGTAAAAGGATGACAAGAGGAAAAGAAAGCGGGTGAAGGCCTTTGAGAAAGAGAGAAGCATTTCTTCTCAAGAGACACAGGAGAAAATGACGTTCACGCCTTAACCTGGCAAAAAAGAAAGGACGCCGGTGCCTCCCCACGGCTCCACTGCGCCCTCTGCTGGCGGCTGAGGGAATGCTCTCCATCTGGCACCTTGCTCAAGAGATGGATGTTCACCGGTGCGTGTAAGCTTTCGGAGGGTCTTTAACTTAAGGCCAAGAATGGCTTTCCTTTTCTTAGGCCGTGGCAAAGGTTGAAGTATTCAGTGCCATTTTTCTAAGTCTGTCACTATGTTCTCAACCCTTGCGCTTCAGAGATGGCAGTACTGAGCCCAAGAGTTGTGATGGGGGCCAGAAGGTCCTCCTCCTTCTGTGTCCACAAGACAGAGCTCTAAGCGTAATGGCTCCAGAAGGGTGTCCCTGACTTCAGACTGCAGTCACAACCCCACCGCCTGCTAACTGAGTACGTCTGCACAACTGGTGATTTTCTCAGGCAAGTCACAAACTCTGTGCCTCAGTTGCTTTAGGTATAAAAAGAGGACAATAAAAGCACCTATGCTGTAGGATGACCAGCAAGTAAATATAATGCCTATTGGCACCTAGTAAGACCTCAGTGGACATTGGCTCTTACTACATTGTAATAACAATAATATTATTTTTTACTATATTGTCATTTTTACCAAAATTATTATTCTTTTGCACTCATGATTTTTACTCCTGCGTTAGTGCTCATGATGATAATGATAGTTAACGTTTACAGAGCACTTACAACACTCCAGATATTCTCCTACATGCTTTATATGCATTACTTCATTTTCGGCGCTGTGGGGCAGGCATGCTAAGGAAGTCCGCTTTGAGGAAGAAAGAGAGGCAGAATATGGGTTCAAGCTTTCTAATCTCTTTGTTCCATCAGCCACAGGTCTCATTTCCAGAACCCGGGTGAGGATAGTACTTCCTTGATAGGTTGGTTTTGAGTATTATATATGTGAAAAGCACTTTAGACCCTAGAGAAAAACTGGTTGTTGGTATCACCATAAATATGGGGAACCCCAAATTATCATACATAATTTATAGAGTTGTTCCACTTTAAGAAAAACCTGATTCTATAAAATATATAAGCTCATGGATTAGAGAATGATTACATTGTTTTGCATTTTAAATGAAAGAATAGATTATAGGGCTCATTTAAAGAGTATTTCTCAAAGTTAATATGTGCTAAATAAAAAAAAACAGGAAAACACAAAATATTAGAAAATGGAGATGTATATCATACTGGGTCAAAACAAAGGAAAAGAAAGACTGACATATTTTACTACATAATCATAAGTGACATAAAAAAGTAGGGGTGGCCCGGTGGCTCAGTCTGTTAAGTGTCCAACCTCAGCTCAGGTCATGAACTCATGGCTCGTGAGTTCGAGTCCCATGTCGGGTTCTGTGCTGACAGCTCAGAGCCTGGGGCCTGCTTTGCATTCTCTCTCTCTCTCTCTCTCTCTCTCTCTCTCCCTCCCCTGCAGACACTCTGTCTCTCTCTCAAAAATAAATAAACATTAGAAAAATTTTTTAAAAAGCATAGAATAAACCAAAAAACTGTGGGCAAAAGTATGAAGTTAAGGGTTGATATCCACAATGCGCCCTAGAAAAAGGGCCAAAGGAAATGAACAGGTAATTTACAGTATAAGGGCAAATTCATATAAATACCCAGGGAGTGAGAAAGTGTATAATGTCACAAATCATCTGTGCCAGATACCATGCTAACCTCTTTAAATACATTATCTCATTTAATACTTTCAATTATCCTATATATTCTCTTTTTTAAAAAAAAAAAGAAAGAAACCAAAGATATAAAAGATTAGGTAACCTATCCAGGAGGTAACACAGTTATAAGAAATGACCTTAGGGAAATTTATCGCTGATTGGGTGTTTTATGACATTGGAGCATTACTGTTAATTTTTTTTTATGATAATGGTAGTATTGGTATGTTTCCAAAACAGTCCTTGTGTTTCAGAAGTGATATGTTGAAACGCTTATGAGTTAAGCATTGTGATGTCTGAGATTTGTCCCAAAATAATCCAGTGCAGGGAGAGGTGGAGACCATGGAAGAATTGATGGCTATGAATGAGGTTCATGGGGGTCCAGCATACTATTTTCTCAACTTTTTTATGTTTAAAATTTTCTCCAGAAAAGTTTGAAAACCAGAGTAGTTAAAAGAAAATTTTTAAAAACCCCACCCAATTCTCGGACATTTAAGCCAGTTTGCTTGTGAAAACAACAAAGACTGTGTTCTATAGGGTAGGATGAAGCTAGAGAAGGAGGCATTTCGCTTTGTTTTGTTCGGACAATGTAGACAGCTCTTGCTTTTCTCGACTTTCTGCCCACTAGAAAAACTCATAAAACGGGAAGTTATTTAAAACCAATATTTATTAGCATTTTAGCCTACATATGGATATTTACAAAGATTTGATCTTGAAATACATACCTAAATGTTCTCTAGTAAAATACTAATATACCAATATAGCAATAGCACATGGACATAGTTACGAGCCAATAAACACAAAGCTCCATTTTTATTCAGGTATAATTGACATACAACATGATATTAGTTTTAGGTGTACAACATAATGATTTGATATTTGTATGTATTGTAAAATGGTCACCACAATAAGCCAACATCTTGTGATGAGAACTTTTAGGATCTACTCTCTTAGCAAGTTTCGAATATGCAATACAGTATTATTAACTATAGTCACCGTGCATCGCTTTTAACGTTAGCATAGCATTCCATTGGATAGAGGTATTATACTTTATTTAATCCCTTGACTTATGGATGTTTAGGTTGTTTCCAGTCTGTAACTTTGGCAAACACGGCTCATTCACCTGATGATTTGCCTTGGGTAAATTACTGGAAATAGGATTTCCAGATGAAGACATCTGGTACCTCCTTCCAAATTCCCCTCCAGAGAGCTTGTACAAGTGGTGACTCACACCATGTTGACCGAAGATGCCAGAAAGTGAAATAGTCTAAGGTGTCTCAGTGGAGAATTTTAGGCTCGTATTTGAGTTCCTATTTTGGTAATGACAATGGGAAACTTCTTGTTTTATACATTTTTGTACATTTCAAAAGAAATGATCGACAACATAGGGTGGGATGTTTTTTTTTATTCTTATTTTTTAATGTTTATTTATTTATTTTTTAAATATGAAATTTATTGTCACATTGGTTTCCATCCAACACCCACTGCTCCTCCCAACAGGTGCCCTCCTCACCCACTTTCCCCTCCCTCCCACCCCCCATCGACCTTCAGTTTATTCTCAGTTTTCAAGAGTCTCCTATGGTTTGGCTCCCTCCCTCTCTCTCTCTCTCTTTTTTTTTTTTTTCCTTCTAGGGTGGGATGTTTTTGATCTGGCAGGACCCAGTAGCACACGTCTCCATTCTGGGGTGAGGCTGTGTAATTCCCAGGCCTGTCTAGTGCACCTGTCAGAAGTGCATGCCATGTTCCTGGTGACTCCTATCAGGGCGCTTCTCCAGCAGGGTCATGGTGTCTGGGGCACTCCTGCGGATTTGGGCTCTTCTACTGCTCTGTCCAGTTGGGGGCATCTTAAAAACTTGATGGGTCATACTACAGAGGTGAGGAAAAGCCCAAGGCTCCACACGGAAAGAGAGAAACTTCTAGCTTCCCACTAACCATGCTGGTAGAGTAAATTACTTCAACAACAGTGATGACAAAACCCGCCAAGGGCAGAAGAGGCTGATGGTGTGTTTGGGGGTCTTTTGTATTAAGGGCCCAGTGGGGAAGACTGCTCTCCCCAGACAGGAAGAGGACAGAGTCTGACTGAGTCAGGCAGGCTGCAGTGGAGGGCTGACCTCCTATGGGGAGGTTGAGCTCCCCTAAAACTAAAAGAAGGTTTGGGATTTTAGGATGTTTCTGGCCCTGCTCTGATGTCATCCTCTTTATTTCATTTCCTATACCACAGTTGACAGGGCACAGATATTCTTTTTTTTTTTTTTTTTTTTCTTTTTAGGTTTATTTATTTATTTTTTAGTAATCTCTACACCCAACACGGGGCTTGAGCTCATGACTCTGAGATCAAAAGTCTCACGCTCTTCCGACAAAACCAGCCAGGTGCCCCAGGACACAGATATTCTTGAGAAATTTCTTGAGACATTCTTGGGAAGAGATGCTTGAGGCCTTGAGAGGGTCTTCTTAGTAGGCACTCCATGTCTGTTGGAATAAATCAACAAAACCAAATATCTCATTGAGGGCGGGTGGACAAGGGCTGGAAATTCACCCCTAACCTTCGTGCTTGAAAACAGATTCCCTTCTCAGTTTTCCAACTTTTTTCTTCCGCAGTGCAAGCTAGCTTTGAAAATCCCCACAAATGACCTTATGCATGTTAGACAGGCTTTGTCTCTCTTACGCAAGGGGAAAATAGCCGTCGTACGTCTCAACTGTGACAGTAGCCAGTTTGTGCGCCAACAGGTACAGACATTGCCTTGTCCTGGCGCCTTCGCAGGTGTCTGCCAAATGATGAATAACGGGAGCCAACTTGGGGCCCAGGAGCATCAGTGACATTGGCTGGAGGGCTCCTTCCTGTCCAAGTTTTTTGTTGTTGTTTGGTTTTTTTTTTTTTTTTTGTGACTCTACATAATGGCTTCCAAGCAAAATAAGGATAATCTGGCCTGGTTTTATTTGTATCATATTTTGAGACGGAGTTTGAAGGACGAATAGCAAACGGGAAGCAGATTTCTGTTCCTCTGTTGCAGCGTCCATTCCTCCAGGACTTTGCCCAGTGACGCTCCAAGTGGGCTGTGCCTGTCCCACATCTCAAGGGTGGGACCTGAGACAGAGAATCCAAAAGATGTGCTTTGCCTGGCTTCCTGAAAGTTCTTTAAAACTCCTTGCGGATGAGCCGCGAGGATATCCCAAACCCATAAACCTAGTGAGGTCTGAGGCCACCTGAGAGGTGCCCATGATTGCTCCAAGTGTCCTGCAGAGGGCGCCCTGGGATTTTTTTTCCCCCCTTCTATCTCAAAGGGCTTCTCATTAGAATTGATTTGACACAAAGCAATACAAATCTATACTGGTGAATTATACACCGTGGAGAGTAGATGAGCACGCTGATCCTAAACCCCTTCTTGCTTCAGAAACACACAAAAAAGATCCCTTAAAGGCATAACATGCAGCCTTGGGCTTCTTACATGATTGAATGCGTAAGTGTTTTGCTGTAAGACTTTTCTAGAGATGTCTCATCAAGGAAGGAAAAGTGTAAAATGAAATCTCACCTTATCACCGCAAGCACTCTGTAAGACTGTTGCAGCAGGTGGACGACGGGGGTAGCCAGGTAACTGAGCTCAATGAGTGTGGTACAAACATATTTTCCCCCCAGTGCTGAGTCCCCTTTCCCATCAGGTCCTTTAATTATGATCTAGCTAATTTTATACATTGCTAGTCATTTTGGGTATTTTGGAGAATTATTTGGGATTTATAGGATGCAGCTCTAGTCCATATTAAAATGTTGGCCATTTTTAAAAAAAAATTTAACGTTTATTTATTTTTGAGGGAGACAGACAGAGAGCAAGCTGGGGAGGAGCAGACAGAGAGGGAGACAATCTGAAGCAGGCTCCAGGCTCTGAGTTGTCAGCAAAGATCCCGACATGGGGCTTGAACTCATGAGCGGTGAGATCAAGTTGGACACGTCACCAACTGAGCCAACCAGGTACCCCTCAGTCATTGTTTTTTTAACGTTTATTTACTTTGATAGAGAGCAAGCGGGGGAGGAGTAGACAGAGAGGGAGAGAGACAACCTCAAGCCGTCTCTGTGCTGCCAGTGCAGAACCCACGCAGGGCCCGATCTCATGAACCACGAGATCATGACCTGAGCCGAAATCAAGAGTCGGATGCTGAACTGACTGAGCCACCCAGGCGCCCCCAAACATCAGTCATTTGATTCAAAGCCTTTCTTTTTCTTTTGCTCTCTCAGCAGAGAGGGGAGATGAGTCTCGGGACTGGCATGAAGGTGGGAGTCAGGTGCTATCAGGCACCTGTCCTCTTGCTGTGTCTCATGCCCTAGTTGGAGCAGTGAGAGACAGAAAGAGAGATGTCTCCGTCTTTGCACACGGTGGCAGCGCCTCCCTGGGGCATCTCCACTGCTCTCCTAGCTTGTTGTCCAAGGTCCTCAGGTAGGTGGGTGGTGACACCTCCGTGTCCCACTTACCAGGAGCTCTCATCCGGCTCTTCTTTCCTGCTGATGACCAGCGGCGGCCTGGTACCATGGACCTGTGATCCTTGTGTTCCCCGCACCTGAAACTCCCAGCTCACCTTCTGCCGTGGTCTATCATCAGGACTGCAGGCGCGTGAGGATCCATCGTTCTTACTTCTTAGAAGCCAGAGCCTCTGGTGGCGTGTGCCCACGTGGGCGTGGCAGTGAGCGTCCGTGCCCCCACCTCTTCTCCAGTCCACGTTCCTCTGGTTCAGAGGCACAGGGACAGTTGTGCAAATCTACCAGCCAAGCCGACACAGTAGGAGTTGAAATCCCATCCCTTGACCTCTCTCCGGATGTGGAGTGTTGTTCTTTGGTGAGGGGTGGGGCCCGGGGGCTGGTGAGGGCGGTGGGACCAATTCCTCTGCAGTGTCCCTCTCAGTGGGCCTTTGGTTGGAGCTGTTTGTACTTAGGTTATGGGGAACTAAGCTTAATCTCAGTGTCACACCCAGCTGAAAATCAGGAACAAGACAAAAAGTCTTGCGTGGGTTCCTTGTTCACAGATCTTCAGATGAGGAAAAACAGATTTTAGGTCACGTGGTTGGCACTCCATGATATAAGAGGTAGGTCCCTTGATCCAGGGTTCTTCATGGTATCGCCCAGGGATACCATGGCTTCTCTTCTTCTACTGTTCACTGGACTCTGGCTCTAAACCCCTATGAATCAGTATCAGGAAAGGGAAGGAGATGGAAAGGATAGAGAGAAAGGACATGAGAGTTGAAGCCAGATTTGGGGGAGGGTCCCGATACCGGTAAAACTCAAAGCAATGTCGATCAAGAGTTTCAGAAGAATACACACAATAGTTACAGTCATTAGATATAGTAAAGATACAATAAAACACAAAACAGTACTATGTTGGGGTGCCTGGGCGGCTCATCAGTTAAGCGCCCGACTCTTGATTCCAGCTCAGGTCAGGATCTCATGATTCGTGAGATCGAGCCCTGTGCCAGGCTCTCCACTGACAACATGGAGCTGGCTTAGGATTCTCTCTCTCCCCCTCTCTCTGCCTTTCCCCCACTTGTGTGCACACACACTCTCTCTCTCTCTCAAAAAAATAAACATTAAAAAAACCCAGTACTATGTGTTATTTGTGGATATGCACAAATGTTATAAAATTATGAACATAGTGGCCACCTTGGGGGTGAAGGAGAGTGAAATGGGCCTGAGTGGACCACGTGGGGGTTTCTAGTTGTACGGACAGATGTTCCATCTCTTAAAAAAAAGAAGAAAATAGGAGGAGGAGGAGATCCGGATGAAATGTTACAAACTATAATTTGGGGAAGCTGCCTGGCAGGTGCCTGTGTGTTCATGATATCATTCTATGTATTTTTCACATGCATGAAGCATTTATTATTAAACTAGATTCGAATGGGTGCAGAGTTTCAGCTGGGGAAGGTGAACAAGTTCTCAAGATGGATGGTGGTGATGGGTTGCACAACAAGGCAAATGTATTTATAAATTGTTTTTTAACGTTTATTTATTTTTGAGACAGAGAGAGACAGAGCATGAGCGGGGGAGGGTCAGAGAGAGAGGGAGACACAGAATCTGAAACAGGCTCCAGGCTCTGAGCTGTCAGCACAGAGCCTGACACGGGGCTCGAACTCACGGACCACGAGATCACGACCTGAGCCAAAGTCGGACGTTTAACCAACCGAGCCACCCAGGCACCCCTCTAATGCAGAATCTGTTGATGGTCACGTGTCACTTTGGCTCAAGCTTTTGAGAGCAGCATGTCACTGGACACCAAAACCTTTGGTTCTACATTAGGTATTGACTTGAATGATCTTTGAGGCCTGTTACTTGGTTCTGTGTCTCAATTAGTTCTGGCTTTCTGCTTAAGTGATCAGCTATTTAGTAACATTTAGGGATTGTAGAATGCTATGTTTTCCCAAAAACATCTCCATCAGTCCACCACCACATACCTTTCTAGAATTAAATGAAAAAAAAAAAAAAGTAGGTGTATGCAATATCAGCATGAGTAGGGTTTTTGTTTGTTTGTTTTTTGTTTTTAAATGAAAATGTTTCCAACAACTACACCCACACAGTTGTGGGGATAAACTCAGTTGATTTTGTTACAATGTGATGGCTAGCTGAGGCGGAATGGAGATACGGAAGCTCTGTTACAGGAAAAGAGCAGAGAGCTGACATTTAATATGGGCTGCTGTGGGGCGAGGGTGACAGCAGGTACGACACTGGAGGCGGTGCATTTACTCTCTGAAACCAGGAGAACGCAGGACAAGGTTGGATGAATGTAGGTGTTTTGCACAAACATGTAAACCTGTCACAGGGGAACCACACCTGGTATCTCAATGGTACGTCTGATGGCTGTAGGGATTTACATTTCGCTGAGAGCATTTACCGTGTTTCAGGCACTTAGCCTACAAACCCTTACACCACCCTTCTGAGCTACATTTTGAGGATGCATGTGTTGAGCTTCTGAAGCTCAAATACCTTTCCCAAGTATACAATACTATTGGATCACAGGGTTAGCTGACTCCAAAATCCAATATGCCATGATGGCCCTGAGTAATGGTTTTCTTCCTATTTTTGCTTACTTCTAGACGGGGTCTAGGTTTGTGGTGGACTATACTTTGGATATGATCCATAAAATTTCCTACCCTTCTTTTGATTCCATTAGGAAACTACCACCTGTATACATATGGATCCCATGGTCCATGATCCAGGCTTGGTCAGTCCTGACACCGCATGGTCTGCAGATAGTTCAACAATAGCTTTGTGCCCAGGATGGGTAAGCCAGAAGCGTTCAGAATTTTGTTTTAGCTGGACTAAGTGGGGAAAATTGTATGTTTGTCTCTCCTTCTCTGTCCCCCCGACCCCCTGCAGCACCTCTCTCAGAAGAAGATGTGCCAGTGGCAATTTTTCTTTCCATAAGCATAGAATTTGTCAGAATCAAGAAAGAGTCATGCCAAAAATGAAGAGCTAGACAGATGAGCACAATCAGAGAAGGGGAGGGAGAGCGAGAAAGAATAAGAAAGTTCTATGACGTTGTTGGAGATCCTGGATCCTGCTGTGCTTAAACTCCCTCAGAATTCTCAAGTTCAGGAGTTAACTCTTCCTCATTTCTGCGTAAGTTGGGTCTCTGTTTCTTGCAGTTGAAAGAATTCTGACAAATGTAATCCTCCTCCATAGTTCTGTCTTTCCCATTAGACTTTCTTTCTGATCAATACCAACCATAAACAATGCAGATTTTTCTCCAGAATAATGTTGTGAGTTTCTCCCCTTGGAAAAGAGATAAAAGAAACATACTAAGTTTGGGGCTTCTATGATGAGGATGTTTTGGTTTAAATTATAAAATGACTTAATGGCTCAGAAGCAACTTTTATGTATCTTTTTGGTGTAACCTAGCCAAATAAATGCTTTTAATAATCAGTAAAATGAAATTCAAGTTGAAGCAACAATGTCATGCTTCCCTGCCCGTCCTTCACTGCCCCCTCCCTCCACAAATCTTGGGAGTAAATAAATGAATGAGAGCTGATCTGCTTCCGATGGAACAGCTTGGAGTAGTTTGGTTCTTTGTCAACGGCTCTCTTCTGGGAATCAGTGGGCTGGTGAGGGAGAGTGGGGAAGGGCACATTTGGGGTTGTTGAAATGACGCTTCAAATCACAACAACTTTCTACTAGGAGCAAGCTGAGCCATCACAACAATGCAGGCTGAGCACAGGCACACGTTGGTGTCAGGGGGGATTGCCATGATGTGCCTCTCCACCGTCGCCTGTCCCAAAGTGGAGTGTCCAGACTGTGCTCACAGCCCATCTCAGTACCGACTGGGACCACCGGGTACACTTAAAAGTTTTCCTTTTTATATCTGACACATCCAAATAAAGAGAAGTCTCTCTCTCTCTCTCTCTCTCTCTCTCTTTCCTCAACAGCTAGTTTAAACACTCCTGAAGGAGAGAAGAATATACCATCCCCTGAAGTGCCATTTTTGGCATATTATCTTGAGCTAAAGACACTTGGGAAACAGCCAGTGCAAGAAGGGCACTCTTACCCTCCTTTGTCCCCCTGAAAGCAGGAGATACATTTCCCATGTGAAAGGCACCCTCTCTGTACAAGGAGGGTAGAAGGATCTTTCTCACCAGAGATTAGGAATTTACGGCTGAGAAAGCTGCATGGACAAAATTTACTTCTTCACTGCTTTGTTACTTCAAGCCCAAACTTCTCGGCCTTGTGAGTTCATCACAGACTTACTGCTTATCTAAAAGGTATATAAGTTGCTCGCTTTGATCACTTCTTTGGTTCTCCTACTTTTATGGGGCTCCTGCACATATGAAATTAATTTCTTTTTCTCCTGTTATCTGTCTTATGTCAATGTAATTATTAGATCAGCCAAAGAACTTAGAAGGGAAGGAGGGAAATGTTGTCTGCTGCCCCTATGCTGCTTCAATCATACCACAGAGATGGTTTAAACGTGGCATTGTGCCAGAGCAGCTCTCCACGAGGCCAATTCTTGATTGTGATGGTGGCTTGATGTGTTGGGTTTTGCTTTGGTTGTCTGAAAGAAGAGAGCCTATGGGAGTGGCCTTCTCGGATGGTTGTCAGAGTTGTGTCTTTTATTTTAACTAGAATCATGAACTAGAATTTTTGGCACGTAGTTGAGCCTTTCTTCCTCCTTCCCTCCCCTCCCCTCTCTCTCTCATTCTCTATCTTCTCTCTTTCTTTCTCTTTCTTTCTTTCTTTCTTTCAAGTTGTTTGATATTGCTGCCTAAGACATGTAGGACAGATGGTAAACACATGACGAGAAAATTCTACTGATGATATGCACTTGTTTGTTCTGGCCAGGAAGCCCTGATTTGCTTATCACCTTACCACCACGACCATGTGTGAACTCACATGTAAAGAGGTAAGTTTGTTTACTCCTGATTGTTCTCGAACAAGAGGGTTGATTTTTTCCCCCAGTGGTTATAAACCACCGGGCTCACTAATAAGATGCCTCTCTTTTAAAAAAGGAAAACAAAAAATAAAGCCAACAAGCAAATGCCGTAGAAGAGAAAAAAGAATCACGAGGCACCCCTTTGCAGGGAGTTCAGAGGAAACCGTTGAAGAGGAGAAAGGTCAGAAAGAGATTTGGATCATTGATGCTAGAGATAAGCAGAAGGGCAGAGGCCACAGAGTACTTTGAACAATAAAACAAGAAAATTTAGTGCAGGCCACTATAGCGAACCCACTGTGTCTTAGAGATCTCAACAGAGGACCGACCAATAAAGACTTTCGAAAATCTCTGTGTTTTAAGCTTCTTTGTGCCCATTTTCAAGCAGACTGTTAGAATCTGACTGAAGAGCAAAACTATAAACATGAAACATCCTTAGTAATAGGACCAGTTTGTGTTTCAAAGGTATTTTGAATTGAGTTCAATAAACAGGTTTAACGTCTAAGGATAGAATTATAGAATGTGCCGCCTTGGGCCCATGGATTATTTTGAGCTGATTATTTTTAAGAAATGAGAGAAGCCCTGAACACAGTAGAAATTACCCTTTTGTAAGGAATATTCGCATTTCTAAGGGGACTCTCTATTTGTACGTTTCCCACTCTGTACCAGGAAGAGAAGTATGACTCTAAATCACCAGAATCTCTCATCGGTGGAGAATGCACCCTCTTTAAGTCTGCATAGCAACCTACTTTTGTTTACTGCACTTTCTCTCATAACTTTCCATAACTACACCCCCCTTGGTGCCCCTCCTCCAGCCCCCAACATCTTTCTTTTGTCTTTAGATGGAGATGGTATTTAACGTGGTGGTTTGGGCCATTTTAAGGAGTTTTACTCAGTTTCCTGGTATCTTCTGTGTATACAAGAGGTATGTATGTTACCAAACTTCTGTTTGTTTTTCTTCATTGGCTGGTTTCCAGAAATTTAATATGTGACATTCTTCTGGTTATGATTTTATTAACTTGGGGACATTTGAGTTTTGATTTTCATTTGGACCAATATGGCTGCCTTTGCAGTAACATTGTTAATTATTTCTAGTTTTATTGCATCCTGGCCAGAGAATTTGTTAATATCCTGTTAAATAATCTCTTGGCACTTGTTGTTACAATTCCATTGACATGAGAAGCAAGATGATAATTTTTCTATGACTACTTTAGTGCCTGATTTGCACATTCTCAAATCACTTTCCTTACAATTGTTAGGTCTACAGTACAATGTCCAGTCAAACATCATTGGGTCACGGGTCAAAGGTCGTTCAGCATGCCTTTTGCCAGAGGGCAAATGTGAAAGGGACCCTCACCTTTAATGTCTGTTACCCATGCTCCTCACTGCTCAGGGACTGGTGAGTGTGCTGTCACCGCGAGGGCATGAGATAATGAAGGTTTGGGCTACAGAAAACCAATATTTTGAGGTCTGTAATAAGTTACCAGGTGGCTATGATGACGGGCTGGTGGAAGACACAGGGATAGCCTTGCAGGGAGGTGAGGTTCTACCCACACTAACAAAGCTGTCCCTGTAGGATGCATCCAGAACACCATGGCGGAGGTTGTGATTATTGCCTTGGCAGCTCCAGTGGATGCTGCATCAGGTGTCCTTCTCGTGCATGCCACTCTACGGACCAGGGCCACCATGTGCTCTGTCTCTTTGGCCATAACTCATTCTCCCAAGTGGGATCAACATTTCCCCCCAAGAAAGTCCTTCCCCTCTTCCTCTTTTCCTGGGTCCTACTCTTCTAAGGGAAGACACTGTCAGTGAGTAAAAGGTGATATGACTTTCCAAATGAGTATGGTCTCACAGGGAATCCCAAGTGATTTCTTATCCTCACTTACCTTATGACAGGGTAGAAACGTCCCTCAGTTAAGAGGATTATTCCTTGCACATACACCCAAGTTTAATTTCTGGTTGGGTGTGCCTCTGGAAGGGCCACTTATTACATAAGAAAAAGAAGTTTCCCCTGAATTTCTATTTTCTTTCTTCTAAAAATGTCACATTTATATCTTTAAGCTTCTTACTAGGCCATAACTAGTTGTTTTGTTATTACTCTATTTCCTTCCATATTGTCTGTGCCTTCTTAATCATTTTCCCCCTAAAATTTATATTGTTGCTCAAAGCTAATATCCATTGCCTCTGAAAAAGTTTCCAAAATCAGTGAGAAGGATGTGACCTGCATCTAAAAAAGTCAACTGCTCCTTTTGGTAATCTAGGACCTTTCTAGTGTGACACCATTTTACGTTGTTTTGTTCAAAATTCCACAGTCGATCATTAGTTCTATACCTTGTTATAGCAATAGAAGGAGCATGGGGGACCCGGTTCAGACCCCAACCTGGTGACAGAGAGTCTGGGTGACTTTAAGAATACTGCTTAAGTAGCACTGCTAGGAATTTACCCAAGGGATACAGGAGTGTTGATGCATAGGGGCACTTGTACCCCAATGTTTATAGCAGCACTTTCAACAATGGCCAAATTATGGAAAGAGCCTAAACGTACATCAACTGATGAATGGATAAAGAAATTGTGGTTTACATACACAATGGAGTACTATGAGGCAATGAGAAAGAATGAAATATGGCCCTGTGTAGCAACGTGGATGGAACTGGAGAGTGTGATGCTAAGTGAAATAAGCCATACAGGGAAAGACAGATACCATATGTTTTCACTCTTATGTGGATCCTAAGAAACTTAACAGAAACCCATGGGGGAGGGGAAGGAAAAAAAAAAGAGGTTAGAGTGGGAGAGAGCCAAAGCATAAGAGACTCTTAAAAACTGAGAACAAACTGAGGGTTGATGAGGGGTGGGAGGGAGGGGAGGGTCGGTGATGGGTATTGAGGGGGGCATCTTTTGGGATGAGCACTGGGTGTTGTATGGAAACCAATTTGACAATAAATTTCATATATTAAAAAAAAAGAAATGGTCAAAATAGCAACAACAACAAAAAAAACAAAAACAAAAACAAAAAGAATACTGGTTAGCCTTTGTTAAGATAGACCAACACCTACTCATGGATATGTTTGGGGAAGAAGACACGAGACTGGAACACTGGAGTGTCTCACGCTGTGGCTGCTGGTGGTGTTGTTACCGGCCAGCCTGCTCTTCTCTTAATACGGCAGACAGACAATCGTTCTGTTCTCCTGTCCTTTCTTAGGTCCCCCTCTCCGATGTTTTCCTCACCTGCCTGTGCGTGGTCTCCTGGGAAACAGGGAGTGTCACCTCGAATGGAGAGGGGTGTCTGTGTGTGATTGTGCCCCAGGAGACATTTGGCAATGTCTGGGGACATTTTTTGTTGTCACAACCGGGGGATTTAGGCAGCTATTGGCGTCTAGTGAGTAGAGGTCAAAGACGCTGCTGAACACCTCACAAGACGTAGGACAGCGCCCTCCAACCAAGAATTACCGGGCCCCAGTGTCAGTTGGACGGAGGTTGAGAAGCCCTCGGGACCACCTGAGGAGTGTCGTCCTGGTGGTCACCTAAGGATTCTGATGTGCCAAGTGTATCATAACTCTCCCAAAGCAGGGAAAAGATCATTTCCCGGATGAAGACGTTGTAGTTTCTCCCAACACCGTTGGCTGCTTTTTCCTTTGGCCTGATTGCATCAGCAAGCTGAGTGGCTTCTGGGAATGTTCTTTGTCTTCTTGTGCAAAGCTTGAGGGAAGTTGGAGTCTTGCCTGCAGGGTAACATGTGAGCCCGTTCTCACTCCCCATTCCGTAGCCTAAGCTCCTCGGGGTCCTAGGCTGTGTCCGGTGGCACTCAGGGCAATGCAGGGGGAGGGGTGCTCATTTACAAAGTTGCTCATTGATCGATCAACGCTCAAGAAAGAAACGCTTCATTTCACTAGTGGGAGTGGTAAGGTGGATTTGGTGATAGGCAATTCAGACTTTCGAAACCACAAGCTGTGTATCTCCTGACAGCAGTAAATAACAAAGCAAAAAAACCTTCTCTTTCCTTTCTGAGAATGTTTCCTTTCTCAGAAAAAAAAGGGTACTGCAATCACTTTTTCTTGTAAAGTGGTAACTGGGAACAGCCATTGGTTGCAATTGCTAATTCAGCTGGTCTCTAAAAGACCACGCGTCTCAGGCAAGATTCCTCAGCTTTTCCTGCCCACCGCACGCACGCGCGCACGCGCACGCACACACACCCACACACGCGCACACACACACACACACACACACACACACACGGATTCATGATTCTTCTCTGTGTGCTCACGCCTGCAGCGATGACGGGTCACAGGGTCTAGGCTTCTTACACTTGAGTTAGATGTACCCTAAAATAGACACAAAATCCAATTGTGCCCTAATGCTGCTCACTCAAGACTCTTAAAGCCACAAAGCTACAGTATTTTTCTCCTCCTGGGAAATGTTTTCATCTGCAAATGCACGGCTTTTCCCCCAACCAAGAAACGGTTACTTGACTTATGTCATCAGGATTGATTTTTGTTTAAAAATGAATTTTTCTGTCTTTTTTTCTTTGGGTTGACACAAATTTATTTGTTGCAGTTTTTGTAAAAATAACTTTTCTTTATTTTTAAAAAAATAAATTCACACAGTTTATCTGTAGGAGTTTATCTGTATGTTCCTTTCCTCCCTTTCCTTTAAGGATAGACTTTAAAGGGGCACCTGGGTGGCTCAGTCAGTTAAGCACCCGATTTTGGCTCAGGTCATGATCTCACCGTTCATGAGTTCGAGCCCCGCATCAGGCTCTGTGCTGACAGCTCAGAGCCTGGAGCCTGCTTCAGATTCTGTGTCTCCCTCTCTCTCTTTGCCCCTCCCCCACTTGTGCTCTGTCTCTCTTTCAAAAATAAATAAACATAAAAATATCTTTAAAAGGATAGACTTAAAAAAATACAAGTTTGGGGGCATCTGGGTGGTTCAGTTGGTTAAGCGTCTGACTCTTAGTTTCAGTTCAGGTCATGATCTTGCAGTTTGTGAATTCGAGCCATGTGTCAGGCTCTGCTGACAGTGAGGAGCCTGCTTGAGATTCTTTCTCTCTCTCTCTCTCTCTCTCTCTCTCTCCCTTTGCTCCCCCCTGCTCATGCGCTCACTCTCTTTCTTCTCAAAATAAGTAAATAAACTTAAAAAACTTTTTAAAAATGCAAGTTTAAGATGAACAAATGGTGATAAGCCAATTTTCTGGGGATGTTTCCTCCATGAAATGGAGGAAAGAGTAGCATTCCTTCTCTATGTTCTTAGATCGTCTGCAGACCCAGAATGAAGTTTCTACTATAAACACCTAGGGACAACTGCCTCTCTTATCCATAATTCACTGCAAAATGATTATCATTTCATTCCCCATCTAACAGCATCCTTTCCTTTGTCTTTTGGATACATTTTAATTTTTGTTCCACCAATGGGCCAACTGAAACAAGACCCACCCCTTCTATGGCCCTTAGTTTCCTCAAACAGGGAGCGTGAGGTTTGGACTTCATCAGTGGTTCTCCAACCTGGCTGTGCAGAAGCGTCACCTGCAGAGCTTGACAGATACACAATGCCCTGTCAGGGTCCCTGTGGGTCCAGTGGCAGACAGGTATGAGACCCTTGCTGTGGGTCATCTCTTAGACTACATTCAGGTTTCAACATCTATGATCTGAAACACCTGTTTTGGTGAGGGTGGTGGAATTGACAAGTCGCTGGTCTCCAATGGGAAGGTTAGGTTGGTGTGGAGATTCCAGGGCCAGTTTAGTTACAGGTATCAAAAGTCTTAAAAATGTACCTGGCCTGTGATCCAGCGCTTGTCTTTCTAAGGCATTTATTCTTAAGAGAAAAGTTATGTTGTATCAGACAGTTACAAGGATGTTGACTACAGCATTACATAAAACAGAGACAAAATGAAAATCTACCTATTTGGGAAATGTTTAAATAAATTATGGTACAATGACCCAGTGGAATACTATGCAGACATTAAAAATATTAATCCCATAGAAAATATTTTATATCGTCAGAAAATACTCATGATAGGGGCATCTGGGTGGCTCAGTTGGTTAAGCGTCCAACTTTGGCTTAGGTCATGACTTCACAGTTCGTGGGTTTGAGCCCCATCTGCGTTGGATTCTGTACTGATGGCTCAAAGCCTGGAGCTGCTTCAGTTTCTATGTTTCCCTCTCTCTCTGCCCCTCCCCCTGTTGTGCTCTGTCTCTCTCTCTCTGTCTCAAAAATAAAAAAATAAACATTAAAAAAATTTAAGAAAGAAAGTAGTCATGATACACCAAGTAAAGTAGTAAGTAACACATAAATCTCATTTTATTTTTGGTAGATCATCAATATATAATAACATCTATAAGGTTATAGAGCAAAATGATGATAACGGTTCTCTCTGGCTGGAGGGATTAGGAGTCATTTTGGTTTTCTTTTACTCATCTGTGTTTTTCCAGTATACCCAGGGCTATTTTGTACTATCGCTTTAATTCAGACAGCTATTTTAAAATCATTCTCTAATCTGCCTCCTTCAAAATATACATGTTTGCTCCTTAAACTCTGCTCTATCCCTTTGTCTTCCAGATTGTAACCCCCATAGTGCTGAGTGACAAGTTCAGGTCTGCCGGGAATACTAAGCTCAAAAGAGCAAACATGAGTGGGCTCCACTCTGGGTTTGCTATCACATCACCCAAAACCAAGTGCAGGAGATGGATTCCCAACCAAAAGCACAGTCCAAGCCAGAGTGGCACAGTCCTCAATCAATGTGCAACCAGGATGTGGACTAAAGAGGAAGTTCCAAGTTGGGGGGGGGGGGATGCACAGAGCCTTCCCAGACCAAGGAGCATTGGAGGACGAGGCTTTCCCCAAGTGCAGAATAAAGGAACAAACTGCTACAGAGATGATGGAAACTCACCCTTGGCTATTCAAGTACCTGGTACACTTGGGAAAAATAAAAGATTTGAGTCTGAGTGTCAGGCAGCAGCAGGAATATGGATGTATTGTGGAAGAAATCTGGGAAGTCCCAGCCCTTACTGAACCTTTGGGGAAATTAGGGAAAGACTTCTTCCTACTCTGACCAGACTGAGACTCGGCCTAGGCCACTGATTTGGTGGCTGGAGCATGAGTTTGATTTTAGTGTTAACGGATTCTGTCATCTGGGCATACTTGTGCAGTGTACAACCTGAACGACTGCTCTTACAACCACATCAAGACTCAAAGAAGGCAAAATAATTTCTCCATAGTCTGCAACTCATGCATCCAGAGCGAAGACTCTTAAGCAATGAATTTGGATATTAGTCTATGGGCTGTGTGAACCATCTCTGGTTTTCGAGAAGGAAACTAAATTGAGTGCATGAAGACTATGGCAGATGTGGAGAAAAATTAGGAAGCCATTGCAGTAGTCCTGGTGAGAAGATAAAGGCCTGAATCGGGTCAATGTCAGGGAGTCATAAAATAAGTGGGTGAACACAACGCATATTGTGTAGGTAGCATGCAAGAAGTTGCAAGTAAGGTGAAGCAAGGGGTGCTGAGAAGAAGGTCCACCTGGATGTGGGTCTTAAAACCACCTGCATGTGCTGACGGTTGCAGGTGTGGGAATCCATGAGCGTCCCTGGAGAGAGAAGTAATGGCAGATCAAGCACACCTGCGTTTGAGCTGTAGGGGGAGAGAGGGATCAGAGTGGGAATCAGAAAGAACGATCAGTGGTGGGAAGGAGAGCAAGAAGGGGGTGGGGTGTGGGTTGGAGTTTCAAAGGGGAAGTGGTCACAGCGTCAAATGGTCCCAGTGGGGGCTAGATGAGAATTGAGATTTGCATGTCACTCGAAAGGTCTTCAGTTACCTTTTAGCGAGCAGTTCAAGTAGGACTCCGGAAATCAGACCCTAAGGGTCCAAGGAGTGGGTGTGCAATGGGGGTGGCGGAGGCTGGGGTAGGGCCTTGGGCAAGCGCTTGGGCGGGAAGGAAGGAGAGGTGGAGGGAGGGCGGCAGTCGCATGGGAAAGTGAATGTAAGGGAAGGCTTTCCTTAGGGCGAGGAGCCTGCACCAACTGTAGAGATGGGTGGGGAAGCCCATAGAGACATAAGGATGAGACAGGGAGGAACCCTTTAAGAGGTAAGACTGCACTCAGGGCTGGTGGGATTGAGAGATCACACCCGGCACGCAAGGAGAGGGGCTAACTCTAGAAAAACAGGCACTTTTCTCTGGGAGGAGGAGTTGCGGGGGGAGGGGAGGGAGACTACGGTTGAAAATCCCAGAAATTTTGCATTGGGAAAGGCAGGTGGGGACCCATCAGATGGTGTCCATTTCCTCAGTGGCTAGGAAGTGGGACCAGTGACTCACAGCCAGAGATTCAAGATAGAGGTGCAAGCCAAACAAACCGAAAGTCTGGGAAGATGCTGTGGGAACGAAAGGGAAACAAGCCAGGGGGGAAGAGAAGGGTTCGTCAGCCCTACGGCAGGCCCTCTTACTGCAGCTGGGTTCACATGAACGTGTTACCCTGCTTGTGGAGAGAAACCTCTGTTGATCTTGCCATCCCATCTCCAGTGAGTATCTGTCATATAACACAGGGCCTGGCCAGAGCAGATGTCGGGTTGATATCCGCCTACTGACTACATTCTGTAAATGTGTTGGTCAGCAAATGAAGGGAGGTCCATCAGCACTTATTCCGCAAGCGGGGGGAGAAACCAGGATTGGGCAATGGGAAGAGGCATGACCAGACGGGAAGCCCACCCTGGGTCCACTGCCAAATGCAAGGTCCTTGTGCTGCTGATGCCCGTGAACTTCCCCTTTATCATTCTCAAGTGATCAAAGAGGGATGTATCTTGCCCAGGGTACACAGAAAATTTTCGCTTTCTCCTTTTCATTGGTTTCCTCTTCTCGAACCGGTCCATGATAGGCACAGGTAACTCCTGTTACTTGGCTGGCGAGTGCCTAACCAGTACAGATGACATTGGGCTGTCATTGATCCTGGCCACGGGGCCTCCTGCACCTCGGCCAACAAGTGACGCCCTCTGTCGCCCCACTTCTGTGATTGTTCTGCGTTAGAGGCTGTGGCTGCTGCCCCTGCCTTGACCTCTTTGCACTAAGATTTCCCCTTTTGATTTTCAGTTCACCTTTAATTTCTACCCTCCAACTGCACACCCGTCTATTCCCTTCAGCCTCGTCACTACTCCCTGAACCCTGTACCCATTTCTCTTCTCCTCTTTGAAGCATGAAGACTTTTCCCCTGCCTGGAATCTCTGTCTTTACCCTCTTTGGCTTCTGGCCGAAACATCTGTCTGGGAACCCATGCCTCATCGACGTGGCTGATGTTCTCCTGAGCTCTTCTTAAATGAAAATTCATGAATCGCGTTTTCAGTAATGGGTGTTCTCACTCTTACTCAGTTTCCCTGTGTTGGGTCACACATTTCCAAGGCCACTCGCGGGGCCTAATCTTCCTCAGTGAGTTTCCTGGGTGGCCCCCAATGACACTCTTCTAGCAATTGTTTGGTTCTTCTAGCACCTTCTCTCCCCCTCACGGAACACACTTTCCACCCCCCAGCTCGCTCTACCCTTTGAAACGTCTCTCAGGGCCTCCAGTTTCTCTGGACCAAGTGGAGGCTCTGTTTTAGAATTTATATGTCTTAGAACCAAAAAAAAAAAAAAAAAAAAATTCTATTTGTTTTGCCGTAAAGCAAGATGAGACACAGATTGTGGCACCTCTGAGTGGCAAATTTAAACACAGAGCATTGAAAAGTATAGAAGAATTACTCTGAATTTGAGGTCAAAGAGTCTTCTACTTTTATTAGGGAGACTGGTAACTTTCCCTTCAGAAGGTGGAGGCTCATTTCTCGGGCCGTGTGACTTTCTCTGTGAGGTGTTTTTCCTCCTCTAGTGCCCCAAAGCAGCAGGCTGGAGAGAGGAATGATTCACAGAGTTGGTGAAGCCATGACGTCTCTGTGGTGCTGCAGGCCATGGGAACAGGTCCCCTCTGTGAAAATAAGGCTACTGGGGCCAGTGAAACCACCTTCATGGAGGCCAGGTGCAGTGCTGGAAACATACAACGTTGAAAAGTCATCCAGTGCCAGCCCCCGGAAAGGCTCAGAAACCACATCCCTTTGGGCGGGATACGTAGAATCAGGTAACCCCCGTGGTCCATGCCCACAGATCAGACAGGGGAAGGACTGCCGCCAGGTCAAGGAGGCCGCAGTGTGACACTGGCCTTCGTATCTGTGAACACAGAGAGCCGTGTCTATAGAAGTCAGCTCCAGCCGCCATAACAAAGTCCTGCAGCCTGGGTGGCCTAAAGAACAGACATTTATTTTCTTATGGTCCCGGGGGCCGCAAGTCCAGGATCAAGATGCTGGCACGTTTGGTTTCTCCAGAGCCTCTGTCCTTGACTTGCAGACAGCCACCTTCCCGCCGGGTCCTCACATGGCCTGTCCTCCAGGAGTACCCCATCCCTGATGTCCCTCTTCTACTAGGGACACCTGTCACAATGGCTTAGGGCCCCACCACATGATCTCGTTTAAGCTTAATTACCCCCTTTGAAGGTCCCATTTCCCAATACAGTCACATTCCAAGGTAGTACGGGGGTTAGGGTTTCAACCTGTAATTGGGGGGTGTGGGGACACAATTCAGGCAGGATAACGTCCATCGCAAGATCAAGAACGCGGGCCTAAGTGTCAGAGTGGCACAGTGGAAAAATGCGGGCCCCTCACCCAGGGGTTGTGGGATTGAAGCCACCCTCTCCTATGGCTCTGCCTTACGTTGAGGACCTTACGCTAGGTGAAATAAGCCAGTCACAGGATTAAAACTATATGACCCCACTTATGTGAGGGACGTAGATGTGTCAGATTCATAGAGATGGAGAGTAGAACAGTGGTAGCTGGGGGCGAGGGAGGGGAATGGAAAGGTGTTATCTAATGGGTAGAGTTTGGAGGTGAAATAATTTGGGGGATGGACGGTGGTGATGCTTGTACTACAGTCTGAAAGTACTTTAACACAAATGAACTTGGACACTTGAACCTGGCTGACACGGTACATTTTACATTATGTATATTTTATCACAATACTAAAAAAAGGGTATGAGCTGAGGACACCAGAATTTCAGCCCCCATTCCCCACCCCGCACCGCCTCCCACCACCCCCACCCTTAATTTACTTTATTAAGCTGCAGGTTTTTGACCTGCAAAATCAGGATAGCGTTTCCTACTGTGTGATAAAGGAGATAGTGAAGCTTAGGGGTTTAGCAAAGCCTTTGTCGTATAAGGAGCATTCAGCCAACGATGGCTACCGATAGTTACAATAATAGGACAGAAAATGCAGTGTTCGAGTGGAGGGTGGCATTTACTTTTGAGTGATTTGTTTCCAGATGGGGTCACAGTAAGCAAGCACCCCACCTGGGCTCTGAGACGGAGGCAGCTTCTTATCATATCGTCGCAGGATTTTTTCACCTCAGTACCCGGGGTTCATTGTCTCACCGCTTCAAAGAAGGAAGGGGTGGACACAGAATGAGCAGCAGGTCCAAAGTTTATTAGATATAAGATTAGAAAGAATAGTAGGAAAGCTCTCTTTCCAGAGAGGGGACGTTTGAAAGTGAATGCCCCCGACTAAAGGTCTTGTTCTATAAGGTTCTGGTCAGCCCTCCTTTCCCTTCCCCCTTTTTCCTTCTCAGGTTCTACCCCTACTGGCTGGATAGCTCTAGGTGCTGGGTTGTTCATTCCTGACTGACTCGACTCCATTGTGTGAGGGGTCAGACTGGTCATACTGTCCCGTGTATAACGTAAGTTTTACGGTTGACTTATTTTAGTTAGGTGTTTTGATTGTCAAATTCCTGAGGCGAACCTGAGGGGGTGTCTGTTATGTTCTTAAGAGAGACCTTACGTCCAAGGGGATTTGCTGTGGTCAGATGCTCCCAGCATTGTTCCAAAATACTAGTTTTTTCCCCACCCAGGGACCTCAGGTCCTAATCTTCCCCTGTCTCCCTACTGAATCCTATCTTTTCGTGTCATAATATGTGAAGTATCTGGACTTGGAAGGTTCCCCAAAAAGTTTCAAGGGAGTCATATTTTTAGCCTTCTCGATACTTCACCACACAGACGGCCAAGTCAAACAGATAAGGAAGAACATGTCAGAATCACAAGAACAGTCAGCACCACCCTTGTTTCTTAGCTTCTCGCTTCTGTCACAGCTCGGGTAGATCTTTGAAAGCCCTGGCCTGGCTGCTGGCTTCCAGGCCAGTCCTGAGGCCAGCAGTACATGGAGATCTTGGCCTCATGCCCATATACAGAGTCCTGCCAGCACACATGGGCCTTCAGATGATCTTGCCACCCCAGACCCAGGCCCACCGGCTCTCCCACTCCCCCGCTCCGTGGTGGCCCACTTCGTGAACCCTGGATTGCTTCATGGGCCCAGGCCTTGGCTGATGATGCCTGTTCCTGTCACCTCGCCCACGGTTTCCTAAAAGCGAGCCCAGGGCCTAGACACAATTCACTCTTAGAACATTTATTGGGATACAACGACATTTCATTGCTCGTAAGAAGAATACAACCCAGAGCTTCCACTTGGTGGTAGAGGAGCGGCTTCCAAACACGGGCACAGGACATCTGTACCAAAGCTGGAGGGTGGTTGCTACAGGGGTGGACCTTCCTGGGGGATGGTGACTGGGTCGCAGAGATGGGCTGTCCTGAGATGGGTCTCGCTATTGTCTTTCTTGGTTGTGGCACCGCCGTGAGAAATCCAGGGGAGCGCCGGTCACTGGTCCTTCAGCTCTCAGCCGCCCCCCACTCCCCCGGCAGGGGGAGCCACCCCCACTCCCCCTGCAGACCACACTCAGCCTTGCAGGGGGCCACAGCCCTGCTGAGCATCATCCCCCAACCCAGTGCTCCTGCCCTTCTAAATTTCCGATCCCCATTCAGGGCTTGCTGAGTCCAGCCCACAAGCTGCACATTGGTTGGTCCGGGGGAATCTCCAGTTTTCTCCTTCCCGCCTGCTCACCCCACCTATCAAGTGTCAACTTCTTTATGCTTCCCGATGCTGCTGGCTTCACAACTTCATTCACATTTTCCTTATTATCCTTTTGGACTGGGTAACCCAGTTGGGACTGACAACATGACTATTTTGGGGGCTGTTACAGGAGGCTGCATTGGGGATGGAGGAGTCCCAAATGACTCACCTGAAAGTTTCTTCCCAGCATTACTGGGCAGCTCCTGCGGGCCTCCTAGCCTCCTGACCTCTCTGGGTCAGGAGTGGCCCCGGTACCTCGGGGTAGGAGTACCTTCCCAGGGCCACTGACCTCCACCGCCAGGGGTGCAGAGGGGACCCATGTGTACAGAGAAAGACTGTATCTCCCCCTCCTCCATGCCTCCTATGCGGTCTGGCTCCCCTGCTTTCCATCTCCCTAGTCTCAAGGCCTCACCTCCATCATCTGCCTTGGGACCTCAGGTCTCAGCTTCTCACCCCTTTACCCCCACTTGAGTCAGTTGCCAGAAAGCCATGTCTCCCAGATCACACTGTCTCCAACAGGCTGCATTACCCATGCTCCCCAGAGATCTCCAATTCTGTTTCCATCGCTTGGCCCTCCTTAACCCTTGAAGACCCTTCCTGGTTTCTCTGAAACTCATCCCCCATCTTTGTTAAAGTAAAAAATATATATATATTGAATGGCACCAGTTCAAGATGGTAATGTGGGGTCCAATCCAAGGGGGGTTTTGCAGTCGGGGAGAGAGATGGCACTCAGCCTCTCACACAACAAGGACAAGGGGGAACTTGTAGCCACGGAGAAGGGTGGGGATCAGTGGGTGGAACATTCATGAGGGGAAACATCAGGGCTAAGGGAGGTTCCGGCTAAGCCTACCCGACGAGAATCTTGCTGAAGGCAGGTCGGGGAGATCAGACATCATTTGGGGAAGGGCGAAGGGTGAAGAACCTTGATCAGACATGAGGTCATCAAATATTGAGGGTGGGGGTTTCCAGCTAAACTGATGAAGCCAGGTTCTGGCTAAAACTGGTTTTTACAGGGAAGTGTACAGACAGGCCTAAGAGAAGGTTCAGGAGCCTAAATTTGGATCAAGCAAAGACGCTTTCTCATCCTCAATGATGTCCCCTGGATCAGAGGACGCTCCTCTGTTTAACCCCCATTACCTCTTCACTGGGTCTCCCCTGGGACACTCTTTCCCCTGCTGCCTTCTCATGGCCAAAGCCTGAGGCCATAGGCTCGTTGCCATAGGCTTTTGCCATAGGCTCGTTCTGCCTTCTCTATCTCATCTAATTTTGTAACTTTCTTTTTTCCCTCTCTCCTTCCTCCTTCCCTCCTTCCTTCTCCCCTTCCTTCCTTCCTTCCTTCCTTCAGTCTTTCCTTCCTTCTTTCCTTCCTTCCTTCCTTCCTTCCTTCCTTCCTTCCATCTTGTGGCAAGAACAGTTAACATGAGATCTCCCTTCTTCATACATTTTTAAGTACACAATACAGTATGCTTACTACAGGCACACTGTTGTAAAGCAGATCTCCAGAACCTGTTCATCTTGTATAACTGAAACTTTATACCCATTGAAAATAACTCCTCACTTCCCCCTCCCCCCAGCTCCCGATAACACCATTCTATTTTCTGTCTCTGTGAGTCTGACAATTTTAGATATTTCATGTCAGTGGGGGGCGGCGGTATTTGTCCTTCTGTGCCTGGCTGATTTCACTCAGTGTAATGTCCTCCAGGTCCATCCGAGTTGTCACAGATGGCAGGATTTCTTCTTTTTGAAGCTAAATAATATTCCATTGTATGTATAAGCCCCAATTTATTTATCTCTTCATTGGTTGCTGGGTATTAAGGTTGTTTCCAGGTGATGGCTATTATGAATAGTGCTGCAATGGACATGGGAGTTGCAAGGGTCTGCTCAAGATTCTGATTCCAATGCTTTTGGATATGTATCCAAAAGTGTGGTTGCTGGATCACATGACAGGCAAGTGAGACCGCATCAAGTTAAAACCTTCTGTGCAAAGAAACAATCAGCAGCGCTAAAGGCAATCTGTGAAAAGGGAGAAGATATTTGCAAACCATATGCTTGATCAGGAATTACTATCCAAAATATATAAGGAACTTCCACAACTCAATAGCAACACAGACAAATCAATAACCTAATTAAAAACCAGCAAAGGACTTGAATAAACACTTCTCCAAAGAATACATACACAGGGGTAACAGGTATTAAAAAAAAATCCCACTAATCCTCGGGGAAATGCCGATCAAAACTGCATAGAGCTACCGTCTCACTCCTGTTATGGCTGCCATTACTAACAGCAATAACAACAACAACGACAACAACAACAACAACAAAGATAATATGTGCTGGCGAAGATGCGCAGAGATGGCAACCCCGTGCGCTGTTGTGGGGACGTAAAGTAGGAGAGCCATTGTGGAAAAGAGTACAAAAGTTTTAAAATTAAAAATAGTTTCACGACTTTATTTTTTTTAATGTTTATGTATTTATTTTGAGAGGGAGAGAGAGAGAGAGAGAGAGGCAGAGAGAGAGGAAGAGAGAGGGTCCGAAGCAAGCTCTGCGCCAACAGCACGGACACCGTTGGAAATCACAAACCGTGAGATCATGACCTGAGCCGAAATTAAGAGTTGGACACTTAACCAACTCAGCCACCCAGGCGCCCCAAATAGTTTCATGACTTTAAATAAAATCAGTGGGGTGATAAAGTCCCAAATTTATATCGCTGGCCTGGAGCTCTCCCCTGAGCTCCAAACTGTCTACTCAACCTTGCCACTTGGATATTTAATAAACATTTCACACTTAATATATTTACAACAGCCCCTCCCCCAGCCTGCCCTACCGACAGCCTCTCTTATCTCTTATCCTCTCTTATTGGTGCCTGTTGTATCTTTTTTTTTTTTAAAAACATTTTTTTATGTTTATTTTTTTTTTATTTTTGAGAGAAGGAGAGAGACAGAGCATGAGCGGGGGAAGAGCAGAGAGAGACACAGAATCTGAAGCAGGGTCCAGGCTCTGAGCTGTCAGCACAGAGCCTGACACGGGGCTCGAACCTACGAACTGTGCGATCATGACCTGAGCTGAAGTTGGACGCTCAACCAATGGAGCCACCCAGGCACCCCAGTGCCTGTTGTATCTTTCCAAGTGCTCAGGCTGAGAATGTGGGGTCTCCCTTTCCTTCTTTCTTGCCCTCACACCTAAACCCAAACCAAGGGCATGTCTGGTTGGCTTACTTCCAAATTATATGTAGAATGGAACCACTTCTCATGACCCCATCACACATCTTGATCCCAAACTGCCATCTAGATGACTGTAGTCCCCAGCTGCTGCTCTTCCTGTTTTCACTTTTGACACTCTCCCTAGTGTATCAGCCAGAGTAGCAATTTTAATACCGGTTTAAGATTTTAGATCATACTCCTCAAGCTCCCAAAGGCTCGCTGTCCCAACCAGAGTAAAAGCTAAATAAAATCCTTACAGGAGCCAGCAAGACCTCCCCATTGTGTCCTCTAGCATCAAGGCTTTTTTCATACCCTGTTCCTCCTGCCTGCACCATGATCAGTGAGTGTCATCCTACCTTGGATGCTACTAATTATCAAAGCAAACCTTTCTTTAGACCGGAATCACAGGCACTAGAAACTAGTTGCCTCTCATTCAAGTCCTTCTTCACAAACCAACATCCATGTACTTCTGAGTCACTGCTTTCTGCAGCTCATTCTAATGCTTTCTTACTTTACCTCCCTGCTCGCTTTTTCTCCCAGTGCTGCCTCCCAGACCAACCCTTTCCACTGTGAACCTGGATCCCTAGAGACTGATTGATTCATTCATCCATTCCACACATTATTTATTGAACTTCTATTACGTGGGGATATAATAGTGAAGACACTAAATATGTTTCCTAGCCTCTTGGAGCTCTCAGTCTAGAAGAAAAGAGATTTTGAACAAATTACGTATCTGAAGAGTAGCACAATAGGGAAAATAGCCCAGGCTGTGTTAAAAAACGGAGACAGTTTGAGTCTAGGATTCCTCAGGAAGTCATTTAAGCTGAACGCTGAAGATGTGAGGAAGTAGCTCGGTGTGGGGTGCTGGAAGAGTGGGAGAGAGGACAGATAGCATGGTCCACTCTTGGTAGACTGCCTTCACCCATAAATTCTTCAGAAAATATTCTTTATAGCACCTGGGCTTAGCTGATTATCCTGAGTGCATTCTGTTTCCTGGGGGGGCTTCTCCATCTCCCCCTTTCCGTGTCTCTGAGAGGAGAAGCTGGTGGTCTTTTGCACTTATTGCCATTTGCAAACAGCCACACGTTGAACTTAATGTTCTCACTTCTAGCATTTCCTTCCCACCCACTGTGTCTGTCCTGTCCATGCCGTCCTCAACATCTCCGAAATCACTTTCAATACTGTCATTAGTGACTGCACCAGCTGCTGATGGAAATGTCTCTATCCTTCTCTGTCTTTCCCTTCCCTGTGCGGGTGCCATTCGCCCTCTTGCCCAACAAGAGTTCCATGCGCCCCAGGGCTCCATCCTTGTCCCTTGCAGTCCTTGCTCTGCCCTCTTCCTGAGTGACCTCGATCATCTCCATGACGTGACTGCAATTCATACATGGAGAAATCCCAAGACTTAATAAGTCTAGCCCATAATCTTGCTGACTTATATTTCCAACATCTCCACGTCAAGACAGCACCTCAAAATTAGCGTATCCAAAGGCGAACCCACCATTCCTTTCCCACTAACTGGTCCTCCTCCAATATCTGGTATCTCTGTTCTGCACCGACCCATCTTGTTTGAAGGGTGTCCCCCAAACTCCCATCTCTTTCCCTTCTGGTGCAAAATAACTTAATAAAACTGACTCTACTCTTAAACAAAGAAACACAATTTGTTCTTCCTTGCTACTCCATTCTAAAATCCATTTTCTAAATTTAATCCCTTATCCCTTCTTGATCAGAATGATTATTGCAGGAGACTTCCAACTGATATCTCACCTTCTCATTGGTTACCTCTGATTCTCTATACTGTTACCCTAAAAATTTAGAACCTAAACTGAGTCTGATATTTAATTACAGTGAAGATTGAGTTTCCTAGTGCCATAGGCTAAAGTGAGAACCCTTTCCTATTTCTCCTTTATTCATCTACATTTCTTCTCTCTGCATAGCTCCTTCTCTTCAGCCATAATTCCTTGGATCACTATTATCCCTCAAATATTCTACTAAGTCCTGCATAAACACACAAATAATGCCATAGATATGTGCCCTGTGAAATACATTTAAAATCAAATTAAAGGGAAAAAGCTTCCATTTCATTTTTGTACTTCTCTTAGTTTTAGATAACCTACACCTTTAAAGAATGGTGAGCCATAGGTGAACATGCTAACCGTAATTCATCTGTAACATGTTCTTTGCTTTGTACTTTAAGCATGTGAAATATCTTGTATTCTCTTACAGCATTGGGTCAATGTGTTATTATCTTCAAGTGTTCTGTGTTTAAGAAAGCTCAGAAAATGTTGACTTAGAGAATTCTGAGATGCTCTGTCATTTCCAGAAACATTTTAACGTTTGGCTTCCAAATGCACTTCTTGAATAGTCTACTCTGTGGGACACATGATATTTATACATCTCTAAGCAACTGCGTTTGTCTTGAGATATCTTATCTGTCTCTGCAAATGCTGCCAATACATCTGTCTTGCCACAGAAAGTTCTAGATAGCAGGAAGCTTATGTGTCTATTCTCATAACATGTCTAGATCAGTGATCTATTCAGGGCTACTGAGCATCAGTTACAAACATAAGGCCAACAAGGCACAGCGATAATTTTGTGATGGCTATGTTACTAATTAAACAATGCTCTACTTCCTTACTCTGGCACCAAAGACACTCACCTAAAAGACAGTGAGAAGTGGACAATAAGTACAAAGATTTTGGAGACAGTGTCAATCATAAGGTCAGGTGTTGGAGTCCACTTGATTGAACCTTGGATCCTAGCTTTCCCACTTATTAAGGATATGACTGATACCTCTCTGTGCCTCAGTTTCCCATACCACAATGGTGTTAATGATACCTTAATCTCAGAGTTGTCTTTAGCATACAAATGGGCTAATATATGTGAAGAGTTTAGCTCAGGGCCTGGCGTATAGAAAGGTCTCCAAAATAATGGCAGCTACTATGACTTAAAACCACAGCATTCCCTGGAAAGTGTTAACACCCTTCTTCTCCATTGATTTCTTTTGTAAGAGGCTGAGGAGTTATCTTTGTGTTTAACTAGTGCATGTGGACATATTGAGTGTATTGATTTCAGCAGCTGCTGTGATCACAGAAGAAATATTAGTTCCTCCCTTGGGGCTCTGTTGAATACTCAGATGTAGCTTAAGAGACAATATCGCTGGTCCTATAGAAAATGTTCCCAATGACTATGGATCTTCTCAACTTTACCTTTTAACCATGAAGGTACATGTCATGGTTGTCAATGTGCTGATGGCATAGTGTATCAGCTGAACACCTGCCCTATCATAGACTTTCTGACCCTAAATTAGGAACGTAGCGGGAAGCCACTAATCCAATTCCCCAGTCCCTAGAAAGACTACTTCCCTGGGTGTGGTGATTGGACCGTGGACATGAGAGACATCTACACTCTGACCTTTCTTCTTCATAAGTTGTCACCTGAGTTTCAGTCTGTGGAAAGATTGACCTAGTAGTAAATCCCTAGAACTGACTCCTCTAGTCGAACATGAGGTGACCGGTTGAAAATTAAGAAATGGGGAGAGGCTTTCTGTTCATTCCCCAGTAGCTTTCTGGCTCAGGGCTTCTGGAGTGGTTTGCCTGATGTTTTCAGACTGATGAGTCTCTCCGAGGCTGACGAGGAAGAGTAGCTTGGCTTAAGTCAGATGCCTGTCTGCATACTCTATACGCAAATGAATGGTCTTTGTCAGCAGTTCTTGCTCCAGTAATCTGACAACAGATGCAAGACTTTGTTGCGTAAAGATTCTGCGAGTACAATGAGTCATTCTGGAAGGGAATTCTCCCCAGTGGACTTCCTATTCAATGGCCCTGCAAAATCAATATGGATTTTTGCTTCTTGGTCAAAATTACATCCTTAAATAATAGCATGCTTTTCTTCATTTAAAAAATCCCTTCCGTTATTGCAGATAGTATCTGCTTCATCATTTAAAGGGGATATGGAATCTGATGCCACAGTGGTCCTTTCCACACAGTCATCGTTTGAGGTGGCCGTGATGCACTCAGTATTTACTTGCCAGGATGTACTTGCTGGCCTCGGAGGTGCCCTTTATTTGGTTTGCACTCATTGTTTTCCAATGGACAACCAATGTGTTGAGAGCTCTGGTCACCAGTCTGTGCTCACAACTTGAGGGCCTCATGTAGGGTCACCGTACTGCCCACCACTATGCCTCTCTACCCCGGAATCCCTGGGAACAGTCTCTTTCCTTCCAGAAACCCTTAGGTTTCTCTGTAGCAAGGTCTATTCCCCCACAGATGCAGCTACTCAGGGCCCATTAAAAAGAAGTTTCAATTAGATTGCCAACTCACCTATATTTCATACCTAAGAGGGCACTCAAGTGACCTCATTCAAGAGAAAAAAAAAATCCGTTCCAAGATAACCATTTGTCTTTCAAAAGAGGTGGGGCTGGAAACTTCTCTGGAATTTAAAAAAAAAAAGAAAAGAAAGAAAAAAAGAAAGAAAAGAAAGAAGGAAAGAAGGACAGAAAGAAAAAAGAAAAAGCCATACATTATTGCATAAAAAAGAGTGGCTACTATTTGTGGAGCTTTTATTATGGGCCAAGCGTTTTACGTTTACATTTACATTTACATTTTACGTTTACGTTTACGTTTACATTTTCTCATGCATTTTCTCATGGCAATAATCTTACGAAGTTGTAATAGTTACCTCCATTTTACAGATAAGGAAACTGAGGTTTGGAAATGCTAAATAACTTGCCCAAGATTACATTGCTGGTCTGGCCTCAAAGTCTGTTCCTGACCTCTGTGCTTGTCGGCTTTCCGCAGCCTTATGTGGTTAGCCCAGTGGCTTGAATTCCTTCAGACATTTCCTGTTAGATTCTGCAGGGTACTCTGTCACTTGAGGTAACAAGGAATTGGGCAGCTTGCTGATATGATGTGATCAGGGAATGTGATGTAATATAATTTGCATAGATGGTGGGGACATTTTTAAAAAAAATCTGAAAAGGGAACAGAAAAGCGCCCCCCCCCAAAAAAAAAAAAAAAAACTTCTAAAAGCAGCTTTGATCCATACAAGTAAAACAACTATCATGGAACTTCTTGGTCCCTAATCAATAACAAAAATACTATTACTGGCTCATGTAGCCGGCCCTATATCTAGTGTCTTGGCATTTGAAGATTAAAGGCGGCTCCAGCCCCGCAAGCGGATACAAGCGCGTTGAGAGTGCTTTATATTCTTTCCTAAGTTCAGCGGCAGCCTTTATTTACTTTTTGGTTTTATTAATGTTTATTTATTTCTGAGAGAGAGAAAGAGAGCGTGTGTGCATGAGCTGGGGAGGGGCAGAGAGAGAGAGGGAAAGAAATTCTGAAGGAGGCTCTGACCCGAGAACTGAAAGCCCAATGCAGGGCTTGAACTCACAAGCCATGAGATCATGACCTGAGCAGAAGCTGGAGGCTTAACCCACTGAGCCACCCAGGCACCCTTTGGTGACAGAGTTTAAATCACTCTTTGATGAGGTCAACTCCTAAAAGGACCCTTCCCTAGTAGGAAAGGAAAGGTGTTATACATGTAGTCAAATAACCCCAATGAGGTTTAAAGTTCTTGTTTTATTTTTGGAGTGAATGCATCACAGAATTCCTTTATCTGAAGGGGCTGATGGTTAGCCTAAGGAATTTCTTCTTCTTCTTTTTTCTTTAAGTTTATTTATTTATTTTGAGAGAGAGAGCACAAGCAGGGGAGGGGCAGAGAGAAGGAGAGACAGGATCCCAAGCAGGCTCCACGCCATCAGCACAGAGCCCAATGTGGGGCTTGAACTCATGAGCCATGAGATCATGACCTCAGCTGAGATCAAGAATTGGACGCTTAACTGACTGAGCCACTCAGGTGCCCTAGGAATTTCTCCTTTATGCAAGTACGTATTGGGCTAAAACAGACCAGCCTTCTTGGAGTTCCCTTGTAGACACTTTCTAGGACAACAATGACATCTGCATGGCAAGCCGGGACCTCTTGGCTGGTTGCTTTGCTCACCCCTTGGTGATCTCTGAAGTACACCAGAGTGCTGGTGAACTGAGTGCTCTGAGTGCTGAGTGCTGAGTGCTGAAGTGTTGAAGCCACGTGGTTTGCGTTCTTGGTGTTGGATTTCGTCTCTCAGATGTCGCCGTCAGACCTCCTCCAAGGGAGGTTCTGTGTGGTTCATAACAAGACCCAAAGCTCCGTCAGTGAGAAAGAAGGTTGGGTACAGACGAGGATTTCTTTTCCTTCAGGACATGGTGAGCATCGTGCCACAATTACCATTTAGAGGAAAGGTTCCCTCCACACGTGAGGACATTCAGAGGCAGAGGTACTGAGAAAGAGTCACGGATGAATAGGCATCTTGGTAAGGCTAGCAAAAGATATTCTCCCTTTCTTTTCTTTTTTAAAAATTTAAATCCAAGTTAGTTAACATGTAGTGTAATAATGATTTCAGGAGTAGAATTTAGTGATCCATCACTTACATACATCACCTAGTCCTCATCACAAGTGCCCTCCCTGAGGCCCATCACCCATTAGCCCCTGCCCCCACCCAATATCCCTCCAGCAGCCCTCAGTTTGTAATCTGTATTCAAGAGTCTCTTATGGTTTACCTCCCTCCCTGTTTTTACCTTATTTTTCCTTCCCTTCCCCTATGTTCATCTGTTTTGTTTCTTAAACTCTGCATATGAATGAAATAATATGTTATTTGCCTTTCTCTGACTGACTTATTTCACTTAAGCATAATCCACTCTAGTTCCATCCATGTTGTTGCAAATGGCAGAATTTCATTCTTTTTCATTGCCAAGTAACATACCACATCTTCTTTATTTATTCGTCAGTTGATGGGCATCTGGGGTCTTTCCATATTTTGGCTCTTCTCGATTTCCTTGCCTACGTTCCTTCCTCCAGGCAATTGAGATATCTTTTGTGGTTTTTGCAGGGTGACACAACGTGGGTCTGGAATGCACTGTGTCCTGGGCTGTGAGAACATGCTCTTCATCCTCCTTATTCACTGATTCCATACTTGTGAATTTCCCTATTTGCTAAAATTTATTTGTGATGCTGAAATCAATACTTTTGGTGCTGTTGCAGTATTTATGGACACACACAGAAGCACAAATTCAACTCACCCAATGTGCATGTTCCCAGTTGATGTGGAACAAGGCAATGCTCTGCCTTCTTGATTCAACTTTCACATTGCAAACAAGGGTCCTTTTTGTGGTCCAGTTAGTGCCAATATTTTTGCATTTTTTTGTGCTTTCTGTTGGTGATTTCACTGCTTAACTTGGACCCCAAGCCTGATGCTGAAGTTGTCTAGTGTTTCTATGCACAAGAAGTATTTGAAAATCAGTGTTCACAGTGACTTTATAGAACATAATCACTGTGAATAATGAGAATCAATTGTATTTGTTTGGGATATGACTTGTAATGGCTGAGGTTTGTTTTTGAAATTTTGTAAGTATCAGTGGGGTTGGTGATGTGAAAATGCTATGGCCATGGAGCATTTTGGGAAAATAAGATACCGTGAAGGATACCATTGGATGAGATAAACTTTGAAGGGGTTTCTAGTAGAAAAGGACCAAACAGATGCTAAAGGATCCCAGAACTCTCCTGGTTGAATGTCAGAATAGAAAAGTAAGTAGAAAATGATTTGGATTTTTGGTCTTTAATTCAGGGCACATTGATCGAAGGTCAATTTCTTCTCGAGACCTTAATAATGGAAGATAATTTAAATTTGGGACTTTTGTGGTTCCTGGAATTGGGATATTATTGTATTGTCATTCTGGTTTATTGCTTATGTCCTCTGGTCTACATGGATATTGCCTTTGGCATAATTTAACACTAGAAGGAGATAAAGCCATGGGTTTTTGTCCTTAGTTGGGAAATACATTTAATGCCCAGTGTTGAACCCTGCAGAGCTATCTGGGTGCCCAAACTGAACTTCTTTCTCCTAGGAACAGCAGAGTAGTGAAACAGCCTCAAAACGGGAAGCAAGACTTCTCCAATCAACCACGAATCTCTTCTCCCAAAGAAGATATCAAAGGCGTAAGTCACAAGCTTGACTGCTAAGCCTGAGGAGTTAAGAGAACTAACAGCTAAGAATGTTAGAAAGTGCCTTATCCACCCTTCCTCATGTTTCCCTTCAAGGGCTTCTGTTACTGATGGGACTGGGGGCTAACCTTCAAGCAGCACCTTATTGAGACGATGGATCTGTGGCCCTAAAATTCTCTCAGGGTAGGTCACTCTTTTTTTTTTTTAATTAAAAATAAATTTTTTTAATGTTTATTCATTTTTGAAAGACAGAGAAAGACAGAGCACACGCAGGGGTGGGGCGGAGAGAGACGGGGGACACAGAATCTGAAGCAGGCTCCAGGCTCTGAGCTGTCAGCACAGAGCCCAACGTGGGGCTCAAACTCATGAATCTCATGACCTGAGCCGAAGCTGGACGCTCAACTGAGCCACCCCGGCGCCCCAGTGGGTCACTCTTTATCTCCCTTCTGTTCCCTTCTTCCTGTCCTAACTCTTCCCTCTCTTTATATAGCAGGCACAGGCTTACCTTGCCCATGGAGTCAGGAAGGTAAATTAGGGTCTTATGGTTCCAAGGTTTGTGCTGAGGAAGGAGGCAAGAGGCTCTACTTGTTTTCCCTAATCTAGATTTACTATTAACATTACCTATATCTCTAGATCTAGATTTCTAGCAGATGTCTTATATGTATTCATCAATAACTAGGACCTAGAGAGGATTAGTACCCTCAAAACCCAATCAAGAAGGAACACAGGGTTGGGGCACCTGGGTAACTCAGTTGGTTAAGTGTCTGACTTCGGCTCAGGTCATGATCTTGTGGTTTGTGGGTTTGAGCCCCGCGTCAGGCTCTGTGCTGATAGTCTGGAGCCTGGAGCCTGCTTTGGATTCTGTGTCTCCCACTGTGTCTCTCTGTCTTGCTCTCTCTCTCTCTGCCCCTCCCCGACTAGTGCTCTGTCTGTCTCTATCTCTCAAGAATACACATTTTTTGAAAAATTAAAAAAAAAAAAAGAAGGGGCATAGGGTTGAGCCAGAATGGTGATGTCGGGGAATGACTCCAAAGGTGTTCTGAGGAGTCCCGAGGAGTCAAAAGGGCAAACTCAAGTTCAGTCTGCACATGATTTAATTCGCAAAGAATCTGACCTGCAGAGGAGGTGGAACAGTTTCAAAGCTTCTGCTTGCTGCTTTATCTCCTTCAAGTGGGCATCTGGTTCAGTGATTTATAGGTATCTGAGAACTTGGACCCAACATGGGAGAAGAAGGAAGTCAGCAATGAAGGGAGACTCAGACTCCTTAGACATTGGCACGGTTGAGGGTTCATCTGAAGTGGAGACCTGAGGAGGTCAGGTGCAGGTGCAGTGAGGGGTGTGGTCTTGTCAGACCTCAGCCTAAAATATGCATACATGAACTTCTCCCACTGGTATGCTTACTGTGCACAAGGGCAGAGGAGATTTTCAGATCCTCTTTGTTACAGAAGAGATATAGCAAAAAAAAAAAAATCAATTAAAAATAGAGGATCTGAACAGATTTTTTTTCCTAAAGAAGACATACAAATAGGCAATAGGTACATGAAAGTGTGCTCAGTATCACTAATCATCAAGGAAATGCAAATCAAAACCACAGTGAGATATCACCTTATACCTGGAAGCATGTCTATTATCAAAGGGATAAGAGAGAACAAATGCTGGTGAGGTTCTGGAGACAAGGGAATCCTTGTGCACTATTGGTGGGAAATGTAAATTGGTGCAGTCACTGTAGAAAACGGTATGGAGGGTCCTCAAAAAAATTAAGAACAGCAGTACCATATGATCTCAAAATCTCACATCTGGGTATATATTTAAGGGAAATGAGGTCACTACCCTGAAGAGATACCTGCACCCTCATATTCATTATAGCATTAATCACAATAACCAATAGCCAAGAAATGGAAATAACTTAAGGATTCATCTGTAGATGAATGGATAAAGAAAATGAGGCATACACACACACACACACACACACACACACGCACACACTCCTATATACACAATCTATTTCAGCCATAAAAAGACGGAAATGTTGCCATTTGTGACAACATGGATGGACCTTGAGGCATTATGCTTAGTGAAATAAATCAAATAGAGAAAGATAAATACTCTACGGTATCACTTATATGTAGAATCTGAAGTGTTAAAATCATAGAAACAGAGAGTAGAATGGTAGTTTCCAGAGCCTGGGGTCCTAGGGAAACGGGAAGATGTTGGTCAAAGGTACAAACATCCAGATATAAGATGAATACGTTTTGGAGAGTTAACATAAAATATGGTGACTATAGTTAACAATACTCTATTGTATAACTGAAAGTGGCTAAAAGAGTAAATCTCAGTTGTTCTCACTATACACACACAAAAGAAGAAGATAATTATGTGAGGTGATGGATGTGTTATTATGGTAACCTTATTGTGATAATCATTGAGCAATAGACATGTATATCAAATCAGCAGGTTGTATACCCTAAACTTACACAATGTTTTGTGTCAATTATATCTCAATAAAACTGGAAAATTTTTTTCCAGAATATTCCAGAAGCCTCTGGTTCACTCCTATTTGTAAGCTATCCCTTTGTTCCTGTCACATCTGGCCTTGACCGCTTTTTACGGTCACATCTGGCCTCAGCCCTCTTCAAATGGAAGGAGTGCAATTCTGAAGATCCCTCTTTTCTTTCTTAACCTAACATCTGCCTCCGCTGTGTCATCCTCAACCTTTGGTTTTGGTCTGGTTCTACTTACTTTCAGTGCTTAGCTGAGACAAACTGCAAACCACTGGATAAATTAAGCTCAGGAACAGGCTGCCTGGGTTCATATCCCAGCTCCAGGTTTTTTTTGGGTGTTTTTGTTTCTTTGTTTTTTTATATTTGTTAATGTTTATCTATTTTTGAGAGAGAGAGACAGAGCAGAGCGTGAATAGGGGAGAGGCAGAGAGAGAGAGAGACACACACCGAATCCAAAGCAGCCTCCAGGCTCTGAGCTGTCAGCACAGAGTCTGATGTGGGGCTTGAACTCATGAACTGTGAGATCATGACCTGAGCCGAAGTCGGATGCTCAACCCCCGAACCACCCAGGTGCCCCCCAGCTTCAGTTTTTACTAACTTTGTTATTTGGGGGAAATTATTTAACATTCTCTGTTTCAGATCCCTCATCCTAGAAAGCACCTGCAGTACCTGCTTCATAGGCTGGTTTGAAGGAAGCGTATAATACTGATAAGGTGCTCAGCAAAGTGTCTGCCCTATAGCAAGTGCTCCTAAGTGTTAGCTCTTACTAACGTGTTTAAGCAGAATAGGTAACTCTTCTGAGGGCTTCTCATCAGAGGCAAGCAATCAATGAATGGTTCTGTCTTTAGTAAATGGCAAAGATATTTTTGAAAAAGTGCGTTTATTTTTCTGCACAACTATTTTGGGCACCTACCCTGTGCCAGACAACATGTGCTTAATAGAGTCTTCATATAACACTTTGGAAAATCTATTGGAAGTGTCCAGGGATAAATTATTCCAGTAACACCAAGGGCTGGTGGGTCAAACCAAGAGGTCACTGTATGCTTTCATTAATATCACATGTGTTTTTCCAAAGTTGTTCCACCGGCAGCAGCAATTGAGTTGTACAATGAACAACTGCACATTATTATCATCAACCTTAACTATAAATCTTTGAAAATTTGTGTGCCATGTTTTTATAACCAAATTTGGGTCTATAATATAGCTGTGCAGTAGCATCTGTGATGCATTCACACTGATATTGCAAATATGACAGTCACCAGAGACACCCTTCTCAGAATTGTCTAACTGTGGTACCCAAGTCCTGGCCCTGCCTGTTTTGCACACGAACGTGATGAAATTTCACCTGGTGAAAGCGTTAAGAGCTGTAAAGAGCGTTGCTGGATCTCCAGGGATGTGTTTTCTCAAGGTGGTCCTTCTTTTGACAGATTCTACGTTTCCATATCGTTTAGCGCACAGGCAAAACACGAGGACAGCTTGTCACAACCTGAGGAGGAGCTGGTGGGTCATAGCTGATCCATAGATTAAAATTTTCTGGATCAGGCATTCCTTTTGAGAGCTCTTTGTAACCAGTCGGTCTCTAAGATAACTGTAGCTATATAAAGGAGACGAATAATGTAAAAGAAACAAAAGAGCCAATGTTGAGCCATATCACCTCCTAACACGCATTAATAAGTCATATTTTATAGAATTTTTGGAATTTGTAGGCAAGATCCTAACCCTTTTATGGAGATTACAATATAGGCCTACTTTTATTTCATCCAATGTTCTTACCGAGGATTGCATTTGACCTGCAACGGGGGCTGTTAATTCTTACAAAGAGCAAAACAAATAACAAAATACCAAATAGCACCAGCCAACTTTGGAATTCTTGCAAGAATCTGGATGGGGATTCAGAATTCTAAACATAGTGTTCCAGGGAACCACGCAAAAGGGTCAGCATTGACAACCAGTTGGAACTTCCCCTTTCTATTTTAATCACCCCGTCACATCCAGGATAGTAACATGTCAAGAAGATGACTTTGACCAACTGTTATCAGGGAGCCTGATAGGTGGCTCTTAGAGCCACGTATGTGTTAACACTGGGTCTGGGTTATTGTGAAGATAGAAATTCGTGGGAATCCAGGAGAATGCAGGAGACTGCCCTGGATATATGTGCACATGAGAGGCAAAAAGGCAGAGATGAGCTCAGGAAGCCAGAAGGTAGCAAAAAGCAGAAGGTGGCATCAGAATTTGAGATACGGGGAACTAGAAATAGGGAAGAACCAATGGCAAGAAGAGTTTATAGGACTCATTTGATTTAACTTTGGGTAGGGTACATTGTTGGCTTCAGCAACAAAATCATCTGCATTTGGCCTTCATAACAGCCAGAAAAAGCTTGGGCAGAGGAAGAAACATCTGGGATGGAGATGTGTGTCTAGGCAGCCACCTTGCGGGCAGGTGTGCATCTCAAGGTAAGCGAGGCTATGGGGGGGAGAGTGGATGTGGGGAAAGTGGGTATGGGACCCGGACTGAGTCAGGAGGATGCCTGCAGATAAATGGTGGGTGAAAGAGGACAGCTAAATGAAACACAGAAGAGGGTTTTCTAAGAAGTGTATGTTTGCTGAGAAATATAAAGTGTAAACAAAGAGGGGCTTTTTTCAGTGAAGAGAGATTATAGAGGCAGGGTGATTAGAAGTGCCAATGGTGGCAAAATCACTCATTGGCTTTGAGCACGCTGGGTTCAGTGGTGACTGTGGAATGAAAGCCCTGGGTCTTTTTCTACCTCCATTTCAGACAGGTTTCTTCTCATTTTCCATTGTGCACTCATAACTGTATGAAAAAAAATCTCAGCATCCACAGTAATCAACTCCCTGCACTAGATCCTCAGACCTCTTCTCATCTAGACTCTCCTCGGCATATGACACTTGACCACTCTCCTTTCCTTCGCTCCTCTCTTTTCTGGGATTTTGAGGTGCAGGCGACTCTTCATTTTCTATTAACTCCTTGACTGCTCTTCTAGGCACCTTTAGTCTCTGTCTCCTCCAAGGCCGTTGATGTTAAAGTTGCTCAAAGATTTATGCTTGTCCCTCATTACTTTTCGCTTTGTATTCCCTCTCTGATCTCACCTGCATCTTTGATGTCAAAGACCACCAAAATAATAATTCCCCTAGCCCGCCCTAATGTCTCTTTGGAGTCCATACATTCAGGTGCTTACCTGACTTTCACTGCGATGTCTCAAAGTCTCTCCCAACTCATCATTTCCCAAGCCAATTCAAGTTATCCTCCCCGCAGACCGGAATGTGCAAGCTCCAGTCTTCTTCCTCTGTTCCATAGTCTAGTAAGTGGCACCACCATCCCTTCTGCTGTGCAATTTGAAAGCCTCGGCTCTTTCCTCATATCTGTTCTATCACCAAGTCCTGCTAATGTTACATCTTAAATACTTTCCTCCACCTCTGCTATCACCACTTTGGTTTAAGCTACCCTCATCTATCACCATCTCTATTGAAATAACATTATTACTGATTTTGGTATTTTAAACATTGCCCTGAAGTTCTTTGATAACATCTCCCATTGAGAAGTGAAGTGTAGGTTCTATGCCCTTGAAATTGGCTGCACTTGGGGCTGCACTGACCAACAAAGTCTCATTAAAGTAGGATTGTGTCACTTCAGAGCTGGGTCATAAAAGGCAATGCAACGTTATCTTGCTTGCTATAACACTGATGTTGGAGCCCTGAGAAGTTTAGATGGCCATGCTCTCAGGAAGCCAAGCCACATGGGGAGGTCACATGTGGGCATTTTGGTCGTCAGTTATAATTTTTGCACTATCTCAGCCAAAGCCCAGACAAGTGAGTGATCAAGTCTTTTAGATGATTCCAGACCCTAGCCACCAGTGCCCTCCCAGTTTAAAAAGTCTTCAAGGTAAAGTTCCCAGGCATCATGGGACAGTGGCAAGTTATGCCCCTTCTCCCTCCACCTTCTACTCTCTCCATCTTCCGCCCCACCCCTGTCTGCCCAAGTTTCAGAAATACTAAATCAATCAACATAATAAAATGATTGTTCTAGGGGATGAAAGTTACAGCACGGGGAATATAGTCAATGGCATCACAACAGCATTTTATGGTGACAGGTGTGGTGAGTGTAGCCTAACATATAGACTTGTCCAATCACTATGTTGTACACCTGAAACTAAGGTAGCATTGCATGTCAACTATACTTGATAAAAAAAAGAAGCTGAGAAGTTTGGGGGTGATTTTTTGAGCAGCAATAGTAACTGAAACGCTGATATATCCCAGCTACGTCTGTACATTTCTACATTGTTCTTCACGCTGCAGAGCCAGAGTAATCTCCCTACTTAAAACCGTTCAGCTGTGTCCCACTGCTCTTAAGCTAAAGATGGAAATTCTTAACGTGACCTCAAGGATTGAACCAGGCTTCTCCACCCTCGTCTTGTAGCACACGCACAGCCTTTGCCCTCTGATTTCAGTTCTCTGCGTCCCGCACCCTCCTTCCTGCCATGGTGCTTTGCACGATTTCCGTTGCCTGCTCTATTTGTTGTTGTTTGTTTTTATTTTTGGTAAATGTCTCATTGGTGTTTGTTTCTTATAATAGACTGTCAGCTCTACTGGGGCAGAGACCATGTCTGTTTTTGCTCCCAATAGTATTCTTGCTGCTTTGCATGGATCTTTGTTTTTTAATTCATATGACATCAGTATATCCTTGTAGGATAAAGGAATAAACTTGGGAGGTTTAGTTACAAGGCCAATGTTTTTAACCATTATGATTTATTGCATGGATTTAGGCTATGGGAGGGGTAAAGAGATGAAATAGTTACGTCTATTCTTTAGGAAATTGCAGTCTACTTGGGGGCACATCAAAGGGCAGGTGCATCAATACTTCTTATGGTTAAGTGTCTCTGATAAGACAGACACTATACTAGGTGCTTTCTGTAAACTATGGTATTTATTCTTCACAACTCCTGTGAGGTAGGTATGGTGCTTATTCTTCTTTCAAATTTTTTAAAAACATCTTTAGTTTTGAGAAGGAGAGAGAGAGAGAGAAAGCAGGAGAGGGGCAGAGAGAGAGGGAAATACAGAATCCGAAGCAAGCTCCAGGCTCTGAGCTGTCAACACAGAGCCTAGTGTGGGGCTCGAACCCACAGACTGTGAGATCATGACCTGAGCCAAAGGTGGACGCTCAACCGACTGAGCCATCCAGGTGCCCCGGTTCTTATCCTTATTTTACAGACTGGAGAACCAAAGTTCAATCAGGATTTGAACCCAAGACTTTGATCCAAAAATGAGGCTGAAAAGATGAATTTTTTTCCTGGTAGAAAATATTTTAAGGACAGATGTGGGAAATAAAGCATACTGAATCAGATTTTCAGGCTAAGGAATTTTGAGTTTATTCTGTAAATAGTCGTGATCTAAAAGATTTTGAGCAGGAGACTGCTGTAATCAAAATTGATTTTTCAGTGCCGTGACAGAGTATCTGGTGTTGGACTAGACTTCTTACCACAAATAATTAGAGAAGTGGAGAATACTTATGAAAAAAATTTTTGTCAGACTTTGGATAGCAGGCACATTACTTGAGCCAAAGTGGAGAGACCTTATTGAAATTCTGAGTAGTAAGCAGAGGTAACCCACCCTGAGCAAAGTCTACTCTAGACCCACCTGAGTAAAGATTTATGATAAGTTTTCAGAAGATTAAGCAAATCCACAAGTAAATTACTTCTTCCTAGAATAAGTTTCACAATTCAAGGAAAATAGTAAGACACATAACAGCATAGCATTCCAAATTCTCAAAACATAATAAAAAATTATAAGCCATTTGGAAAAGCAGGAAAATGTGATCCCCAAACCAAGAGAAATAGAAACAGATCTGAGAGAGATGATAGAATAAGCAAAGATGTTTAAAATATCTATTTTAATTACTGTCCGAGCTTTAAGTAAGGATCAAATAGGACATCTAAATAGGGAGACAGCAACGAAAAAGAAAAAAAAATGAACCAAATGGAAATTTTGTACCAACAAAATATAATATCTGCAATGAATAAGTCATTCAATGGGGTTAACAGTAGATTGAATCATGCAGAAGAAAACAAAAATCAGGGAACTTGAAGACAGGGTAGAGACTGTAGTATGTAAAGGAGGAGAAATGGTGGAAAAGAAAGAAAAGGTATTCAGGGATTTGTGGGACAATATGGAGAGTCTAACACAATATCAAGAGTCTCAGAAGGAGGAAAGAGGTTTAAGTACAAACATATTTAATGAAATAAGCATGATAAAATGTTAATATGTGATGTAAAAAATAAATCCACGATTCTCAGAAGCTCAGCAATACAAAACAATGGCAATGCATCAACTTGTTGAAAACCACTGATACAGAGAAAATTTAAGCCAGAGGGCAGGAAAATATATTACTTATAGAAGAATGGTAAAAATGATTGCTGTGTTATTGTCAGAAGCAGTGCCAGCCAGAAAATAATGAAACAACATCTGTAAAATGCCAAAAGAAAAAAAAAACAGCTAACCTAGAATCTTATGTACGTGGAAAATATCTTTTAAAAAGGAATGTGAAATAAAAAAATATTTGTATGCAAAGCAAAACTGAGAAAATGTATTACCAGCAAACCTTTGTGAAAAGGCGGTTTAAAGGAAGTTCTTCAGGGTAAAGGAAAATGATGGCAGGTGGAAACTCAGATCTGCATGAAGGAATGAAGAGCGTAGAAAATGGTAAACATGTGGGTAAACACAAAATCATTTTTGTTTGATAGTGGATTTAAAGCATAGTTTGCTTTTTAAGGGAAAAGTAACTGACCATGTATCGTAGGGCCTCAATTCATGTACAAGTAATGTGTATTACAACAATGGCATAAAGGGGGAGATAAAATATATCATGTTAGTGTTCTTTCATTTTATCTACATGGCATAAACTACTTGAAGGTAGACTATGAATAGTTACAATGCATATTGTAAACCCTAGGAACCCACAGCACCAATAAAAATAAAACAAAGGCAATAGGGAAAGACGCAATATTCAAATACTTAATCCAAAGGCTGCTAGAAAATGATGAATAAAGAACAATAAATAGGAGACAAATAACAAAAAATAGCAAGATGATAGACACAAGCCCAACAAGATTGATATTTACATTAAAATATTCACTTTTCCAGTTAAAGACAGAAATTGTTAGACTGGGTAATAAATAATACCAATACCAATAATACCTATTTCTGGCGTCGTTCAGATAATACTCGTGTACTTACTAAGTAAATGAAGTCGTGGTGGCACATATCATCTTGCACGGTGCTTCTCCTGAATGAGAATATCTGTGCTAACAATGCTTTTGATTTCTTCTACTGCAAAACGAACTTGCAAATTCAAAACTAATCTTCAGTAATTCGATTTGCACATATTTGAAAAAAAATATTAGGAATGTGTATAATTCCATGTAGCTACCACATCTGTCTTGAAATAAGGTTTCAAAGTAATGAGAATGTCTAAAACAAAGCATTTGGCTATGGAAACATTGGGATAACAAACACATTTAAAGGATGTTGTAAATTCTGGCTCTTTACCTGATAAAGATAATCATTTTGAGTGCGACCTGAATAAATATTCACAGTTGATTCGGTAATATGGAGCTAGTAACTGGATAAAAAAATAGGCTTATGAAGATGGGGGGAAACTAATGGGAATTCAGTTCACTGTGTGCATGAAGCAAATAGAAGAAAGACATGTGAGTGTCTAGGCTATCCATAACATTACCAATGAGTAGGATCCCAATCTACTCAAGATAAAGTAATTATACTACAGAATCATAGAATTTTAGAGTGATTAAAAAAAAAGAAAGAAAATAAATGCACTAAATCCTGCAATTAAAGAGAGAAATTGTCACTCTGGGTAATAACAGCAAAGCCCAAGTATATGCTATTTGAAAGGCACGAATTTAGTAAAAAGACACAAGTAAAATGAAAGTGGAAAAATGGAAGAATTATACCACGTGAACTCTATCAGAAAGCTGGAGTGGCTATTGTAATGTCAGACAATGTAGATTTTAGGACAAGGAATACTACCAAAGAAAGAGACATTTCATAATGTTAAAGAGGCGATTCATCCAAAAAAAAAAAAAAAAGAAAAGAAAAGAAAAGAAAAGGAACAATTGTAAAAGTATATGCACCTAAAGCAGAGTTTCAGAACACAGTGAACAAAAATTTCCAGAGCAGAATTGAGAAATTACCAAATCCACCATCACAATTGGAAATTATTTTAATTCTCTTTCAGTAATGTACTCCTAATCATAAAATACACCCAAAACCCAACCTCTTCATGGTATAAAAAGGTTGATAACAACAAACGATTGACCCAAATGACCTTTACAAACACTTCACCCAGTAACCATAGGATAAATATTCTTTTCAAGTGCACGTGGACCATTTACCATGATAAAACTATATTCTGCATCATAAAACAAGTCTCAACACTTTAAAAGTATTAAAACTATACAGAGTGAGTTATCTGGCCAAGAGAGAATTAAATTAGAATAACAAAAAGATATCTGGAAAATTCCTAAATTATTTGGATTTTTAGCAATGCATTTTTGTATAATCAGGGGGTCCAAGAAAAAATTATAAGAGAAATTAGACAATACAGGGAACAGAATGTGTGTGTGTTTATATTTATATATTTGTATGACAAAATTAAAGCAGTGCATAGAAAGAAATACATAGTTCTGATTTATAGTACTCATAAGTTATGCTAGAAAAGGAAAGGATTATAATCAGTGACCTAAACATCTAATTTAAGAAGATAGAAAAAGAACTATAGTTGACCCTTGAACAACACGGGTTCGAACTGCCTGGGTCCATTTATACACACTTTTTCCCTGTATACAAATACAGTGTAGTACTGTAAATGTATTTTCTCAACCCTGCATTGTTCAAAGGTCAACTGTGATCAAACCCAAACTTATACTTAATGGTAAAAAGGTAAATATTTTCTCCTTAAGATTAAGAACAAGCAAGATACCTGCTCTTCCCATTTCTATTCAATATTATACTAGAGGCCCTAGTTTGTATAATAAGACAAGAGATAAAAGACATAAATATTGGAAAGGAAAAGTAAAATTATCTTTGTTTTCCAAAGAAATAAGTGTGTATGTAAAACAAAAATCACTCAAAGGAATCTAAAACATAAAATCTTCTAAGGCTAATAAGTGAATTTACAAGGTCATAAGATATAAGATCAATATATGGGTATAATTGTTTTCCTATACTGACAGTGAACAGTTAGAAAATAATTTTTTTTTAAGAATATGGGGTGCCTGGGTGACTCAGTCAGTTAAGCAGAGGGGTCCTGGTTTCTACTTAGGTCATGGTCTCATGGTTCATGAGTTTGAGCCCTGTGTTGGGCTTCCCACTGATAGTGGAAAGCCTGCTTGGGATTCTCTCTCTCTCTCCCTCTCTCTCTATACCCTTCCCCTGCTCTCTCTCTCTCTCTCAAGATAACTAAACTTAAAAAAAAATATTGTTTACAGTATGTGTAAAATCTTTACATTTCAGATTACAAAACACTGGTGAGAGTGTTTTGTTATCTATTGATTTAATGCAATTCTAATCAAAATTCCTGAAGATTATTTTTTGCAGAAATTGGCAACCTGATTCTATAACTTATATAAAACCACAAAAAATCTAGAATAAGCCAAAATAACTTTGAAGAAAAAAAAGTTGGAAAAGTCATAATACCTGATTTTAGTATTAGATCCACATGTATATAGTTTTGACTAAGACACCAAAATACTTTATTGAGAAAAAGATTTAACAAATAAGAATATAAGAGCTAAATATCTCTACAAAAATCTACCTAGATTCATATTTTACATTACATAAAAACTTTAATTTAAAATGAATTGGAGGGGCACCTGGATGGCTCAGTGGGTTAAGCATCTGACTTCAGCTCAGGTCACGATCTCAAAGTCCATGAGTTTGAGTCTGACAGCTCAGAGCCTGGAGCCTGCTTTGAATTCTGTGTCTCCCTCTCTCTCTCTCTCTGCTCCTCCCCAACTTTCTCTCTCTCTCTCTTTCTCCCTTCCTCTCTCAAAAATAAATAAACATTAAAAAATACTTTAAAAAAATTTAAAAAGATAAAATGGATTGGAGATTAAAGGTAAAAATTAAAAATATAATACTCCTGTAAGAACAAAGGGAAAAATTTCACTCCACAACCTTGGAGTAAGCAAAAATTTCTTAGCGAGGACCCAAAAAGCATTAACTTGAAAAGAAAAAATATATATATTGGGCTTCATCAAAATTAAAAACTTCTGCACATAAATATTCACAGCAGCATTATTAATTTATAATAGCCCAAAGTGGAAACAACCCAAATGTCCATCAACTGGTGAATGGGAAAACAAAATGTGCATCCCTGCATGGAATACTACTCAGCGATAAAAAGAAGCGAAGTCCTGATCCATAGTAAACATGGAAGAACCTCCCAGACATCCTACTAAGTGGAAGAAGTCAGGCGCAAAGACCACATAGTGTGTTTCCATGTGCATGGAAGGCAAATCTAGAGAGACAGAAGGCCGATGTGGTTGCCAGGCACTAGGAGTGGGCCAGGGGGTGGTTCATTGTAAACGGGCCTCAACTGTCTTGTTAGAGTGAGGGCCATGTTCTAAAATTGGATTATGATGGTGGTTGCACAATTTGCTAATTTCATTGAAAATCATTTGATTCTAGGGATGCCTGGGTGGCTCAGTTCGTTTAGTGTCTGACTCTCAATTTTGGCTCAGGTTGTGATCATACAGTTGTGACGTCAGCTCCATGCTGGGTGGGGAGCCTGCCTAAAATTTTCTCTCTCTCCCTGCCCTGTCCCTCCCCTGCTCTCTCTCTCTCTCTCTCTCTCTCTCTCCCTCTCTGTCTCTCTCTCAAAAAAATGATTATTCACTTAAAATAAGTGAATTCTGTAGAATTAAATTACACCTCAATACAGTTGTTAAAAATCATTAGAAATCGTACAATGAGTTAGAAGAATTAAATGAGAGGACAGGACAGAAGATATAAATGAAAGCACGTTTAAAAATGTTTCTACTGCGCATGTATAACCCATTTAAAAATTAAACACATTTAAAAAATGCAATGGCTTTGGGGATAAATAAAAAATGATATTACCGATGGCATGAAATATAAATACACATCAAATGCTTGAACAAGATCTGACAGACTTCTGTGATTAAATCTCTAAAGGTATAAAATCTCTTTAAAAAGCATGAAAGAGGACTTAAATCCCTGGAATGGCATGCTGCGTGTCAGCAAAAGAGCTCATCGTTGTAAAGATATCCATTCTCACTAAATCAATTTACAAACAAAATCAAAATTCTGAGGACTTTAAGAAATGAAACCAAGAATCTTGACTCTAAAATTCATCTCTCCCTATCAAATACGCGCATGGACTAAATAGACAGCCACTGCTCTGGTAATTGACAAATAGAACAATGGGAAAACATTTCCATAAGAAGACTTGCGTCTGGAAACAAGTTCAAAAATTGGAACAAGTGAGGAGGAGGGCTTGTTATTGAATTTGATTTTACTGCCAGACCAGTAAAAACAAGTTTAAAGCACAGATTCAAGGTTAAGTATACAAAGAAGAGAGAGGATGAGGCACACTTCTAACCCTCATGCCTACTTTCGTGTCACACTGGGTTGCCCCTGAGTACAGCGATGTCTCTGCCAGCCTTGTCCAGGTGTCCCACTTCTCACATCCAGGCTCTGAAAGGGCCAAAACGAGGGATGAGGTGGGGACCACCTGGCAGGGGAATGGGTGGGTTGTGTTGACAGCCTTTACCTGCATCCAGAGTCTCTGGGAGGTATTTGGATCTCTGGGTCTTTTCCCAGGAATGCTAAAGTCCTAGCCCAATGATCCTGGGATCTGGAAGGTGCTGCCCAAACACCTTAATCCCTCATTGGGGCAGCCAACTTTGCCTTTTCTGTACCCTTTCAGAGCCCAGTTCACAGAGCTGAAATCATAGACCCAGCTTAGTTATGGCCACTCCTAGAGAACCATTAGGATCCAGTAGATAATCAATCAATCAATCAATCAATCAAAACTTCTCATATTGGAAGACAGTGAGTGTTAAGAAAATGAATAAGCAAACCAGAGAACAGGATAATTACTCACAAAAATTCATATTTGATGGTTTTTTTATCTATATCTATATCTATATCTATATCTATATCTATATCTATATCCATCCAGAATATATACATGTTCCCTTTGACTCCACAGTCCCATTTCTAGGTATATATTTAAGAGAAATGAGAACATATATTCACAAATAGACTTGTACAAGAATATTTTTAGCTGATTTCTTTTCAGAATAGCCCTAAATTATGAACAATTCGAAGTTTATCCATAGGAGAACAAATAAACTGATATACATCGATATAATGGGATATTACTCAGCAATAAATAGGAATGAACTACTAGAAACCCATAACAACGTGGATAAATCTCAGAAACGTTATGGTGAGCAAAAGAAGCCATGCACAAGAGAGTACGGAATGTCTGTTTTATTTATATGAAATTCTAGAGCAAGTTGAGTCTATGATGCAAGAAACCTGAGCAGTGATTTCCATCAGAGGGCAAAGGGTTGGGAGTAGTCGTAATTGACTGAAGTGGTATGGTAACCAGCCTCTAAAATGGCCCTCCATGATTTCTCCCCTTGGTTCCCTCCCGTGTTGTACCAGGTTTGGTCTGTGTGACCAAAAGAATAAGGCAAAAGTGAAGGCGTGGAATGCTTCTTCTGAGTTAAGGTTATAGCTTGAGTCTTATAATTCTCTCTCTCTCTCTCTCTCTCTCTCTTTTTCTCTCTCTCCCTCCCTCCCTTCCTCTCTTCCTCCTTCTCCTTCTCCCTCTCTCTCATTCTCTCCACTACTCTGGGACTCTGCGTCGTGTCGTGAACATCCCTGTGGAGAGGCCAGCATTGGTAAGGAACCAAACCTCTTGCCAACAACTGAGCGAGCTTGGAAATGAATCTTCCAGTTCCAGTCAAGTCCATAGGGACTGTGGTCCTGGCCACCTGACTGACTGAAGCTTTATGATAGATGCTGAGCCAGAACCACCCAGCTAAGTCACTCCTAGACTCCTCGCCCTCAGAAATCATGTGAGGTAATAAAACAGAAAGCTTGTTGCTTTGCATTGCTAAGTTTGGGGGTAACTTGCTATTTAGCAAGATGTGTCTAGTACAGGTGGGCGTAGGGGAGCTTTGAGGGGTAGCAGAAATGTTCTATATCTCGACCAAGGCATCGGCTATTCAGGTTTATGTATTTGTCAAAAAAAATCATAGTGCTGAACACTTAACACCCGTGAATGTATGTAAATTGTAACTCAAGAAAACATTCTGTATATAAAAACACTTAGTTTCAACAGTGAAAGAGTACACGAAGAGGTGAAAATGGCTTTTTAGAGATGAATTTGTATAAAGCTTGGCACGTTTCAGAAATTTTCCAGAACAATGTGTGAATGGCTTCTCAAAAAATGTAGTTGAGAGATTTTTATGTAAGTATCCAACACTTGGGCATGGGCCTGGGAAGATGTGATTCTAAATGAACCTGTTAGCAGTTAATAGGGACACCTGAGTAGTATATACCATTGCTTCTCATGGTTTATGCCATACTTTGTAATATATGGGCAGACTCTTCAATTCTATTCTATTGCTGGCAGTTTGGGTGGTGAGATTGTTTCTGAAAATAGGTTCCATATATGAAGGCATGATTCTCTAATTGCAAAATTGTTAAAATCATAATCCTCATATGTGTAGATAGTATCTGTCAAAGTTTAATTAATGGGGGGAACAGCAGAACATCGGAACTAATTTCATAAGGTTATGAGAAACTGGAGTTTATATAAGAAGTTGGGGAAGGGACTGCTGAGACAATATTGTGAAGGTGGATACCAAATTGCTTAAGCCATTTCCATTGTGTTATCTTACATACCAGACAGGGAACAAAAAAAACTCATCCCACTGATCAGTTTACTGCAAAGTAACCTCTAACTTTACAGAGTTGCATGAGAGCTGAGCTCTAACCAATTTTGAGTCAAAATTGCATTTTTCGAGATAATATGATTTCCAGATTGGCTTGTTAGAAGATGTCCTACTACTGGGGTATGTGGGTGGCTCAGTCGGTTGAGTGTCTGACTTCAGCTCAGGTCATGATCTCGCTGTTCCCAAGTTCAAGCCCCACACTCTCTCTCTCTCTCAAAAATAAATAAACATTAAAAAATATTTTTAAAATTCAAAAATAATTTTTAAAAAGGTGTCCTACTATTTATTTTTAAATTATTTTCTTTTTTTTAATGTTTATTTATTTTTGAGAGTGAGGGAGGGAGAGACAGAGCACTAGCGGGGGAGGGGAAGAGAGAAGGAGACACAGAGTCCAAAGTAGGTTCCAGACTCTGAGCTGTCATCACAAAGCCTGATGTAGGGCTCCAATCCACAGACTGGGAGATTATGACTTGAGCCGAAGTCAGACGCTTAACCGCCTGAGCCACCCAGGCGTCCCACATTATTTTCAATATATCTTAAACACCAGTAAACCTTATGTTGACTTCAGATTGGGGGTCCTCCACTCATTTTTGTCTTTTGTCTTTGCTGTTCCACAGAATGAATGTATTGGAAGGGTGCCTGGGTGGCTCACTTTCTTGAGCGCCTGACTTCGGCTCAGGTCATGCTCTCATTGTTTATGAATTTGAGACTCACTTGGGCTCTCTGCTGTCAGCTCAGAGCCTGCTTTAGATCCTCTGTCACCCTCTTTATCTCTGACTCTCCCCTGCTCATGTTCTGTCTCTTAAAAATAGATAAACATTAAAAAAAAAAAAAAAGAATGACTGTATTGGAAAAATGAGTCAGCTTAGCAGAGGGTACACAGGAAACGAGCGAAGGCCCCAGAAATGCTGCAGGTTATGGGTGATGAGTGCCTGGACAGATGCTGGCAGCAGAAGGTAAGAGGTCTTATGAGAAAGATTCCGTGTTGTTAGAATCAATAAGGTTTGGCACCTGGTTGAACATGAAGGACAAGGGGGAGAGTTCCAATGTGTTGAGTCAGGGGGCCAGAGAACCATTATAAAAACAGAAACCTTCTGCACTTGGGGGCAGGGAGAGGGGGGCAGCTAGAAGGAGGAGTCAGTGAGGCAGCAGGAGAGGAGAGCCAGGACAAAGCAGCAACTTGACTTGGGGTGCCCTTGTCTGATGGTTCAAAGCATGGCACTGGAGTTCTATAGATAGAGGTGTATGTTTAGGCAAGTTACCTCATCTCTCCAAGCCTGTTTCCTCTCTCATAAAATAGGGAAATGATAGCTTCTTCTCTGGATCATCATGAAGATTAAAGTACAAGAGAATGTAAATGTATGGCACAGTGTTTGCCACATAATCGCCACGTGGGAAGAAGTTAGTGCCTAGCATGGAAGGGGAGCTCCAAAGGATGATGCTTTAAAGACGGATTCAGGAGAATGCAGACTGAGAAGAGCCCACTGGATTTTGTATTTAGGGTGTTGCAACCTTCGATGAGAACAATTTTAAGAGACAAGCAGGTGGGGGTAACCGTAAACAGCGAGTGGGGTCTTGAAAAATCGGGAACAATGAATGTAGGCGTTATTTTTTTGATGGGGTTGAGAACGCAAGCTTCGGGTAGATCAGGGAGTGGCATGGCTGAGGAACATTCTTCTTCATTCCAGCTTTTCTGAGAGCAGGGAAGACTGGGAAACACTTGTATCCCATTTGAAGGGAAAAAATGGAAAAAGATAAAGGGAGTTTGAGTTGAAGAAAAGTGCAGTGAAATATACATCTGTGTTATCACAGTCAACGGGGAGACAAGCTGGTCTGCAGAGACCAAGGAGGTGGGGTATGTTCTTGAAGCTGAGAGCTGGGTGGCATGGGCACAGGAGGGAATCTGATAGGGAGACCGTGCAAGGTGAATGACAGAATTAAGAAGCAGGTGTGGGGCAGGGTAGGAAGGAAGGAGGGGTGACACATGGCCTGTGTGAACAGGAACGGGCTGAGGAAGAGGATGGCCAAGGTCAGGACAAAGAATAGCTTTAGGAAGAGTAAGACATGTGGCAAGCTGGAAGCGGGTGGCCAGCTGAGAAATTTCTAAGACCAAATTTAAGTCCAAGGACGATCAATTACAGATGGGCTCCCAGGCATGTCTCCGCCTAAGTGTGACTGAGGCAGAGTAGAGGTGAACTTTGTTCAAAGTGTAGGAACCGGCGGGTGGGAAGTAAAGCCACAGAAATGGAAGCATGAGAAGTGGGTCAGCAACAACGGGGCTCAGCACTCACCCTTAGTGTCAGGGGGTCCAGACTGGAACCACCCTGTGAAAGTCCTGTCAAGCGGCCCAGGTGGGCATCATTAACAAAAGGGTGATTCTGAAACCAGTTCCTGAAACCCAGTCTGTCCCCTGGCCTGTGTGCCGAACAGCTTCTGAAGGCCTGTTGGGGGCACAGGGAACCTTTGGGTCCAGAGTCAGGGAAACAGCCTCCAGCATCTTGTGATTTAGCTTCACTCAGAGAACTCTCTTGGAGGGTCTAGGATACAGGTTCTATGCCAGCTGACACTCACCAGAACTAGAAGTCTATTACGTCTATAGCCTCCAGAAAGCCCAAACCCCATGTAACCATCACTCCAGGGGGGGGAAATGACTGTGCTTCTCAATTAAGCAACATTGGGTGGAAAGACTGAGAATTTCTGAAGAGAAGAAGTTGGTTTGGCCTCAGAGCTCTTTTTTTTTTTTTTTTCCAAATTCACATTTCAGCTGGAGAGTCTTAAACCTCTTTGGGTTATGGTTTCTATTTGTTTCTGACAGGACTGTTTTCACCCTGGAAATAGAAGCATGGGGCAGGCTTGAGGCATGGTTGTGAAATGGAAGTTTTCCAGGAATCTCTTATTTACAGATAGTCCCAGGCAACTCTGATTAATTATGTCTGGGAATCACAATTGAAAAATACTGCTCTAGGAATACATTCTAACTAAAACCCCTCTCACCTAGGTGTCAAGCAGGAAAATGAGTATGTACTGATTGATACTCAAATGTGAATGACTGATAGGAGATAACTGTGTCAGCCTCCTGTATGTCAGGATACAGTTACATTGCAGCAGCAATACACACCTAACTAAAAAAAAAAAATGACATATTAGTACTGGTGGAGGGATGTCTTCCCAGGTCATCTGAAATCACATCATATTGCAGGGGACTATAAAGAAACATGCCCTCATAAAGAATGGTGAATATATAAATGATGAATGAGTAAATGTTCTCTTGACTATTAAGAGTTTATAACGATAAACACACATTCATTTAAAAACAACAACAACAAAAGCAACATCCCTTGTGGATTAACAAGTCTTTTAATGAGCATCCGGGCCAGAAATAGATCAATGAGATAGGAACCACACCTTATGATTGTATAACTCTTTAATTTTGTAGTGTCCTTCTCACTAAATCCCCCAGTTCTATTCGTTACCATCATTATCTTTATTTCCTAGATTTAAGTTCAGAAAGCCTGCTTTGCTCTAAGTGGTGGAGCTATAACCCAAACGCATGTCTCTCAATCTAGCACCAAATCTTTCTGGTACTTCATAGTGGCCCCTGACATCATAGCTGACTGTGCAAAGCCTTCTTCAGAACTGTTCTCCCTCGGCGTGATTTACCACTTGACCCATCAGATATCTTCTGCTCCACGATAGATCATGTTCCCAGTGTTTATAAAAATCCAGCTAAATTGTTGCAGCCATCTGGTTTCATGTTGAGAAAGAGCATTTTTGTTTTGTATGAGGAAATATATCTCGGAGAACAGTAACAGTAGTTTTCATCATCAAAGAGGGTGAGACTTGAACTTGAATAAGAGAGGCCAAGAAGTACACCTGGCAAGTCTGGGAGTGGAGAGAAGGGGCACTAAAGATGTTGGGCGGGGGGAAGAGAGGAATAAAAGCTCAGAGAAAGGAATGTGGGAAGAGGCAAGAGAAAAAGGAAGGGAACCAGGAAAGAGGAGTGTTCAGGAAAGAGAGTTGGGGTGAGGAAGTATAATCGGCCCAGGGGCCGGTGCAGGATTTCTAAGTCAGATGACTGAAGGTTTAACCACTTCTTAGGGGAACTAGTTCCATGGAGAGTGTGGCATAGGGAATGTTATGTGCTGCACATTTGTGGCTGTGATCGATGCCATCAGCAAGAGGTTCTTCTTGTCAAAAGAGCTTTCGAAACTCTCTTTGTGGTGACTCTTGGAGAAGCCATCATCAAAGCAGATCCCTGCAGTCTGAACATAAATAGCATCCACTCAGAAATATGGTGCCTGCAAACATCCCCCAGGATCAACAGTGAAAGATTCATCAATGGGACCAGTAGCAACGCTTTATTTATTTATTTAGTTAGTTAGTTAGTTAATTTAAATTCCAGTCAGCAAACAGTCTAATATTAGTTTCAGGTGTACAATTTAGTGATTCAATACTTACAGCACCCGTTGCTCATCACAAGTGCACTCCTTAACCCCCATCATCTATTTCACCCATCCCCCCACCCACCTTCCGTCTGTCTGGTCACTATCAGTTTGTTCTCTATAGTTAAGAAGGACCAGGGGCGCCTGGGTGGCTCAGTCCGGTGAGCGTCTGACTTCAGCTCAGGTCATGATCTGCCGTTCTGTGAATTCGAGCCCCGCATTGGGCTCTGTGCTGACAGCTCAGAGCCTAGAGCCTGCTTCAGATTCTGTGTCTCCCCCTCTCTGCCCTTCCCCCACTCATGCTCTGTCTCTTTCTCTCTCTCTCTCTCTCTCTGTCAAAAATAAATAAACTTAAAAAAAAAAAAAGAAGGAACAAAGGGACATTGCTGAGCTGTCAGAACCAGCAGAGCAACCCCACTGGTAAATACTTGTGACTTAGGTCTATCTCTGTATCCTTAGTGATGCCAAGTGTGTCCTTTAAACTTGGTCAGATGAGCTTTTTAAAGTGCCTTTAAGGGGAATTTAAAAAAAAAAAATTTTTAACGTTTATTTATTTTTGAGACAGGGAGAGACAGAGCATGAACAGGGGAGGGTCAGAGAGAGGGAGACACAGAATATGAAACAGGCTCCAGGCTCTGAGCTGTCAGCACAGAGCCCGACCCGGGGCTCGAACTCACGGACTGCGAGATCATGACCTGAGCCGAAGTCGGCCGCCTAACCGACTGAGCCACCCAGGCGCCCCAAGGGCAATTTTTTTGGGCACAGAAGACAAGTCAGAATTTGTTTTGGGTTTCAAAACTAATCTTCTATTTGTCAAAGTTAGAAATTTTAAAAATCGGCTTTATTTTGGGTAGAGTTCACCTTTAAAATCATCTTATGCCATTTATAAGTCTAGTACATTTTAGCAAACTTTAACACCAGGTTACTCCATTTACAAATTTAGTAAACTAAAGATCTTCAAATATTTTAAAACTGCATTTATAAATTGAACGTATTTAATAATCTTTCTTAAGTACTTTGAGTATTTAATTCTTATATTAATTAATTCTTATATATTTAAGTTCAGAGCTTCCAATGCTACATATAAAATTAAATGTTATGTATAAGTAAGCTTAGTAAGAATTCCACTGAAAATTGCAAGTCTAAATCAATTGCTCAATTATACCTTTTTTTCCCCCCAAGTAAGGTCTATACCTAACATGGGGCTTAAACTCAGGATCCCCAAATCAAGAACTGTGTGCTCTACTGACTGAGCCAGCCAGGTGCCTCTCAATTGTGCCTTTTGAAAGAGTTATAGGTCTGTCATTCCAATAGGTTAATTTCTCAGGATTCCAAATACATAATTTCAAGCATGCAGATTCCTTAACACACAAAAATTATACTGTGGTCATGGTTTTCATTACACAAATGTGTGTGTATGTTCCTCCCTGGTCTAAATACCAATGAGCCAAATGTGGGTCTTGTATTTCTAGTGCCTCAAGCCTTTTAACGATTGTTAAAAAGTGACCCAGTTATTTATGGGTACCTCATGGATGTACCTCAATATGTGATCACAATTCCAAGGGCATTGTATTGACAAATTGTATAAAAATAGGCAAAGTATAAATTGCACACGCTACTCATTTCAGCGTGTGTGTTCAGGTCTTGCTAACGAATCTGTTTGAAATCGACTTAGTGTCCCTAGTTAGAGAAGCTGTGTTGGCTACATAGTGATATTTAGTACTGCTATAATGGCATTCACATCTTAGAGTCACCATGCTGGCGCCCAGAGCAAGCAAAATGAGGCAAGCAGTCTCCCTTGCAGAGTGATGTCTGGAGTGTTACAAGCCAAAGGACATTCAGGGTTTTGTGGTGAGGATTAAGTGAGATAATCTGTAAAGTCGCCTAGCAGAGCTTCTGGTGAATAGCAAAGTGTTCAAACAGCTGGCTGCAAAAGAAATGGACTGAACAGAAGTTGTAATAGAAAATTAGAGACCTTAAAGAAGCTTTAATTCCCTGTTACGATCATGGCCTCTATCTCTGTCCTTACCTTTACTCTTGGGGAAGGGACCGCAAACACTCGAAGGCAAGCTGTACTTCGTATTGTTAGTCATGATCCACACAGCTTAGTCGCTCTGTGTACACGATACCTTTTGCATTAGTCAGGATGGAAAAAAGAGAGAACCCAAATAGAGTGGCTCAAACAAGACACACATTTATTCCTCTCTCACATAACAGTGTACGGGTAGCCAGGAGCTCTGGGGCTGGCAGATGGGTATGCTTCAGAAAGTAATTCAGAATCCTGGATTCCATACAGCTGGCTCTTCCATCATTCCCCAGGGTGTGGTTCTCATCCACTTGGAGGGAACTGATTTCCCACTGATCTACACGGTACCTCATCTAAAGGAGAATATATACTGTTTCTGCTCAACTTGTGATATGGATACCAGTGCTTATCATACAGAAGTTAGCCAAGAACCTTGGTATTTATTTTGTAGATAATATAACATGTTTTTCTGTGGAGATAATTGGTTTAAGATTTTATTCTGCTACTGCTTAAGCACCAGCATGGAGGCTTTGCTTGTAGAAAGAGGAATTATCCTATATTTAGGCAAAGCATGCTATCCATGTGAAACCAAGAAGTGATTTCTTCCTAAAAATAGCCTCTCCATATGAATTTCCACCATTAACTGTGTGTTCAGTTCTCCCCCATTTTTCTTATCGCTCCAATGTACATGTAATTACTAGCTTAACTTGTATAATCTGTGCTCTAAAATGCTTAGTCTATAGTCATTTGGGAATAATGTCTTAGGGATGGAAAGGAAACTAACAGTTAAATTTCTACTATTGCCAGACACTATGCTAGGTTTTTTTTGCATATTATCTTTTTTATACCATTCAACGACTTGGAACTATCCCCCTTTTACAGATGAGGCGTCTGTGACTTATATTAGAATTTAAGTGACTTCCTCCATATTAGACAGGAGGTTCCTGGGTGGAGCAGTGGTCCCGGAGAGAAAGGGAAGCTCAAAAGACACGTGTCAACTATTTGTGTGAAGAGCTCTGACTCAGTGGCGTTGTTGGGTCTGCCTTTGGTCACAAATTAGCTATATGGCCTTGGGCACATCCTATTACATCACTGGGCTTCATTGTAAAAGTGAGTTGGGTGTAGATATTCTCTAACTTGTATTTTGTTCAAGATTTCTTCTCCATTTTCTCAACTTGGACTTCTACTGAGTATTTTGAGCGTATGCCAACTGATAACAATCCATCTTACCAGGAAGGTTATCTGATAATACTTTAGCTGGGTTCTAAAAGTGCAATGTTGTCTTTTTGGGAGCTTTTATGAAACAGCATTCAAAATCTCGTTTCATTTTTACAGTTGGCCTTGAATTGTTAAGTGTAAGAGGCACCTGTTGAGAAACTCAGAAGCTCTTTTACCTAATGTCTCTTGGCTGACGGGGGCTTTGGTGAAAGAAACACAAGACTTGCTCTCTGATTTGGCCCTCCAACCAGCTATGAGTCCTGGAAAGTTAGCTCCTTTACTCCTATGCTGAACATTAAGATTTTTTCTGATCTTTACCAATTTGGTACTAAAATGTTCTGGTACTAATCAGGATCCCACACCAAATTCCAATGTGTGTGTGTGTGTGTGTGTGTGTGTGTGTGTGTGTGTCGTGGGCAGGAGTGTTCCCCACACCAACAAACAATTCTCTGATAGCATCAGATCCCACAGGTCAAAGGCTCAGTCCCACAAGACTGCCTCCCTACCCCCACCCACCACCACTTGCAAATCCAGATGTCGTTCGTGCCTCTGACCAGTTGGCTATAGACCAGAAGCTCCAACGATCCCCTTCCTGGGTTTGATTAATTTGCTAGAGTGGCTCACAGAACTCAGAATAGCATTTTACTTACTAGATTACCCATTCGTTACACAAGGATATAACACAGGGACAGCTAGTTGGAAAGTGACATGTAGGGGGAAGTATGGGGAAAGGGCTAGGAGCTTCCATGCTCTCTGAGTGTGCCACTGTCCCTGAATCTCCATGTGTTCACCAACCTGGAAGCCATCTGAACTGCCTATTATTGGGATTTTGTGGAGGCTCCATTTCCATCCAGCCTCTCCTATCTGAAGGATAGGGAGAGAGTGGGGCTGAAGAATCCAAGCTTCTAATCATGGCTTGATCTTCCTGGTGACCAGTCCCCATCCAGGAACCCACGTTCAATAGAACAATGCTTCTAGTGTTCTTTTCACTTAGGAAGTTATAAGGATTTCAGGAGCTCTGTGCTGGGAACCAGGGACAGAGACCAAAATATATATTTTCTGTTATTTCATGGGTAGTTAAAACATACAGTATTTGTTTTAAATGTCTTTTTCATCTGATGGCCCAAAACCTTTATACGTACTTATTGGCCATTCGCATTTTTCCTTTGTAAATTGTTGAGTTGATTAATTTTTTTGAAATCATTTTTCTTAGTGACTGGTATGGTCTCTTAATGAATCAAGGATAGTAAAGACTGACATATAAGATGAACCTTTCTTTCTTCCAGTTTTCATTTGCCTTTTAATTTGTTTAATGTATTTATTTAAACTGTAGATAAGAAAGAGTTAACATTTTCATTCCAGAAAGCCTCAGATTTTGGGAGATATCACTATTCCTAGGGTTATATGGACATATAAAATTTTAAATGTTTATGTGATGATAGGTCTATCTTTTCATTGATGCTTTCTTGTGCATTTTATCATGGTCACTAGTCTAGATATGTCTCTGTGAAGATAGGAAATGCCAATTATTTCGTCTTATTATCTAACAATGACCAGGAATATGGAGCATGCATAATAGAAGTTTCTCCAGTAAATCAGTAGAAGGTGTATGGGAAACATTTGTTCTATTTGCATATTGTCCCCTGGGTCACTTTAGCACTGACTGAATAGCTGGGATCCATGTTCATTGTCGGTCCTGGCCAACGTGGGCTTGGACATTCTGGAATGGAGGTGGTTGACCACTGGCAATCAGGTTTAAATTACATTGAGGAGACTAGAGAACAGAGTTTGTAAACTGGTTTTAAATGACTACAGAAGGTTACCGGAGGAAGAATTTGCCACAGAGACAATAAACTTCACATGCCATTACTGAGGCATACATCATGCCATAATTTCCTTTCCTTGAGCCTTTACAATAAGGGGATTTGTTGTCTAAATTAGCTTAGATGTCATTTTGCCTGGACTTAGAAGGGTTGCATATCCTTTTATGTTTATCTGGGACATCTTCTGTGGACCTTCCACCTCTCAGAGCCAAAATTCAGAAACTTGCCAATGTCCCTTCATTGAGAATATCATAAAAGTGTGTGTGTGTGTGTGTGTGCGTGTGTGTGTGTGTGTGTGTGTGTGTGTGTGTGTGTGCAGGAAACAGGAACGCTCCTGCTATAAACAGGGATATCTTAGTGTTATCTTTTGCTTTAGGGTATTTGGTCTTGAATCACACTTGACCCATGGTTATATCCTTGACTTTGGAACAGCACAAACTTTTGGATTCGTATCTGTTCTAGGGTCTGCTTTTGCAGGAATAGAGGTGTATTTTCCTAGAGTGGAGACCAAAGTGTTCATCATCACTATCATATAGACATAATGTATAGAAATGTAATTTAGAAATTCACAAGTAATGGGGCACCTGGGTGGCTCAGTCGGTTAAGCATCTGACTCTTGATTTCAGCTCAGGTCATGATCTCACGGTTCATGGGTTTGAGTCCCACGTTGGGCTCTGGGCTGACAATGTGGAACCTTCTTGAGATTCTCTCTCCCTCTCTCTGTCTCTCTCTCTCTCTGCCCTTCCCCTACTCACACACACTCTCTCTCTCTCTCTCTCAACATAAATAAATAAACATTTAAAAAAATAAATAAGATTTCACAAGTTAAAGTCAGAAACATATTTGTTATAATACATGTTCACAAATAACACATTTCACTGTTGGAAAGTAGAAATCCAATGGGAGAAAGAAGAAAACACAAGTCGTTTACACTCCAACTCATGCAGATAATAATTGCTAAGAGTTTCGAGTTATTGTCTCAAACAGCACTTTCTGCGTGTGTGTGTGTGTGCATGTATACACATGTTTGTGTGCATGTGTGCACATATGGACTTGCCAGTGTATGTGTTATTAAAAATTATTAACCTATATTCCATTTGAAAACTATTTTTCACAACTTTACTGAGATACAATCAACATCTAATTAATTACACATATTGAAATTGTACAATCTGATAAGTTTTGACGCATGGATAAACCTCTGAAACCATCACCACAATCAGAATAATTAACATATTACTACACCCAGAAGTTTCCACACATCCTTTGAAATCACTCTCTACTACTCATCCCACCCCATCCCCAGTTATCCACCGATCTTTCTGTCCCTGTAAATTAGCTTGCATTTTCTAGAATTTTATATAATGGAACCAGGCAGCATCTAGCTTCATCCAGCTTCTTTCATTCCACACAATTATTCTTAAATTCATCCATGTTGTTGCATGTATCAATATGCCATTTCTTATTGTTCATAAAAAATATTTTATTAAAAATTTGATTTATTATTTTCATTGTTCATACTGTCTTCCTAATACCTGTGGAAACTTGCATTCCTGATATTGGTATTCGTGTCTTCTTTCTTTCTTTTCTTCCCCCCAGTCAATGTGGCTAGAGATGTATCAACTTTATTCATTTTCTCAACAAACCAGCTTTTGGTTTCATTGATTTTTCTCTCTTGTTTTTCTTTTATTTCCTTGTTTTCCACATTGATTTCTATTATTTCTTTCCATATGCTTACTTTGTCTTCCTTTGCTCTTCTTTTTCTAGTCTCTTTGAGTAGTAGCCAAGACTATTGATTGGTGGATTTTATTCTTTTCTGATTTAGTGCTGTAAAGTTTCCTGTAAGTACCACTGAACTGTTTCCCAAATTTTGATATGTTACGTTTTTGCTTCCATTCAGTCAAAATACTTTTGAATTTTCCTTTCAATTTCTTTGACCCCCGGGTTATTTAAAAGTGTGTTATTTAGTTTTCAAATATTTGAGGATTTTCTAGATAACTTTCTGTTGTTGATTTCTGATTCTATTCTACTGTTGTCAGATAATGTATTTTCTGTGTGTGCCTCAAAACTTTTCAGATTTATTGAGACTTGTTTGAGGGCCAACACATGGTCTATCATAGTAAATTATCCCTGTGCCTTTGAGAAGAATAAATATGTTGCTGCTGTTGGCTGGAGAGTTCTATAGGTGTCAATTAGATCGAATTGGTTGACAGTGTTTTTCAAAGTTTCTGTACCTCACTGATACTCTATTAATTCTGTCAATTACTGAGATCGGGATATTGAAATCTCTGACTCCAATTCAGGATTTTCTCTATTTCTCCTTGCAACTTTATCATTTTTACTTTCATGTATTTTGAAGCTCCATCCTTAAAAGCACGAATATCTAGGTTTGTTGTTATACTTTCTTGACAAATCGACTCTTTTATTGTTATGAAGTGACCTTCTTTATTCCTGATGATATTTTTTTGCTCTGAAATCTACTTTGTCTGATATTAAGATAGCCACACCAGCTATGTTTTCATTGGCATTGATATGGTATAGTATGGTGCATCTTTTTCCTTCCTTTTATATTAAGCTGGTTTGTATTGTATTTAAAGTTGGATTCATATAGGTAGTTTTTTGCTGGACTTTCCTTTTCAAATCCCATCTGATAGTTGGTGTGTTCAAGACCATTTTCATGTAATGTCGTTACTGGGATGGTCTGGTTGAAGGCGCTCATCTTGCTATTTGTTTTGTATTTGAGCCGACTGTTTTTTGTTTCTCTTTTCTCCATTTTCTGACTTGGATTAATTGCATGTTTTTTAATGAGAGCAATTTTCCTCCTTTTTAAACTCTTCACTGTTACTCTGTTGTTATTTTAGTGGTGTCTTGAGGGTTTGTATTCCACCCCTTTAAATAGCAGTCTACCTTCAGGGAATATGTTACCACTTCACTTACCTGAAGAGAGCTTCCCAGCAGTATACTTCCTTCCATTTCTCCTCTCCTGGCTTTTGTGCTATTGTTTTCATATGTTTCACTTCTGCCCATATTATAAACCTCACATTACCTGGTGATTTTTTTTTTCCTTTAGACAGTACATTATCTTTTAGGTGATTTCAATAGTATGGAATAAAAATCTTCATATTTCCTCCACACAGTTCACTTTTCTGGTGCTCTGCATTACTGTGTGTAGATTCAGCTTTACATCTGGCATCATTTCTCTCTGTGAAGGACTTTCCACGGAAATGTCTCATCGTACTGTTTTTTTGAACAGTGTTTTCATTGGGTCAAGGATTCTAAAGTGACTTTTTCTTATTGTACTGCAAAGACCTTGATCTCCTATTTTCTTTCCTGCAGGAAATCTGATATAATCTTTATCTTTCTTGCTCTATAGTAACATGGTTTGGTCCCTCCCCCCACACTTTTAAGCGTTTCTCTTTATCACTGGTTTTGAGTGATCTGATTCTGTTGTGCCTTGGGGTAGTTTTATTTGTTTTGAATGTTTGAGTTTCACTGAGCTTCTTGGACTTAGGGTTTTTGTAATTTTCATCAAATTTGGAAATTTGGGGCCATTACTTCTTCAAATAACTTTTTTCTTCCCGTCCCCTTTCTAGCTGCTTTCCTTCAGAGACTCAAATTACACTTACATTACATGAGTTGACATTTTTCCACAACTCATTGATGTTCTATTTTTTCTGGTCCTTTTTCTGTGTTTCATTTTGTATAATCTTTTTCTGTGTTTCCTTTTGTATAATCTTTATTCCCATACATTTTTTTTATTCCCATTTATTCCCATATATTTTTTTTTCCAAAATATTTTCGTTTTTACCTGCAAGAGTTATCTGGGTTTTTTACAAAAAGTTTTTTTTAATGTTTATCTGTGTTTGAGAGACAGAGAGAGAGAAAGAAAGAAAGAGGCAGAACGGGAGGGGGAAAAGAGCAGAGGGAGAAGGAGACACAGAATCTGAAGCAGGCTCCAGGCTCTGAGGTGTCAGCACACAGCCTGAAGGGGGGGCTCAAACCCATGAATGAATGATCCGAGCTGAAGCAGGATGCTTAACCAACTGAGCCACCCAGGTGCCCCTGGGTTTGTTTTTGTTTTTCAACCTACCATCCACTTAACACAATCATTCATGTCGTTTTCTGCAACATGGGAAAGTCAAATATATTGGCTGCTTTCATGACTTTTTCTACTGATTCTACCATCTTGTGTCAGTTCTGGGTCAGTTTTAATTGATTGTCTTTTCTTTTTCTTAAGGGTAGTATTTTTCAGCTCCTTCATGTCTTGATACTTTTGGATTCGATGTCAGAAAAAATTAATTTTAACTTGCTGGGTATTAAGTATTTTTGTGTTCCTATAGCTGTTCTTTGGTTATGCTCTGGATCACTGTTAAGTTGCACGGAAATAGTTTGATCCTCCCGGGTCTTCCTTTTAAGTTTCCTCGCGTGTAACCAGGGCAGTAGTTAGGCTAAGGTTAATGTACATTACTGATGAGATGAAATCTTTCTAAATAGGCTGAGTTTGATGACTTATGAATTATATCATTTTCCATTTCATTATATCAGGAATTATATCATGCACTGGGAATAGGTACTATTCCTGGCTCTATGTGACCTGTGATGACCATTCTCTGTCGTCATTTTGGGAGTTCCTTTCCTTGGCTTCAGATAATTTCCTCATAAGCATGAGCTGTTCAGTATCACGCTGAGTAATTGTGGGGCCCCTCTGCAGATCTCTCTATGCAGTACTCCCTGAACTCTTGACCTTGGCCTTTCCAGACCCTCCAGCTCTGACACCTCAACTCAGCGGGATTGCTGGGCTCCTTCTCTTTCCCAGTCCTGTGCTGCAGCCCAGAAAGTGTGCAGGCAATCAGCCCCAGGGGCCGTGGGCTGATCTCCTTTGCCTCTCATCTCTCATGTCAGTATCTTAAAAGCTGTCAGTTCATACATTTTGTCCAACTTTTAGTTGTTTTAGGAAGGAGAGTAAATCCAGTCACTGTTACTTCATCTTGAGTGGGAGCGAAAATCACAAGACCTGTTCTTGAAACACTTAAAATACGTCACAAACATACTGTGTTTCTTTAAGCGTCATTAGTCTATAGGATTTTTGATGACTGCAAAGTATTTTATTAGGTAGGAGTAGCATAGATTATTCAGTCAATTAGGGTGCATGGTTATTTCCCCACTCTTATCCACAACATGGCCAGTGAAAAGCTCAATATTTTTGAACATCCATGATTTCTTCAAATATATTAACAGAAAACAAATAACCAAGTTAAAGAGGAGTTTTATTCCAGTGTCCAACTTACCCTCTAGAAAGGTTGTACCAGTTTGTATATCCATCATCTTGCTGCACTTTTTGTCAGTATCAGATATTGTAGTTTTGTAAAGCTTTTTACAAATTCGATAAGTAGAAAAGGTACTTTTATGGATTTTAATGTATATTTCCTGGTTAGTTTTGAGGCATAATATTTGTAATTAGCTTATTGAAAAGTTCTATAATCTCTTTTGTGTATTGCCTATTTATGTCCTTTGACAATTTAAAATCTAAAGTTATGCATTCTGTTATTGATTTATAAAATATATTTGTATAGAAAGTATATGTGTGTGTGTCTATATATAAACTCTATAAGCTATATATGAATATATAAATTTCAAATATTTCCCCAGGCTTGCTATTTATAGTATATTCAGCTGTAATGAAATTGATTTGACCTTTGCAATTTTGGTTTCTGTCTTTATCATTGTGCTTTAGAAAGTCAAATATTACTTGCACCTCATAACCAAGGTAATATTTTACTCTGTTTGTTCACAGCTTAAGTTTTCTTAACTTTTAAACCTTTAATTCACTTGGAACTTAATTTTTTCATCAACTGAACTTTATTTTTCTCATCATAATATATTTTACAATGTTTACATTAAAACATTTACAATGCTAAGATAAATCTAAAATGTTCTTAACGCTATTTATTTAAAGCCTATTCTTGCCCCGAGAATTGATATGTTGTTGTTTTACCGTCTTGTGATAAATTCTTCTGCATGTTGAGATCTGCTTCTAGACTTTTTACTCTGTTCCATTAAGCAATTTGTCTCCTCCTGTGGCCATTCCACATTATTTTAATTACGTAAACTTTATTGAACAATGGTAGGCCCAGGAGAGAACATCTGGAAGGACCAACACCCATTCTCTTAACCTTCTATTATTTTTTAACATTTTCCTGGAAAATGTTATTCATTTTCTCAAGTATTCCTGGAAAGCTGAGAAGCAGTGCAGATATTGGGTGTAGTGTAAACTTTGCTTTCCCGGTAATTGAGTCCAAATCCCACCTCCCCAGCTGATTGACAGGGGACCCAGCAAAGTTATTCACTTCTTCATGGCCCAGTTTCCTTATCTAGAAAGTGGTGGTACCAACAGGCCCTAGTTTCTAAGTTTAGTATGGTGATGCTAGTTTGGTGGCTGGAGCCAATGCCTAGAACACATGAGAACTTAATAAAAAGCTAGTTTTGCTATTTTTATTTATTCTCCAATTTAATGTTAGAATTATTTTGTCAAAGTCCAAAAGAATTCATTGTGATTTTTATTGTGTTTTACATTGTTATGTTATTATGATTTATTATCTCTTATGAAAACATAACACGACTTCTTTTCCTTATTTTCCTTTTTGTCTCTTTCATGTCTTATTGGTTTTGTGTGTGTGTATATATATATAATATTATGCATAATTATATGTATCTTGCACAGCTATATTCTACACACACTATCAGAAGTAGGACTTAGAAATATATGAACATGTGCGAAGTTATTATATGTGAGCACTAGGGATAACACTCAGAAATACTCAAAATTTCTTCTCTGAACATAACTTATATAGCCAGGAACACATGATTTTAAAATGACTCTGGTGCCCCAATATTCCATTGTTTTGTGCTTCAGATGTAAGGATAGTACCTGTTAGATAGTACAAGCTATGTATTATGGAAGTATGTTGGCAAATAAATTGTTTGTTTGTTTTTTTAAAAAAACCATATAATTGATGAAGGAAGTTGATTTCAGGAGAATTGGACAGGACCCTGCAAAGAAACAACCTTGAGAGGATGAGTAAAGTGATTTCCTGAAAATGTGTATATGTGGTCTCTGTTGAAATCCCCTTCTTTCCTTTCTCAATTCTCTTTTCTCAGTAAATATAAGTTTTCTTGGAATGCTTCAAAGTATCTGGACTTGATCTCAGAAGACCATCTGTTATGAATATTCACAAGGGTCAAGAATTTCAGCAAATAAAGGCCATGTGTAACCCTTTATGAGCCCCGGATGGAAGCTTGCTTCTGGATTTCTAGGTTTAGGAGACCTAGGGTCATAATGGAAAATGTTGACATTTATTTAGATAACAGGAAAGAATGAGAATACGACTACAGCTGGCTTTCCTCTTGTGTTATGACAACATTAAAAGGTAAGGGAAGTGACTGAGACACCAGAGAACAAGGGCCACCACACAGGGGAAATATGGAGGACATGACCTACAGAATTGGATTTTCCTCTTACACGCTCACTGTGTTTGCTTGAGATTCCAAGGAGCAAAGGCCACTACAAGAGGAAGGTATCACATCACAGTAAGAACATTTCTGATCAAGACAAAGCCTGTTTGCCCAAAGTCACAGACCCCCTGCCCAAGACCCGGGCCCCAGCTCCCACCCACTGCCCTTGCTGACCTCTGCCTTTCATACTGAAACTTGGACTGCCTGCTGGCTGTGCTCCTGGTAACCACATGTGGGCCATCTCACTGTCCTTAGAGATCTGTCCCTCGAGGGCTCTCAGATGCCACTGCTGACCAGTACGGACATGGTACCAATCCTAGATTTTAAGGACAACACAATGAAATGTTGCTTTCTATGATAAAATGAGTTTATTTGCTTCTGATAAGTGGACAAAGGTCTGTTGAAGACATAGATTGCCTGTGTGGATAGTTGATCTGATGACACTAGGAGAGGAGGACTTTAAAGAGTGGAACAATCTCTCAGATAGGAAGTTCTGACAACACAGAGAGCAAAAAGCCTATTATGTAGGCGTAGAGGTTGCATTTTTGTAAGGGAAATAGAATGCAAAAACCCATGGAGACTAAATGATTTCATACTAGCAAGGACCCCTAGCAAAGACCCCAAGGACTAGCAAGGAGTCCTAGCAAGGACTCCTCATTGATAGAACCACAGGGAAAACAGTTGTGGACCTATTATTATCAACTAGTAGTTACCTACTGCTGTGTAACAAATTACTCTAAAATTTGGTAGCCTGCACAAGAAACGTTTATTATGTCACACGTTTTCTGAATCCAAGAGTGCCTTAGCTGGGTGGTTCTACTTTGGGTTCTTTCATAAAGTTGCGGTCACCTTGTTGGCCAGAAGTTGTCATCGCTGAAGACTTGACTACGCCTGGCAGATTTCCCTCAAACTCACTCATGTGACTTGTCGGCAGGAGGCGTTGTTACCTCTCTGTGGGCTGTTCATGGCATGGCTTCTCTTAGAACGAGTGATTCAACAGCAAGCCCTAACCCAATTTTGGAGGTGGCAAGTGCTCACTTATTCTATATCTTGTTGGCCACGTAGAGCTGCCTCGTACGGTGTGGGAAAGCACTACACAAGAGAGGCAGAGATCATTGGGGGCTATCTTGGAGGCTGGTTGCCACACCCACTGAAGGTGCTTTTTATTGGGACCTCACAATTTCTAGCTACCCAGTTGCTCATCCTTTTGCTTAAACTGCTCAAGTCTGGCAGGGGACACATGACCATGGAGCAAATCTAAATGTATTTTATAGAAGTCATTGACTAAATATTTTTCATTGTTTCCTTTGGAGAAGGAGTGTGTGTGTGTGTGTGTGTGTGCGCACGCGCGTGTGCATGTATGTATGTGTGTACGAGAGAGAAAGAAACAGAGACAGAAAGAGAATATAAAAATCTAATTTTTCAGCTCAATATTATTTCTTCTTCCAGCTGAACGTATGTCCCATTGCTCAGGTCTCAAAGTATCTCCGTTAACTCTGCCAAACAAGGACTTTTTTTGAACTTTGGAATAGGAGTAATGCTTTCATGCTTTCATGCTTTGTTTCAGTTTTGAATTTCTGAAAAAAGAGAAAGAGTACTATAATCCAAAGCTTCTAAATTGCATTGATTAGATTAGGATGAGCAGGAGATAATTATTAAGGATAATTGCTTCAATAAAATCATGAACAGCCAATTAAAGTCCTGAAGATTAAAAAAAAAATACCTATCTCTGCAATCCTGAAAGATCTGAAAAAACTTACAACAGTATGAATATGAAATAAGGTTGAATTTGATTTCCTCTTAAATATGATGAGGAGAACAGGGACCAAGCGTGAAAGGAAAGTTAGAGACACACAAGGCTAGTTTTATGAAGAAGTAAAGTTTCTGGCTACCTATTCAATTTGATTTGGGTTTTCTGGGTTAAAACACTACTCCTACAGTTTTCTTTTTTTTTCATAGATGCTGAGATTATTTTTTAAGTTACTCAGATTTAGTATTTATAAGGCTTTTCTATTCTTCAAGTAACTCTCTGCTCCTTGGGACAATAAAGCAGCAAGGTGTGCTAGTCAACATATTCAATGGGTTGTGGCAACCAGGTAAGAGGTGAGAAGGTGCTAGAAGGGGGATAAGGGTGCTCATGAGGAGTTAAAGGTGAGCCAAAGGTGGATGTGAGAGAGGAAAATGGATTTGCAATCCAGAAGCTTCAGCTTCTTTCTAAAAGGGGGGGGGGGGTGCCACCTTTTTAACTGCCTAGAAGCTTGGTGCATTCGGGGTGCGCTCATATGAGGACAGGCACTGGGACAAAGTGGAAGGCTCCTGAGCACTTTTGTGAGGGAAGGGGCAGTGATGAATGGACGAGAGAGGGGATGAAAGAGAGATGGTAGGAGGCCATGAAATCTGCCATGGGCTGCACAGATCTTAACTTGGTGCACCACGTTTCAGAACCATTTGGTGTAAAGGGATTTCTTGTGCACACTGGAAAAGGAACTGAGTTCTAGGCTGATGACAACCAGAACAGAGATGGGACTCCAGGGGCAGCAGCCAGGGACAGAGGAGACCTTGACATAATGAGCCCAGGAATTAGTGGACATCACAGGAAAGACCTGCTGTCGTTTGGTTGTCTGAGCCAATTGTTCCAAGCTCTCCAAGGGGCAAGGACCAGCCAACCTCTCCGTTTTGGCAATTTGGTGAGATTTTTGACATTTCAAAGCTGGTTTTGGTTTGGTGCAGAGCTAAGATGTCCTCTCCATGTGGACAAAACCCACATGCAAACACACGAACCTGCGCTGGGATGTGTATGTGCGTGCATGTGTGCGTGCACACACGCACACACGCACACACACACACACACACACACACACACACACATTTCAGCTCTTCTTCAGTGCCAAGTGGTTGTTCTCATTTCATATGAACAAGTTTGGCCGGTTTTGAGGTTTCCTTTCATGGCACTGAACGGTGAGTTATCACAGATGTTGCTCTGCTCTCTCATAGAGAAGCATTACCCCCCATTGGCTATGGGGTACTTCTGTTCAGAAGGGTCACCTCCAAGGAGTCCAGTCATTTTTAACGGGTGTGGCCTGAGGGCGAGTCACACTTGGAGTGCACCATGGAGGATCTTCAGGCCCGGGGAGGGACCTTTGAGGGGTTCGAGCTCTTGTCTCTTCCACAGTCTCCTAGTCTTTCCTCTGCTGAATTCAGAGATCGAGGGATGGTTAAAGAGAAACTTCCTGAAGCTGCCCATGGCTGTGAGGCCCCTCTATCTTCCTCCAAATAAACTTGATGGACCTTGATAGACATCGGCCTTTCTGAAGTTCAGATTTCTTGAAATGTTGACGGAAACACTGAAAATGCCATTAATCATCTTGATAACCATCAGCTTCGCACATACCAAAGCTAACAGTCTCTTTGAAAGATAAATTCCGCAGCAGATTTTAAATGCTTCCGTCTCAACACTCACATGATGGCTAAGGATACCAAGAGATCTAGAGTTGGGACAAGTAGCTCAACCATGCCAGGAGGATTTTTAAAATTCCATTTTTGAAGAAAAATGACTTGGTCTCTTGATAACCTACCCTACTTTTAAGAAATATTCAGGTTGTTGTAAATTTCTGTCTAATTGAAGCTCAAAATTTTCAGATTTGTAAAAGACTACATTCCCCGCCTCACACCTTAATTTTTTTCGTAAAGTTTAAGTTCCTTGAGGTCAGAAATTAGTCTTATATTTCTCTTACATCTCTCACAGTGCCTGCCAGCCTGTTGGGTACATCAATAAGTATGGGTAAGTTTCTTTGAGGCTATTTTTCCCAGTTTTCTAACAGTGGAGAAGAAATGATAGATGACCTCCTGGAAAAGCATGTTCCACATAAAGATCATGCAACATGTAATTAGATTTTGCTGTCAATTTTCATCTTTTATGTACAGTGACCATAGGTAAGGAGAAAAGGCAGTTTGGCTGCCTTGGTGCAGTTGGGGTCTTGAAGCAACCAGGAAAAAAATAAACAAATTTTGAAGTGTGCGTGTGTGTGTGTGTGTGTGTGTGTGTGTGTGTGTTTAGTACAATTGTGATAAGCACAATAGGTTGAGCATATGGCAGGGCAGAAAGCCATCGGTATCCATTAATATGGCTGCCCCCTTACACAGATTATTCATTTAATATTGATAACAACACCCTTATCACGAAAGATGTAGAGAGATTAAGGAATTTGCCCAAAGTCACGTTGTTGGTAAGAGGAAAACCAGAACTTATCTAAAACTCATGCTCTCTCTACTGTATTAGAGAACTCTTTAACAGATGGTACATCCTGATTGTTTGAAAGTCACCAACATTTTGAAAACAAAATCATGGAAGTGATTGAAGTTGGTTCATCCAGAATTCTAATAACTGTAATATGTATTCACAGATTTGTATTACAACCATCTGAGACATGCCATTTGGTGGTAAATGGAAAAAGTCCAGTTACAGAAGCTTTGCATTTTTCTGGCTTTTCCTTGTACTGCCTGTTGCCTTGGGTAAGGTAACTGTCAGCCTCCCTGAGTCTCTGATAAGGCTCTGAAGAGTGTAGGGCTTGCATGTGCAAAATCCTTGCACACAGAGCCTGGTGCACACTTAAGCACCCGATATGTATTGGAGTTTTCAAACCATTGACACTGAGGCACCAGCACTAAAACTTGCTGCAGTAATATGCATCCTTGAACTTGGAGCTGCAGCTTTCAGGAAGTTACAGCTGCCAACCCACTCTCCAGGCAATGAATGACAGGCCACCTACATGGAGTCAGGGAGGTTTTGCTGAGAAAGTCACCCACAGGGGAAGCAAAGTCTACTTAAGGTGAAATGTAACCATCTATGGAGATAACGTAACATTGGGAGGGTAGAATCATCAGAGATCTTTGAAATAGACAATGTGAAAACTGCAGTCCCCATTTGTGAACAGCACAGTTCATCAGTTTCAGCTTATCAGTAATGTGGTTCCTGTGTCTTCACTGATAAAGAAAATGGGAAGTTTTTAAAGAAAAGTGGCTATTGTATTTAGCAGAGATCTATTAGAGAAATTGTCGTTCAGGGTTAATAAACTCTGTTGGTAGAAAGTTGGGGAAGAAAGAGCTCAAGTACGACTTCCTGATGGTAAGTTCCCTTGTTTGTTTTTCTTTTTAATACTTTTATCTCAAAGGGAATGGAATTTTAAAGCAAAATCCAGGTTAAAAATAATTGCCATCCATTTTTTGTTTATGAAAAAAGAGTAATATTACCAATGGGAAAATCTCGTTACAGATTGATGGGTCTTTTGTAGTCTGGTTTGTACAGTACGGTACTCTAGCCTCCTGTGTTGGAAAATATCTGGTGGAGGTTGGGAAAGCAAGGGGCCTTGCATTGTACATGCAGAGTGCACGTATTCCAACTATTCTTCCTGGAGTCCGTGAAAATACAGATGTGGAATCTCAGATGGTGACAGGAGAAAGAACTCAGGAAGTTAGGAGCCTCAGGACAGTAGGGGAAAGGAAGAGGCATGCCGTATGGGAAGTCAGCCATCAGGGAGAAGGAAACACAGGATGGAAAGCAAGTGGTGCGTGTGAGGAGAAGGGCTGAGGTGAATAACTGGTTCAAGTTCACATGTGTCATTGGTGCCTGCTTTGAACCTCTGCTTGATGGCTCTGTTCTCTTTCTCTCTGGAGGCTGCCCAACAAAGTGTGCAGATCCAAATATGGCAGAGCTGGCCCCCAAAGCCCGCCCTACCTAATGAGTGTCAGATTTCCCAATAATTTCTTCCAGGAGCAGAGACAAGGGAGGGGTGCTTGCCAGTAGCTGCAATGGTTCTTTTATCAGCACTCAAGGCCAAACTGACCGTCTGTCATTGTCCCCCAAATATCAATATGAATATTGTTATCCAATGTCTGTTATTCTGTGTCAAGTATTTGAGACAGAAAACTTTGGAATTGTGCAGAGTTGCTTTTATGGTATTTATTTAATTTTATTTATTTGGGAGAGAGAGAGAGAGAACGAGCAGGGAGGGGCAAGGGGAGAGGGAGAGAGAGAATCTCAAGCAGACTCCATGCCCAGCATGGAGCCCAATGTGGGGCTTGATCCCATGACCCTGTGATCATGACCTGAGCAGAGATCAAGAGTCAGGCTTAACCGACTGAGCCACCCAGGTGCCCCCGTGCAGAATTGCATTTAATCCCTGCTCTTAAACTTATGTGATCCACGACTCCAAGCAATTTATCTAACCTCTTTAATTCTTGTATTCTTTACCTATAAAACCCACATGGTAATGCTAATGCCAGATTCCAAGGGTGGTTTCTAAAGATTAAATGGATGCAGAGTACTTAGTTCAGTACCAGCCGATAGTAAAAGCTGAGTAATGTCAGCCCTCATCATTGTCATTATTTTTTTCCTTTCCCGCTCCAGGAACTATTATCTCTGTGCCCTGCAGGCGGGGTGCCAGGGATGCTGATTTGAACTTTACAGAATCCCCAGCAAGACATCGGGTTCTCTCTATTCTTGAACAGGTTGTTTAGATGAGGTGATTGGTCCCAAAGTAGTTTCCTACCAGACGTGTCTACATTTGGAGACAAGGACCAGTAGCTTAAGGGGATGTGGGTAGCGGATACCTGCTTCTCCAGGAGGTGAGCTCTTCATCTATGTCCTTCGAAATACTCACCATATGATTGTGAGGGTCTGTCTTTTTCTGCTCACCCCTCCACACTTCCCAGTTTTCTGTAATTGCAGAAACAGAAAACTTCAAAGGAGTGAGTCTCGAAAGTTTTAAGCAACATTACTATGCAAGGGCAAATGCACTGTAGTGGGTAGGTGCAATGCAGGAGTGTCCCAACAGTTGTGAGGCTGAAATCGTGTGAGTGTAGCACATGTGTGTAGAAGTGCGTGCACGTGGCAGGGTCATAGTTCAGGAGGAAGGGAAAGAGCCCTCTGGTCTGGAACAAAACTCTAACAGTAACCAAGTCCAGTTTCCAGAAAGAAGAAGGGAAAGGGCCAGGCAGGTTGTCTGGATTCTAAACAGGGGTCTTAAATTTTTTTTTTTATTTTATTGTGCTAAAAATCCTTAACATGAGACTTAATGGTTTAACAAACTTTTAAGTGTACAATCCGGAATAGTTAACTATATGCACAATATTATACAACAGATCTCTAGAAATTAGTCATCTTACTTAACTGAAACTTTATGCCTGTTGATTACCAACCTCCCCTTTCCCCCTCCCCTGAGGCCCAGGAAACCACCATTCCATTCTTTTATTCAATGTATTTGACTACACATAAGTGGGACCATGTAATATGTGTTCTTCTGTGACTGGTTTATTTCACTTAGCATAATATCTTCAGGGTCCGGCCTGAATATTATTCCATTGTATGTCTATACTACACTTTCTTTACCCATTCATCTCTCCATAGCCTTATGTTTTTTCCACATCCTGGCTATTATGAATAGTGCTGCAATGAACATGGGACAGCTAATATTTCTTTGAGATCCCAATAAATTCCCAGAAGTGGGATTGTTGGATCACTATTTCTATTTCCCAGTGTTACATGCTTTCCAGCACTTATCTTTTGTTTCTTTGATAATAGCCACCCTGACAGGTGGGAGGTGTTATCTCATTGTGGTTTTGGTTTACATTTCCCTGATGATGAGTGAAATTGAACATCTTTCATGTACCTGTTAGCCATTTGTATGTCTTCTTTGGATAAATGTCTATTCAAGTCATTAGCCCATGTTTTAATTGGGTGGTTCTTCTTCTTCTCCTTTTCCTTTTCCTTCTCCTTCTTCTTCTTCTTCTTCTTCTTCTTCTTCTTCTTCTTCTTCTTCTTCTATTGAATTGTAAAAGTCCCTTATATATTTTGGAAATCAATTCTTTACCAGATGTGTGGTATGCAAATGTTCTCTTCCATTTCATAGATTGCCATTTCACTTTGTTGATTGTTTCCTGTGTTTTGCAGAAGTTTCTAGTTTGATGTAGTTCCACTATTTTTCTCTTGCTTTCTGTCAATTTCTCTGTGCTTTTGGTGTCATATCCATGAAATCGTTGCCAAGACTAATGTCATGAAGCTTTTCCCTATATTTTCTTTTATGAGTTTTACTGAAAACTGGGTGCAGACTCAGGGGAGATTAGAGATGTGGGGTGACGGGACCTGGGTAAGGGGTGGGGAGACTCTTTCCTGTCTGAGACACAATTGGTTTTTTTTTAGCACACTTGTAATAACAGAGCAGTAGCAGCAATAACTATATACTGAGAGTCTGCTCTGTGCAGAACCCTGAGCCAAGTGCTCTCCATATACCATATCCTGTTGACCTTAGGATAATTTGTGAAGTAGGGGTGAAACCCAGCTCTAGCTGATTCAAACCCTGTGCATTCAACACCTATGCCACACCAATGCTGCTGAGAGCGCAGGCTCACTGCAGCAAGACTATGAGCACGAAAAGGGTTGGGTTGAATCTCTGGGACTGGATCTGGAGCCATATGTGACTGAGCCAGGTGAAAGGGGACAGTGCCCTGATGGAAAAACATAATAAAGACAGTGTCCATAACATTGTAACTGAGATTTAAACCAGTCCTTATACCTCATTCCCTTGGTAGATGGATAACTTTGAATTTCAACAACTGCTGACCCTAAGACCGTTTATGTCTTTTGACTTAACATGATTAAAGTATGAATATTAGATGCCTGTTTGAGCCCACCGTAAGATGGCAACGGAGACTTCCCTACACATTCCTTTCAGAAGCCTTGTAGTTAAGGAGATGAAGGGACTGAGGGGTTGAGTCACTGTGCACTGGAACCTCCACACTGTTGGCCCACTGCGCGCAACTGAGAATCCCAGGATGGGGACTTATCCCTGAGGAAAGAAAATGAGATGATGGGAATTCATCTGAGGTTGCTGGTCCCTCTCCCTGCTCCTCATATTCTCTGCCCACTCCCAGGGCCAACCAGCACTTTCTGAAGCCCTCTTCACCCTGCATCCTTAGTTGGCCAGAAAGTTTTCAGCCACTTCCTGCTGGAAGCTTGACTAATTATACACTGGTAGCTGATGTCTTCAGCTCACCATCTGAGCAGTAACCTTAAATGCTAAAAGAAAAAAAAAATCATTCTCTTGAATAAGATGCTCTCTCTATCTCTCTCTCTCTATCTCTCTCAAACAAAACACATTTTTAACTAAAACTTGTTATCCAAGTTTTCTGGGATAACTCATTCACTACTCTGTAGGAATGATAAGCAAAGAGATAAAGACAAAGCATTCAGTTGTGAATTCTCTCATATTGTTTTGTCTCCTTGTGCAGAGTTCTGGTAGATTCTGGGCTGGAATGTTCAAATGCACCTTCTCTTCATTTTGATTTTTTTGAGCATTGTTTCCTGGAAATTTAAGCATGCCCCCCTCCCACCAACAAGTCTCTGTTAGATCACTGCCTACCTAAATGCCAACTTTTAAAAGACATCAGAGAAACTACCTTTCAAAAGATAAAACAGAAGATTAATGTTTTCGAAATGTGATCTATATTAAGCTTCATAAAATAAAATTTATTTTGAAATAAATCATCATGAACAAATAAATGATCTTAGAATGGGTTTGCCTCCTGTTGTTGTGAGGGAGTATTTTGAGCAAATTGGAGGTTGAAGTCAAACATGACTCCTTTGGCTTTTCTTTTTTTTTTTTTTTTTTTTTCTCTCTCTTTTGGTATATGTGTGTTTCTGCTTAAACTCTCCTTTCTTTTTTTTTAATGTTTATTACTTTTTAAGAAAGAGAGAGAGTGTGTGGGGAAGAGGAAAAGTGAGAAAGAGAGAGAGAATCTCAAGCAGACGCCACACTATCAGTGCAGAGCCTGATGTGGGGCTAGAACTCACGAACTGTTAAGATCGTGACCTGAGCCAAAATCAAGAGCCAGACGCTAAACCAACTGAGCCACCCAGGCGCCCCTTCCCTTCTTTCAATCTGTCAGCGTCGTCTGTGCCCCTGGCCTCTGAGCCAAACGCAGGGCTCATTCACCCACCTCCTATTTCTACTTCCACCTTTATAATTGAAAGTATCCTTAAGTATGACATCTTTAAAAGCAAAAGGATTCAATTCAGTAACAATCTAGTTGGAGAGGAAATGAATCCTCAGCTTACCTAACAAGGTTTGTTCATTTGTTCATTCAAAAGCTACGTATTGAGGACCTACTCTGGGATATGTACGGGAACAAAGCAGAAAATACACATATGTGATGCCTAAGTCCGGTATCTAGTGTGTTAGAAGGTAATAAAAGCCACGGGAAAAAATAGAGCAGAATAGGGAGGTTGGGAGTGCAAAGGGCAGATCTCATTAAGGAGAAAGTGCGGGAATGAGCCGGAGAGATGTCTGGTGGAAGGGAATCTAGGATAGAGGCTCAAGCTGGTGCAAAGGCTCAGAGGGGGAGGCAAGTGCAGAGCTTTCAGGGAAGAGGGAGGGGAAAGGTGTTCATGGAGTGGAATGAGGGCAAGAACACAGAATAACCTGAGTCAAAGAAGTGTGAAGGGTGGCAGACTGTGGAGGGCCTTTTTGTCCGTTACAAAGAATTTGGCTTTCACTGAGTGAAAGGGGAGGTTTAAGAAGAGGAGTGATTAAAAGGTTCATGATGATTTCTGCTATGGAAGTAGATTATAAGAGACAAGGGAAGGACCAAAGAGAGGACTCTGGAGGCGATTGCAGTAGTCCAGGCAAGAGACAGAGGTGACCCGGACCACCAGTGAGGGCCAAGACAAGGGGTCATGTGGTTGGGCCCTGAATATATCTGGAAAATAGACTCAGCAGGATTCGCTGATGGATTGGAGAGAATGTGCTGGAGAAAACGAAGCATAAGGAGACCTCCAGGGATTCTTATCTGTGCAGCTGTAAAGATGGAGTTACCATCAACTAAGATGATAGGGGTTATCGGAAGAGCAGGTTTTGGTGGGAAGAGCAGGAATTCAAAGTTGACAGGTTAATTTTGAGACGTCGAGGACCCAGAGTGCAGTTGTCAAATCTGCAGTGAATACCTGAGTCTGAAGTTCAGGGGGAAAGTCTGAACAACAGGTTTGCCAGTGTATGATCAGTGTATAGGCAATGGTCAGAACAGGGAAACTGTTGGGGGAGCTCATTGAGAGGATATGACTGCTGGTTGACACTCAGCCTGGGAACTGAGGCTCCTCACCCCCTCCACTTTCCTTGGAATATGGGTCCTGCTTGTCTTATCCATGACCAGAGGCTGCTCCAAGGACATGCACTTGAGAGAGCCATGTGGTGTTGAGACCATCTGGACGGTGTACATGGCTGAAGCCAGTCAAATCCTTTAGACAAACTCTTCAGATTTGGCAGGCAGGTACAGAGATCTATTTGTCCTGTTGCTACCCAACAAGGGTATTGCTACCCAACGTTGGTATACCCAACGTTATAAACTCCATAACGAAGTTCCCTTGCTCATTAAAACTGCCAACTGCCACCTACCTTTCTGGAGTGGCCTGCCTCTTTCTTCAGCCTCCCCCTGTCCTCCATGTACGGGGCCTGGTTTCAGATTATACCTGGGAAGTACCTGGGAACCAACAGAATCTGGACGGCGTCACGTGGGGAATGAATGCAGGTAGAGAAGAAGAGACACCCAAGGACTAAACCATGAGGTGTGGCGGCGGGGGGAGGTGGGGTGGGATATGAAGGAGCAGCCAGTGGGGGGCCTGCAGGAAAATGAAGGAGAAGTTGCTTGCCTGTGACAGAGACTCCTTCAAGGGAAGGTCAAGACTGAGGATTGACACCGGCTTTAGCAAGGACATGGGGGTAATCAGAGACAATGACAATAGCAGAATGCCATCACAATCTTACCTATTTATTAACAAGTTGAAATTTAAAGAAACAAGTAAGGCCGTGTTCCCAGAGTGGATTCAGATTCTATCAAGTCATTTACAAAACAATCAAGTGAACAAACCAAACAAGAAAAAGAAAAGAAGAGACCAAGGGTTTGAAGTTAAAAACTTATTTTAACTTATGCTGAAGTCTCAACCCTTCTCCAGTACTTTGCAGAGAGAGTAAAATTTGTCTTTTAGGGAAATTTTATGGTGAAACTAAGAAGTTGTTCTTTTGTGCCCTCATGGCCTGTCTACTTTCCCTCTTGAGGATCTCATTTATTAGTCTCACGGACTTCATTTCATCTACACTCTGACATCTCCTGAATTTGTATTCTTAGCCTGAATGTGTTTCCTGAACTTCAGAAGCAAGTACCCCACCATTGACTAGACATCCCCAGTTGTATGTCTAATAAATATGTCAAGCTGATTATGTCCCACACAGAGCTGATCTTACTCCAAAACCTGTTCCACTTGCGGTCTCCCCATCTCAGCGAATAGCAACCCCTTTGTCCATCTGCTCAGGCCAAACCGTGGCATCACTTTGGCTGCTCTCTTTCTCTCACATCCCAGAGCCTATCCATCAAGAAATCCTGTCAGCAATATGTCAACATGTATCCAGACTCCAACCTTGTCTCATGGCCTATCCTCCCATCTCCCTCTCTCCTGGACGACCACATAGCCTCCTGACTTGTTCTTCTCCTCCATCCCTGGTCCTCTTTAAGGACATTTCCTCAACACCCAGGTCATTCCTTGGCTTGAAATACTCTAATGGTTTCCATTATCCTACCGAGTAAAAATCAAAGTGCTTACGGTGACTCACGGAGCCTTGCAGCATTTTGTCACCAGACCTCTCTGACCTCAGCTCCTATTTTTCTGCTATTTCTAGCTTGGCTCAAGCCACGTGGCTCCCTGCTGCTCCTCAGACACACCAGGCCTGCTCAGCCTCAGGGCCTCCACACTGCCTGCCCTTCTGCCTGGGCTCTGCTTCGGCTGCTTATCAAATGTCCCCTTCCTGGTTGGCCTTCCCGGGACCACCCCCACCCCACCACCTGCAACTGCATTTCTCCAACTCTCTTTCCCTCCCTCCTCTGCTTTTTTTTTTCTGCCTTATTGTAACACCACCTAAAATGTTTTATAAATATTCTTTACCTATTTGTGTTGTTTACGGTCTTTCTTCTCAGCTAGGATGTGAATTCCACGTGGGCAGGTCTTTTTGTCTGTCTTTATTCTGTTTGGTGCATTGCTGCACCCCCAGTATCTGAAGCAGTGATCGACACCTAAGAGGCCCACTAGAGGTCTGGGTTCAGGATTTTGCTCTTAAAAGCTCTGTTGACGCAGAATAGGTGTGCACAACCATGGTAATTACTAAAACACTGAAATATTTCCTTATTGCTGAAACCTCAGCTCCCCACCCCAAACCCTCCACTGTGCTCCCCTGTGACCTCCTCATAATCCAGAAACCACAGGATTAAGCCCAGCTCCTCTGTAGTGGCCGGTGTCCTTGTAACTGGTCAGTGCTTACATGATGCTACTTTCATCAAATATTTCAAGCATCACCTTCACTCACACCCAAGAAACTACACAGAAGCCTACCTAGCTGGTTGCTTGTAATCTTAGCCAGAAAAATTCTGAAATGAATTCAGAAAGGAAACTTACCTGAGGTTTTTTGGAAAAAGACCACAGAACTTGCTCTGGATGATTCATTCTTGGAATCATTCTCAAAGAAAAAACCAAACCAAAACAAAACAAAAACAAAAAGAAAACATAACCAATTTTCTCTAGAGATCATTTATTATGGGAGGTTTGATGACTAAATATGGGTAAGACCTCCCGAGGCGATTTCTCATGGTATACTGGAAATGAATCTGGGTCTCTTGATTTCAGTACAGTGCTTCTCCTATTACATACTTGGGAGACTATGACCTTATTTTGTCTTAAAATACTGGGAAATAACTAACACTCAATTAAAACCATAGATCTCAAACATTGAATAAGATTTGATGGTAATATTCACTGATGTAATCACCATCCCAAACACCACCGGAAGCATTTCTTCTTCTCAGAAGTTTCCTCCACACTTTTTACCCACCAATTTCTCACAATCTCAAACACATTCTTCATGATTCCTAGTCTAAGTTAATTAGCCTGCCATTGGGCTTCATAGACACATAATATGCAATATGTACTCTTCCATGTTTAGTTTCTTCTGCTTGGTGTAATTTGGGGGCGGGGGGGCAGGGCTTTAAACTTCCTGAACGTGATCTTTTTGAGATTCTTCATGGTATTGTACCAGTAATTCTCTTCTTTCTCATTACCTTTTCTTTATCCATTCTTCTGGTTGGTAGACATTTGAATCATTTTGTTTTTGGTACATGAATATGGCGTCCATAAACACTCTTTTGTAAGTGTTTTGTGGACACGTGCTTTTAATTCTCTTGGGACAATACTAAGAGTGGAATTGCTAAGTCACAGAGTAGATGTTCCTTAACTTTATGTTTTGTTTGTCAACTCATTGAGATATAAATGTACGTGCGATAAAAAGAATACATTTTAAGTGTAAAGTTCAGTTAGCTTTGACAGATGTATACCTTATGAGATCATCATCTCAGTTCAGATATCATCCCATAAATTTCTGTTATTCTGCTTTACAGTTAATTGGCCCCCGCATCTCCCATCCCAGGTAATCACTAATTAACCTTTGCCACTTTAGAGCATTATAGAAATGGAATCATAGAGTGTGTACTCGTTTACTCCCGGCTTTTTCACTCAGCCTAATGTTTCTTAAATCCACTCATAGTGTTCTTTTTTTTTTTTTTTTTTTTGTATTGCTGAGTAGCTTTCTATCATGAGTGTAAAATAGTGTCTCCATTCACGTGTTACTGGTCATCGCGATTCTATGAACATCTGTGTATAAGTCTTTTTGTGGCCATAGGTTTTTATTTCCTTTGGGTAAATCCTTAGGAGATGAATTTCTGGGTCATATGGTAAGCAGTTACCAGAAGCTTCCAAACTATTTTCCGAGGCCATTTATCATTTGACACTCCCACCAGTGATATATGGGAGTTCTGGTTGCACCATATCCTTGCCAAAACTTGAAATCCTCAGTCTTTGTAATGTCATGAGATGGATTATCATTGTAGCTTCAATTATTTAATTTTCTCTTTTTTTAATGTGTGTTTTGGCCATCAGTGTATTTTGTCAAATCTCAATTTGAGTCTCTTTCTCACTCTTTTTTTAATTCGGCTATTTTGTCACCTTTATAAATTATAGATACAAGCCTTCCATCAGCCATGTAAGTTGTATCTTGTCTGCATGTGGCTTGGTCTATTCAAATTATAATGATGTCCTTCGAAGAACAGGGGCTCTTATTTTGGTACATTCTGTTATTTATTCTTCTTTCATGATTAGTGATTTTTTTATCTAGTCTAAGAAATATTTGTCCTACTCCAAGAGGAAAATTATGAAGATTTTCGACTATGCAATTTCCACAAATATGATTGATTTTGATTTTATTTTTATGTATATTGTGAGGTAAAGATCTTCCATCCATACAGATAGCCAGTTTTTCCATCATCGTCTGTTGAAAACCATGCTTTCCTGTAGATTTATGTTGGTGCTTTTATCAAAAATCAATTTCTATATGTTTAAGTCTATTTCTGGACTCTTTTTTTCTGATCCTTTGATCTATATGTCCATATTTATGCCATTACAACACTGTTTCCATTATTACAGCTTTATATGAAGTCTTAAAGTCAAGTTATATAAGTTCTCCAACTTATGCCTGCTGGCTAGTTTTCATATGGCCAGCACCTCTGTTTCTCTCTCCTGTGTGTCCTCAGCCCACAGAGTTCCTTCTGGCTTATAAGATGCTCACTCTCTTCTTGCCCCAGGAGTTCTCATGGGATAGTCCAAGAGTGACTGAGGCCTCACCTTACTGTGAGATAAAATAGAAAAGCCAGAGTTTCAAGGAAGAGATGTGAAAATATGGCAGAAAGGACATTGCTCCTATTCAAATTTGTATACAAACCTCTCCTTTCCAGACAAACATTTTCAAGTATCTACTTGGCGCTGGGTGCTATGCCAGGCACGTGAGCTGTGTCAGTGGGAAAAACTCACAAAAAATCTCTCCGTTTCTGGAGCTCGCATCTTAGTGGTGGGAAACAGAATACAAACAGGGAACACAATTCATAGGTAGAAAATTAAACGTTGATGGGTGCCCTAGTAAAAAGGCCAGAGCTGGGTGAGAAAATAGGGAATACGTGGGGGGGGGGGTGTGAATATCGCAATTTAAAATTGATTGATCAGATACTCAAATGAATGCTTTGACACCAATGTCCAGAACTGCACCATTCACGATAGTCAAAGGCAGAAACAACCCAAATGTCCATGAATGCATAGCTGGATAAACAAATTGTGGGATATTCACACAATGGAACATCACTCAACCACTAAAAGGAACGTAGTACCGACACGTGCTTCAACGTAGATGAACCTTGAATACACTATGCTACATGAGAGAAGCCAGACATCAAAGGTATTTACTTGATGATTCCATTTATATGGAATATTCAGAAGGGGGAAATCCAGAGAGGCAGAAAACAAACTGGTGGTTGCTAGGAGCCGGAGAAGGAGTAATTACTAATGGGAGTGAGAGTTTGTCTGGAGTGATGAAAATATTTGGGAACTAGACAGAGGTGGTGGTTCACAGCATCACGAATACACTAAATGCTACTGAATTGTCATTTTAGACCGATTAATTTTATGTAATGTGAATTTAAGCTCAATTTAAAAAAAAAAAGCTATTCAGAAGCAAAGAAAAAGAGAACATTGAGTCGTCAGGGTAAGGCTTTTCGAGAAGTTACCACAGGAGCACTGACTTGGAGGAGATGAGCAAGTTAGCCTGGTGGGTAACTGGAGGACACAGGGTTGGAAAGGAGGAACTGGGGAGGTGATAGGTGGCCCCAGGTTGTGTGGGCCCTCAGAGCTGCTGCGAGGGCATCGGCTCTTCCTTTGGGTGAGGAAGGACTAGATGATCTGCCTTGGGTTTTAACAGAATCTCTGGACCCCTATATTAGGAACAGTCTGAAGAGGGGCACCAGTGGGAGTAGGGGGAACTGACAGAAGCCATCGTTAAAGCCCAGGCACGAGGTGGTGGTGGCTAGGGAGAGGGAGGTGGCTAGGGAGATGGGGGGAGGTGCTGGCAGGTAGGATGTGTTTGAAAGTGAGACCCAGAGGGTGTCCTGGTGGATTGCAGGCCAAATGTGTGAGGAAAAGAAGAGTTAATTACACAGGGTGAGTTCTGGCTTGAGCAACTGGAGAGACGGAGTTGCCATCACTGAGGTGAAGAAGACTGAGGGAGAAAGTGCTTTTCTTAGGGGCGAGGCAGGGAAGGAGCACTGAGAGCTCCTAGAGTTTGAAGTGTGGCGAAGAAGAATCTGCCCAAGGTGCCACGGTGGACGGAGTGCCCCCCAGAACCTTCTCCCAAGACCCAGGCCAGGCCACCCACTGCCACACAGGGTCTGCCTCTGTTGGTTGTAGGCCCTACGAACACCCCATTGGGAGAATGGGAGGAACGTGGCATCCTAAATCTCTCGAATAAAATGGGGGGAAGATTTCCTCTTTGCTTATTCCTGTGAGAATTACTGAGAACCTGACCCACTTGGATTCACGTGCGTGTAACATGACAGAAATGTCCTGGCTTTTGACATGGTTTACAGTAAGACCATGGCCATTTCTGGAGTGTGAGACATACGTCTTGATCTAATTATGACACCGGCCAAGACAAATGGAGAAGTCTTGCAGGGTATCTCCTAAGCTAGGCAGTATTTGAGTGCCACGGTCCAAATGCAAGTTGCTAGCTGTTACTCTGGAAATAAAGGTTTTTTGGGTTTTGCTCATTTTTTAGCAGAAATGTCAGAGAATTAGATTAGAAATAGGGACATGTGAGATTTCAAAACTATAACCCCAAATCAGCTGAAAATTATGGCTAAACTAAAAAATCAGAAAGCAGTTATGGCCAAATTGGGTTAGAGTAATTTTTAAAAATGGAGAGTAGTTCTGAGAAATCTTAAGAGGAAGAGGGTATCCGCTACAGAAACAAGCAGACATTGAAAGATTTCTCCTTAACTTGGGGCGCCTGGGTGGCTCAGTCGGTTGAGCATCCGACTTCGGCTCACGTCATGATCTCACAGTTTATAAGTTTGAGCCCGGCATCGGGCCCTGTGCTGACAGCGTGGAGCCTGGGGCCCGCTTCGAGTTCTGTGTCTCCCTTTCTCTCTGCCCCTCCCCTGTCATGCTCTCTCTCTCTCTCTCTCTCAAAAACAAATAATCACTAAAAAATAATAATAAAAAGAAAAGTTTCTTCTTAACTTGACAGAAACTTATGGGTGCCCCAAATTCTGGTTTTTAGAAGTCTTTGCCTTTCACATTTTGTCTTACTAAGTTGCTATGAAATACTATACTTTTATGTTGGATGGGGTCTTGGTGGTCAGAAGCCAAAGTGGCTTAGTGATTTATAAAGAAGAAACTTTCAGGAAATCAGACTAGGTTATTTTTGTTTAATAACCCAGTCATAATTATAAGAAAGAAAGCTTTACACTGTCTTCTTTCTCTTTTTTAGTTGACACTGAATAAAAAAAGAAAAAAAAAAACCCCTTGGCTTTGAGGTTCAACAAATTTGGTTTTAACCCTAGCCACAAGTGGATGAGCTTGGTCTAATGATTTAACCAGTCTCATCCATGGGTTTTATTTTAATCTGTAAAATTGGAAGGGCGTTGTTGATAAGCAGCATGCTGTACTGTACTGTAGATGAAAGGACTTTATTTTTTTTAATTTCTAAAAAAATTTTTAATGTTTATTTTTGAGAGACAGTGAGACAGAGTGTGAGCAGAGGAGGGACAGAGAGAGACAGAAGGAGACACAGAATCTGAAGCAGGCTCCAGGCTCTGAGCTGTCAGCACCGAGCCTGATGCGGGGCTTGAACTCATGAGCTGTGAGATCATGACCTGAACCGAAGGTGGACACTTAACCTACTGAGCCACCCTGGTGCCCCAGGACTTTACTGTTGAATGGATTAGTTGATTATCTTACAATAGTCGTTAGATTTTACTAAATGCTTCTGTAAGTTTTCACAACTGTATTAAAATTCTAATTGAAACCTTTTTTTTTTTTAGGTTTATTTATTTATTTTGAGAAAGAGACAGTGGGAGGGGCAGAGAGAGAGGGAGAGAGAGAATCCCAGGCAGGCTCCATGCTGCCAATGCAGCCCCAAGGTGGGGCTCAAACTCACAAACTGCAAGATCATGACCTGAGCTGAAACCAAGAGTTGGATGCTTAACTGACTGAACCACCAGTACCCCTAAACCTTATTTTGAACTAAGAAATCTTTTTAAAATTTTTTTTAATGTTTATTTATTTTTGAGAGACAGAGAGAACAAGAGTGAGAGAATACAAGCAGGGGAGGGACAGAGAGAGAGAGAGGGAGACGCAGAATCTAAAGCAGGTTCCAGGCTCTGAGCTGTCAGCGCAAAGCCCGAGGTGGGGCTCGAACTCACCAACTGTGAGATCATGACCTGAGCTGAAGTTGGACGCTCAACTGACTGAGCCACCCAGGTGCCCCTGAACTAAGAAATCTTATTTGAAACTAGGAAACCAATGTAAATGTGGTCTAGTCTCATGAAAAACGCCTACAGTTAATAAAATTTTTTGAATCATATATTAGTATGCAAAATAAAAGCTCATATTCATGTATAAGAACTTTCAAGTTCATGCTATTTTATGTAACAAAATGCTATCTGGAGTTTAACCACACCCTGGGCACTGTTCCAAGCCCACTTGCTCCTGATTCTGTGGTGTCAGTATGAAACTCATACGATCTTGATAATAAGAGTCTGGACAACTAAAAGGAGGGTAGAGATAAGCAGACCCGATTCCCCGAATTTACGCGAAACATCTCAGGGTAAATCTCCTAGCCGTGACAGGACTTTGCATTTCTTCCTCTCGGAGCACGTGGCCAATGTCCAAACTATGACTGTATCCCCAAGCAGGTAGGCAAGCCTGTGCAAGAGCTTTGCCGGCCACAGTGTGGGGTAAAGAAAACCTACTAGAACTCTTCGTTAGCAACACCTCCTCACCTTGCTCACACGTGGCAGTGTGACCTAGTGGTTAGGTGTCTTTGAGGCCCACCTGCTTGGGTTCTGTGTCTTAGCAGCATGTGACTTGGCCAAGTTGCTTAACTTTTCTGTGCCTCGGTGTCCTTATCTGTAAATCAGGAATAGTAATAATAATAGCACCTGCCTTCTTGGGTGTTGGGACAGTGAAGGAGTTAACAAATGTTAAGTCGCTTAGAACTGTATCTTGGCATAGAGCGAGTTCTGGAGAGAGTTCAACTATGGTTACGGTATGACACCGGTCTGCAGTTAATCCCTGAATGCTTCTGGGATGTGGTCGGTTTTAAAAGTGAGTTGAATTTACTCATAATAGAGCATTTCAGCTGCGTGTAGCTGAAATCTAATTTTGCAATTAACATTTGTTTTACATGGAGCCCAAGGGTTGATTGAAGGTTATGGTCTTTATCAGGCCCCTTGAGGAGACTTCTTACTCATAATTTATCTCTATGTCCCTGAACTCCTTAGAAAAACTTCCCTTTTCCATCCAAACTGAGATCTTTACAGGGACTTACATGTGAGGAGCCCAGAAGCTGGAATCTGTTTTTGGATGAGTCTGGACCATAAGCAGAGCATTTACAAACCTCCATAAAGTCTGGCTTACTTCTCATTGCTTCCCCTCATTTGCTTTTGGAACTCTCTGCACCAAATCTCTCCAAACTGGATGAGCATGCTTAACTAATGTCTGCCAAATGAAGTGTCAAGGGATATTGGGAAAGGCAGACTCAAGGCCCCAAGATTTCAAGATCATTTAGAATCAACTGAGTAGTCTCAGGGCAACAGGAGCACGTGGGTGACTCAGTCCGTTAAGCCTCTGACTCTTGATTTCTGCTCACGTCCTAATCCCAAGGTTCATGATCTGGAGCCCCAGATCGGGCTTTGCGCTGACATCATGGAGTCTGCTTGGGATTCTCTCTCTGTCTCTGTCTCTGTCTCTCTCTCTGCCCCTTCCCTGCTCAAGCGCACGTGGTCTCTCTCTCTCTCAAAATAAATAAGTTGGTTAAAAATATTATTAGGGCAGTAAAAGACAAGGATTACTTAGCTTGAGAAACTGATGCCAAACCAAGGGGAGATGATAGGATTACTTCCTCTAAAGGGATTACTCAATGTTGTCATTATGTTTAAATATTTATGTAACAAGGACAAAAATTCTTGGTACATGATGCACCAGTATTTTTGAACAAGTCATGGATTTTGGCTAAAAAATCACATTTCATCGTGGGTGGAGTGAGGGATGGTAGGATGTCTTTGGCTGCCTCCCCTTCAAAATAAAAGAGAGAGTTCATGCACCTGAGGACTCTTCAAGGAAGGAGCCAGAAGAGGTGGAAGCTGTTCTTAGCTCAGTCATTGACTTGGAGTCCCTTCCCTTCTGTCCTTCAGTTTGGGTAAGCATCAATTACTTATCTAAAGTTTACAATAACAACTTTTCTATACACATAATATGAAAAGACTGATATTTACAGGAAATGTGCTTCCTTGAAGTATTATATTAAGGTCTGTTGTGTCAGTTGATCTATTGGTCAGTTTTTCTATTAGTTCAATTCCCTTCCCTGACTTTTTAAGAAAAAAACCACCTAGTTAAATGATTCCCTTGCTGGAAAGAAAAAAGAAAAGTATGTAATTATTTTGCACAGACCTTTGACTATTCTTGAAATAACTTTGGTGAAGCTTGGAGACAAGCTGAGGCAGGGGTGTATTTTTGAGGGTTTGGTGTAGGGCTTAGGGCAATTACTTGATTAATGTTTTCCCTGTCACTTTCCTATAATTTTAACTGCTTTGTGATGACTCTTTGCATGTGTGCCTACAAGTGGGTCATGCCTGTGTGCAGGCAGGCCCCAGCCTGGGTGGAAATGTGTGGTTTTGTGTTACCACTTGTAATATTGTATTTTCTAGGGTCTGTGGAATTTTACAGTTTTTATTTGTTTCAAAAATGGAAACTAGTTTTCTTTCCTCCTAATTCAACTTCTTCCAGTACATTCTCATGATACTATGAAACAGCGTGACCCCTGTAAGGCCCACATGACCCTAAGGTTCAGTAGGAATAAGTGCAGTGTTTCATGCCTGAAACCCTGCTGTGATACATATTTATATCTAATAAATAGCTGTTGATTGATTAACTCTCCGGGGGGGGGGGGTATTGAAATAGCAAAAATCTTGGCAATAAATACTTTGCTTGTGATTTTGTATGATTTATGTTTCAGTTGAGACAGTGAAACTGCTTTCCAGCTATAAATTTCAGGGGCCACCATCTACCTCCTAGGAGAGACCTTTACCATCACATGTCACGGATTCGCCTTGAATAATCTCAACAGTTAGTTACCAACACTTGCTCTGGATTGAAGAACTGACAATGCGACTTTGGGTCTTGGCACTTTCAACAATTCTGGTACATTCCACAGCAGCTAAGTTTAGTAAGTATTGCTCTTCAGTGAAAATTGTTAAAATTTTAAATTAAGTAATCCCCAAAACATTTGCCTTGTTTCACACCGCTTGTTCCTGGTTGCTCCAGTTGAATCGGAACCTGGAAAACTCGTTTATGCTCCTCGATCATTCTTTACTGCAAATCTAACGGGACAAATTCTTCCGAATACAGCATGATTTTAGTTTTACGTATTTATAAACATCGAACTTTCACATGCTGCCTGCACGCGGCAGATGCTGCAAGCATTTGCTGTCCCGCAGTAGGCTTTGTAGACGTAGATGTGGCTGCTTCTCCCCTGGGGCCAGGGTGAGGGGGTTGAGCTCCAAGTTAATTCATTCGTCTGTGCTACCCATTAAAACCTTTCATAAAAGATCTTAATCATTTACTTGTTCTTTCTCAGTGAAAGTGTCACAAAGAATGGCCCACTTCTAAATTTCATCCTAGATATTTCTATCCTAGAAGGATAGAATATAGGAATTATAATGTTTTTAGATGATGATCACTTCAGGATCATATTGATGGTTTCTGTTTTGTTTTGGGCAGGCAAATCATCCTGGGGCCTGGAAAATGAGGCTTTAATCGTGAGATGTCCTAGGCAAGGACGATCTCGATACCCTGTGGATTGGTATTACTCAAAAACCAACAAATGTATCACTACCCAGAAAAGAAATCATGTACTTGCCTCAGGGGAACGTCTTAAGTTTCTCCCGGCCAAAGTCAACGATTCTGGAATTTATACTTGCGTTATCAGAAGGTACAAGGCAGCCACCCATAATCTTTGGGCTTGCTCCCTTTTCTTTGATAGTTGATGGTCTGAGCTGTCCTCACTGTCCTTCCCTTTCTAGACCTTTCTGGAACAGATGAATTTATAAAGCAATTTGAATAGAAGAGTCCTTCTAGGAACACCATTGGGTTGGGGTTTGGGTGATTATGAACTATGTAGAGGCAGAATTGCAAGAATGAATTTGTAGCCCAATTAGGAAAAGACCTAGCTTGCCTAGTGACCAAGAGAACTGAGAGCAATCATTCACTTTGGTTGGAACAAACCAGAAAAAAGACCCAGTAATCTAGATGTTGAGCATCAGAGAGGCCTATGGTGGGTGCCATAAGGCAGTTACTAGTCCCTTAAGCCTGAAAGGTAAGCTGAAAAGGGTTGTGTAAGATTGTGTGCCTGCAAATTACTTACCCTACATACATATTGTTAAATGTTTTGATCTTGGACCTGTGTTTGGTACATACAATATGTCAGATGAACTACATCGGAATGCAGGGTGTGTATGGTTGGCCACCTAGGTTCTGAGGTCAGACCAGTTTTCGTTTCAAATTCGTGTTCTGTCACTAGTTAGCTGTGTGATGCCAACAACTACTTCTCTGTCCCTCTGTTTCCTGATCTATAAAATACACATGATAATATAGCACACTTCAAAGCATCTTATGAGAATAAATTGATATGGTGTTACCACCATGAATGCTACATAGTAAACTCTCAATAAACACTAACTATCTTTATAATATCCTGTTCTTGGCATGGCACCTGATAGAGTGTATAAAGAAATAGTGAGGGAAATATTCAGGGCTACCACAGAGGCTATGTTGGCTCTCAAATGCAACGCAAAAAGTATTTAAAATTCTAGATTTCAATACATACTTTTAAATAAGGAAAGAACCACTGTACCTCAACTGTTTGAAGAACAAAAGTAGCATTCAGCAAAAGTTAGAATGGGATGAGGTTATTTCATAATGCTGAGTAACTTTTTAAAATCGTTTGACTTATTTTGGTAGCCCTCCCTTCAATAAGACTGGCTATGTGAACGTCACCATATATAAAAAACAGCCAAATTGCAATATTCCAGATCATCTGATGTATTCAACAACATTTGGATCAGAAACAAATTCCAAAATATATTGTCCTACGATTGACTTGTACAATTGGACGGCACCTATTGAGTGGTTTAAGGTAAAAGGAAACTTGGGGGAAAAAGATAACATTACACAGGATAGCTGCAAGTGAAGAGTTACTGGAAATGGAAGGGAGGTTTTTGTTTTATTTTGTTTTGTTTTTTTAATTTCAGGATTGTAAAGCTCTTCAAGGACCAAGGTATCACACACACAAGACATTTTTGCTGATTGACGGTGCAACCAGCAAGGACACAGGTGATTATACATGTAAATTTATCCACAATGAAAATGGAGTCAATTATAGCGTGACAGCGACCAGATCACTCACAGTGAACGGTAAGCTGCTGAATTTAACAAAATTGATTATTTAAAAAAAATAATGTGGAGAAACTGTGCCCTTCTTGTTGATTTTCCTGTACTAAAGACCCCCTTATCTGCAGGGGTAATTCCAAAGCCCCCAGTGGATGCCCGAAACTAGGGATCATACTGAAGAACCTCGTATATACTATGTTTTTTCTCACACGTACATACATACCTGCGATATGGTTTAATTTGTAAATCAGATGTGGCAAGAGATTAGCAACAATAAGTGGTCATAAAATAGAACCATTACAACGATATACTGTAATAAAAGTTACCATACATCTTGGCAAACTCAGCATATGATTTTTTTGTCTTTCCTTGTGAAGTTGAGAATTTTCACCTTTTCACTTAAAGGAAGTGCTTAATGCTTCTCTTTGACTTTTCTGAATTGCCACCATCATCGCTCTTGTGCTTCGGGGGGTATTATTAAGTAATATAAAGCACACTTGAACACGAGCAGTGTCATACCATGACAGCCAATCTCATAACCACGATAGCTACTAAGTGACTAATGGGCATGTGGCAGATATCATGTGGATCTACTGGAAAAGGGACAATTCACTTCCTGGGTGGGACAGAGTGGGACATTGTGAGATTTTCTCGTGATACTCAGCACAGTGAGCAAGCTAAAATTTATGCGTTGTTTATTTCTGGAATTTTCAATTTAAACCTTTTGGACAGAGGTGGACCATGGGTAACTGAAACCCTGAAAAGTGAACCCGGGGATACGGGGGAGCTACTATGCTTCATGGTCCCTAAGATGCCCTCCAGCTTCATGTTATCTTGCACATTCTCTATAATAGCACAAAGAGCTTTTCTAAATGCACGATCAAGGTTTAAGAAATTTTAGGGGGAGATTATGTTACTAATCTAAAGCCAGACTGGTTCTCTCCTCTATGACTTCACTTTTCGAAAACAGCATGATCGGCATGCCAACTTAATAAACATTTTTGGTATGATAATACACGTATTTGGAGAGCAAGATTAACTCTTCTTCTCCCAGTTTGTTGTCAGAGGCTCTGTAAATAGAAAAAAAATCTGTTTAATCTCTAATATAACTAACTAGATTAGAAGTTTAGAAGTGCTACAAAGGACTATAGAGATACTGCTGGGTGGTTTTTAATTCTCAACCTAAAATTGTTAGGAGGCAGTGAGTAAGCAAGAGTGTTTATCCGGGATCAAAGAATTGTAAATTTGAGGTACTCAGATTTGGGTAGAACCCACATAGTGTCCCACTAGGGAACAAAAGTCAGGGTTTTTTAAAAAAAAAATGTTTATTTATTTTTGAAAGAGACAGAGGCAGGATGCGAGCTGGGGAGGGGCAGAGAGAGAGGGAGACGCAGAATCCGAAGCAGGCTCCAGGTTCTGAGCTGTCAGCACAGAGCCTGATGTGGGGCTCGAACTCACGAACCGGGAGATCATGACCTTGAGCTTACCCCACTGAGCCACTCAGGAGCCCCATAAAGTCAGGGGTTTTTAAAGCAAAGAGGGAATGCCTGTTATACATTGTTTACAAAGAATTTTGATGCATGTTGGCAGCAGAAGGCTGATCTTCACTGAATATCATTGGTTCCTAAGGCTATCACACAAGCAAAGTCTTTTATTGTACCAACTTGCAGATGTTTGGGCTTCATCTTGGAATATATGTGGTTTAGTCAGGTTACACGTTCATGATTCCACCAGTGAGGACATGGGCCCGTCTCCTTAATGGCCTCCTGGCTCCATTTCAAAACCCCTTGACATAAGTGATGCCATTCCATTTCACATAATCCTGGTTTGCAATTTGTCCAACATTATCAATGACCTCAAGTAGCTAATTTGATCCTAAAAGCTGGTTTTCAAATGTTTAAGTCTATAAAAGTCTATTCAGAGGAAATCCCTCACAGTCAAGCATGTCAAATCTATAAGGAGTCACGGTCTCTTTAGCATCACTTGATCTACAGATACAGGATGAAGTAGCACCGGTCAGTGTGGAAGCTTTCTCAGTGGAAAGCAAGCGTGAAGACAAGGTTTGGAGGTTTTTGATGCTCTATCATATAAAATAAGCACCATCAGACCACATTGTTATTAGTGTCTCTCACTATTAAACACCAGATCATGGGGGTCCTTAATCACACGATCCTGAAATAAATGAGAATCAAAGAAGGTCAGAATGTAGCAGTATTTCAGAAGACTCCCCTTCCCCGACTTGAGGCATCAGTGCCACAGAAGTTAGAATTTCCTTACAGAAGGGACCACAATGGTGGCAATCTCTGAGCAGAAGTGTGGGCTTACATGTTTATCTTTTTCATAGGCCTTTTTTTCATTCAACAAGCATTTACTCAGTACCTTATATATGCTAGCATTTCATGCAACTTTTGAAAGCTTCTTTCCTGTAATGTTGTTCTTCTTCTGTAGAATTGTAGTTTTCTAGCAATTGGCAACCCAGGTAATTAATTTAACGTGTTAGATTAATTAATTAATATTTGTTTTAATGATATAAAAGAGAATAGGAAATATAAAAGAGTATCATAAGTCATAAGAGAAAGTATTACTTGAATGTTTTCTTTTTCATTTGTGTGTGTGTGTGTGTGTGTGTGTGTGTGTGTCTGTGTGTCTGTGTGTCTCTCTGTGTCTGTGTATGTGTGTATTTGTTGCCATGGGTCATTGTCAGAAAAATTTGAAAAACATTGCTATGATATAAGATAGTAATATGAAAACACAAGCTTTATACTGATGACCATCCAATGCTATCCTAATATTTATATTTTCTTTGTCTTTGATTTAAGATGAGGAAGGCTTTTCTTTGTTTCCAGTAATTATAGCCCCTCCACAAAATGAAATAAAAGAAGTGGAAATTGGTAAGAAAACTTGAAGACTGCTGTGAATGTTACCTGGAGAATCCTTCCATATGACGCTTGGTCTGGATTCTCCAAGTATGGGTCATGCAGTTAACACGATGGATCTTGGGGATTAAATGAAATGTTACATGTAGAAACATCCACCGGGCACTTGTTAATATTAGGAATACCCAGCACTTACATTTGTATTGCAGTTCAGACTATCTTATTTCTTTCTTACTTCTCTCTGGGAGGTAGATATTGTTTCCAATTTATGCTTGTGGATACTTAGGCTCAGGTAGGATCAATGATGTGCCCAAGGTTATGGATAATCAGTGATAGAAGGATGAGAACCAAGGCTTTCTGACTCTGCCCATCTCTGCCTTCACTAGTTTCCCACTAGAAATTAGATATAACTCAAGTTCTCGGTCCATAAAACAAGTCCCTTCATGAACTAGTCTTCACCTACATTCTGGCCCATCTGAAGCTATTAACCCCACCTGCCTTGGAGTCCCCTCCACACCGACCACCTCACAGTTGTTACACCGATTGGCAGCATTTCCACATTCTTTCCTGCTTTTGTCCATGTTGTTCCTCCTTCTCATCTCTCAACACTGAGTTCAAATAGCATTCCCCATCCCGCCCTCCTTACTACCATGGGCACCACCAGAGCTTCCATCTAATGAGGTCCAAAGAAACCATTTCTGTGTGCGGCATAGCAGTCCAGAGAAGTCTGGAATGCCTTCCTCTTCTGTATTTCCATGTCATTTGTCAACCTTTCTATAGAACAGTAGAATACCTTGTGTTTTAATCATCTGTGTCTACCCTTATCATCTTCTGAGACACTCTGCGTCCCTCATCCCTCTTCAGATGCAGAATTCTTGAGTCCAGAACCAAGAGCTCAGTAAGGGATGCCTGAATGCCTGTCCCAAGCAGGAGGGCAGCCCTCACGCTTTCAGTTCTGGGCAGAGGAAGTCTCAAGTACAAGGGGTAGTAATGGAGAGCACTCTTGAATGATTAAATGCTGGGATTGTAGCTGGGTCGAGCAAAATATAGTTTTACCAACAAGGTGACTTACAGAGAGATGAAGAGAATTTGGTAAAAGGAGGAAGGTTTGGAAGAAAGAAGTTAAAAAGAAATTCCAATCTATAGTAAAAAGAAGCCCCACCTTATAATGTCTGATTGGTGAAACCAGAATTATTCACCTTTTTAGTTTCCATGGAAGGTGAGAGGGGAGTGTGAGTGGAGCTTCCTCCAAACTGTGAGCAAAGTGGGTGGAGGCAAGGACACAGAAGGGCTAAGGATGAGGAAGGGGTCTGGAATCAATTCCTGGCACACACCAGGCATTCAACGATTTTTTTCACATTAAATGCAATACTACTGGCAGCACTGAATGTTAATGGTGAGTTTCTTCACTTCTCATCTAGGAAAACCAGCAAGCATACCCTGCTCCGCTTGCTTTGGGAAAGGCTCTCAGATCATGGCCGGCATCCTGTGGAAGGTGAATGGAAGCAAAGTTCAGAACTTTGGAGAACCAAGAATTCACGAGGACCGGGAGCAAAATCAAAGGTATTTTTATACTGAAGTTAAAACATCCCCTCCTCCTCCCACACAATTTGCAACTGCAAAGCAAGCATTAAAGGTAACAGGTTGCCTCCTTAGTTCCAGCAATGAGTTGACTTGTCTGAGCACCGTTTTAAAAATAGAGCCTGTGAGAGAAGAAGATTTATCTATGGAGTATGACTGCGTGGCTCTGAATCTGCATGGTTGGACACGGCACACCATAAGACTAAAGCGGAGAAGTCCAAGTAAGGAGTGTTTCTGAGATTTTGGCCACCCAAGTTAGCTGCATCAACTGTAAGCTGAAATCACTTTCTTGGAGAACAATGTGTTGGCATGTGTGGTTCCATGGGGAGTCTCTCAGGACGAAGAGGCCCATCTCATACATTGTGTTTTTCCTCTTAAGATCACTGACCATTTGTAGTCTGGTTTCCCTAGTTGCCTCTCTTTTGTTTTACTTCCCCCTTCCTCCTCTCCCTCCTGCTCCCCTCCTCTTCCCCCTCCTCTAACCTCCCTCCTCCTCTCCCTCCAACCTCCCTCCTCCTCCTCTTTCTCCTCCCTCTCCTCCTCTCCCTCCTCCTCCTATCCTTACTTTCCTTCCTCCAGCCCCCTTCCTCTCCTTCTATCCCCCTCCCTCTCTTCCCTTCCTCCCCCTCTTCCTTTTCTCCCTCCTCCTTTTCCTCTCCTTCCTACTCCTCTCTGTTCTCTCCCTCCTCCCTCCCTCCCCTTCCCTCCTCCCCCTCCTCCTCCCCCACCCCTTACCTTCTCCTGTTGTTTCCTCTTTAACACCCAACTGCTTCCTTGGCCATCCTCCCGATTTCATCAGCTCTCTCTGTCTCACTGTATACGAAAGACAACACACTAAGAGTAAACTGAACATGTTGTTTGTTGCATGACTTTTATGACATGTTATAAACATGTTCTCTTCTATAATTTTTTTTGTCTCAAAGAAATTGTTAGTGAAGCTGGCAAAGTGGATAAAAAGGTAAAGCACTTAATTACTGCCCACTCCAGTAAGAAGATCTTAGATGTTACTTTTTAATAAGACATCACGTGCCATCATTGTTAAATTTTATAAAATATTAAATTTGCTTATTTATTTATTTATTTATACTTGCAAAACCTAAAGTGTTTACTCTTTGGTCCTTTCCAGAAAAAGTGTGGGACCTCTGCGTTCTGTCCCTTTAAAAGAAATTATTTGTGTGCTAATACTATACTGTATCACTTAGCGTAGCTTTATAATCAACCCTGATTTTGGGTAGAGTGAGTCTTCCAATTTTGTTTTCATCAAGATTGTCTTGGCTATTCTTAGGCCTTTGTACTGCCATATAAATTCTATTCAGACATATTTTGATTGTAAACATGTTTTTATTGTAGTTACATAGAGGGTTTTATTGCTTGTTTTATAATTACTTAATGTATAGTAGAAGTCTTCCCATGATATTAAATGTTCGTCTACAATACAATTTTTAATGGCTTCTTAGTATTCAATTATACAGATAGACTATCATTTATCTCACCACATACACTGCTTGGCTACATGTCTTTCTTCTTCTGTCTTTTTAAAAATTCAATTTATTTATGTTTTTATTTTTTGAAGTTTATTTTTGAGAGAGAGAGTGTGTGTGGGCACAGGTGCATGAGCAGGGAAGGAGCAGAGAGAGAGAGGGGGAGAGGGGGAGAGAATCCCAAGCAGACTCCAAACTGTCAGCAAGGAGCCCAACGTGGGGCTCAATCTCACAAATTGCGAGGTCATGACCTGACCTGAGCTGAAATCAAGACTCAGATGCTTAACCAACTGAGCCACCCGGGCACCCCCAAAATTTAATTTATTTAAACTAAAAAAAAAAAAAAAGAAGAAGAAGAAGAGGAAAGAAACCAAAACACATCTCTCGTACTTCTTCCCCCTCCACCTCTAGTAACTACCAGTCTAAATATAGGTGAGACTCAATGGAAGTCTGATAGCTCGGCTCATTTCTTTATTGTATCTGTTATTCAACATGCAATTCAGGTGCTGCCTTTTACGGGGAGCCTTCCGTGACCGCCAGTTTGGAGTATATGTTCCTTCCAGGTATTTCTGTAGGACCCTATTTCTGTCTCCACACTCATCACACTTATAAAAATTTGTTTGAGAGTCTGCTGAACATAACTGTAACCTCTGTGAGGTCAGGAATGGCGTCTCACCCATCTTTGTGTGCTCAGTCTGTAGGGCAGTGCCTGGTACCTAGCATGTGTCCAATAAAAATCGGTCCAACGAATAAGCGAATGCACACCAAAGTTATCAAGGAAAACTGTTTTTGTGCATTTCTACTGCTCTAGTGATAAGGCTCAATTATACCGCAAAACAGCAGTTTACATTTATGTTTCTCAGGTTGAATAACCTTCCCCGTAACTTGAAAGGGCCAGATTGTTTGTAACTTTCCTATAGTTTCATCTGAATCTAGCGTGCCTTTAATGACTTCATTATAATTTGCTGCGATAAAATATGGTCATAACAAAAATGTGAAACTGACTACTCTTCAAGAGATTACATTCAGACACTACATATAATCTTTTAAAATGTAACATTCCCTTTCACAAATAATCAGTGGCATATGGGGGCAGGATGTAGAGAATGATCAAATGATCTGTCTTGGGTATAGGTAACAGGAGGACACATTTGTGTAAAGAGTCCAAAACAGACCGTCTAAGAGTCATTGTGCTTCTTATCATCACCTGACCCAGACATTGTCAATCAATGTCAGTGATGACACGCTCTTCCTCTCAGGGGCAGTCTGTTCCTTCCTTCCACTCTGTCGGTGTGTCCCCACAGGCAATGATGTCAGCAAAAATAGTTTTACAAACATATCCTTCCTGAGAACCTGTCAGTTTCCTCACTTGTTTACATTTCCAGGCAAAGACATCCTATTCGTTAGATGATGCATTTAATCTGGTGTAAATGGGCGGGGAGAAAAATATGGTATTTTTACACTTGTAATTCCATGTACAGCGACATGGAAGTTATTTAATGTGTTTGTCAAACAGCAAAAGGGAGAGTTGAACCCTCAGTTTATACCCCTAAGTGGGATATAGCCCCGATTAATTTGGATAAACACAGAAGCACAACCTGACGGAAAAAAATTGGGAGCGATGAAAACGGAGGCCACCAATTTGATATGTTCGTGCTAAGTCTCTGCCTGAGGTGGTACTTCGGATTTTTGTTTTAATGTAGATTTCAACCACCAATTTGTAAGTTTGTTACCAAACAAACAGAATCATGACTTCCCTGGATGATTTTGAGTGCTATTGAGTTCCGTGGGTCTCCAGCTTTCTCAGTTATAACTGAGTCACCCCAGGACATATGGACAATGTCAAGACGTCATGTTAGGGTAATGTTGTGATGGTAGTGGGCACATTGGTTCCCCAAGGAAAGGGGAAACTGCAGTCTCCGCCCTGACACTGCCATTGCATCATTATCCCCATGTGAAGCTTATATTGTCACTTTATGAATGCTCTCTCGTTACCTGTGTATTGGAATTGTTTTCACGTTGCATGTACTTGGTGACTTTTTTCCTTCTAGTTTATTTGTATTTTCTATGTTTCCCTTGTTTTTCTTCAAATTCACATGGTTACACTCTGGGGGGGGCGGGGGCTGGCTGGCTTAGTCGGTGGAGCATGTGATGCTTGATCTTGGGGTCATGAGTTTGAACTCCATGCTGGGTATAGAAATTACTTAAAAATAAAATCTTAAAAAAACCCACAAAAAACATGGATACACTCTGTTTTGACAACTGTGTAAATTAAACAAAAACGGTTGCTACAGTAGCTCGTCACAATGAATGCCTTTATTTCTAATCACAGAATAAAAGAAATTACAACACCGCCTTGAGGCTTAGAAAACCAAAACTCTAAAAGCTTATGTTCCCATATTATTCAATGTGATTAAATAAATATTCGATACTCATAAGAATAGTAGTACACATTTATTTATTGTTTCCTTTGAACCTGTCTACTTATTTTCCATTAAATTTCTCATTTATTTGATCAATATTCCATGAAGAAGAGACTGTTACTATCATCCAATTTTGCAGCGAAGGAAACAGAAGCAAATGGAGGTTGAATAAGTTACCAAATATTCTAGTTAGAGCCAGGATTCCAACTTAGACAGTGCTTTCCTGTTTATAAACACCTTCAGAAAATATTTGGTGTTTAATCATTACATTAACAGGAAGGTATGGGACTTCAACTTCCTTTACTGACTTGGTTAACTTCTTTCCTCCTGTTGAAAGCAGCCGGTCACATGCACACTTACTTCACCAAAACCTCCACACCCCCAGAGTGTGCCTAGGTAGGACCTTTAGAGAGAGTGAACTGGGGCAGGGTGTGGACAATCCTGTTGAAATGCTTTACTTAGGGAGTGTCTATCATTTACACTAATGACAGTGCAGTCAGTAAATTCTCTGCCAATTTTCAGCAACACCCTCTGCTCCCTGGTTTTGAATCACTTCACCTTGGCCGTTCTTCATTTCATGGTGCTGGATGCTCAGCAGGCCGATGAGCCAAGGGAGGAATTTGTGACTATGGATAAGTCACAAATTTTCCATGGCAAGCCTAGGAACCCATGCTTTGAGACATCACGTGAAAATGCAGGGAGAACACTGTAAGAATCAAATCTTATGTGAGGTCCTTCTCACGTTCATCTTTCAGGGGCACTATTTGTAAGAAGATAGTTAATTCCAAAGAGAGAAGTAAACCTAAAATGTCCAAGAATACTATTAATAAGTATAATTCTTGCGTTCAGTGTGTATGTAGCTGTTACTAGGCCTTGAAAATGGGAACCATCTTGCATATGCACCTTGTGCAGAAGTGAGTACAGGACCCAGTTCAATGGTGGCTAAATGATGTCCACCATGAGAAAAGTAAGGGGTGTGTAGAACCTAAAACCCCAGTAGTTTGACTTCTCCATCAGTGATGCTTTAGTGACTTACAAGATTCTTGTTTCTTCCCCGCTTTCTTGTGCCCCCAGCCCCAGATGCAGTAAGACCCCAAGACCTGTTGATTCATTCTCTTTCATGCCCCAATACCAGGTACATCCATTCCTTTCTCATTCTTACAGGAGTCTGAGCCCTCCTTACCTCTAACTGCCAAGTATTACAGAAGCTTCCCATCAATTTTACTCTAAGTTCCTACAGCCTCTCCCACAGAAACAAACCTTCCCCTACGTTCGGATGAATCTTGCTTATAAACCACTTTTGTTGTTAACACTCCACTCAAGACTCATCAGGGGCTCCCGTGACCTTTACAGTAAAGACAAAATACCTTGACAGGAATCTCAAGTCTGGTCAGAACCTCGCCCTGACACATACTTCTTACTGTGTCTGCCTCTAACTCCCCAAAATGGATCACTCCAGTTCCTCAGAACACACACACACCACATCTCTGCCCTCGGGCTCATAGCATCCACTGTAGCCAGGAATACATTTTTCTTTTTTCTTTTTAAAGTTCTCTAAAACATACGTATTCTTCAGGGACCTCCTCCTGCAGGAAGGCTTCCTTGCCCAGTCCAGCACGGAGCCAGCACTCTTAAGAACCTCTGCCAGCTAAAATCGCACTTTTACCTACTATCTTAGTTAAGTTTACATGGCCTTGACACCTTTTTTGCTCTGAGAATCCCCTACGATGCCTAGCCTTGCACAGAGTAGGTGCTCCATAAATGTTCACTTACTGATTCTTAAAGCAGCCATGAAAATTCCAGGGAAGCATCTTTTGTATGAATCTCTCATACGCCCAATGGAGGCCAGCATCCATATATATTTGTTTATTTTACCTTGTTCTAGAAACAATAGTGATCATTTTTGTCTTCCCTTTATCTTTTGAATAGTTGACCATCAAAGTACCTACTACATACTGACAGGATTTAGCATCTTGTTAATGCTAATCAATATCATGGTGATAATGCTAAAAGTGTTCTGGATTGAGTTTATTCTGCTCTGGAGAGACATAGCTAGACCTTACAAAAGTAGGAATGGTAAGTGGCAAGTTTCAAATTTTCCTTCAAAAGGATCCATAATGGCTGATGGTTACTTGTCTGTTGATCTCTTAACAGCTGTCGACTAAATCCAGATTTTGCTGATAAATGTATTCAAAGTAGACCTTTTTTTTTTTTTTTTCAGTTCACTTAGTAGCCATTTTCTATCCTTTTTTGTTGCTTCTCATGGTTCTGAGATTCATCTCAACACCTCAGATTTCCTTCCCAACAGGATTGCTGTTCCTACTAAATAACAGAATCTGCCCCAAGCCCAGAGTGGTTTAAACAGTTTGGAAAATGTGTATTGGTGAAACTTCATGGAATTTAAAACATTAAAAAAATTTTTCCCGTTTTCCAGAAGTGAACAGTTTAGAAGGGGCCATCAGAATGCGGGTGTATTTTGCCAGAAAGCCCATTCCATAAAGAGTCCTATCTATGCACATAAGTAGACACATGAAAGAATACAATTGTGCCCCGCTAAACAAGAACACCATTCTTTCCTTTGGATGAAGATATATTTTACATTTTCCCTATGGTCCTCTCAATTCGGGCTAATTATTCGATTTGTGGGAAATGCAGATCCTTTAAAAAATTCTACTTGAGCATTTCCGTTTCTTGGGTAAGCACGGAGAAAACAAAAGATAAAATTGAGATCTGCCCCAAACAGCAGAAGAACTCGTTATCCATGACTATAAATATTTCTCAATAAATTATTACTCACACTTGACAATATGATGTGATGAGCTAAACTGGACGGGCTCTTGCCTATTCTCTCTCATTCAGTGTGAGACAGTGAAGAGGTGAACTTTAGGATTAAGATTGATTTTCTGATGACTTTCTGTAGCAGTAGATTGTCCTCACCATCTCTGGATTCCAGAATATTTTGGGGGGTGGGATACAATCACCAGCAACCATAAAATCGAGTGAAGAATGTCTAGCGAGAGTCAAATTTGGAGAACCAAGTAATAAAGTTGCTTTTCTTGTTTTCATTTTCAGATGGAAAGATCTACGATGCTTACGTTATCTATCCGCGGAACTATACAAATAGTCCTGAGAAGGCCAGCGCTGTGGGATATTTTGTTTACCAGATTCTGCCTGATGTTCTGGAAAATAAATGTGGTTATAACTTATGCATTTATGGGAGAGATGTGCTACCTGGAGAAGGTAAAGCTGTCAAAATACATCAAGGACAGGGGCGCCTGTGTAGCTCAGTCAAAGGACCAACTCTTGATTTCGGCTCATCATGAGCTCATGTTTCACTGGATCCAACCCCGCCTCGGGCTATGCGCCAGACAGAGACTGAGATTCTTTCTCCTTCTCTCACTGCCCCTCCTCCCTCTCAAAATAAAATAAACTTAAAAAAATACATTAAGGACAGAAATTCACATTCGTCAGAACCCTAAGAGATAGGTGGTCTTCTCCCTGTGTTGGATAGGGAATTGCAATCATTATTCCATGCCTTAAAACCAGGGTTTTTAAGTATTGCTCTGGAAGAAGGAGATACTTACTCTTTGCTCCTCCTGCCTCCATAGCCAAACCGATCGTGACGTTGTCGCAGGAGTGTCAGTGACGTGAACACACAGTAAGCGGTCTTTGCAGTGTGGATTTAGCAAAGCACTGCCCCTACTTACTTCCCACATCCACCACTAACATAACTGACATTTCTTAGTTCTCCCTAGAAGAATTGAAAGAGGACTCACAAAACAAAGAATTTTGTTCTAATATCCAGAGGCATTGGCTACAATAGTTGAAAGGCCTCAGAGTCTTTCTTTATGACTTTCCTTGTATAGGGGAAACATTTGCAGATGTATATTCTCACAACAACTAGAGCTGTCTTCTGTTTCATCAAGTGTAGTCAATTCCATGTACCTTTGAGAGTAATTCTGGCATTTCAGAAGCGGTTCTCCTTGTCTCTCTACACTTATGTCAAGTACCCACGAACCCTCCTTAAGGCCCTTCTCAAATTCCTCAGGGACCAGGAAGCATGTGGAATATGAATGAGGCAGGAGCATCATGAGGGTAATTCCAATAAAGCAAATGCTTAGTAGACTGTGAACTTAACCTGGCATTTCCACTGAAAAGAGGGATTCAGCATCTATAGATTTAAAGGAATACATGGAAGGTGAAGCCGGTTTGTCCGGGAATATTTATTTGGGCAATGTTAATCACCCCATAATGGCTTGGGAGGCTTATAAAATGAACAATCCAGGAAAATGTAATCCAGGTTTCCTCTGGATTCTTTCTCCCTCCTCCAACTCTCCCTTTGGCTACTCAGGCCAGTCGAGAGGAGCAAGTCATGGTGCTCGAATGTTCTTTTTCATGTGACACACCGGCACAGAGAGCTGCAGGGATTCCATCTGTTCGTGATGTCACAGCACCTGCTACACTTGGTTGCAAGCTCTTCATCTCTTCTTTCTGAGATCCATTGACCTCACTTGTAGCTCCGTCTCGCTCCAGACAGCTCGCTGATGCTCAAGCTCGTGTAGCCTGCATTGTGCTGGTTTTCATGTGAGAAGACTTCCTACTTCCCCTCCCTCAAGGGGAAGCCTTCTGACCTTACTTCAACCAAAATAAAATCAGATCTAACAAAACACCACCAAACTTTACTCTTCCCTTAGAAAAAGATCATGACTGCCTGCATCAGTATATTTCTTCCCCTCCTAGGTATCTTCCGTTTGCTCCTTCAAATCCACTCTGCATCCCACTCCATCCAATGGCCCTGGGTGGCTGGTCATTATGGAATCCATCACACCCCTGCCTTCTGCTCCACGCTGAGTTTGGCCAAGAGGGAGCACTGGGGGCAGGTCAGAGGCAGGCATCTTGTGAGGTTGCCAGGGTGGCTGGGCTCCTTTCTCCCAAAGCAAGGGCTCTTGATAGGTGCTTTCACACTCATTAGGTTCCATAACTGCTTCCTCCCCTTCATACCTGGAGGGTGGTAATGCCTCCTGTGTTATTTCCAATGTTGGGGGTTCTGAGGTATCTCTCATTGATTTCCCTTGGGTCTGCCCACATCTTTTATAAATTGACCTTTGATTAAACTCTCTTAAGTCAGTCCTTTGAGTATGCCAAGTTTCATGTTGGGATCCTGACCAACATAAGGTCTCTACCTGGCAGTATTTAACATTTATTTCCCTAGTTCCCACTACATGAATTGGCAGTCTTTCAGCTGCCAGCCTCTAGGAATATCTTGAGTGGTTTCATTCATGGTTAAGCTTCTTTGATCGTGCTGTTACCTCCTTGTGGTGAGAGCTGAGTATTTTACATGTTCTTTCTAAGTCTGTCCAGAAGTTACCTGCTATCATCTTGGAGTTGATGCTGTATTAACTCCAACTTGATAAGGGGATCTGGTCTTCCTTAAGATTTTTCTAGTCTGGATCAAATCAGCTTCTAAAACAGAGATCCTGGGGAAAGACATGAATCCAGGACTCCCCATGAATCAGTTCAGAGAAGCAAGGGTTCCTAAGAGTTAAAGTTCTAAGCCCTATTAAACACATAAACTAATATTCGAAGAGGGCAACATGTAGTTAATGAACTTGAATTCTAAGTCTCTTGCTAAATATCTCTACATTCCCATTTAACTCCAAGGACTCTGTTTTAGTTAGGACCCCTCTACCTGGGAAGGAAGAAGGCTTTGGGACTGATGTTCTGACAGTGAGAAGGAGAAGATGAACACAAGTTGTCCATCCAAGCTCATTCCCACTTTCCTGAATAAAGAATTGATCAGTGTCAGAATCTCATGGCAGGCTATAACAATAACAGTTTTTTAAAGTTCAGAACATTTATGATCAAAGCATTAGACTTAAAAATGCATCAACAGGAAATCTGGTCCATGTCTTTTATCCCCAGATGCAGCCACCTCAGTGGAAACCAACATACGAAAGAGTAGGCGGCACATTTTTATCCTGACTCCTGAAATCACTCACTGCAGGGAGTTTGCCTATGAGCAGGAGATCGCCTTGCACAGTGCCCTCATCCAGAACGACTCCAAGGTGATTCTTATAGAATTAGAGGCTCTGAGCAAGCCAGGAGGGATGCAGTTTGGGGAGCTCCAAGATTCCCTCAAGCACGTCGTGGAAATGCAAGGTACCATCAAGTGGAAGGAAGATGATGTGGCCAACAAACGGTCCCGGAATTCCAAGTTCTGGAAGCACGTGAGGTACCACATGCCTGTGCCAAACAAACCCTCAAGGAAGACATCCACTTGGGCTTCCCTGAGTACCCAGGGGCAGTAGCGCTTGCTTTGATGTGCTGGTGCACCAGATTTCCTAGATCTGTATTCCTTCTGGCAGGATTATGCCCCTGGGCCAGACCCTGGAGCAGAGGCATGAGAAATGGGGACATGTCAAGGGTGTTCAGGCCTCAGGTTTCATCTAGCAACTTTACTTCCATTTTCCTGATTCTGGATGGATGCAAAATGCCCCGAAATTTTTATCCTCGCTCCCCCTCTCTTCACCCCACATTTCCTTCCCTTTCTCCTTTTGCTGGTCTTTCTCCATAAGACCTAGGATCTTTTCACTATTCTTTTTTCCCTCTTTCTCTCTCTTTCTTGTTCTCCTGCCCCGTTTTCCTTGTCAATATTCTACATTTTGAACAAACGAAAAGCATTAGAGCGAAATTTTCATGTAACCGTGAAGAACACTCCGATTCCCACAAGCAGAATATTAGCAGCAAATCTTGTTTCCAACCTACCAAAAATTATTATATTTTATTTTAATGGATGCTAAGTTTTATCATCTCAATATTGTGGATACCATTGGGGTCCCTTACCCAACTGCCATTACAATCAGTATTTGCAGTTCTAAAGTCGCTTTGATATATTTTTATTCTCTTTAGAAATATTTTTTTCTCACTCTAAAAGTTACAGAAGAACAGAAAATATCAAAGAAGAAAAGAGTGAGTATTATCCACAAATCCATCATCCTAAGATAATGACTTTTAAACATTTGGGTAAATTCGTATTTAAAAAATTTTTAACTTGTACTTAAATGTTCTGTTAATATAGCTGAGCTGGCACAGTGTGTAGGGTTTATACATTTTTTCTACTTAACATCATAATAAAAACACTTGACATGTCACTTAAATTTTAACATTGTAACTATTCATAGAGTTCTATTTCACTGTTGTGCCACAGCTGACATGCCTAATTAGTTATTGTTGTATATTTGAGTTGTGTTGAGTTTAAATAACCATCATTATAAGTAATTTTGCAATGACCATACCAGCATATTTTATATTTCCCAGTTACAATTTTTGAACTTAAAACAATGTTTGTTTATTTATTTTGAGAGAGAGAGAGAAAGAGAAAGAGAGTGGGGGGAGCGATAGAGAGAGAGAGAGGGAGACAAAGAATCCCAAACAGGCTCCAGGCTGTCAGCACAGAGCCCAATGCGGGGCTCAATCTCACAAACTGTGAGCCAAAACCAAGAGTTGGATGCTTAACCGACTGAGCCACCCAGGCGCCCCCTATTTTTATTTTTTAATTTGAGAAATTGGTTTGTTATAACATTTCTATGAAATTAGTAAAGCATTTTGACAGAACCCTTTGATAAAAGTGACGTCAAGGTATGCAGTCAAGACCACTCCTTGAAGGAGTTCACATAGCCTCAGGGGCCACAGAGCCCATCAGTGGATCCGGAACTCAGCAGTGTCCTCTCAGGCTGGGAGTCCTGTCAGAGCTCAGATTTTACAGGTGGATGGAGATCTTACCCTCAGCTGAGCTGCTTTAAAATGTGTATGATTTCAGATTTAGCTACAAAAGAAAACTGCACTCCAGACCCTCGACAGCAAGTATAATTTTGCATTGTCACTCAATGCCTTACTGAGCCTTGCTTGAAAAGAGATCATATTTCTGGAAGGTTGCCTAAAGGATCTGCAGTTACCCATCCTTCTATGTACCCTATAATCTGAATCTATACTCCCTGGATTAAGGTTACCAGATAAATTACAAGACATCAGTTAAAGTTGAATTCCAAGAATGAATTTTCATATGAAATTGATCTGAAATTCAAATTTAGCTGCGAATCTTGTATTTTTATTTGCTAAATCTGATTCTCCCTATGCTGGTGGGCTATTGTGCTTTTCTGTGGTGACATCTGATTTCGTTGAATTAGTAAAAAAAAAAAAAAAAAGCCTGTGAGAAGGATGCCCTATAAATGATTGGTCAGCATCACCTAATTTGGAATCAACAATCTATTCTCTGCTCTCAACCAGCTGTGTGACTATGAGTAAGTTACTCAACTTCTCCAAAATGTCTCCAAAATTACCTTAGGTAACGTGAGAATAAACCATACCAAACTCTTTGTATTTTTGTGCGAATCAAAAAGCAGAAGAAGACTCTTTGGACCAGAGAAGAATTCAATAAATGGCAACATCTCATTGTGCTTTTTGAAGCGTGGATGATACTCCAAGTCCTCTCGCAATGAGCGCCTCTGAAGGATGTTTCTCCACCCTCGCCATCAGGAATAGATGTGCCTTTAATCCTGCTTCCCCACCCACCTAGACTTACAGACATTTGTTTGGTGGATGGACACAGGGAATTTTGGAACTGATTTTATTTACCTCTTTGCATTAGCTACTTGACAGCATGGAGACCAATTTGGGCTCTTTCTACAGCAAGTACGTACATAGGCTATCACAACAAGGAATTTATAATAATCTCTTCCCTGTTTTTGATACACTTTCTTTTTAAATATATTTTAACTGTGTGTATTATATGCTGCTTTGCCAGTATTCAACGTTTACATTTCCTGAACATGAGCTGAGTATCTCTTTGAGAAGGGCAGGGAGAGGAAGAGGTCTGGAGGGGTATTCAGGTGAATCGGGCATACCCCTTACTTATCTTATGGGGTTAGAACGGGGAGGGACAAGGGGAACACTTCACAGAACCAGACAGGGCTGGCCCTAGGAGCAACTCTGAGCTCTTTTCTGCAGTGCTTCTTTTCCCAAACTTACACACCACCTCCCAAGTCATCTGAGCTTCAGTTTCTGCAAACTAAGGATGGAGAAGAAGAACTCTGAGGTCTTTCTCAGCTCTCATAGCCGGATTCCAAGCATATGCTCACAGAGACACCACAGAACTTCCAGAAGCCTGGATTCTCCTGCCAGCAGTACCACCGACCTCTCTCGCTTCCTTCATCTGTACCATCAGAGTGACAAGTGCTTCATGTACCATACAAGGTAGTGTGAAATACAATGAATACAGCCCAAACCAGTGATGTGTCTACCTTGTGACCCGGGTTTAAATTCTGGTAAATTATAAAGACACAAAGAATTGCTCTTGCTTGAGTCAAATTTGCATACAATAAAAGGCAAGATTTTAAGTTTGATGAGTCTTGACAACTACGCATACTTGTGTAGCTATCATCCTAAACAAGATAGAAATAGTTCCATCACCCCCGGACATTCCATCCTTCCATTTCCCAGTCAATCCCTCTCCTCAGAGGCAGTGTTTTGATTTCTATCTCTATGGATTAGTTTTGTCAGATCTTGAAATTTCTATCAGTAAAGTTAGGCGCGCAGCATTGTGACTCCCTACTTCCACACAATGTAACATTTTGAAGATTCATCAATGTTTTGCATGTGTCAGTAGTTTGTTCCTCAGTATTACTGAGTGGTATTCCATTGTATGGCTGTACACGGTATGTTTAACCTATCCCTGTTGGTGGACACATGGGTGGTTTCATGTTGTACCTACTGTGGATCTGGAGACTGTGAACACTCTTGTGGACTTGTGTTTGTATTTTTCTTAGCTCAATACCTAGGACTGGTCCCTTTTTGGAAACTGTCAAATTGGCAAACTGTACCATTTTATGTTTCCTACAGTTATGTATGAGACTGCTCTTACGATTGAGTCAATCCTCACCGATGATTGGTATTGTCAGGCTTCTTTTCGTTTTAGTTATTTCAGTGGGTGACAAATGAACCTCATTATGGTTTAATTTGCAGTTCCCTGATGATTAATGATGTTGAGCCTTTTTCATGACCTTATTCACCAATAAGATTCATGTATTGCTCAATGAAAGTAAAGTCTTCTGCACATTTTTAGATTGTGTTGTTTCTCTTCATATTGTTGATGTGTGGAAATTTTTAAAATATATTCTGTATATAAATTCCTCTTCATATAGGTGTAAGGTGAGAATTGTTCCAGGCTTACCTCCTTACCTCTTCCTTTTTTTAAATGAAATCATTGATTAGCAGACATTTTTAATTTTGATAACATCCAATTGATCAATTTTTCTTATGTGGTTAGTGTTTTATGTGTCCTAAGTTTTTGTTTGTTTGTTTTTGTTTTTGTTTGCTTGTTTGTTTTACCTCAACATCATGGAGATATTCTCCTATGGATCTTCACGAAGTATTTATGGTTCCAGCTTTTACGTTCACTATGATCACATTGTCCACTGTGAATTAATATTTGTATATAGGATGAAGGGAGGGTTAAGCTTCATTTTTTCCCCCACAGAGATGCCCAATTTTTTCAGCAACACTTGTGAAAAAAATTTTCTTTCTCCATTGAATTGACATGGTGCCCTGGTCAAAAATCAATAGGCTGTAAATGTGTGGGTCTATTACTCTACTCTCTATTATTTTCTGTTTATATGTTCATGCAAATATCACAGTTAAGATTAGTATTGCCTTATTGTAAACCTTCAAGTCAGTGTAAGTCTTTGTTCTTTTTTCCCCAAGATTGTTTCAACTATTCTAGATCATTTGTATTTGCACATAAATTTTAGAAACAGTTTCTCGATTTCTTTGAAAATTCCTCCTAGGATTTGGATTTCATGAAATATGTAGACTCTATAACGTATAGAGTCAAAAATGTATAGACTATATAAACTCCACAGTTTGTGCAGAATAGATATCTTAACAATTTTTAGGTCTTTCCAATCTTCCAATTTTTAGGTCTTTCATTTTTCTTGGCAGTATTTTGTAGGTTCCATTGTAGACAATTTGTACATGTTTCAAGGGACTTATACCCTGGTATTTAATTTTTATGGTATTATACGTGGTATTATTAACAAGGTTCATTTTTCAAATTTCCATTACTAGTATATAGAATTACACTTGAGTTTGTATATTGGCTTTTTATTCCATGGTTTTGCTGAACTCACCTATTATTTCCAGTAACTCTTTTGTGAATTTCAAAGGGTGATCATGAAATCGACCGTCTGTCAAAAACAGTAGTTTTATCTCTTCATTTCCAATCTGTATGTCTTCTATTTTTATTTCTTTGCTTATTACAACAGGATTGTCCCAGATGAAAGATAACATCCTTATCTTGTTCCCCATCTTAGAAAAAAAAAAAGCAAAGTGTTTCGGTATTAATGATGAAACTACCTACAGGTTTCTTATAGACATTCTTTATCAGATCAAGACTGTTCCTTTCTATTCTCAGTATTCCTAGTGTTATTTGAAGAAAGTCTGTTGAATTTTGTCAGATGCTTGTTCTTATTGCATTTGAGATAATTATATGATTATTCTCTTTTATTATATGATGAATTATTTTGACCGAGTAAAAAGGATGAAAACCACTGTCTCATTAAACGTTCTTCCTGTCAGCCATGGTTTCGTTCTTCACTTTTCTTGGAAAGACCCTACCACAGACCAGTCTAAAAATGTATCCTGAGTTCTACCACACTAAAACAAAAAAGCAAAAAATTAGGAGTACAAGTTCTCCTTTGCCCTTCTTTTGTTCTAAACAATTTAAAATTTCAGTTCAACACCTCTGACACATCTCCATTACTTCCTAGGAGAGAACCGCCCCCCCCCCCCCTCCCCAACCCCCAGTACAGGCAGAAGGCCTCGGCACAGGTCTGAGGCTTCAGTGCTTCAGACAATGGCTTCCTCCTCACCTTGGGTAACTTCTAGAAGCCGTCCTGTCATAACCAAGGGCTGTTACTTGGCCTCTTTCCTGTCTACAGCCCCCTACCCCCTGCTCCTTCCCCTTGACCACAGACGGTGCCCCTCTGCCCCACGGGCCGGTTGACTTTACTCTGGCGCAAACCTTTCGGCGGCCTGTAGGGTGTGCAAGAGCAGCTCCGAGCGCCCAGGGCACTGCAGGTCCCTCGGCCACCGCCCACCAGCCGAGAGTTCCCGAGACCCGCCGTGCCCCGCCGGGGACCGCAGCCGATCTCCGTGCAAGGGCGAGGCGGGATTTTCCAGCTGTGTGCAGTTGCCGCCGCGATCAAGCAGCTCCCGGAACTCAGAGGCGGGGCGCCCAGGTGGAGGAGCCCAAACCCCAAGAACGCTGGGAGGGGCGCCCCAGTCAAGGAGCACTCCGGGGCCGGAACGCCTGCCCCAGGGCGTACCCCCCTCAGAAGAGCACCGCAGACTGGGAGGATTCCCCTCATCCCTTAGCCCCCCCCCCCCCCCCCCCCCCCCCCCACTGGGAGCAAACCTCGACCAGGAGCATCTTCGATCGGAGCAACCCAGACCTGGATCACTCTGCGGGACCCAGCAGCGCCCCACTTCCAGCACTGCAGACACTGGGTAGGGGCAGCGTCCCACCTACAGCCTTCGCGGCGGCTGCCGGACGCTTTTTCTTTCTTCTGCTTTTTTTTGTCCCCCCCTCCCCCCTTTTTTTTCCTCCAACCTTCTCTAGTTGCCTTATATCTTTAATCACACTTGCGGCTCCTCTTTCCTTTCGTGTTTCACAGCGCTGGGGAGGCGGCGATTGCAGTTTCTCACCTGCTGTTTGAACTCCTGCCTCTGTCGCCGAGGCCACCAGGGTGGAGGAGGGACGGCCGCCCCCGCGCCAGCCTCGGGGACTCCCCTCTGAAGGTAAGAAGCGGCGCCCGGATGCCATCCTCACCCCCTGCCCCCTCCCCTCTGCTGCCGGCCCGCCTGGCAAAGGGCGACCCAGCCTCCTGGGGCCAGGGTTCTGAAAACAAGATCAGCTTAGTATGTATGCCATTATGTGTACAGGTCTGCCTCCACTTAGGATGAGGGTAGTCCTGACAGACCCAGCCTAAGCTGAAAATATCTTAAGTCACTGGAACATGAATCTATTTTTTGAACATCATAGCTTAGCCCAGCCTACCTTGAAGGTGCTCAGAACACGTACAGTAGCCTACAGCTGGGCAAAATCCTCTATCACAATGCCTGATTCATAATAAATTGTTGAGTATCTCATTCAGTTGATCGGATAGTGTGATGAAACTGAGAAACAGAAAGGTTGCCTGGGTACAGAATGGTTGTAAGTGCATCTATTGTTCACCCTCGTGAACCCCTGGCCCACTAGGAGTTGAGACTAGAGAGGATCCTAGGGCGTAACACTAGCCTGGGGGAAGATACAGATTCAAGGTTCCAGGTATGGTTTCCACGGAATGTGTATCTCTTTTGCACCATCATAAACTAAAAAAAAAAATCATAAGTGGAGTCACCATATGTAAGGACTGTATATATATATATATATATATATATATATATATATACACCGATATGTATATAAATATTGAGTATATATGTGCATGTGTCTGCATATACACACACATATATATGCACACACACACACATGAATAGTTGGTGAGACAGCATCATCAACTTTCCCTGATAGTATAATTTTAAAGGTTAAAACTTCCCCAATTTTTTTTTTCCTGAAAAAGTGAAAATGGCTAAAATATTTGGTAGTTTTCACTTATTAAGCTCTTGTCTGTCATGGCGTAGAAAACTTTTAGATGCACTGTTTTTATTTATTCTTCCTGTAGGCCAAATGAAGTAGGCACTATCATTATGCTTAATTAAAGGAGGAGAACCAAAGCACAGGGATGTTTAGTTATTTATCCAAGGGCATCCAGCTACTAAGTAATAGATCACAGATTCACAACAAAATTTCTCTGATTCCAAAACGTTTGCCTTTAATTCGAGCTGCCTCCAGGAGTGAGAACCCCGAGCAAATTGCACTGCAGTTATGAGACAAATTAATGACTGGGCAATCCCAGGCAGATATAGACACCTGAGGTGATTGTATGAATTTCACCCCCTTCCCCTGGTCTATTCTTGGGAACCTCCACCAACACTCATTTGGTGCTGTGCAACGCTGGGATCTGGGGCACACATCTCAACCCAAGGTCCTTGGATGGTTTGGGAGGGTGTAGATTTGGGAGAAACTGGGTTTATGCAGGTTCTGGGACGGTATGACTGCTCCCCCCTCCCACCAGCACAAAAACATATAAAGGCTCTGAGCAAGTGGTGTGGGAACACGGAAAGACAGGGTCTCTGACCTCAGGGAAGTCCCAGGGAGCAGGGATGAATCAGGAGTAACGGGAATGCAGTGTGGTACAAGTGTGCAGGTGTCTGGGGGCACCAGCCATTGGAGAGCTTCCTTGAGAAGGCAACCATTGAGCCAGGCTGTTAGAATTCAGGGAGCCGACAGTTAGAAGCAGGAAGGGTTCAAGTAGCAGGACTGGCACAGGCACAGGTGGAGGTGGGGGAAGCAGAAGGATCACAGCAGGTGTCTGTGGAAAAGACTATGAAATGGGAATGATTCTCCTGGCCCTGCACAGGGCAACCCTCGTTCAACATAAATGCTGCTTTCCTTGGAGTGGAAGCATGGATGTGCACGCACATGTGCACATGTGTGTGTTTTATGTCCAAGATCACTTTTTCCTCTTTGCATTTGGTGGTTTTGTCATCTCGAAGGCTGAGTGAAACACTTAGGCATTGAACACTGTAGAGAAAAAGTTATTTTAAAAATCACTGGTGTTAAGATTTTCATCAAGGCAGCTTATCTTAGGAGGTACTCAATTATGTTTTGCTAATCAGGGTGATTTTCACGGAAGCAATCTACATCTATTTATGTGGGTCAGTGTAACTTTCTACAATCTGGACCTATTCACCTGGTTCTCAGCTTCCTCAGCAGAAATTCTGTGAACTATTATTATTTTTTTCTAGAGAATGGTCACTTTGCTCAGGGTGGGGTCTATAAGCAGGGCAGTTGGACAGACCCAGGGACTCAGGAATGAACATTCAGACACTCTGCAGGGGCCCTGGATAGTACCACGCTGGGTTCAGAGAAAACAGTTGGCTTGTGTCTGTATCCTCACTCTAAGTCACACAATTTTTAGGAGAGAACCTTCTTCGTTTAGAGAAAACTTCATTCCATTTGGTGATTTAGGGGAAGTTTGTGAGTATTCTTTGTGTGTGTATGTGTGTGTGTGCACATAGATACTCACTTATATACACATACATATATATGCACAGATACTTAATGTCTCAAATAATAAATATTATCGTTAAATGTGTATATTTGTGATCTATTAAATTTACTTTTAAGTATACAAATAAGCCCCCTAGATTAGTGTCTTTCTACCTTGGCTGCATATTAGAATCACCTGGATGATGTTTAGCAATCAGGAAGCCTAGGCTGTACCTCAGGTGTCTGGGTGGGGACCCAGGCATTATTATTATCACTTTTTTTTAAGCTCAAGGTAGACTTCACATTCACTATTAAAACATATTTTCCAAGATGTCATGATTTAAGAAGCATTTCAAAAGTAAGTTTATGCGGGTGTAACAGTGGATCAGGCGATCACCTAAGATGCCCAACTGTATATAGTTAATGAATCTAATGTGTGTGTTAATTCAGCAGATAATAAACAAACATAAAATAAAGTGTATCCGTTAGCGATAAGTGCTATGAATGGAAAAATAAAACACAACGGAAGAGGAGAGAGTGGTGTGTGTGTGTGTGTGTATGTGTGTGTGTGTGTGTGTGTGTGTGTGCTTGCATATATTTGCACTTCCTGAGCAGTAATACTGTTAGATTTCCACAGAGTGCTTGCACAGAGGACCCATACTTATAACTATGCTGTCAACACATAGGAAAGGCAGGACTCTTTAATTAATTATTCATCTGATAAAGAGTAGGATGAGGGTTCAAATCCAGCCAGTCTGGCCCCAGAGGCCGTGCTCCAAAAACTGATACATATCGTCTGACATGAGAAGACGGCCATGGGGTTATTTTGTAATCAAATATATCTTATAAATTATAATTAGACTCATATCAAGGAATATATGTAGCAATTAAGATGATGGTAGCAAAGACATTTTTGTGACACAGGAAGGTGCTCATTTAATGAGTGGAAAATGCAGGATATGAAACTTTTTAAACATAATCCTAATTAGTTGAAAAAATATGTAGAAAAAGCACAAGGAAACATGTTAAATTATTTTGCATATTGAGATTATTTTCTTCTTTTCAATCTTCATTTTATAAATGCCCCCTATTGGACATATAATACTGTAGAAATCAGAAAAAAAAAATTTTTAAAGAAAGGAAAGAAGCAAGGAAGGAAAGCAGGAAGGAAGGAAGAAAGAAAGAAGAAAAAAATTCAAATATTATGGAAAGGCAAAAAAAAAAAAAAATCAACATTACACATGGTACCAAATGTGACATTTCCAGAATAGCTTTTCTTTTGGAAATGAGTTCTATTATTTAATATCTTAATCTTTTAAATCCATGAAAGCACAATAAAATTTTTATGTTTACATACACAGAGCAGTGCAAATATCAGCTAATTTGTATACTGGGATCTTAACATGATTCATATTGAAACTCAGAGTTAACTCATTACAATGCTAGATTATTTCTTAGTAACTTTATCTCTCAGTAGACCTTGAAAATTAACAAAAACCAAAACCAAGAAAAAATAGCAGTGCCCTTTATAAGGCTGTGTCAACCTTCACCAGAGGAAACAACACGTTTCATTCTATCCAAGGTAAGAGAATAGATAGTTAATAATAAATACGTGTGTGTGAGTGTGGGTGGGGGATTGATTTCAAACCATAGAACCATAGAAATATTCTAATTTAGTTATTTTGAACACTTGGTACTTTCCATACCTACTTAACCCTTTACATGACTGATTATTATCTCTTGGAAATTACATCAGATGCTTTGCTTTGTGATGTTATTCATAAAGATTGATGTAAATGGTCTGACTGCATAGCGCTTAAACTTCATCCAGGATTTGGATGTTAACTGTTTTTCTTCTTTTTTAAGTATGGGAGGTGCATGGCAGTTAGTAAGAGAATTATTTGGGACTGAGAGGCCACTATGCATCCAGAAAGCCTTGGCAAACATTAGCTCATTCTATCACTCAGTAATTTTGGTCATAGGCCTTCTTATCATCTCCACTTTGGTAATGAGCAGCTCGTCTCTGAGACTTTTAAGTAACTTGCCCGAGGTTAAGTAACTTGTTGGTCGAGACTCCAGCTGGAGATGCCAACCCAGGTGTAGAGCCCCGCTGCCCCCTTCCCCTGTCCTACTCTCTAAAATTGTAATTCACAGGACAAAAGATGGGTTAGAGTACGACTGAAATTCAACACAGATTTGAGTTCATTGACCCAATGTAGATTAGGCATTTGGAGTGTAGGAAACTCTTGCTTTGTCTCTGTTTCCCTAAAATAAACACATGTGGGCATGTGTGTATAGACACATGCATGCACACATCCGTACACCTGTTCCTCTGGAATGAGCATTAGTCCTTACTATGTACTAAGCATTGTACAACTGTGTGCTGGGATGTTAGTGATATAGTAATGGACAAAACAGACTTAATTCCTAACTTATCAAGAACTTAGTTCTGACGAAGAAAGATGGATATTTAAAAATTCAAGCCATACATGAAGATCACAATGAGCATTTTGGTGTGATGAGAAAAAAAAGAACACACACACACACACACACACACACCCCTACATGAGTAGACCTGCCATACATATCTTGGCACTTCACAGAATGTTCTTTCATAGAATAGTAGATTTTCTGTACAGCAGACTCTCTTGTATTAGAAAATTGCATTATTAGGAATTTTTCCTGCCTTGAAATGTGATGAATTCTATATGGCTGAAAGTTCTGAGAACACTTGGTGACTCTATTAAGGGATATGGAAACTTACTGTGCTGATTTTTTTAAAGTTTGCATGCCAAAAGATGTTTTAAAATCTCCTTCATGAGACAGGTATACTTTTGTTTGCAAGTTTTGGCTGAACCCATCTTGCTCTGTTTTCCAGAGAAACCACTGGAAGCAGAATCCTAAATATGCGTCATATAGAACTGCTCTTAACACTTTTGGCACTTATGTTTACAAGCACCTCAGGTAAGTAATTATAATCATTCACGGACATACTTCATTGGTAGTTGAGAGGGAAGAGCAAGGTTTCACTTTTTTTTTATGTGGAGGTGGCTACTGAAAATGCTGAATTTATTAACATTAGTGGTTTTAAATTTTACTTTGAGAGTTACCAATTCGTGTCCCTGGCATAGAGAATAAAACGTTCGTAGAAATGGAATCAAGTAAAGAATCATATGGGATTGCTGAAAAGGAAATATTTAGTCCTCTGAGTTTATGTAGAGAGAGCAGGATCATGTCTGGAAACACATTACATTTGTCTGAGGTGAAACTCTGCTTTGTGTTATTGAAAACTGAAGAGTTCACACCCATCTTTATTGTTGATATTTAACAAGTTTTATACACGTTTTTCTGCCAACGCGGAGGCCAAGGTTCATCTTGTTATTTAGGTGATGAAGACAGTGAGGGGGAATACTTTACAGGTCTTGAGGGAAATATTCGAGTTAGAAGGAGTACCTAAGAAAGACTGTGTAGACTAGGGAAAACATGTAGTCTTTATATCAGATGGCAGATAGCAATTTTAACTGATTAGCAGTAGCAGTGATCACTTGGAAACTTATCGAGAATGATTCTGGGGTCTCATTAGGATCCTTTGGAGAAGAGACACGTGACTGATAAGCAAGGTTCTCCTTATGCCTTGGAAGAGAAAGTGGGAATGCCAATACTGATTTGCCTTGACCTGTCATCTAGGAGAGGGGAGCATATTAGCCCATATCCCCAACTCTGAGAATTACTGCTGGAGAGAGAACAAATTGATACTTTCAAATAATTCCTGTCTAATATTTACTTAAAGTGGATCCATTTTTATTGAGATCCATACAGTACAATACTATCCAGATGTTGAAGGAGGTAGATCTGCTCCTCTTGATATGGAATCCTCTGTTAGAAACTGCTGAGTGAAAAAGTGAGGTGCAGAAAAGTGTGCATCATGGGCACCTTGCTCTGTAGACATATACTAATAACTAACCTTGCTCCCAAATTACAATGAAACATGTTTCAGGCTCAGAAACAGCCAGACAGCCCATTCTGTAAGTTTACTAAGGTCCCAGCTCTTTGTCCTTTCAGAGAACCTTCATTAAGGCTTTAATCTAGGCAAGTACGACAGTATTCTACATGAGGTTTCATTTAACCTAGTAGAAGTTGAGTGACAGCATCCTATTTACTGTCCAAACTCAAGACAATTCCAAACACAGATATCATTCCAAAGGGTCTAGGTTGTTGACGCTTTTGGATTCTTACTGTCTGTTCATGTAAGAATGGGAGTGAGTACCTGCCTGGGCAGTCTGCACAGCTTAAATTCCAGTCATTTTTTCCAACCAAAAACCATTTCTTTTTTTTTTTTAATGTTTATTCATTTTTGAAAGACAGAGAGAGACAGAGCAGAGATGGGGCAGAGAGAGAGAATGGGAGACACAGAATCCGAAGCACACTCCAGGCTCTGAGCTGTCAGCACAGAGCCCGACACGGGGTTCGAACTCACGAACCGCGAGATCATGACCTGAGCGGAAGTCAGTCGTTCAACCAACTGAGCCACCCAGGCGCCCCCAAAAACCATTTCTAATCAACAAGGCCTGTAGTGTTAAGCATAGGATTAGGTAGCTGAAGCCATTAGTTGCCAGGAGAATGTGAACTTCCAACTCCAACCATCTACCCCTGGAAAGAATGTAATCCAGATTAGGGTTCTTCAAAGGATAACTACTCCCAAAAAGAAATGGTGGATATGTCTATCACAACACAGGCACAGATGTTTATGGAAGTTTCTGGTTTTTTTAAAAGACTGGCCAAAATCTGGAAGTAATCCATATGTTTAACACCACTAGAATGGCTAAATTATCATATACAAACACAACTGGATATGGCATGGATACTGCCTAACTATGAGACAAAACAGATCACTGCTACATGCAGCAACATGGATGCCTATCATAGACATGATGATGTAAGAAAGAATCCAGGCACAGAAGAGCACATATTGTACGGCTTTATGTGTGTCGTACTTCTAAAACAGGAAAATAAATTACATTGTTTTGGACATACCACCCTTTCGGATGTCAATTGAAGCTAACACTAACACTTACACCTGTATCACACCTTCTACGTTGAAGGACCGAAATGTAAAATGGAGCTTCTATAACCACCAAACACAAGGTTGGTGTTCAGTAACACTTGTACTTTGAGGTAGATTTGACATCCATGTTTTCAAAGAATACGTCTACCATTTCAGCCACTTCCTCTTTACATTGTGGTTAACGACATCGAATTAAAACCAAACAACTGCTTTGAGAAATAGACCCTAAGTATGGAGGAGGCATTTTCTCCATGCCTTCCGCGAAGTGCTCTAGTTAATTTAAGGATTCTCGTTCTCAAAATTCAGTTAATCCTGTTTGTGGGCATATAAATTAGTGTGGGAACATGTGATGAAATATTACTCATTCACAAAAAAGAATGAGATCTTGCCATTTGTGACAACACGGATGGACCTGAAGGATATTATCCTAAGCGAAATAAGTCAGACAGAGAAAGACAAATACCATATAATTTCGCTTATATGTGGAATCTAAAAAACAAAACAAATGAGCAAACAAACAGATCCAGACTCTTGAATGCAGAGAACAAATTGGTGGTTGCCCGAGGGAAGGTGGGGCACTGAGTGCAATAGAAAAAGGGGATTACAACTTCCAGTTATAAAATAACTATGAAATAAACTATAATTTATAAATTAAACTATATAAAATTATACTAAAATATATAAAATATGTAAGTATTTCAATATATGATATATAAAATATTTATTTTAAACATAGAAAGTATTATTAAGCATAATTATTTCAATGTATGATATATAAAATATTTCTTTTAAGCACAGAAATAAACTATGATTTATAAAATAAAAATAAATAAGTAAGTCACGGGGATGGAAAGTACAGCATAGAAAGTATGGTCAATAATATTTTTAATAACATTGTATGGTGACGGTGGCCACAGTTACCATGGTGAATACTGAGTAGCGTATAGAATTGTTGAATCAATATGTTGTGCACCTGATATTATTATATGTTAATTATACTTCAATAAAGTAAAAGGGCACCCAGCAGCCACTGGAAAACAGGATATGGAAAGGGTCCATGAGGGCTGACTTTGAACTATCACAAATTCAAAAGGACGGGAATGATGACTCTGTTAGCTGACAGAATTAGATAAATTTCCGAAGCTAGAGTATCTGGGTTAGTTGGGAAAGCGGAAGGTAGGGAGGCAGGGAGAGAGAAAGAGACAGCTTGCAAAAGCACTCAAGGAGGGAAGTGACATATACCTGGATTTGGAGTGATATTATATTAATCAATTCTTGATGATCCACGTGGTAACCTGGAGAGATAATGAACTCACACACGCTCTAAGCTACATAGGAGCCCCTTAACCATCCCTCTCTGCCCAGGAAATGGTTAGGTAGGCTGGTTGAGAACAGGCGAGGTGACACTTCTGCTGAGGCAGATGATGAACTCTAAGGCCTCCTGGTTTCTGGTTTTCATTTCTACGGAGACTCCCCAGCTAGGGGTGTTTGGGCGTAGATGTGGCAACATTGTGACTTCTGTGGCTTTCCTTACAAGGAAATTGTAATGTGTAGCGTTTTCTTTGAAAAGCTTACACTACATTTATCTGTCTTTCAGTTATGACAGGTTAAGTTTTGGTACCTTCCTGTTTGGGAAAAGCTGTTGGAAATGTTGTCTTCCTTTACGTCCTGAAAGTGCCCTGATGTTGGAAAGATTGACCCTAAGATGAGAGAACCCACCAGACTGAGACACTGAGATTGCTTACAATTTTCTTACTAACCTGGCTTATTCTCCTAATGCATTAGGAAAGAAAGAATTTACCTGTGTTTTTTTTTTTCCTTTTCCTTTGCTAATCTTATGAAGAAACATGTATTTCACGTCAAAGCATCACTGCAGTGGAAGGGGAATTTTTCTATCTGAGATACTGCTCATCAGCATCTGAGCACGATAGTGAAAAAAACACCATAAAATGGTACAAGAGCAGTGGATCACATGGACGCATTGAGCTAAACTCAAGCAGTTCCCCCAGAATTACTTTGCATGATTATGTTTTGGAGTTTTGGCCAGTTGAGTTGGAGGACAGTGGATCTTACTTTTTCCAAATGGGGTGAGTATAGCTTCTCTTTGTGTTAGTATGTTTCGTAGCACCCCTAGACTTAGCTCACCCAGTCACATATACAGCAGTCTGAAAGAATAATCCATGCATTTATTCCCCCCTACTCTTCTTCCAGCATGTAATCAATACTTCATCATTGGAAAATCAAATTAAATATTGCCCTTGTGTCTATCTTCTTAGTGATCTTAATGAAAGATTCCCTTAATACTTCTTTCAGGGGATCCTTATCAAAGGTAAGTAGGTATCAGATGAAATTCATTTTAAAACTCAACTGTTCCTGTTATCTAGAGTTGCTGGCCAAATGGACTAATTGGTGAAGCTCCGTAATGAACATGCAGTGAAGGGGGTAGCCTCAGCTTCCTGGGTGATATCCGCAGGCTGAGGAGAGGGATTGGAATTGATACAGACACATCCTAGTTCAGTGTTTCGGGGTCTTTTGGGGACAAGGCCGTAGTGTTCATGATGAGTGTGTGGGTTTTGCAGCCAATCACAAGCCTACAGCCAGGGGCAGGGGGAGAGGCAGCGCGGAAAGGGCTTTGCACAGCCTTCGCAGGCCAGACCGCGCCAGTCTACGCCAGGACGCTCCTCATCAAGAGTCATAAGTTCTATGAAATGAGAGCAACCGCTGCGTCAGTGATTATCACTGAGCTGGGTTCTCTTTATACATTATTTGGTGAGGTGGAAAGGAGTAACTTGGACAAGCAGGGCTCTATGTGATGGATTAGTAGTGTTGGTGACATAGTGTTCATCTGGCACATTTGTGATGTACTGTGCGTACTTGCGTAGGTGTATACGTATGTTTCTATGGAGATGTGAGACCGACCTGTGGAAGATAGCTCAGGGCCAGGTGAGTCGTGGTGGTGTGCTGGCAGATGTAGTCGATTTCTGGGGTGGGTCCCGATCATCGTCAACAGTGCTGTTGAGAGTGCAGTGAGATATCACAGTGAAACCTTGTTATCGCTCCTGTGGTTTTACACAAAATGAGGTCATTTGGGTTTGTTTTTATGCATAGGAACTCCCAGGAGTCAGAGAGAAAATTTGAGAACTCTTTCTGTTGTTTGTTTTGACCAGCAGTGGATTTTATGTGACCCTTTAAGAGAGATGATTCCAGAAATGGATCACAACTGGGTCTTCTCACACTAACGTAAAATGAATATTCACAAATGGGGTAAAAAAAAATCTCCTTAATCCTGACTGAATAAAGGCATGATTGAAGGAAGCATTCCAGACTGGACAGAAGGAGCACATGGAGGGGAAGAGACAGTTACCTACAAACGTCGCTTAGAGACAGGGAGGGAAAGCATTAACTGTCTTTCTGATATGGAAGGTGGGGAACACAGCCTGGGTTAGGAAGGAAAATTGGAATAGTCCAACAGATAGGCTGTCAGAGACATGTGGAGAACCAGGAAGAGGGTGCAAGAGGCCAGGAACAATGAGGTGACTCAGGGGCTGTGGTGACGAACATTAAAGGGTATTTGAGGCTGACGAATAACACGAGACAAAAGTGATGGTATGAGGAACAGCCTCGACAATCGTTTTGAAAATAAATGGGAACCCACACAGGTTGTTTGGACACCTAGAGGCATTGAAGATGGGGGCTTTTTCAAATATGGTGCACTGGTTTGCCTCAGAGGGGTGTGTGTGTGTGTGTGTGTGTGCATGTGTGTGCACATGCATGAGTGAGCCTTTGGAATTTTGTGTGGAATCCTTCAAAGACCAGATTCCATCCCTGGAATCCTCCTCCACACCCCCCCCCCCATTAGAACCATAATCCTTTCATTTCTAGGGAGCCTTCTGCTAATAATCAAATGCTTCTGGAGACTGATACTTTAATCCTAAAGTCAGATAAAATTTGAAGGGGGAAAATCCACCAAGAAGGGAGGGGACACAGGAGAGAGGGGGTTTTCAGTGGTAGAGGGGAGGGCATGAAGACAGAGGAAAAAAGCACATACAAATCATGTCTCAATCATGTTCTGGATTGACAAACAGCAAACTTGGCTTGGTAAGGGGCTTTAGAAGAATGACCCAGAGCTTTTCAAGTCCCTTCCTGTGTGGCAGGAGTAGCTCCACAACCAGGACAGGATGGCCTTGTATGAGAACACAGATGATCACAGGTTTGGGTCAGTTGGCCTCAGCTTCACACCATCCTTTGAGTTCCTCTAGCAAGGCCGGCATCTGCCTGTTCTGGCACTCACAGTGTGGTGGCAGGGACACGGAAGCATTCCACCAGTCGGGACTTACTGAGTGTTAGGAATTGAGGATTGCAGAGGTAGAGAACAATATGGCCTGATAAGATGGAAATATGCATGCACTCTCTTCCTCGTAAGTGACGGGATAGAAATATCTGGAAATAGGTCTCTGCTCAGCTCAGTGGGGCTGAAGTAGGGGAAACAGTAGACACACTTGAGAAGAAGATGATACCAACGGGATTCCGAATCCATTTCAAGGGCCAGGTAGCTCTATTATGTTCCATGGCCATTGACCTACTGCTTTTAACCTTCAGGACAGCCTGTCAGCCCACCCATCACTTCCCTCCCAGTCCTGGTCAATCTTGTATGAATGCATACCCAAAGGAGGGGCCAGAGTCACATCGACTGTGAAAGCATAGTATTGGGCAGTGCAGTCCTGTCCTTGAGGGCCGAGCTGATGTGCGTTTGCATCCTGGCCCTGTTGCTACATGAAGCTTAGCTTTCTTATCACAAGTAAGGGAAATAGCCATCTCCATTGTACATATTCAGTACAATCCCTGGAGCTCAGTGAGTGCTAGTCTTCCTCCCATGCTACCACAGATGTAAGAGTCGGGGCTGTAAGAGCCTGTGGTCGGTACAAGCGTGTCACACACACAGGACAATTTAACACACGTCTGTTGTATTTAGTATGTGGATCCCTGTAGTTCAGTTTAAACAAACATCAGGTTGCAGACATTTCCTTTCTTAGAAGCTCCTTTCTAGGGGCACCTGGGTGGCTCAGTCAGTTAAGTGTCCAACTCTTGATTTCAACTCAAGTCATGATCTCACAGGTTCATGGGTTCGAGCCCTATCAGGCTCTGCACTGATAGCAAGGAGTCTGCTTGGGATTCATTCTTTCTCTCTATCTCTCTTTCTCTCTCTGCCTCTCTCTCTCTCTTTCTCTGTCTGTATCTCTGTCTCTCTCCCCCTCCCCTGCTCTCTCTGTCTATCTCAAAATAAGTAAACTTAAAAAAAAAGGAGATCCTTTATAAAAACACGGTTAAAGTTGTTTCCTCTTCCAGATTACTAATTTCTAATCAGAAGGAACAACAACAATAAAACTATTCAAACTAACTTTTGCTCAGTAAGGCACCTAAAGTGCTACTACAGCTACGGTGAGGGCAGGCGCTCCAGACTTGGGTTTACTCAACAGTAAGAGAAAAGGATTGGAAGAAACAGCCCAGAGAAATATAAAACCCAATGCATATATACAAACTTCCAGAAAACAAGTTCAGGAGTTTGTTTGTGGACCTCATGAAACCAATGCCACTGTCCCATCCTGGGTTAAGAATCTTTGAACTTGTCCATCTCCAAAGCTCACTGAAGTTTTAAACATTTCTGTCCTGGTATCTATAATATATGGTATGCAATAGGGTGTTTGTGTGTGGGGGGGGGGGGGTGTGGGTGTGGGTGTAGGGCCGCTAAGGTTCTTCTCTTTCTCCGCCCCTCGCCTCTGTCCCATGACAATTGTTACATTTCTTGCTGCACAGGGCCAAAACGGGGCAGGGTCTGGGCGTCAATGAATAAGTCTCTTTATATAATAATAAGGAAAGAATTTCATTGGCTACTGAAAGGTGGTATTTGCAAAGTCTCTGTACTAATAAAATATCTTTAAACCTTTATTTCATAGAAATGATACTCGTAAATGGAAATTAAATGTCATTGGAAGAAGTAAAGGCAGCTGTTTTGTTGAAAAACTACTAACTAGTAAAACTGTAGAAGTTCAGAAATCTTTGCACGTAGCCTGTAAACATGACTACTTTCAACCATTGGCCAATAGAACTTCACTGTATAAGGTAATGCTTTTAAAATATTTTAACTTAAGACTTGAGGAAAGGGGCGCCTGGGTGGCTCAGTTAGTCACCGGCTCTCGTTTTCGGCTCAGGTCATGGTCTCACGGGTTCTTGAGTTCGAGCCACACAGCAGGCTCTGCACCACCAGTGCAGATTCTCTCTCTCTCCCTCTCTCTCTGCCCCTCCTGTGTGCTGCGCACTCTCTCTCTCAAAATAAAGAAATAAACTTAAAAATAAAAGACTTGAGGAAACAAAGGACAAAATTCCAAAGTAAGAATCTGATGGCTGTGGAGCATTTTGGTCTCATCACATGCAGGTCGCATGACCCCCCACCACACACACAGCTTAGCCGACCCCTCTGAGCCAGGTGCCAGGCGGGGTGGCTAAAATGAGCCCCTGCCCCATCCGAACTGTTCAGTGAACATAACACTTCCTTCTTCCTTGCCCTTCCTTCCTTGCCCTTCTGTTTTGGTAGATTGATTTTTAGGATTGCTAGCTAGCTTAAGCATTTGCATTTTCTCTTGCCACGTATATTTACATTTTTAAATTCCATTGTATGTACTTTTCCTCCTAAACATATGAGCTCCTTTTGTGAAATTGGAAGATGGAAAAATGGACAATGAAGTTAGCAGAACTCACTCATGATCCCACCAGCCAGAGACTTTAGGGTTTGTGTGTGTGTGTGTGTGTGTGTGTGTAAACATCTACTTTTATTTTTATTTTTTAAATGTTTGTTCATTTATTTCGAGAAAGAGAAAGTGGGGGAGGGGCAGAAGGAGAGAGAGAGAGAGAGAGAGAGAGAGAATACCAAGCAGGCTCCATGCTGTCAGCACAGAGCCCGACTCAGGGCTCGAACTCACGAACTGTGAGATCATGAGCTGAGGCCAAAATCAAGAGTCGGAGGCTTAACTGACTGAGCCACCCAGGAGCCCCAACATCTACTTTTAAAAAGTGGTATTTTTAAAAAAACCTTTTAAAAAATAAAAAGTGGTATTTTATGCCTGGATTTTTCCTTTATCCTCTACAAATTATGTTGTGATTATTCCCGTGTCTTTAAACATTTTTTTTTTTCAACATTTTTTATTTTTATTTTTGGGACAGAGAGAGACAGAGCATGAACGGGGGAGGGGCAGAGAGAGAGGGAGACACAGAATCGGAAACAGGCTCCAGGCTCCGAGCCATCAGCCCAGAGCCCGACGCGGGGCTCGAACTCACAGACCGCGAGATCGTGACCTGGCTGAAGTCGGACGCTTAACCGACTGCGCCATCCAGGCGCCCCAATTCCCGTGTCTTTAAATATTCTTCCAAATCTGGGATTCCATTGTGCTTTATACTTGCATCTAATTAATCCCCTGGTATTAGACATTTGTTAGTTTCCTACTTTCCACTATTGTTTATAAGGCTAGAATAAATATCATTCCTGTAACTGTTAGGGTGTATGCACAATTTTATTGTTTAATCGCATCCCTAAAAGTAGCATAATTGGATCAATGGCCATGAGCACATTTACAGCTTTTGCTGTGCATTAGCTGGCTCCTCTCTGGGGAGCTATGCTAGTTCAAAACGCTTTTTTCAACCACCACTACCACACCAAGAAGTCGTACCTTTAGAACATTTAGAAATATGACATGCAGAAGTTCTGTAATTTTTAGTGGTTTTTCCCCATTTCTTTTCTTAATAATAAATTAAACATTTTTATATCTTTATTGCATCTCAGTATTATTTTTTTTGTGGATTGCCTATGTTCTTCAGCTGGTATAACTTGAATTGTAAGAACTCTTGTAGACAGTACTGTGGATATTATATATGCAGTCACACATGTGTTACATACAAATGTACAGTATGCACATGCATAACATACACATGCGTAATATACATACATGCAGACACATAACACAAATTATATTATTTCTATAGGAGAACAAATGTGACTCTGTCATGGAAGTTGTCTTTTGTGGTTTTTTTTTACATTTTTATTTATTTTTGAGAGACAGAGAGAGACAGAGCACAAGTCGGGGAGGGGCAGAGAGAGAGGTAGACACAGAATCCGAACAGGCTCCAGGCTCTGAGCTGTCAGCACACAGCCTGAGGCGGGGCTCGAACTCACAAACTGTGAGATCATGACCTGAGCCGAAGTCGGACGCTTAACCGACTGAGCCACCCAGGCGCCCCTGTCATGGAAGTTTTAATGAGCTGTATGGAAGAGTGATCCAGACAGAAGCCCTTTGGAAAGTTGAAGCCACAGATGATTTCCTAGAAACTTCTGTTTGCATATTTTGCTTGACCACTGTTTACTTGTGAGTTTTCAAGGAGAGCTCTTACCCACATGTTTTCCAAACGTCTGAGTTAGTCCTGAGTTCACTTGATTCTATTTCCTGTCAAGTGTGCAAATACTTGACAATACATATAAATTTGTAAGGTTCCATGCACTAGGTTTTAAGAAATGTCACCATGCGGATGTTTAAATGTAGAAAAGAGATCTATGAGAGGTTATTTTTAGCTAGATGATTAACCACTTCAATATTCTCAGCCTGTTTAGAGATTGTGGCGTACCTGAGGGGAGGAGAGCAAGGAAGCTAAATCAGTAAGCAACTGATTAGAAATAAAAACGAAGAGACATTGATATTTTAATGTGCTTTCAAAAACACAGTTTGGGTTTATAAAAATTTGACATACACAGAAACAATTTACTGAGTTGAGGGACACATGTGGGTGCTTCACAAACCCATTCCTAGTGACCTCTGGGCCTCGCCCCAGTTGCTGCCAGCTTTGACAGGTTCGAGAGAAGTATGTGCGCAGTACGTTCTTCTTGTTGGCGTTTGCAGGAACAGCATCACATAGTCAAGTTTAGCAGTGTAGTTCCTGTTCTCCGTATCTGGACCTTAGATTGCTTCAGAACCTTTTCTATGGGTGACCGATGGCTCGATTGAAGAAGGTGGCTTTTTTCCTATTATTCATTCCTGTGACCCGTATGGAAATTTGTGACGGAGATACATGTTTGTGTGTGCCTACATATTTGAATATGCTTAATACATTTCTGATCAGTCCACTGTCTTCTGTGGAAGACATCAAGGGGGGGTGGGTAGTCAGTTAGGTACTCAGGTCTCTGCCTAATTCTGCTCCTATCTCCACTAGCCCCACCACGGATGTTCCTGAGTACATGGGTTAGATTGAAAGTGTTACGAATGCAAAAAGGTTTCACCCAAGCAGGGATTTTGTTGTTGTTTAGTTTTCTCTATCTCCTCCTTGTGCTCCATTCTTCCACCCCGCCCTCCTTCCATTCTCCCTCTCCCTCTCTCTTTACCCCTTCCCTTCTTTGTGTGTAAAAGAGAGATCAAAAGAAAATGATGGAAGCAGCTATAGTTCCCCCTATATTCTACTTCCCAGCATGTATTAATAACCGTAATAATAACAGGTAATGGGACTGCGTTTCATTGTTGCTCTACAGGCAATGCCAAATCACTGGGATATCGACTCAGAAATTTCTACCTTTCGTCCTGTTTCCCTTTTTCTATAAAAGTATTTCTAAAATTTGAATCAATGTAATATGATACTGCTTTTACTTAAAATATTTTAACTTGATTTTTTTTTTCACAAAACAGAACTGTAAAAAGATAAACAATGGTACAAACCCAGTTTTACAGAAGAATGCAGAGTTTAAAGATCAGGGATATTACACCTGTGTGTTTTCCATCCCTCATAATGGAAAACTATTTAATGTCACCAAAACCATCAACGTAACAATCGTTGGAGGTAAGAGGAATGTTAGAATTGGAAAGAAAGAAATGTATCTTATGAAACAGAGTTTTCTTTCTTCTAACCCAGCACAGGAATCCAGAGACAACTTATTTGGAGTCATGACCGCATCACTAGCTCAAATATAGGGTCAAATAATTTGGGCATCATTCACCACCCTGGAGAGATTGGTGGTGGGGAGGGGGGATAGTAAATGACTTGTATGTAGTAGAATGTCTCCCTCTTATTTTGTATTCGAGTAATTTGTGGATTTTTTTGTTGTTCAGTGTATGCTTTCACTCAACAGGTATTTATTGAGGGTGCCTGTATTCAATAAACTGTACTGAGCATCAGGAGGTAAAGGAAGCAGGGAAATAAGCAATGAAGTGAGTTCTATACTATTCTCGAGGAATAGTCAGGAGAGGTGATAAGCCACATAGAAGTACCTAGTGTATGAAACCGGACACATCTGTGTGATGTTAGGGTGCAGAAGGAGTCCAGAGATAGATCGGAGACAGGAGACTCTGAGCTGAGTTTAGAGGTGGGACATGACGGATGAGGAGGAAAGCACGCTGGGGACAGGGTACTTGGGGTTTCCAATGATATACTTCAAGTTTTAAAATTGTTTTTAAGGTTTATTTATTTTTGAGAGAGAGAGAGGCAGAGCGTGAGTGGTGGAGGGGCAGAGAGAGAGGCGGGGAGACGCAGAATCAGAAGCTGGCTCTAGGCCCCGAGCTGTCAGCACGGAGCCCGACGCGGGGCTTGAACTCACGAACTGTGAGATCATGACCTGGGCTGAAGTCAGACGCTTAACCGGCTGAACCACCCAGGCGCCCCGATATACTTCAAGGTTTAGCAGATGGCATGCTGTCTTAAAGACGTCCTGTCCTAAGGATACCCTTTGACACTACCTCTTCCCAGGGGGGAAGAAAATGGATCCGGAGAAAGATAAGCAATGGCAATTTTCAGCAAAATCACCTCTTGCCCCCTTGTCCTTGAATCGACTCATGTTCCTCCATACTCTCAAGGCCGAGAGTTCCTTCTTTCTCTGGGGTCCCGCTGTCCACTTATAGCAATTCCAGGCTTGCCCAGAGACTCTGAACCCCAGAGGAACCAAATCCGACTCACCTGGGCTTTCACTTTGCGAGTTTCATCCTCCAGTTCTCACCCACACATTCACCCCTCCCGTCTCAACCCTCCACTCTTCAGCATCACACTTTCTGAGAGAGCTCAGGTAGGTGAGGGCACTGCGGGAGAGCTCCTGGGTTGCCTTTTACTCCTTGTCCTCAGGCATCGTGTTTGCTGAGGACAGGTATGTCCCAGGAAGGCTGCTCTGGAGGTTACTTGTAAATGCCCTAGGAGTGCCAGATGTGCTAGAAGGGAGAGTCTAGGTCATGAGGAAAGTTGCCAATGCTGATCAGAAGAGTAACGAGAACTTGACAACAGCAATTTCAATGTATGACCACAGGCGCTCTCAGTGTTGTGCAGCTATCAGCTGTCCTAGGTTTTAGGAGAGCATTCAGTGGGAGGCTGCTAGGGGAATCATTTACTTTTGAAACATTACTAGAGGGAGGCTGGGGTGGAGAGTATTATGTACCTCTGGTCAAGGTCAGAAGCCACTCGGGAACAGAAGTAGAGCTGAGCCCACACATGTGGACACCTTGCAGGGCCAGGGCTAAGGTGAGGCAAGTGAGGTATGGAGAGCACAGAACTGAAGGTGTGCTTCCTTTAGTGCCTGTGAGGGGAGGGTTGGCACCTGAGAGAGAGTGTCTTGCCAAAGCACGGATAGAGACCCTGTGCCCAATAAACCCATCTTCGAGGGGTTGAGAAGGGCAGACAGAAGGAAGAAAGAGCAGAAAGGCACGTCCCAGTGACTTTGCATCTAAATCCTACAGATGTGGTTGTCCCTCCTGGATGAACATTTTCCTCTGCCATATAGCTGCAGAAGCCACAGATTTGAAGGAAACCAAATTTAGTGTGTTCCCTCCATTTACATTAGCTTTGCATTGATGGAAAGTGAAACAAACAATATTAGCTGCAACCATTACTTAACGAAAATATGACATAGTGATGACTATTTAGAATTTTTGTTACATGGTATAAGCATATTGCAACAAAAACTTGTCTTAGAGAAGCTCAGTGCAACGTTGAAACATTTTTCTTTTCTTTTTTTCACTTTTAGATCGCAGTAAAATAATTCCTGTTCTTCTTGGACCAAAGCTTAACCGTGTGAAGGTGGAATTAGGTATATGTTGACATACATGTATTCCACATTTAGGAATGGGGTGCATAATTGAGTCTTCCAAGGCTAAATGTGATTCATGATTCACCAATATTGTGCGTGCATAACACATACCAGATTTAGTGAGGAAAGTTAGAAAAGCAGGGAAAGTATGTCATTGTTTGAATGTTGCCATTTTTAGGCTGATGAAAATGAACAGTATGTTGAAAACATTGTAAGTTCTATAATGTGACGTGCCTGTGGTTTTTACATAGGGTTTTGGTCACCCCATTGTGGCTTTTCTCTAATAGTCTTTATGGTTATTTTTAAAGACGAAAACCCTAGAAGAGAGCACTCTGGAGAAATGATTCAGACTTATCCTGTGTTCTGAATATTTGACTGATTAATCAATGGACTTTGAATCAATGGACTTAATTGACCATCCAGACAGGTCTTGATGAAATCAACATGTCCAGTTGAGTAATTCCTTTCCATAAGGAAAGGAGGGAAGGAAAAGAAGAAATTCACGTATACTAAATCATGTTTTGTATTAGGTGTTTGAAATATATTCTTTTTTAAAATGTTTATTCATTTTTGAGAGACAGAGACAGAATGTGAGTGGGGGAGGGGCAGAGAGAGAGGGAGATACAGAATCCGAGGCAGGATCCAGGCTCTGGGCTGTCAGCACAGAGCTGATGTGGGGTTGAACCCACGGACCTGAGATCATGACCTGAGTCGAAGTCGGACACTTAACCGACTGAGCCACCCAGGCGTCCAGAAAAACATTCTTGAATTCAATCCTCCAAAAAACTCCAAGGGGTATTATTCCCATCTAATGGATTAAATGACCAAAGCCCAGAAGGGTTCACAAATCTGTCTAAAGTTAAAACAATAAAAAGTGGTGAAGCTGGGGTTCAAGTTTCTGTTAACTGTTTCCTAAGCCCACACCTTTGGACCACCACCACCTGTCACAATCATTTGTGGACCACAGATGCCCAGCGTAGCTTAGATACTTTGCCTTTTGTGTTTGTGGATTGCCTGCTTTTTATTTTTATTGATTCCTGAACTTAGCTTTGTTATTTCTTTCTTCTCATTTTGGGCTTAATTTGCACCTCAATTTTCATTTGTTGACATGGAGACATAGATAATTGATTTCAATTATCGTCTCTGGTAGCACATGAATTTTAAGCTCTACAATTCCCTCTAATCGCTACTGTAGCTCTTTCTAACAAATACAGGTATGCTGTGTTTTCATTACTATTTGGTTCAAACATTAAAAAAAACAAAAAACGAAAAACACTTCCCTTGTGATTTCTTCTTTCATCTATGGATAATTTGTTCTTTTTAACTTCCAAATAGTTGGAGGATTTTCTAGTTTTTGTGTTGTTGTTGTTATTGATATCCAGTTTAGTTTCATACTGGTCCAAGATTGTATTCTGTATCATTTCAGTCTGATGAAATTTGCAGTAACTTGCTTAAGGAACAGAATGTGGCATCTTGATGAATGTTCCCAGTGTGTTTGAAACAAATGTGCATTCTGCAGGTTTCGGTTTTATCATTCTGTAAATACCAATTATGTGAAGTTAGCTAATGGCATTGTTCAAATCATGTATATTGTAACCAATCTTTGAAGTGTTTTCTTTATCTGTTAAAGAAAGAGATGTTAACATCTGCATCTACGATGGTTAATTTGTCTACGTACCCTTTTGTTCAATCTTTGCTTTATACATGCTGAGGTTATCTTGTGGGCACATACGTACTGATGCCTGTTGAACTGACACTTTATCATTATAAAATTTCTCTCTTTATCTATCATGTTACTTCTTTCCTAAATGCCTACTTTCTCTAGTAATAGACAGCCATAGCAGTTTTCTTTTGTTTGGGATTGGCATGTTTTATCTTTTTTTTATATCCTTTTAACATTTCTTTGTAAATCAGTTACACATGCACTATATTTCACGTCAACTATATCTATTTGGATCTTTTTTGAAATCCAGTCTGTATAGTGTCTAGTCCATTGACATTTAAAACATTTTTTTTATGTTCATTCATTTTTGAGAGACAGAGAGGGGTAGGGAGTGAGTAGGGCGGGGGGACGGGGCCGTAGAGAGAGAGGGAGACACAGAATCTGAAGCAGGCTCCAAGCTCTGAGCTGTCAGCACAGAGCCCTTTGCGGGGCCCCAGCCCACGAACAGTGAGATCATGACCTGCGTCATGTGCCTAACTAACTGAGCCATCCCGGCGCCCCTCAGTCCATTTATATTTAATGATGGTGATCCTGTGAAGCCTCTTATCTTGCTATGTGTTTGTTAGTTGCCTTATGTGTTATTTGTTCCTGTTATTCCTCCCTTCCTTTTGGATTCATGAAGTATTTTTTCTTTCTTTCATTTAATATGATTTGTTTTCTTTCTAGTTATATCTTTTTGTGTCCTTCATTAAGTTGTGCTAGAGGGGCGCCTGGGTGGCTCAGTCGGTTGAGCGTCCGACTTCGGCTCAGGTCATGATCTCGCGGTCTGTGAGTTCGAGCCCCGCGTCGGGCTCTGTGCTGACAGCTCAGAGCCTGGAGCTTGTTTCGGATTCTGTGTCTCCCTCTCTGTCTGCCCCTCCCCCGCTCATGCTCCATCTCTCTCTCTCTCTCTCTCTCTCTCTCTCTCTGTCAAAAATAAATAAATATTTAAAAAAAAGTTGTGCTAGAGACTTGTATTTCCTTTTGTCTTCTTACCTCACTTTGTGCTATTAGTTTACGTATTTCCCTACTGTGAGTTGTAAAACTCACAATAGATTGGCACTGTTATTGCTTTAGGTGACCAAAATTCTTTTATATTTACTGAAATACTTGTATTTTCTTGTACTCTTCATTTGTTCATGTAGTGCCTTGCTTTCGTCTGGGATAATTTTTTGTGACTCTGAAACCTTTCCTTTGGCATTCCCTGCAGCGAGGTTATGGGGCGGGGTGGGGCATGCAAGGACTTCAGTCCTGTCTTTGTTGTACATCTCTTCCCGGAAGTGGGACTTTCTCCCCTAAGTACTGTGAGACTGTAGGAGAGACCCTTGAGCCTTTGCAGCCTCCTGTGTGTTGTCCAAGCCCTCGGCAATAATTCTGCAAGCCCGTGTGGCTGTCAGAATTTCCCCTGGGCTCTCTTTTCTCTGGGAGATTCCCCTGGTGCTGTACAAACCCAAAGTAATTTCTCCAAAGAATAAGATGGCCGGCTATCTCAGCTCCTCCTGGAAGGGCTTCTTCCTGGCTGCGTTTTCAGCCCGGCTGTTTCTCTTTGTTTTCCCTGCACTTTAATGTCTTTAATTGCTGGCTAACTTAATTTTGTGTGATTTACCCATTTTGTTTTTCTAGAAGTTGCTGTGGGAGTGTTGCCCCGACACTACCTACTAAACTGTATGTTGAAAAGAAGGCCCACCCGCCACTCTAAGTTTTAATAATTTATTTAAACATAGACATTTGAAGCGAAACCAACTCATAGGCTGTGGATGACTTAAAATTGCTACCTAATTTCTCTGCTTTATACATGTTTTAAGATTTAAAAACCAAGCCTATCTTTTTCTTTCTGAGAGGTAGCACTACATTAGCTCTATGTATTAAGTTAATATATGTTGATTATATTAATTTTATACCTTTGGGAATTCTGAGTCTGTAAGATCAGAATATTGGTTGTCAACTTTTACGTAGGAAAAGATGTAAACCTCAATTGCTCTGCTTTGGCGAATGAAAAGGATCAGATTTATTGGAACTTGTGGGATGAAAATGGAAAGGAGCCCAATGTACATGAAGAGAACGTAAAAAAAAATAGGTACGTATATGTGATGTATTATGTATCATGATATATACAAATCACATTGTATCATAGATCCATGCTATAAAAAACACCAGAGTCCTGAATGGCTGATTGGGTGTTTGAGATAAGTTTAAATTTTAATTTATAATTTACATATTTTATAATGATAATTACCATGCGCTAGGCTGATGGATTATGCAGAAATCTATTGCTAAGATCTAAACTAGAAAAAGAAGGTCAGTGAGGTTTTTTAACATAGCCTTACAAAAAGTAGCTTTTGGTTGGTCAGGATCTGATAGGGATGGGCAATTTACTTAAGCATCTGATAAAAGAGGGATTACCTAGGCCATAGTTTTTTGGATTTTGAAAATTGTGCTAAGCCTGTGGTCATTTGAGTGTTTTTGAATGACTTTGGGTCATTAATCAGTATTGTACTGATATACTCAGGTGGCAGAGAGTAGGGATCCCAAGGTATCTGTTACCTTAGCTGCACTTTTGAGGATTTTTTTCTGCTTTTTACACTTAAAAAAATTCTTTAATGTCACAGCAACAACTCTTGATTCTTGCTAACACTTGTCTGCAAGCTCCTTATGGTGCAAGGTCTGTCCGCTTGCTTGTAGTAGGCACGTGACTAGTAACTCAGCTGAATTGCAGGGCTGTCTTGCCATTGTGTCTTTATCCTCAGCATCGAACCTCCCCTGGAGTTCTGCATTTCCCCCTTCTAGCGATCTGTTGCTCCTGTTTGGAGGGATAGAAGACCAACTCACCAAACTATCTGCAATGGAGCTCAAACTAAGCTAAGAGTAAAGTGGTCTTTCTTTAGAGTTATGCCTGTGCTTTTTCTGTCATCTGTCTTGGCTTCTTACTGGCCTTTTGTGCCTTACTTCGGGATTTTTCACTGATATGAGATAGTTGCTATTTCTGGATTGGTGACTTCTTTACAGAATCATGTTCAAATTATATTTGACACAGTTGGAGGCTACAGAGGGTGCCATGTCCCAAGAATAGAGGCACCTGCTGCTAGGGGCACGGCAGGTGAGTGAGCGCACCTGGGGAGTGCTGGTTGACATGGTGCTTTCACGGCCTATCATTGACGGGGAAGCAGATGTCATGAGCAGTTGCCTTGCATCGACGACAGGACAACTTGGATCTTTTAAGAAGAGAAAGACAGCTTGCTGCTAATGGTTGTCTACGTCATTTTCTGACATGTGCTGAACAGCTTAATTGGTATTTTTCATATGCCTGCAGGTGCATCTGACAATAGTGTCATTCTTCAGTTTGTTTTCGATGCTGAACAAAATAAAAGCGATCTTCAGGATGGCATGGACAAGCTTGATAGGAATCTGTATCTCTGCTGAACTATTTGCAGCTTTGTCACAATCGGTGGAGACTTCCCCATGGGAAGAACGCTAAGTCGTTGGGCGAGGAGAAATAGGGGAAAATCATTGAGAGAGGACTTAGCATCATTACCTTCCAGACATTTTCATTCTGGGGGGTTCACAGGGTGGTCCCCATGTGGTCTCAGGAGGGCTGTTTCTGTCCACCCTGATGCTCCCCGGAGGAGCAGAGGTTTGTGGTGGCCCACACTCTGAGGACCCACCAGAAAGAGAAGGTTCCATGGGGCCAACAGAGCCACTGCCTTTGAGTATTTGTGCATATGAATTCCTCCCTCATGAGCAATGTTGCTGGCAATGAACAAAGCCTGTCACTGAATTGTTTCTTCTTTTACAGGGCTCTGGACGGCAAATTGTATGTGTCAAGAATGTTGAAAATTGAGAATATTAATGCAAAAAATCTAAAATTTTCATATAATTGCACTGTGGCCAGCGAGGGAGGCACAGACACCATAAACTTTGTCTTGTTGAAAAAAGGTATGAGCAAGTTTTACTTTGGAAGTTTGTGGAAGCTTAGAAAGTTGCTGCTGAGGGACACCTCAAAGATCACCACTCCCTTCATTTTACACCCCAGGAAGCAAGCTCCCAAGAGGTGAAATTGTCTGCCTTGTGTCACAGGTATTCAGGCTAAACTGGGGCTCAGTCCCCTGCCAGAGTCCCCTGTGCGTTGATTTCATGCAGAAAATGAAAACGCAAACTCTAATCCTTTGCTCTCGATCAGATTGCAGTCCTAGATAAGCACCAGGGGCCCAAGAGAGTGGAGCAGATATAGCCCGGAGACAGAGATGTAGCTGAGTGTCATGGGGGAGGCAGTCATGGCAGCCCTCACACACCCGTAACGATGGGAGGCACGCTTGCAGCTCAGTGTAGGGTGAGGCTAATGATACTAGGTACTGCGGCCTCCAGCCTACCTTAGCTGGGCGCTGGGCACAGGGGGCCCTTGCGTGTGCTCATGCATTCAACCAAGATTAGCTGAGGCTTCCCTTCCTTGGACCAGTCCCTGGATCTGGCAGGTGGACAGTTGATGGCTCAGATCTGCGGACTCCTAAAATTTTTCACTGCCTACCTGATGGAACATTCCAGAGTCACCCCCTTCCATCCTCCACCAATACAATACAACCCAGGGCCATTGGCCTAATAGCTGCTCAGAAATGGGTTCATATTATGGATGAAGACGCTAAGAATGAAGGGAATCAGTGACTTTCCCTAGGACACAAACTAAGTGACGGAGCCAGGCTGGGGGCCCAGATGAGCTCAGGTCAGCACTTGCTCTCTCAAGACTGTGTACTTCCATTTATGTTCTCAACATACCAGCTGAGATGTATGTTTGGGTCCCTGGACATTTCACCCTGGTATCTTATCATCCTTGCCTTCCCCAAGTAGGGACAGGCTATATCACAATGCTTTCCATTCAGGTCTCTGAATATCCTTTTACACATTTTTATTCTTTAAAAATTGGAGTAGAAAGGTCAGTACTCCAGACTAAAGGCAGGAATGTGGACTAAGTGAACGGAATGCGTTGGATAGACAACTGGGATTAGTGCTAAATATAAAAACTGACAACTATGAGGTAAGATGGGGGGAGACACTGGTAAACCATCTTTCATTAATCATTTCCATTTTCTTTTCCTCTCTAGAAGATATGGCTGATATCCCAGGCTACATCTTCACCAGAGGAATGATTGTGGCTGTTTTGATCTCAGTGGTAGTTGTGTGCCTAGTGATAATGGGTGTCATTTATAGAGTTGACTTGGCTCTATTTTATAGACATTTCATGAGAAAAGATGAAACATTAACAGGTAATGAATATCACAATGCTGGATTTTCTTATCTTCTTACTTCATTAAGAAACCAAATAAAGAGGGGCACCTGGGTGGCTCAGTCAGTTAAGTGTCTGACTTCGGCTCAGGTCATGATCTCACGGTTTGTGGGTTCAAGCCCCACATCAGGCTCTGTGCTGACAGCTCAGAGCCTGGAGGCTGCTTGGATTCTGTGTCTCCCTCTCTCTCTGCCCCTTCCCCACTCACACTCTTTCTCTGTCTCAAAAATGAATAAACATTAAAAAAATTTTAAAAAGAAACCAAATAAAGAAACATTAATCTTCATTTCATTTTGATTATACTTCATGTGTGGTAGAGGTTTGTCCATGGGAAAAATTGATTTGAACGTAGCATCCCTCACAAGTGTTGTCTTGTATCACCTTTTTTTGTGCTTGCTCATATGTTGCCAAAACCTGTTCTCTAACTGTTTTATGCACGCATGTCACGTCCTTCTTCATGGCCTGTGAGATGCTTGTGCCCATGAGCTGTCGTTATTCACACACAATCTGGGCATCTTAAACAATATGCACGTTCAATAAACTTCATTTCAATGGAATTGAATTGTATTATGGTTCATTATTTTAACCTGACAAAGAAGGCTGCATGATGTATCTACAGGAACCCCGGACTAGAAGTCAAATGACCCGGGTTCCAGTTTCCTAGAACTGCCTGTTTTTATCTATGGCTGTTTCTGTGTGGCAACTCTGTGCCTAGGTTTCTCTACTTTTAAAGGTGATTTAAAGAAGTCCTCAAGTTTCAAGACAGTTACTGAATTATGTGTACTTTAATAAAAAAGAAAGATGGCTACTGAATTTAAAAAAATCAGTCTACCCCATTGCACTTGCTTGTGTGTGTGTGTGTGTGTGTGTGTGTGTGTGTGTGTAGGACACACATAGTTCAAAACACAAAAAGTCTGAGAAATGATACAGCAGAATATCTCCCTGTCATCCTATCCTATGTCTGTTTTTCCCACTTCATCCACCATTGACAGTATAGCCGAACAAATACCAATATAGAATCAAATTCCGCTCCAACGAATGTTCGCATATTAGGTACACTATTTTTAACTTTGATTTAATATGCCTTGGATGCACTTCTATAGTAGTTTGTAAAGTCTCTCAGTTGTTAGGCTTGCCCAGTGTTTTATTTCTGCAGCTGTCTCACTGCCTATTTGGTCACCTTGTGGGTTATTTAAAACAACTTGTTATTACTGAAATGATGTGACAGATAGTTTTGTACAGTCATCGGTTCAACTGTGGGCAGTATAACTGAAGGAAGAATTCTCCTAAGTGGAATTGCTGGCAACACCAAGGGTAGACACAATTGTTACTTTGGCGGATATTGCCAATTTGCCCCCCATATTACTATACCACTGCCACCTTCAAAGAATGGGGTCACTTTTGTCCCATGACCTTACCCAAAACCTTTTGAGTATGTGCCAATCTGATAGGTAAATAGTTGTATCTCCGTGTAGTTTTCGTTTGCCATTTCGCTTCCTATGCAAGAGTCACTGTTGATTTGTGTAAGACTCTTTTGTACTTCTTTTCTCAAAGTACTCATTCACAGCCTTTGCCATTTTTTCTTTTGGGTTGTTGGCCTTTCCTTTTCTTGTTTATATCTAGGAGCTATTTCTAGTTTAAGGAGGCTAGCCTGTTGTCTATAATATGAAATGAAAATGTTATTCCCAGATTGTAATCTGTCTTTTGACTTTGCTTATAGTAGTGTCACATGTGGAAGATTTTTTTTTTTTTGTTATTCTTGAAGGATAATTGAACACACTGCTATGTTAGTTTCAGGTGTACATTTTTTTTATTATGGATTTTTTAAATCTAGATCTGTGATCAGAAGTAGAAAGACCCTCCTCTCCTCAAGTTATGAAAGAAGTCTCAGATTTTTCACATTTGCAACTTTTAATTAATAATATAAAATTAGGAATACCTGAGTGGCTCAGTCGGTTGAGCATCTGACTCTTGATCTCAGCTCAGTTTGTGATCTCACGGTTTGTGGGATCAAGCCCCGTGTTGGGGTCTGCGCTGACAGCACGGAGCCAGCTTGAGGCTCTCTCTCTCTCTCTCAAAAATAAAAATAAATTTAAAAAATAATATAAAATTAGCAAAGCTAATTAATTTAGCTTTGAGCCTGTGTGTGTGCAATTTTGGAGATGGAGAGAAACACTGCAAACAACCGAAAAGTCTCTTGTTGGCCCTTTCTGAACAGGTCTCTACTTACATTGACCAGAAAGTATCTCAAAATGAGCATTCACTAATATCTCTCTTTCTGATCTTCAGCTAAGATTTTTTCCCCCTCGTTGTTGTGTTTGACCCAATCCACATTTTTTTTTCAGTTCACGCTTCCTACCTCCCAATGTGGCGGTGCATGGAAACATTTACAGATGTGCTCTACATCAGCTATATTGAAAAGTGTGGTCCATGACAGAGATCAGTTGTGGAAAAGGGAAGAAATGGAGATAAAGTGCAAAAATTTAAACTTTCCTGGCCAATTGATATTGCTGCAATATCCAAGAATGTTTTCAGTACTGGTTTATGAAGGACTGGAAATGAAACCATCAGCCCAAGCCAGTCAAATTAAATGAAAACATGGTCACTCGCTGAACACAGTTTGAGAAGCTCTGGCCTGATTCCTTAAAGTCCCAAATGCCCATTCACATGAGGACTTCATTTATACAGAACCCCAAATAATTATTATTAGCTTTCCGATACCTTATCTTAAGCACTTTACTTTGTTATCAAAGCCAGCAAGCCGTTCATTACCTGGGTTTAAAGTAAATTAGAATATAAATTACAAGATTTGCTAAACCAAGAAGAGAATTGCTTGAAATAAGGCATTTGAAAATTAATTAATAGTTGAAAAACTAATTTTCCATGGGTAAGAGTAAAGCTATATTACTTGCATATTACAGTATAAATTTGGCTGAATTGTCTTTCCAGTTTATTGCAATTAGTTACATCATGATGACAAAAAAAGAGTACCTTTTAAAAAAGTGTACTTATTTATTTCTTACTCCTTGGCGCCTATTCTAATCGTTGACATAATGACTATTAATGGAAACACTAGCTCTTACACTAATAAATAGCTGTATTTCACAGCAATCTAACAGAATTACTTGGGGGACCCACTTACTGATTAAACTAGGAACTGGCTCTTTTTTTATACCAGCTTTTCCTACCTCCGATATGCATATTAATTCTACAGTTTTTACCAAAATGTCCTTTCTTTTCATTTTTTTTAAAGGTGACATTTATTTTGAGAGAGAGAGGGAAAGTGGGGGAGGGACACAGAAAGAGGGAGAGAGAGATAATCCAAAGTGCTATCAGCACAGATCCCAATGCAAGGCTCAAACTCGTGAACCGGGAGATCATGATCTGAGCCAAAGTCAGACGCCTAACCCACTGAGCCACCCAGGCGCCCCTGTCCTTTCTTTTGTATGCATGCGATTCTGCCAACCAATTGCTTTAAATCAACAGTAGGCTCTGACTTGAACTGCTGTAGGTGGAATTGAAGAAGCTTTGCCAGAAACAGAAATTGTTGTTTTGTGAGCCATTGAAGGTACCAGGCTGAATTGTTGAGCATGCATGATGTGGCACCACAAAGAACATGGAACTGGAATGGTTTCATCCTATTAGATTTTCATAAAGGACCCAGTGATATTTAGCTTTCAACTCAGTAGCAAGTTCATGATTCCAATAACACAGGCAAGCATATATCTAACTCCTGTACCATCTAACCAACTGTCACGGCTTAGGCATAGACCACGCCCCACCCACTGCCCCTTCTTCCTCTACCAATCCCAGTTAGCATCAATTGTATCATTTAGGACTTGGCTCAAAATTTCTTTTTCTCGGAAAGCGTGTCCCCTGGAGATCACGCTGTAGTGTCTGACTGTTTTGATTCGTTTGTTTTGCTGGTTTTGTCACACCGTCTGGCATCTGCTAATGTGTTCTTTGTAAACTTTTCAAGTTGTTGGGTCTGTCTGCTTTGTCTTCTCAAACAGATTGGATGAAGGTAGAGGAGGCAGAGATGTATGTAATTTTGTAGTTACCCAATTAGTACAATGGTCTTTGTTGCTTAGGTAACACTTTCATCTTGGCTTTGTCGCCTTAACCTCCTGAAAGCGCTTCATTATCAGGAATTAAATAGGAGCAGATGTTATTATCAGTGAAAACCTTTCAATAGACTGGAAGTTTTCATATTGGCATCTAGTACCATGTGCTCTTGGTTTGGGGAGTAGATTCCCGGGATTCGTCACTTACATATAACACCTAGTGCTCATCCCAGCAGGTGCCCTCCTCAATGCCCATTACCCATTTTCCCCTCTTCCCCGTCCCCCGCCCATCAACCTTCAGTTTATTCTCTATTTAAGAGTCTCTTATGGTTTGTCTCCCTCCCTCTCTGTTTGTAACTATTTTTACCCCTTCTCTTCCCACATGGTCTTCTGTGAAATCACCTCTATTGTCTCTTCTCACTTGCCCATGTAAACTCTCAGCTTTGTTTCTGTCTTGGCTTTCCAGTGAGTCATTCTGAGAGTAGACATATGAGGATGCTGTAGAATTAGGTGATACAAGAAATCCAAGATGAGATTTGCTTTCCAGTTCTAGACTGAGGGTATATTTGGTCTCCTGGGCTTTAACTGCCTTTAAATTCCTTGAGCTCCTGGATCTAGTATTTATCTCCATCATTCTATAGTTTCCAAAAAGGGGAGTCTTAATGTACATGCAAAAAAATAATTTTCTGGTTGGTTGCTTGATTAGCATCTGAGATTTGGTGATGTTATTTTTTGTTTGTCTTAAAAAGTCATAGATAAAGAATAATGTCTAAAAAGACTCCGAGAACCAAAATATATTTGATGAACCTTACGGGTTACCTAGTTTAAACATTCTTGCTCTAATTTTTAATTTGTTTTCTAGCAAAAATATTTTCTTTATTCTGTTTTAAATGGCTTCATTGAGCCCCAATTGATATACAAGGAACAGTACATATTTAATGTGTACAATTTGATTATAGATGCTGTACAGATAGATGCTCTATTTCATTTTTCCTTTTCATTGGTTCCACTCCCATTTTTCATGCCTTTTGCTCAAATTCGTACTTAAACTTTTATTTGCACTGTAATTAAAAGAGTAAACCTTATTTCCTAGATGGGAAAACATACGATGCTTTTGTGTCTTACCTAAAAGAATGTGGACCCGAAAATGGAGAGGAGCACACCTTTGCTGTGGAGATTTTGCCCAGGGTGTTGGAGAAACACTTTGGGTATAAGTTATGCATATATGAAAGGGATGTAGTGCCTGGAGGAGGTAAGAAAGGGAATACAAGATAGGGAACTGGTGGAGAGATTTTCCTTGTAAAAGATGAATAATTCAGCCTTACAAAAAACAACCCCGTTTTGCCTTAAAAACAAATGAACACGATTCTCCAAACCAAAAGTGACCAGCTAAACCAGTAGAATCAATAGTGACAAAAAAGCTAAGTACACTACTTCTGAGAGTCACCTCTTTGGGCCCCAGGCTCTTCAATGTGCTTCCTACTTCTCTGAACCTTTGGGGAAAGGGCATTCCACTTTCAGAACCAGGCCCAGAATCGGCATTGTCGTGATGCATTTATCTAGAGATGCCCCACAGTAGGAATATCTCTTTTGGTAATGTTTTATACAGCAGAACGGTATTCTCTGCACTATAAACACAGTTCATTCTTACCAGAAAATACTTATTCTTTGTTGGGTTGGCATTGGTGTGAAAATTACGGTCAGAAAAGGGTGAATAAAAGGAGATTGATGATTCATGTCGGATTTTAGTCATGAAATTCAGTTTTTTACTAGTATATGAATATAAACAACCCTAAAACATACATTGAAGCAAATTCCAGTTTGAAGCCAAGAAATTTAGTAACATTTCCTTATATTTTCTCTGAAGTCTTCCAGAGCAAATATCTGAAATCTGCGTCAGAATGTTTTGGGGGCTGGTGCATTACCAAGGATACAATATAAATATTTTCATTGTCACTATCATCCATTCATGCAACATATACTGAGTTCCAGCCTTGTGCCAAAATCTGAGCTTGGCATTGAAAACATAGCAGTAAATAAGGAATAGTTGTGGTCCCCTCCCACCCACCCAGATTACAAATGAGAAAGGGAAAATACTACCAATTAGAAGGAGAAAGCATACTAATTTTTAATAAATTAATTAATCAAATAGATTTCTTCTCGGTTCTTATATAAAAATAAAGAATGTTGTATATTTAATTGTAATTAGTTTGGATTAAAACGTCTATTTGAGAAAGGGTAGAGGTCTAAACCAGAAATTGGCAACCCATCACCCACGGGTCAGATCCAGTCTGTCACCTTTGTTGAAACACAACAAGGTGACATCTGTTCATGTGTTGTCTGTGGCTGCCTTTGAGCTACGTGGCAGAGATGAGCAGTGTGACAAAGATGGTGTGAAAAGCCTGGAATATTCGCTATCTGGCCCTTTACAGAATGTTTGTCAACTTCTGGTCTGGACTAACTGTGGGATGGATGTCTATCTATATATCTATATCTATATCTATATCTATATCTATATCTATATCTATCTATATCTATATCATCTATATCTATCTATATCTATATCATCTATATCTATATCTATATCTATATCTATATCTATATCTATATCTATATATCTGTATCTCCATATAGATCTATCTCCATATAGATATAGATATATAGATATATAATCTTTAAATTTGGACTTTAGTGTGCTCCTCCCTGCCTGTGGAGAGGCAAGCAAGATAGCATGATGGTTAGGAACAGGTGCTCCAGAACTAGACCACCTAGGTTCTGATTCTGCCATTTACAAGCTGTGTGACTCCAGGCAAGTTACTTAACCACTCTGCACTTTGGCTTCCTCATCTGTAAAATGGTGGTGATGACAATACTTTCTTCATAGGATCATCATGATGCTTTAGTAAGTTGATATACATAAAACATTTAGAAGAGGGAGTGGCATAGAATTAGTGCCAACTTCATTATTGTTATCTAGATGATTGTTTTCCATAGGTGTATAGAATTAAGAATAAATGGTTTGTCTTGAAAAACTTACTAGTGAAGTAAGTTAAATAATACAGAATTAGACTGTGCAAAATGATTTTCATCTCCTGTCTGCTCTTTTAGTTCTCTTTAATTACTTTGCCACATCTTGCCTTTTCAGCTATTGTTGATGAAATCCACTCATTGATAGAGAAAAGCCGAAGACTGATCATTGTCCTAAGTAAAAGCTACATGTCTAATGAAGTCAGGTATGAACTTGAAAGTGGACTCCATGAAGCTCTGGTAGAAAGGAAAATTAAAATCATCTTAATTGAATTTACACCTGTCAGTGACTTCACATTCTTCCCCCAATCACTAAAGCTTTTGAAATCTCACAGAGTTCTGAAGTGGAACGCTGATAAACCTCTGTCGTATAACTCAAGGTTCTGGAAGAATCTTCTGTACCTGATGCCTGCAAAAGTGGTCAAGTCTCGTGGAACTGAATCTGAAGTCTTCCCTGTTCTTTCACAGTCCTGATCTTTAGAAAAGCCAAATGTAAGAAAGAGCTCTTGACTCTCTGGGCTCGGAGCGGAGGAGCCTATTTTTAACAAAGGGCACTATTAAAAATATTTGGCTCTCTGAAAATCTTACTTACAGTCTGAAGATGAAAGTCATCACTAGGTTGCCAGAGATAGGACTAAACATTGAGCTGTGGTCATGTGCTCCCAGTGGAACCCAGAATTCAAAAGCAACAGACCTCTTCTGTTTCTTCCTCCTCCGTAACTGTCTATAGGTGCTCATTCTCAATCCATATTCAGCAACGGTGAGGCTGGGCACAAAGCAAAGGAACTTACGCCCTACAAAAAGGGTACATCCTCACGTTTTTAATGCTCATGATTGAACTAAAGGATTTTAAGTTCATGAAGTGGCATTTTCTTTTTTTTTTTTTCAGTATATGAAGTTTATTGTCAAATTGGTTTCCATACAACACCCAGTGCTCATCCCAAAAGGTGCCCTCCTCAATACCCATCACCCACCCTCCCCGCCCTCTCACCCCCACCCCATCAACCCTCAGTTTGTTCTCAGTTTTTAAGAGTCTCTTATGCTTTGGCTCGCTCCCACTCTAACCTCTTTTTTTCCCCCCTTCCCCTCCCCCATGGGTTTCTGTTAAGTTTCTCAGGATCCACATAAGAGTGAACACATATGGTATCTGTCTTTCCCTGTATGGCTTATTTCACTTAGCATCACACTCTCCAGTTCCATCCACGTTGCTACAGAGGGCCATGTTTCATTCTTTCTCATTGATGAAGTGGCATTTTCTATGATCCTGTAGGTGACGTAGTAACTGCAACGGTGCCTTCACTTCCCCACAGTGCCTCCTACCTCTCAGCACTGTGGAGAGTGCCTGGGATGGGGCAGAGAGCGGGTGGGGCTGTGTGCAGAGTAGGGGACCGAGGTGTGCCAAGTCCTTGGCCTCAGGACGTGTTTGGTGTGTGCTGACCACAGCTACAGACCCGCAGTTACTGGAACCCCCCTAAAGCACTGCACAGGGCTTGCTTAATTGGGCCTGTTTGGAGGGAACTTCCCCAAATGCTGAGACACACATTTTCATTGAAATCATTCTCAGGGTCTTTCAAAACTGGTCTAAAACATTTGTTGATTTAATGAACAGGAATGTTTATAGACAGGATGGTGCCAGACCAGATTTTCCATATTCACTGTTAGCCACTGTTATTCATTAGCCACAGCAAAAAAAAAAAAAAAAAAAAAAAAAAAGTTACTTGCTTGATTTTTTTTTTAATTATGTATTTTAAATGCCGTTAATGTGGAGGCAGCAGGGCATGGTTGTCGAGCATGAGCCATGCAGTCAAGATGCTGGGGTTCGGATCCTGTGCTAGCTACTTACTTCTGTGTGGCCCCTGGAATCTTTTCTAACCGGTCTGTGCCTCAGTGTCCTTATCTGTAAAACTGGAATTTAGAGTAATTGTACCTACTTCATAGGGGAACCAAATGAATAAAGTACCTAGCACAGTTCCTGGCCCAGACTTAATAGTTCATGTGTTGTTATTACTATTATTAATTGTCACTATTAATTGTCATCATTAATTGTTAGCTCATTTATTTAGCAGTGAACTAAAATACTAGCCAGAGAGCAGGAAAAGGAAAGAGATCTGGAAGGAAGGCGGTTTTGACTTGAGGACATTTGTACATGGAGAGAAGCATATGGGAGAAGCACATCAATAGGGAAAAAGAGATTTCTTCCTTGGAGGCATGAAACTTGACATTGGGAGACATGTGTCTGTCTCCCTAAAGCAAGCACAGCCCTGTGGGCCTTCTTGGTGGCCTCAGCAATAATGGCTGTCCATGGAAATCACTGAGTGAGTGACAAATATCTGGCTTACACAGAAAGGAAAGATTTGGGTAGATCTGGAAGCCTGGTTAGGCTATATGGATGCAGCCTGAATGTTCCAGACAGATTTAAACCAGAGACTGTTTAAAACGGCTGTGGTAGATATTGCTGAAAATTAAAAAAAAAAAAGATTTTATTAGATTTTCAGTGGTAGAAAGTGATTTGCTTTTTGGAGAGCTTAAAACTTTGTGTGCTAGTTGGATGGATAAAAAAGTAAAAGAATTTAATTATGTGTGAAAACATACAGTCAAGAGAAATGTTATTGCTATCATCAAAGTCTCTACTATGTAGACTGATTTTGCTTTTCTCTTCTATTATGTGTGCTGTAAAATATATTAAGTGTGTTATTATTAAGTTTTGCATTAAGTGTGTTAAATGAGCACATTAAACATATTCTTTAAAAGACATTAATAAACCATTGGTCCAGTGCCCTTAATTTTGAAATGTCTCTGGATGCCTTTTTCACTTATGTGAACATTCCCCTTCCTCATTCTCAATATAGATGTCTACCTGTTTTAATAAGATATGGGTCATTCTAAATGAACTTCTACATCTATCTTCTTCTGCCTTTTTTTTTTTTTTTATGTCAACTCACTTTGTGTGTACCTTCTTCGGTCTACCTTCCATCCAGGAGCAAAAAGAGAATTCTCTTCTACAAAGCCACAAAGCCACTCAATACGCAGCACAAGAATTAGCTCTTCACACGCCAGTTAATTCGCGTGCATATTTTTAAGTCTAAGTGCAAACAGTTCCAGCTGGGACCAACAAATAGCTATTATTGGTAGAATAATGGCATTCTCTTCTGTGGATTCAGGTGTCCTTAAACGGTGGGGTCCATTTCAGAGAATCAGTGAATAGCCAGCCATCCAAGATGGATAAACTACTCCATGTATGTCTACTATGTGCTGCAACATTTATTAACATAGAGTTATATTCTTTTAAAGCAGAGAGCTTATTACCCACATAGTCCAAAGCCAGGAACGGGGTAAGTCCGGGGATTGACCCAGGTCACACGACTAGCTAGTGTGACAGGCAGGGGCAGACAGGTGTATCATCTCTTCTCTTTGGAATTGCCTGTTGGGCAGTAAGTCTTGAGATGAGTTTTTGGAAGTGCTGGCACTTTCCCGGGAAGGCAACTTATTCTAGGGGAGTCTAGGACACGGCCTGCAGAGAGGAAGCGTGGCTGCTTAGGACTACCTCCAAGGAGGACAAGAGAATATGAAGGCTCTTCAGTCTTTCTTCTAGGACACTAGGGTAAGGATGGAGGGGACAAATGGCACTCCAGCCCTCACAGGATGAAAGTGTACACTTGACTGGAGCATGTCTGCTGTGGCATCTGCCAAGGTACAGGGAGTGGGGCCTCTGGCGGGTACTAGGAGCTCATGCTATGCTGATGCTGATGGTTGGCCAGGACTGTCGGCCAGGCCCACAGGGGGTGAACTTCCCTCCAGCTGTCAACATATTTGCCTAAAGCAGGACACTGGCGAACCCAGTGCTCAAGGCAGATCTGAGGGAGGACACCCAACCTCTGAGGAGGCCAACTTCCTGAGCAGAAGCTACTCTAAGAGACGGGCTCAGGAGCACTGGAGGGCTCTTCAAAGGGTGACCAAGCCACAAATCTAACAGGAAACGGTATATGTGTGCCATGGGTGGGACACTGGGTCCATCCCGTGTGCTACACTGATAATGATCACAGTCCAGGCTGGGGGCTCTAAAACTAACGTCTCCATTTCTGTGTGAGGTTTGTGATGTCAAGCTGTTGTCTCTTTACAGCCTGTGTTGTGGTGGCTCATACATCCCCAGGCAATGTAATTTATGTTATACCCATTCATATATCAAGATCTATAATGTGATGTGTGTGCTTAATAATTAATGGCGAACATGTTAAGAATAGACTTCCAGATTGTGTTGGGGGAGTCCTAGGGCTCCTCAAGGTGCCTTAGGGACCATCCTGGGCAGCAGGGTGGAGTGAGGGGGAAACAGGTGAGCTTCCCCCAGCTCTCTTCCCACTGCCATGCCTTCAAGAAAGTTCAATCAGTGCAACATTGTTTTTACCCATTTTTATGTTGAGGTTGCACATAACGATTTTATTTAACAAAATAAAGTATCTCTGAATGGGTCATGCTTTAGATGTAATGGACATAATCTTCTTTAGCTAGTTTAAACAGAGATGGCTGGGGGAGCCTGGGTGGCTCTGTCGGTTAAGCCTCCCACTTCGATTCAGGTCACGATCTCACAGTTCATGCGTTCAAGCCCTGCCTCAGGCTATGTGTGGACAGCTCAGAGCCTGGAGCCTGCTATGGATTCTGTGTCTCCCTCTCTCTGCCCCTCCCTTCCTTGAGCTCTGTCTCTCCCACTCTGTCAAAGATAAATAAACATTCAAAAAATTTTTTAAAAAATCTTAAACAGAGACAATTCTAGAATTGCTTAGAGAGGAAAAGAAACCGACCTTAAGCTCATCTTCCAAGAACATCTTTCAAAGTCACAAGGCACCGGGCTACCAAAGGAGCTGCTGATCCTGCCATAGACAGGAAGAAATCTGCCAAATCTGGAAGCTCCTGTTTACAGCTGCCAGTTCCTGACCTAGTCTATAGTCTAAGTTGAGGGAAAGCCCCATACTGTGGAATTGCCAAGGGCTGGAAAAGCCACTTGCTTCTGGGCACCTGAGTCCTCCAGAACCGACGTCATTATTAATTTGCTTTACCCTACAATAAACATAATAGCCTCAGAACAATTCATAATACTAACACAGCCATATACATTTTGTTTAGTAAAAACAGTTCGAGATTTTTTGGGGGGTGGTATTTTATACCTTCAGAATATCCCATCAGAATATAATAAAGTCAGGCTCTTATAGAACCATTTGGAATTATTCCTCTTGATACAGTTTTGCCAACCCAATAAACAGTTCGATTCCTTTGATTTTGATTTTTAGGGTTTGCTTGTTAAAATTTTGTTTTGTTTTATAATAATGCAAAAATAGCTACAGCCTTCTAGAGCCAATCTACAAAATAAGGTATATGCAGAAAATTCCAGTTTCTATTCCCTTCCCTATTTGTCTGCTCCTTCCCCTATAGGCAAAGCTTTCTAAAAATGTCAACGTAGCCTTCCATTTTTAATGTAAATAAAAATGCATACATATTTAAATCCCCTCCCTTCATACAGACAAATGGTAGGATATCAGAAGCAATTTTTCCATCCTATTTTCCCATTTCAGAATATATTCCAGAATCACTGCCTAATTGCCTATGGTGCTATTTCTCATTCTTATAGCTACATGATACACCATTGTGTGGCTGTACTACAGTTTATTTGGCCAGTATCAAATGTTTCCAGTTTTTTTGCAATTTTAGATACCATTGTGAACAGTAGTCTTATGCATACATCTTTTCACATTTTCCCTAGAATATTTGGGGGATATATTCCTAAATGTAGGATCTCTGTGTCAGAGGGCAATGCATGCATACTTTGGCCTAATATGGCCAACTTCCTTTTCACAGGGATTGTCATTTGGTATTCCCATTAGCAACGTAAGGGGTAATTATCCCTTAGCTTCTGCCAATTTTTCTGCAAAGGCATTGATCTTTTTCATCTCTGTTGTTGGAACTTCTTTACATAGAAGGCCTTAAGGCACTGCAATGTACGTTGCAAATATTTTGTTTTTCCAATTTATCACTTGTCTTTCTATTTTGCTATTGGCATTTACCCATTTCCTGATTATAGAGAGAATTTACCCATTCTTCCAATATTTGTATAGATTCGCTTTTTAAAATTTAAATCTTTGGGAGGAGCCAACATGACGGAGAAGTAGGGGAACCCAAAGTTCCCTCATCCCTCAAACACGACAGTGTTGAGGCCAGAAGACTTGGAATTCCAGGAATCTGGGCTACAGAGTGACAGAAAAATCTCCAGGGGACCACGGGGACAAGTTGGCGGGCCATAGGTACATGATTGCGAATAGCTGGCATAGGAACGGAGGGGAGGGATCCCCTTCTGTGGAGAGACAAAAGGAAGAGAAAGAGAGGCTATGGAAGTGTAGGGCTGTATTTGGACCAGAGAAAACCACAGACTGGGGAATGGAAAAAAAAAAAAAAACAGAGAAAGAACCAATTTCTAACATGATCCAGGGTTGGGGGACTTTCTCTGGACTGGGGCCTGCTTCCCTGTTGCAGTGCCTGGGAAGGAGGGGAGCCAGTCCTGGGCTCATTCATGAGCTCACAGGCGCAGTAAGAGAGAGTAATCCCCTTCTTTGAGAGCTGTGGGAAGAAGGCATATAGCCGCTCCAAGGACAAAAGACCCTGCAGACGCCACCCAGCCAGAGGCCCTTTGTCGGTGGGGCAGAGTGGCACTACCCGGGGCCCAGGGCACGTGGAGCAGGATCCTTTAAGACATCAGGGTTTGAATCCCAGCCGAGCATCCTGGGAGGCACAGGAGACTGTGGAGCAGAACAGAACCGGCCGGCTTGTGCCCGTGGCACTGTGAGGACAGCCTGAACAGAGTGGTCTGGGACACCTGGTCTGGGGAGGGGAGGCTGGGGTGTTGCCGCTTTTCTCCCCATCACCAACGAGGTGAGGCTTCAGGCACCGGACAAGGGGCCCACAGTGGAGGCGGGACCTCCTACCTCTGGTAGCTGCTTATGTACCAAAGCTAGATTGACATTGACCAAACCAGACAGCCCCTCCTCCAGGCCACCAGTTCCAAGGTATCAGTCCAGCAGTTTTGCATTTTCTGATTTGATTCTTGGTCAATTCTTATTTTATACACACACACACACACATATTATATTATATTATATTATATTATATTATATTATATTATATTACATTACATTATATCATATCATATCATATTATATATTATATTATAAACATGTAATATAGTATTATAGAATATATATATGTATATATATGTATATATATATACGTATATATATTTTTTCCTTCCTTTTCCTCCTCTTATTTCTTCCCTTTTCTAGTCTAGTTATTCTGGTTGTTGTTTTGTTTAAGCAGACATTTTTAATCTATTCTTTTTACACTGCTTCTGTATCTCCTTCTTTATTTTCCTCTCTCTCTCTCTCTCTCTGGATTAAGCCATATAGCTTCTCTGATTCTCTGCCTGCTCAATTTTTTTTTCTTTTCTTTTGCCCTGCCCCTGTCCTTTCTCTCTTTGTATGGGGTAAGGCTTCTCTACCACCCCACCTTCTTAAAAAACTGAGATACCATCTCACAGTGGTCAAAGTGGCCAAAATTAACAACTCAGGGAACAACAAATGATGGTGAGGATGTAGAGAAATGGAAACGCTGTTGCACTGTTGGTGGGAATGCAAACTAGCGCAGCGCATTGTTCTCTGTATTTAAGAGTCTCCTATGGTTTGCCTCCCTCCCTCTCTGTTTAAAACTATTTCGTCCCCTTCTCTTCCCCCATGGTCTCCTGTTAAGTTTCTCAAGTTCCACATATGAATTAAATCATACGGAGTTAATCATGCTAATTATAAAGTTCATTAGGAAGAAAGAAACACGCACCACTTTCTTACAGCAGACACAAAGATAAACTCAAAATTGGTGAAAGACCTCAATGTAAGACAGGAAGCCATCAACGTGCTCGAGGAGAAAGCAGGCAAAAACCTCTTTGACCTTGGCAGCAACGGCTTCTTACTCAACACGTCTCGGGAGGCCAGGGAAACAAAAGCAAAAATGAACTATTGGGACCTCATCAAAATGAAAAGCTTATTGGGTACTTATCGGGATGAACACTGGGTGTTGCTCATAGACTCAACTTCTGGGCATGTAAAGCAGAATGTACACGAGGGGGACAGAGGAAGGCCCATACAGGATAGTTCATCAACTGCAAGCCTATTCAAATTCTATTCAGGTGATCAAATTCAGTGTCGAGGTCTGCATTAGGATTCTGAAACTTCAGAAGGACTGCTTCTACTTCCACATGACTCAAATCCAGTTCAATTCAAAAGTTATTGAAGGGGCGCCTGGGCGGCCTAGTCGGTTGAGCGCCCGACTTCAGCTCGGGTCATGATCTCGTGGTCTGTGCGTTCGAGCCCCGCGTCGGGCTCTGTGCTGACAGCTCAGAGCCTGGAGCCTGCTTCAGATTCTGTGTCTCCCTCTCTCTCTGCCCCTCCCCTGCTCATGTTCTGTCTCTCTCTCTCTCTCTCTCTGTCAAAAATAAATAAACATTAAAAATATTCAAAAGTTATTGAATACCTGTCATAAATATCGCCTTATGTTGAACTTTCTCCTTCCATGCTGGCCCCCAGCATTCCATCCTTTCCCCAGCCTCCAGGTCTCCTGCCTTTCTTCTCATCAGTGTGTTGCCCCCATAGGACACTGGGAGCCTGGAGTTCTACATGCCTTTCAGCTGCTTCCTATGACCTCTCCTGCAATAGGTCTGAAAAACAAACAGACAAACAAACAGTCACATTCTCTTGGAATCCCACACAGATTTATGATTAGTGGCGGGTACATTTGAGGGCTCATTCCTGGCTATAATTGCTAAACCCCTCTTCTACCCTAACCGCAGGTAAACACTTATTTTGCCTTCATCCCAAAGTGAACTTAGTCTTTACTTGTGTTTTATGTTCTCCTCCAGTTTTGTGTAGAGGTGGTCGTGGGGCTCTGCTGCGCTCAGATGAATCAGCCTTATCTTTCTTAGAATATGAGACTCTTAGGGCCCCTGGGTGGCTCAGTCAGTCGGGCGTCCAACTCTTGATTTCAGCTCAGGTCATGATCTCACGATTCTTGAGATCAAGCCCCACATCAGGCTCAGCACTGCCAGCACAGAGCCTGCTTGGGATTCTCTCTCTCCTTCTCTCTCTCTCTGCCCCTCCCTGGCTCATTCTCTCCCTCACTCAAAATACATAAACTTAAGAAAAAAAAAAAAGAATATGAGACTCTTAAGGGAAGCCAATATCAAGGCTTAACCAACATGCTTTCTAGGCAGAGCTCTTTCGGACCATGTGGTCTCAGGATCCTTACAAAGTGATTTTAGTTGTTCTGTCAAAGGAATAGTGGTGCTCTTAATTATATGTTATATTTTGAAGCTTTCTATATTAATGAACAGGTACCGAAAACCTTGGTGATTTTAAACTTTAAATTTATTTCCTCTCTGTCAATAAATTATTGCTTTATGTAAATAGCATCAGAGAGATACTATTTTTTTCCTTTTCCAGAGTTAATAAGTTAGTCATAAGAAAGGCCTAAGTTTATGTCTTAAGGGTTACACTTTCAGAGGTTGGTGTTACAAGATGAAAAAAAAAAAAAAAAAACAACAAAGTTGAGAAATTGAGTGCTATATTCTTTACAGGAAATCCCTGTAAAGGAAACAGGCTTACTCATTCTTTGAACTAAACCTGACCACAAACCTTATCTAGTCGAGGAGGTGGGTCAGAGAAGAGTTTCAGATGCTTCATCTTCAGCACATTTCCTTCTACTGATACAGGTAGTTAATTTGATTTTTCTCTGTGTGATCACGGATTTGGCAAAGACGATGGTCATTTGCAAACTAATAAAAGTTTTCTTTTGTCCTCCAGGTATAACTCATTATTTCCAAGCATGTGTGAGCCAAACGGCTGTTGCATGTCCTCCAGATATTTCTCTGGCTAGGAAGAAATAATAGTAGAGTCCTTTGAAAATGGATATTATTTACACGTTCTTCGGATGCAAAAGCCGGCAGTTACTGAAATAAGGACTTGAAGTTCCTTCCTCTTTTTTTCTGTCTTCAGCACAGAAAATAAGGTAAGAATTAGTACATTTTTCCCACTAGATTTCCTAACCAGAAAACATAAGTTGAGAAAAGAACTTAAATAATTTTCAAAGTGAATTTCTCACACAATTCCTTTTCGTGAGGTTTTTAAATAACAGATTGCCATCTAAGAAAATTGAGATCTTCCTATCTATGGAGTCTTCACTTTATAAAAACATGATGGTTATGAAATATACCTATGTACCATGATTTGAGCATTTTGTGGGACAGGTTCAGAGTAAAAGGACTCAAGATGTTTGTCAAATTCTAATCCTTATCTTGGCTTGATCATAAGATCATAAGGTCAAGTGAGTGAGAGCAGGCACTACACGCTGGATTTTCTGTAATTCCCAGCCAATCAGGTATAAAGCTCACATGGACCATGTGAAAATCATAATAACATTAATTGAATTAAACAGTTACTATTGTCCTAGACCATATCTCTCTGTGCACCTGTGTTCTCAGTGTAGAGTCACTGCTGATCCCGTGAGCAATTATAAAGTACTTTGTTTATCTTTGGCAGTAAGATTTTCCTTCCTAAAGCTCTGTTGACACTTACCTTCTCTAGCATTTTCCTCTCTTTCGCCTTATCTCATAAAAAACTTAGGCCAGCAAAAATTTTAGTTCATTGTCAACCAAAGATAATTGAAGGTGTAGCTTTGACCAATAGAGGCGGAGGAATCTTCAACTTCTAACAAAAGAATTGTGCCTCTCAAAAAGCAGGTATGAGATGTTTTGGAGAAGAGACACGTCAGATACTTGAAGATGCCCTGTTGGCCTCCTGTCTTCTTCTGTGACAGGATAGCATGTAGTGATGGGATAATCAGAGGCTTTGAGACCTCTGAATCTGGAAATATTAATCTGGAATAATATTCTTCTAATACTTACCAGATGTGTGATTATCATTAATATTGGGGACTTCTATTTCAAACAATGTGAGCTTTGGTGGTCCATCAGTAAAACGTGAAGGACAATCATCTTCCCATCTGTGACCAGAAAATAAATGAGAGCAGTGCACTATATTCAGTGACACCTGTCCATGGTTTTAACTCCCATCAACAGACTCTACAGACTGTTTTAGATTAAGTTGTCCTTGCCCAATAAAGCATATACTATGCCTCTTGTGTGATTCCATATGATTCGTGAAAGTGTTTTGGTGATGGTGGAATGAGAGTCATCACATAGATGTTAAATAGTCTTCAAAAGCAGACATTGACAAACAAGCCACACAGTATGTTAACCCACATAAATGGGGTTTCCAGAATAGGCTTGTCTTTGTGTTGTTCAGTTGCCACCAGTGCTGACAACAGCTGTTATAACTCAGCCCGGACCCACCTCCCCAAGCTCTATTATTTCTTGAGCAGGGCTTCCCGAGGATGCTCCCTGGACCATAGTGATGGTCCTGACACTCGTTTATAAGGTAGATTCCAATGTTCTCCTGGCGAATCTGATTTAATATGATTTGGAGAGTCCAGAAATCTGCATTTGTAATCAGTATTCCAGGTGACTCTTGAAATCAAGAAAATTTCAAAAACGATGTCCCAGAGAGAGCTGTAGCATGGAAAGAGCTCCAGGCAACCTGAAGTCCTAGACCAGCAGGTGAGTGTATCATGGAGAGAGATTCTGTTGGCTCTGGTTGGGATGGAAATTTCTGAGGTCTGGAGACTGCTAGGTGTGGTAATTAATTTGCTATAGGCTTTGGATATTCAAACATGGAATCACAGAAATGTTAAAGCTGAAATGATATTAGCAATCCTGTTCTCATGGTTCCCTAGCCAAGGAGCTTAAAAACAATACACATTTCCTATCTTAGACCCCAGAAGTTCTGATTCTCTAGCTCTAAGGTGAAGGAACTACTGACACAGTCCAAATAATTCATTTTGCAGATAAGAAAACTGAAGTACACAGAGAGGTTAAGTATCTTAACTGGAGTCACACAGCAAGTTAATGGTCAAACCTAGATTGATGTGCATTTGTTCTGACTCCTCTCGAAGTATTCTGTATTTATCTGGATGACAGAACTGATCGTGATTTATACACAAAGCTTTGTTCAAGGATTTGAAGATAAGATTTCTGAAACAGGATCCTTGTTCTTAAGGAGCTCCCAGTCTAGTGGGAGAACACAGTATATGAAATAACAATTACAGTGTGGTGTGGATAACTTACCAACAAGGAGTTACTAAGGTCCTGTTGTTGGCCAGCCACTATTCCTGGAGAGAGCATGAAGGCTGGAAAAGACAGACTCAGTTCCCGCTGGCATGGAGTTTTGATTCTAGTTGAGGGAGAACTTTTTTTTTAAGTTTATTTATTTTGAGAGAGAGAAAGGGAGAGAGCATGCATGAGTGGGGAAGAGGCAGAGAGAGAGAGAGAGAGAGAGAAAGAGAGAGATCCCAAGAAGGCTCTGTGCTGTCAGCCCAGAGCCCAACATGGGGCTCAAATACTGAACCGTGAGATCATGACCTAAGCCAAAATCAAGAGTTGGACACTTAACCGACTGAGCCACCCAGGTGCCCCGGGGAAGAAATTTTTTTAAAAATTTTTTTTAACGTTTATTTATTTTTGAGACAGAGAGAGACAGAGCATGAACGGGGGAGGGGCAGAGAGAGAGGGAGACACAGAATCAGAAGCAGGCTCCGGGCTCTGAGCTGTCAGCCCAGAGCCTGACGCGGGGCTCGAACTTATGGACCGCGAGATCGTGACCTGAGCCGAAGTCGGACGCTCAACCGACTGAGCCACCCAGGCGCCCCAGAAGAAATTTTTAAAACAACATATTTTGAGACGGTAACGTGAACTAAGACAAATATAAAATGAGTAATAAAAGATGGTTGCTGGCCAGTACAGTGGTGAGGAGGGAGGGATGAGCTTATTATGCCAATGGCCAGAGAGGGTCTCTCTGGAGAAGAAATGCAAGATAAGACATGAGAGAGCCAAATCAAGTCCCACAGGGTTTTATAAATGGTGGCCAGGATGAATTCGGTGTCTCACATACAGTGGAGCTGGTGAAGTCTATAGCATGAAAATGGCACACTCAGGTTTGCTTTTTAGGAAGATGTCTCTAGAAGTTGGAGATGGAGAGATTATTCTATGAGGCAAAGGGAAGAAAGGCGAAGGGGAGGCCACATCTTAAAAGGCAGTTGCTGATCTTGCCTTTTTCCTCGACCACAGTCTTTATAAAAAGAGCCACCAATGGGGATAAACAAAGCAGTGACTCTAGTCCCTGTGCCTGGCTCCCTTCAAGGTGCTCCGCCGTCTCATGAAGCCTCTTGCCCCCTGAGCACACTCTCTTCTCAGCAGGTCAGTGGCCAGGTGGAAACATCCTGTGCTCTGGTCCCCACCTGGGCAAACTGGTCTGAATGGACCTTACTGCTATGCATGGCCACGTGCCTCCTACCCAGTCCTGGTTTCTCCATGGTTTTGGGGATTCTATCGCTTCCTAATTCCTCACTCTGACCTGCTAGCCTGCAAACTCATTCCCCCAAATGGTGTATACGCTCTGCCCTTGTCCACAAGCGCTCAAACACCACCTCTGGCTTCTCTGCTCCGTGTGTGCAGCCTGTGGACTTCACGGCTTGTCCCCACCCCTCACATTCCTCCCACTACTTCTTTTTCTTGCCCTGCTCTCTGTCAACTCAGCCCCGGCCCCTGCCCAAGCTGATCTGATCTATTGGAGCCAAGGCCAGAAGCCATTTCTCAGTCCATTTTGTGCCTACTCAGTAGCTTCTGACACTAACATCCCATCTTCCTTGCAGACTCTCTCTGTGCTTAGGATGAAGATAGTCTCTGTGTTCTGTTTCTTCTCTTCCTTTTTCGGCTTATTTCGTTTCATCCTTAGCCCTGACCCACCCTTGCCAGGCCGGTGTTCTTTAGGGAAATCTGTCTGCCCTTTCCTGGCAGCTTACAGATGCTCCTGGCTTGAATGCTTCCCCATGCTGCTGACCCCCAGAAGCATTTTTTAAGTTTAATTGTTTATTTTGAGGGGGGAAGGGGAAGAAAGAGAGAATCCCAAGCAGTTTCCACACAGTCAGGGAAAAGCCTGATGCGGGGCTTGAACTCATGAACCCTGAGATCTTGACCTGAGCCAAGGTGGGACGCTTAACCAACTTAGCCACCCAGGCATCCCACAGAAAAATTTCTGAGTCCTACCCAGCTGTCTTCGCAATGCTCCAACTGGATCCCCAAAGACAGCTCAAGCTCACTATTTCTGTTAGGGAAACAGTAATTATTGACAAAAAATTATAGACATTAAAATCACTTTCTTCTCCGGCATCTGAAGATGTGGGAGATAATAGCGTGTGTTCGTGTGTGTGTGTGTGTGTGTGTGTGTGTTGGAAACTAGTTGAAATGAAGAATTTTATAAGATGAGGAAAGTCAAGCATTTATTTATGAGAAAACATGGGAATACCTGGAAAGAAAGGTCCTGGGCAAGTTGGGGGGTGGAGGCAGTGGTTGCAGGAAGGGCAGCAAGGCAGGGAGGGGTGAGGAGAGGAACTTGGTTGGCTGGTTAGATGTTGAAAGAGAAAGAGATTGATTTTTTCAGCTTCCTAAAGAATATGGATATTGGGGGGAGACTTTTAAAGGGGCCAAGTGACATTTTATGTAACCTTTCTTTCCTTTCTCTTCCTTCCTTCCTCTCTCTCCCTCTTTTCTTTCTTTCTTTCTTTCTTTCTTTCTTTCTTTCTTTCTTTTCTTGTCTTTTCTGTCTGTCTTTTCTTCCTTCCTTTTTACTTTTTTTCTGTCATCGCTGTGTTTATTTCTGTAATGCATTCTTCTGTATTGCTTATTTGCATGTTTATGTTGACAAAGACACTCTTCTCTTTCTTTTTTAACTGTATATTTATTTTGCAGAGAGAGAGAGAGAAAGAGAGAGAGAGAGAGAGAGAGAGAGAGAACATGAGCAGGGGGAGGGGCAGAGAGAGACAGAGGGAGACAGAATCTGAAGCAGGCTCTTCACTGTCAGCACAGATCCTGACTTGGGACTCAAACTCACTCATGAACCGTGAGATCATGACCTGACCTGAAGTTGGATGCTTAACTTACTAAGTCACATGGGCATCCTGACAAAGGGTCTCTTCTTGACCAAACTTTAGTCCAGCTCCTCTGAGACCTCTTCTCCACTAGGCCTCCACCCTGGCCCCAGTCATATGTTTTGTCTGCCCAGACCAGCCTTAGCAAAGCGTCCTGCTAAATCATCCTTCTACACTTGATATCTGATCAAAGTCCTCTTCTCCCATCCTTGATATCTAAGCCCTTGATTCACCTTGAGCAAGAACTCCATTAGATCCATTTATTAAGAATCTCTCTACCCTTGATGTCTCTTTAGTAACTTTCCATCCCCTGACCCCCTCACCTTGCTCTTTGACTATAAATTCTCGCTCGTCCTTGCTGTATTCTGAGTTGAGCTTGATTTCTCTACCCTATTGCAATAGTTTTGAATAAAAGTATTTCTTACTGTTACTTACAGTAAGTGTCAGTAAATTTTTTTTATTTAACATTGTTCTCACAAAAAACATGTTTTTGACGTGAAATAAAAGTGTCAATGAAATTTAAAAAATAAAACAAAGAATTCAAAATGAAAAAACAACAACATTGTTTTTCACATTGTGACAGATCCTTGAGGATAGGGACTTTACTGTTTATTTTGTCCACCCCCTCTCCCAACTTTAAAGAGCCTAAGACAGTATAGGAGTGTCTTAGGGGGAATTCTTAGACAAAACTCAGGGATAAGTTTTCTTATACCTACCACCCCAAGAGTAACCCACAGAGTAATACAGAGTAATTTTTACATTAGTGACAATAGTTCAGGACTCTAAAAGGACAGATGAAAACAGTCATATAAAAAAATTACTTTTATTTTCTGCTCGAAACAACATTAAACAACAATCAAATATTACACACACTATTCTGGTCTGAATGTGTTCTTCCCCAAATTCATATGTTGACATTTTAACCTCTAAAGATGATATCACTAATAATGAGTATTAGGAGGTAGGGCCTTTGGAAGGTGCTTAGGTCATAAGGGTGGAGCCTTCATAAGTAGGATTAGTGTTTTATAAAAGAGACTCCAGAGAGATCACTAGCACCTTTTATCACCTGAGGACACCGTGAGAAGGCACTACGAACTAAGTAGAGGGCCTTCAGGATAATATGACCATGCTGGTGACCTGATCTTGGACTTCCCAGCCCCCAGAATTGTGAGCAATAGATGTCCATTGTTTATAAGCCACCCACTATGTGGTATTCTATTATAGCAGCCCATTGGACTAAGACCCACACCCAATATCCTTATCTCGCATCTCTTATAATTCATTTGAAAGTTGCAATGGCCACCCTATCAACAAGGGAGTTAAAAGTGCCATGAACGCAGGGCAGGGCTCTCATTCTCTCTTGACGTGATCTGCTCCTTTACTTTTTCTATTTCAGAGGATTATTTTGTTCCCCACCCCACCTTTACTTTAATTTTTTTTTATGTTTAGTACTGTTTTTTTTACTTTTAAATTAATTGTTTAAATAGAATTTATTGTCAAGTTAGCTAACATACAGTGTATACAAGTGTGCTCTTGGCTTCAGGAGTAGACTCCCATGATTCATCACTTACATACAACACCCAGTGCTCATCCCAACAAGTGCTGTCCTCAATGTCCATCACCCATTCCCCCCACCCCTTCAACCCCCCACCTTCACTTGTTAAAATTTATTTTTAACATTTATTTATGTTTGAGAAGAGAGAGACAGAGCAAGAGTGGGGGAGGGGCAGAGAGAGAGAGAGAGAGAGACACAGAATCTGAAACAGGCTCAAGGCTCCAAGCTGTCATCACAGAGCCTGATGCAGAGCTCGAACTCACAAGCTGTGAGATCATGACCTGAGCCGAAGTTGGACTCTTGCCTGAGCCACCCAGATGCCCCAACCCCCACTTTCACTTTAAAGAGCCTAAGACAGTATGGGAATGTTTTAGGAAAAATTTTTAGGCAAAGCTCAGGAGAAAGTTTCCTTATTCTAACAACCCCAAGGAGTAATACACAGAGTAAGACAATAATATTGATATCCAGTGACCATTTTCCTTTCTTATCTGGGGAGAAGAGAGTCTATTCTCTAACAGCTATTACAACTACTAATAAAAGCAAATAAAACAGACATGTGGACATTCTCAAATTTTATACATATGAGCTATAGTACAGGCTTCCTAACTGTGGAGAACTTGACATTTTCAATCAATTTGGGTCCCCTTTTCTGGAAAAGTTTCACTTAACTTTTTCCAAAATACTCATGGAAATATGCATGCTAGGTGATAACATGAAGAAGAAGAAGAAGAAGAAGAAGAAGAAGAAGAAGACGACGACGAAGAAGAAGAAGAAGAAGAAGAAGAAGAAGAAGAAGAAAGAGGAGGAGAAGAGGAGGAGGAGGAAGAAGAGGAAGAAGAGGGAGGGGAAAGGGAAAGGGAAGGGGGTGGGGGAGGGACAGAAGGAGAATTCCATGAAGAAATGGCACCAAAAGAACACATGGTATGGTGCAGAGGTCCAAGTGGTTGCCATGAGTTTGAGACGCTGCTCTTCCTCCTTTAGATGTACAAGAAATGACACGTTCAACGAGACTGCCACACACTATTGTGGGCATGGGAAGGCTCGCTTGGGTGTGACCTGCCCTTTCAAAGCTTCCTGTGTGACTTGCATTTTGATAACTGGTTCTGATTTCTCCTTTTCTCACCTCTTGACTTACAGAAATGAAGAGGGTTCTCAGGGAAGAGCTCTGAAACACAACGTACCACAGCCTGGCAAGGGAACAAATTCATTCAAGTGATGACAAGACCCAGGGAGAATGACGCTTTATTTGGGCTGGATATTTCTCTGGCTTGTCACAGGAGAGAGAACTAAAGGACTGAATATTTCAGGTAGGGATTTCACTTTTCATGTTAACACTGTGTGTCTTGTGGTCAAAGTATAAAGTGACAGATATTCTGATATATCAGCAACTTGACCTGTTAATACAGAGCATTTCCTTCTTATTGTTAAGACGGGTGCAGAGGGAGAGAAATGACTGGGGTGAACAGCTTTCAGCTTATACCACACATCAGTGAGGAACCCATTTACAATAGCTGGGTGTTCAGTGGGAGCAGCTGAAGATGAACGAGGGGTGGTTCAGCCTTCTCTAACAGGAAACTGCTATGGCTAGTGGCCCCTCAAGTCCATGAAGAGAGAGTTAGAACATGAACTTCTAAATGGAAACAGTGAAGAGGACAGACACACAAAAGAGCTTAATCCCTTGTTAAATCCAGCACTGTTTGTAAATGTAAGTTAGAGTTTGATCTTTTCTTCCTTCAGTTTTGTTGAGATATAAGCGATATATAGCACTGTGTAAATTTAAGATATATAGCAAAATAACTTGACTTACATATATTGTGAAATGATTACCACAACAAGTTTAGTTAATACCCATGATCTCATATAGCTACCAAAAAAAGAAAAAATAAATTTCCTTGTTTTTCAGTTGTAATGAGGACTCCCAAAATCCATTTTCTCCCCCTTCTTCTTCTTCTTCTTTGAGAGCATGTGAGTGAGGGAGAGGGGGAAGAGACAGAGAGAGAGAGGAGAGAGAGACAGAGACATACACACAGAGAGAGAATACCAAGCAGGCTCCACACGCAGCACAGAGCCCAACATGGGGCTTGATCCCACGATCCTGGGATCATGACCTGAACTGAATTCAAGAGTCAGACACTTAACCGACTGAGCCACCCAGGCGCCCCTCAGAATCCATTTTCTTAACAACTTTCAGATGTATCATACAGAAGTGTTAACTGTGGTCACTGTATTCCCACCAGTCATGTATCTTATAACTGGAAGTTTGTACCTTCTGACCACCTCATCTAATTCCCCCACTCCTCACCCCAGCCTCAGGTAACCACAAATCTGATCTCTTTTTTTATGAGCTTGGTTTTTGTTTTGTTTCTGTTGTTAGTCTCCACGTATAAGTGACATCATATGGTATTTGTCTCTCTGTCTGACTTCTTTCACTTAGCATAATGCCCTCAAGGTCCATCCATGTTGCTACAAATGGCAGGGTTTCCTTCTTTTTTATGGCTGAATAATATTCTATTGTGTACGTGTGTGTGCACAACTTCTGTATCCATTCATTTGATGAACATTTAGGTTGTTTCCATATCTTGATGATCATGAATTATGCTGCTATGAACATAGGGGTGCAGAACATCTCAACAGAGCATTTCTATTTCCTTCAGATACATTTCCAATAAATGAAATTTCTGGGTCATATCATTGTTCTATTTTTTACTTTTTGAGGAACCTCCGTACTGTTTTCCACAGTGGGTGTACCAATTTATAATCCCAACAGTGCACAAGGGTCCCATTTTCTCCATCTCCTCACCAGCATTTATCTCTTGTCTTTTCGTTGATAAGCCATCCTCCCAGGTGTGAGATGATATTTCACTGTGATAGCGATTGTTATGTCAAGACCATTTCCCTGATGATTAGCGATGTTGAACAGCCTTTCATGTACCTGTTGGCTAATTGTATATGTTCTTTGGAAAACGCTTATTCAGATTCATTGTCCATTTTTAAGTGGCTTATTTGGGTGTTTATTGTTTGTTTGTTTGTTTTTGTTGGTTTTGCTTTTGAGTTGTATGCATTCTTTATGCATTTTAGATGTTAATCAGATATATCTTATTAAACATAGTGTTTGCAAATATTTTTTCCACTTCATAGGTTGTCTTTTCATTTTTTTGATCATTTCTTTTGCTGTGCAGAAGCTTTTTAGTTTGATGTAGTTCTACTTGTTTATTTTTTATTCTGTTACTTGTGCTTTAGATGGCATATCCAAAAAGATCATTGCCAAGGGAGAGTTTCATCTTCTAATGTATCTCTTTGTTGTTTTGTTCCTTGTGGTTTTCAGATTGCATCACCAAAAAACTTCTTTGGGAATATTCTTCAGGGAGTGAGAAGTTTGTCTTATTTTGTGACTTCACAGAGTCACAGAAATCCCATTTTCACCACAGAAGTCAACTCTCACCAACCCAAGCCCCTGAAAACTTGCCCTGCAGTGGTAGTAAGGATCTGTCTGATGTCCAGTGGTACTTTCAACCTCAGAATGGAAATCCATTAGGGGAAATAACTAACAACTATCATCACATCATCCAGGACAAGAGCATCCTACACTTTTCGACCACAGGAATGCATAATGCTGGGTCGTATATCTGTAGACCCAGGATTCGGTATGTCCCGCATGCATTCTTATGAGAAAACGTTCCCAAATCTTATATTACCTAGATATAACCTCTACGTTCACAAGACCTTGTTAACTCTCCTAGGAGCCCTCAGGGTGAGGCCTGTTGTGTCAAGACCATCTTAGAAATTAAGCCTAAGACCAATGTATCATGTGTACCAAATAACTTCGTATCACACGAGCAACAACTTCTTATTGGCAGCACTGCCTATATTAATTGCCCCAGCTTCAACTGCCAACGTGATGCCCAAAGTTCAGAGGTGACCTGGTACAAGGTAAGAGCGACTCCTCCAAAACCAATGTGAGAATATGGTTTTCACGGTAACATCTCCATAGGTACTTTATGGAAACGTGGGTTTGAGAACCTGAGGTCTAGAGCTTTGTGAATACTGACCTTGTGCCTACAGAGAAGGCCTGAATCCCTAAAGTGGTCTTTCTCCTAGGTAGCCAGAGTCTGATATTATCATCGTAAGAACCGTCTTTTTGATCAGTGCCAGAAAAATTTCTAGAATACCAGTGTATTACACATGAGGTGAGACATAACCTTAGGGCCATCTGCCAATACAGAAGGCCAAGTGGGTTCATTTGTACTGTCTTTGGAAAGCAGTGGGCATTCCTTGGGGGAAGGGAGACCCCAACAAGTGAATCCTGGAGGGTTTCTGAATGAAATCGCAGACTGGAACACTTTCCAAAGAGAGCATATCCGAGAGGGCAGTTACAGCAAACACAGGAGGCCGGGGTAACAAGTGTTTTGCGCAGGTGAGATGGGGGTGGGGGTGGGGAGTGCAATGTGAGGATGAAGAGGGAGGAGGGGGAAGGAAGAGGCAAGTTTCCTAATCATTTCGGGTTATGAACCACATGTGAGTAAGCTTCATAACAAAAACACTTCACAATATCATTACATCTTACAGTTTTTCCAAGTGCTAGCCGATATATAAATGCTGCATAGGTGTCTCCTTCAACATAGCCTTATTGACAGTTGACCCCTTGGTGGTGGAAACCAAGAATAGAATTTAAATTGCCTCCTGCGCTTGCAATAATTGTTGGAAGTCCAATACTTTGCCTTCAAACATCCTGCAAAGCTTTAAATTAGACTTCAAAATACATCTGTTAGTATAAAAATGTCGTTTTAAATCGCCAGTGATCAGTCAAGAAAGTGGCTCATGTTTACCTGGTGGCTCTATGCGTTCCAAGGCTCAGCAATCAGGGTCATGGCGGCACAGGTACCATGGTGTGGAAGACATTTCATCACTGGATTCTCTGGCGACTTGGTGACGATGGGTAGACAGGTGTTATCGTGTCCACTGGGGAAATAAGTACACAAGGAGGAAAAGTGGTGTGCTCTGGGTCTCACATTTGTATTTTGAAGGGACAATGAAAATATGCCGGCCTCAGTAAAATCATAATTTTAAGAAACACCTTAATTTCATCATCTCTAAAATGAGGTTAGCCAGAAGAGACCACGGTTCTGCTTATTCTTTTCAGTTCTCTTCAGAATAAAACTTCCCGTGGTTCAAAAGTATTTGTGATCCAGGAAGACAAATCTGACTATGGCAAGGTGGGTTTGTTCCTAGGCCAGTAAAGAAGGCTTACCCCTAGTTGTTTCAGATGAAATCGCATTTGAATTTTCAATGATTAGTATCCTGAAATGAAAGCTATTTTCACTTTCAGGTAAGCATAAGCCACACGGTAGTTGCTAGCTTTCTGCATATATTGTACTTGTAAACTAAACCCGAAAGGCATATGGCATTCCCAGAAAGAAGCTTCATTTCCCTTCTCCCGGATCTTGACAGCAAATTTCAGGGTGTGTTCGGTGGTGAATAGGCATCCGCCAAAAAGTGGGCCAGCAATGGCGCTCCTTAAAATTGTACTTTCTGATGCAAATTTGGGGAGGTTATCAATCAAGTCGTGTTTCCTAATTGCACGCGTGCGCGCACGTTACATATGCACATATGCACACATGTACCTACGCTGGCTCGCACACACACACGCAGTAACCTGAAAAGTCACAGACCTCACAGAAGGAGTGTATCGCCAGAACTGGTGACATTAGGCAGCAAATAATACGCAATGCTCCTTTCTTCATGCTAAGCCCCAGGTGCTCATGTGGTGGGCAGGTCACACTTAAGCCATCTCAGAGTAGATGACAGGTGCTAAACACTGGCTGAGCAGAGGAGAACATGGCGTTTATTGAATTCAGACGAAACTCCTGATCAGGGATGCACCTGCCAGATGCATATCCAACAGGGTGGAGGCTCTAGGGGCTTTCAAAATATTTTTAATAGACACATCAAAAAATTTAGGCTTGGAGATTCTTCACTGAAATATTAAGTGACCAAGAAGTCAGGATTCAAGTGAATTATCTGGTATTTATTCAAAGAACATTTCCTCTGCATTTTGCTAATTTCTAAAAATACGATAAAAAATGGCCTCAACAGACTTTATCTGAAATAAATGACAATGACATTGAACGAGAGGGCATTTTTTGCTCTCCAGCTAAGGAAATCTGTGACGTGGGAGAAATTATATAACAGGGCGTTGGGAGAGGTCCTTCTGCACTGGCACCGAGATACAGGTGTCAGTGACACCACTGGGGGCCTCTTGTCAGTTAGAGCTGTGCCCTGAGTACCCTTGCCATTGGTGGTTTAAGACAATCTCCCTCACATGCCACATTCACTCGCCACAATGATGACATGGCTGCTGCATCGTCTCTGGCCGGGCATTTAATGGAATGTGCGCACGCAGACCGGCCACTTCTCCTTCCCATTTCCTTTTGGCCTAGTTTTCTTGTAGTCACTAGTGCTGCCTGGCATTCTGAGAACTGGTGAGTATTTGAGACTGGCTGAACCCAAGATCGATGGGATTCCCAATAGGAAAGAAGTAAAGATCATTTCGATTAGATTTTTGGAAAGTATTTTCAAGGTCCCTACAGTGGCCCCTTTTGTTGTTCTCGCTATGGTATTTCAGAATGCTCAAAATCCTGCACAACTTCCTAACATCTGTTCAGTGCTATAACCCCCATGTGGCCTAACCCATAGTGAAAACAGAGGCTACTTTCTTCCTTATTTTGAATAGTGTATCAATGTGGTCTGGATGACATTAGCCTTGGGACAGCTCCATTATGTGGTTGATTCATTCGTAGTTGGCAGGTAAGCAGTTTTTTGTGTTTTTTGTTGTTATTGCTGTCGTTGTTTTCTCACAAGCACTGCGATCAGGCCAATGCAATTTTGTGCTGGGTAGAATTTGTAACTCGTCTTCATGATTTCACATTTATTCCTCTTAAATTCAAATTTGTTGGTTTTGGCAGCATATCAAGAGGATGGAATTCTGAGTTTGAAATCCACCATACTAGCCATCACTTCCAGATTTGCGTGACTTGTAGATGAGAGGCAGGCATGACAGGTCTTAGCAAAAATACTGAAAAGACTGGCACTGAACAGCCCGTCGACTCAGCTATTGATTCTAGCACGATCCTTTTAGTTATACGTGGTCCCTTGATCCACAACTTGGGAGGTATTACTACTCAACTAACTGAAAAAAGGCATCTAAATGTTGACTCATTCAGCCCATGTGTATACATTTTATTTAACAAAGACACCGTCAAAGTATTTTCCAAATGAGTCAGTCACTACAGCGGAGACAGAACATCTACTGTAGTCCTGTATTCCTCTGAGGCTCTGGTCTATTCATTCTATCGTGGAAGGAAATGATCAGACAACATGCCACGGTCTGAATGTTGACAGTGAGTGCGAGCTGGCTGATGTTAACCAACGTTTCCTTTTTAAGAGTTCATAGGCATCTGTTCAAATAACCCATTCAAGATTTTGGCTAGAGATTAGCATCTAGCTCATCAGTCTATACTGTTCATAATGTACCCTTTTCCAATTAAGAGGTAAGCACTAGTACAAAATTTATGTCTGAGTAGAATGTTACCAGTTGATGACTGGGGCAAGAGACCGGGAAGCTGCAAGAACAGGCACATGGGCAATGGAAAACAGAAACACGAGGGGCACATTCTGTGAATGATGAGTGGCTCAGCATGGTGGGAGCGGAGAGTTCCCGAGAGGTGTAGTTAGGGTTAGAGCTGGAAACAGAGGCTGTAGGTTGGTTATGTGGTATGGTTATTGGGGGGTTCCTGTTGGTGTGATTGAACTTTGTAAGGGTGAATCCTGATCTAGGGAACTAGCAGTGGGAACAGAAAGAAGGTGGTGGGTGCCAGTGATATCTTCAGAATTAAATACAAGATTAAATATTTAGGGAAACGTGAAAGAGATGACTCATATGTTGGGTCTTTCTGGCTCAAATATACTCACAGCATTTAGGAAGTTGACAAAATAGAAGTAAATTCAACGAGGGGTGAGAAGAGGTCACAGACACAGATCTGGACATAACGAATCCTTAAAACAGACGTGAAAACGTCAAGTCCATCAGGGAGGATAGGGCTGAAGATGTACATGCCGAGAGTCCTCCCAGACTAGGTAGTGAAAGCCCCAGTAGGAGCTCGACTGTGTCACCCAACTCCAGGCAGCACCATATGCATAGTACTCCCTGGAGTGGCTGCACTGCCCGGTAGTATTAGAGCTTGGTGATATTAGAGGGTAATATTACAAGAACAGTCCTACTAGAATACATTTCCTTTGTTTTTCTGGCTTCACACATACCTTTAAAAGTTCTATTTTCTACCTTTAAAAGTTTCTATTTTCATGTGTTCCTCTTTTCTGCATGCCTCAGTTCTGTCTCGGACTTACCCAATTCATACAGGTTCACACTGGAGATGCCCCTCCTTCCATATTTTGTTCCAAGACTGTTTCACGGCTGAGCAAAACAGCCCTATTAGCACCCCTCTTTTCTGTTGGAATCATTTGTGATCGTCTTACCAGAATGGGTCTCCCATCATTCTCGACACAAATTGCCTCTCCCTTATCCGTTTTCTTTGATGTTTCCTTTTAGTTCCATCTTATTAAGTTCTTTTTTAAGTTTATTTATTTATTTTGAGATAGAGAAGAGTACATGTGAGGGAGGGACAGAGAGAGAGAGATAGAGAGAGATAGAGAGAGAGAGAGAGAGAGAGAATCCCAAGCAGCCTCCGCACGGACATCACGGAGCCCAGTGCGGGGCTCGAACTCACAAACCATGAGATCATGACCTGAGCCGAAATCAAGAGTCGGAAGCTTAACTGACTGAGCCACCCAGGCGCCCCATTTGTTAAGCCTTAATAATACATATGAAGCCATACTTTTCTTTTCATGGAAAAAAAAAATCAGGTTGACTTTGTTTTGACCCATCCTCCCTGCAGCTTAGCTGAGGTCTTGGTCACGACTGCATCTTCTCCCCATTACTTTCTCATGGGACTCATGAAACACCTCCACTCCAATTTCTGCTCTTTGTATGTATGTTGTCTAGGGTTTTAGCTCTGAATTTTACCCCATGCTCTGAAAAGGGGTTCTTGACCCCTGAGATCAGCTGACTGATATTTAACCTTATCTGCCCCATTTCTTCGCTTCCTTTTACTTCCTGCAGCCTGCAGCTGCCCCTCTCTGATCAGTTCTGACACCCCACCTTGGTCTCCCTGCCAATCTACTGAGGTTCCTTCTTGGGCCACAGGAACCACAACAGAGACTTGGAGTGGGGAAACCCTGCTCCTACCAGTCAGCAGGGAAACAGAAGGGAAACTCCTCAATGAGAACATGAAACTCAGAGTCAGAAAAATTCAGATTGACCCTCAGCCCTCTCACTCGCTAGCTCTGTGATACAGAACAACACACAAACGCCAGAGCCTCAGTTTCCTCCCAAAGCCTGTGCAACCCAAGTCAGAGAGTCCTTGGAATGAGTCATATGAGGTAATACACGAGAAAGAATTTTATAATCTGTATAGATACTAGGTGATTTCGCTGTGTATGTCTTTGCTTTGGACTGTGTGGTAAGACACACACTCCAGGTGCTACTTGCTGGAGATTGGAAGGCCATGGGCTACATGGAGGTTAGGGGCTACAGAATTATTGGCAAAAGGATACTCAACCGTTCAACAAAGATTTTTTGAGCCCCTACTAGGTCCTAGCCCCTACTGATAACTTACATGATTCTCACGCTTCAAAATGTTTCAATTATATATACTTTATTCACGCATCATTTACAAAGAGCTTACGATTCCTGGCCTGCTTGCCATATAGTAGAGACACAAAGACCAAATCCGTCTACATGCATCAGCCTCTTCACCTTGGCCCTATTTCCTGTATATATTCTCCATTTCAAATATTTCTGAGAAGGCACTTAGCTTAATGGAGTGATTCCTACATACTCCTTAAGGTCTGATTGGCCTGGAGGGAGTAGCCCTGCTTCTTGTGAGTTGAGGCAAGGTCGCCCAAGTGCATCGCACTCTGGCTTATTGCTTGGGACCTGCCTTCTTAGACTGAGTGCTCTCTGCAAGGAGGGATCTGTGTTTATTCCTGCCAGTGTGTGTAGGAGCAGTTATGTGTCTTGGCACAAAGGCTGGTCTTCACAACTTCGGAGAAGGAGGTAACTATACACATCGTTATGATCAGAGGGCTATGCGCGATCATGGAGGTCTGGGAGCACGAAGGGACTGGTTCTGCTCAGGGAGTGTGTGATCACCCTCTTCTCTCTGTGAGAATCATCCTTTTGAGTTGGAGTTAAAGACTGAGCTGCAGCCTACCCAGGGGGAGAGAGTGCTGGGAGAGACTTACAAACGGGTAGCTGATGAAGGAATATGGTTATTTCGGGAATGGCAAGTGAGTGGAGGGGCAGTAGCAGGAAAGGAGACCAGGAAGGAATGGCAACTGCAGCCGGGGGAGAACTCCAGACCTTAGAAGAGCATCCCTGAAGGATATGCTGAGTAAGGGAGAGAAATGTTCATAATTGCATTTTAGTTCTCACGTGACTTTGGGTCCGCCATGAGTTCATTGTGTCTCACTCACTAGTCATTCCTTGTCATATGTCTGTACACCTGTTTAGTTATTTACTTAATATTTTAAATTTACACTTCACCTTTAAAAAAATAAATTTCACCTTTTTTTAGAGTGAAATTTACTTATTATTTTTTTGAGAGAGAGAGGGCACAAGTGAGAGAGGGGCAGAGAAAGAGAGAGGTGGGGCTCACCCAAAGCAGGGCTCGTGCTCACCAGATGTGGGGCTCGAACCCATGAACCGTGAGATCATGACCTGAGTCAAAGTCAGATTCTTAACCAACTGAGCCACCCAGGTGCCCCAAGAGTGAAATTTATTTAAACAGGAAGTTTTATATTAGCCCGTCCCCACCACAAAACTATGTCAATTTCTATAACCATAAATATACATGTTTTCAAAAAATTCATTGAGATGTCAGTTATGTAGAGTACTATGAGTTTTCTAGAATATTCTCAGGGTTCTGCGTCATGTTTTGGGAAATACTAGGCCACATAACTCTTGGAAGATTAGTCAGATTTGGTGCCTTGATCTTAAAAGATAATGTAATTGCATGTGAAAGTGCCTCTCATTAACAAATAAGACTCTTACCAATACAGTTTTTGAACAGAAGCTCTTCATACTTGGGTGATGCCCTTATTTATGAAGTTTTTCTATAAGTTTGACTAATATTACTAACAATTCTCTGGTTAGAGAAAGTTATTCACTTTTTTGTCCCTTGGATTAGAATGGAAAACTACTCTCTGAAGAAAGGAGCAACTCAATCCTAGTGGATGAAGTTTATGACCACGACCAGGGCATATATGTATGTGATTACACTGATTCAGATAACACAAGTTCATGGACAGTCAGAGCTGTTGTCCAAGTGACAACCATCGGTAAGTGAGATTTTTCATTTCAAGATTTGGGATTTGAACCCCTATTACCCCATTAAAGCTATCTTCCTTCGGTTTAGTAATGGTTTCCTTTTTGGGAAAGAAAAAAGATAATCATATACTGGTAGTCACGTGAAGCCTTAAATGTGGGAAAACATTAATTTCCCCATAAATCTAGATTCTGTCCCCCAAGGAAGGCCTCATTCTGGATCATATTCATGTTGTCACAAGTTGGGTTTTCCATGCACTGATGAATCCTGCTAAGTTTTTGTAATAATTTAAAAAATGATTTTAAATATTTCACACACAGCAGTGGCACCATGAACCTATCAGCTTTAATACATATTACTGTTTCTCTGCACACTTAAAATCTTGCTTTTTCTTTAAAGAAATGAGACATTGCAGAGACAGATTGAGGCCTATGCTCTTACCCCTTCCTGCTCCTTCTCTTCCCAGCTGTAGTCCAATCATGTACCCTATATGCTTTCCATTTATGTCTTTATGCTTTTCGACAAAAGTATATATCCATTAATAAAATAGAATACTGGGGGCGCCCGGGTGGCTCAGTGGGTTAAGCATCCAACTCTTGCTTTTGGCTCAGGTCTTGATCTCCTGGTTTCATGGGTTCAAGCCCTGCATCGGGCTCTGTGCTGACAGCATGGAGCCTGTTTGGGATTCTCTCTCTCTCTCTCTCTCTCTCTCTCTCTCTCCCCCTCTCTCTTTGTCCCTCCCCTACTCATGCTGTCTGTGTCTCTCTCAAATAAATAAATAAACTTAAAAAATTAAAATAGAATATCGTTTTATATTACAAAATGTGTTTTGTGTTAAAAACACATGGTACTATTCTATCATTTTGCCAGTTTATAACCCCCTTAGTGAAGAACAGATTCTCGTTATTACCAAATAATGTTTGATGTTTACAGACTTTTTGACTGGTGTCAAGTGAGACCTCTTTCTCTCTCCCCCTTTTTAAATCCCAATTTACATCTCTCTGAGTACTAATGAAGTTTAATACCTTGTTATATGTTTGGTGGTCTGTTGGGTTTGTTCTTTTGTGCTCTATTTTGGCCCAGTCTTTTCACTGAGCCGTTCTTCCCAGATTTATAAGTATCCACATGAATAAATTATATGACGTCATTAATTTAAACATGGTTCTTGTCAAAACACAACAGGGTCAGTCATCCATGCTTTGTATTAAAGAGCTACAGAATGGTTGACCTAGCTCTTAGTAAACATATCGATTATTTTTACCTCTTCTTCTTTTAGTGTAGGATACAAATTACGTTAAACACCTTGAGGCCAAGGTAACCACTTCTGCCTACTTTCCTGGACTTCAGCAATGAACATTTACATTAGACTCTTCCTTGGAGGAGAAGTTAGAGCACAAGCACCCCACTTGTGCCACTAGCCCCCTCCAAGGGATGTGTGATTCCTCTTCCCTCGGACATGCCACTCAGCCCATCAAGTTTTCAGGGGCTGAGTCTGCTTTTCTCGCTTGCCCGAGGGATTCCCCGCAACATCGATTGCGTCTCTTTCGACCAAGCCTTCTCTGTCATCATTCCTGTCTTCCTCAGTCATTCACTTTTTCACATATTCATTTTCACACAAGTATTTGTGGGACATCTAATATGTATCAGGCGTTGGGCTTGGTGCTCAGGCTCTAAGAACGAATACCTGGACACATTGTCTGTGATCACCCGGAACTTGCCACTTTGTGGGCACACAGGCTGTCACTAGACAGTATGATGAGTGGGGAGAAAGGGAAGCAGTGGGGCATACGAGAGGCCCACTAAGCCCAAACCTGGACATACCACGCTCGAGCAAGAACAGACGGGTGAGGACCAACCAGCCCAAGGAAGGTGGGAAAATGCCGTTCCGGGCAGAGAGCTGCAGTGGGGATGGACAGATGTGGACAGACTCAGAGACTACGGAGAGGGTACAGCTGAAAGGACTTGGAAATTGGGAGTGAGGAAGAGGAAAAAGGAGGGATCCAGGATGAGAGAGAGTTGGGTTTTAGGTTGGGCAACTAGGTGGATTTTCTGTTGGACGCTGATGGAGGATGGCCTTGCACGGCATACATAAGAACTTACACAGCAGGTGTGATGCACATTCTTGGAAGATATCTCTGATTGCTCACTGCACAGCCTTAGCAAAGGAGGTGAGGAGCGGCTTTGTTTGTGCATCCACAGAACTTGATGATGGATTTAATGTGTGAAGAGGGAAACCAAGGATGTTTTTGTTTTCTGGCCTGGATAAGATGGTAAATGGTGACACCATTTCATGAAACAGGAAAGGCTGCAAGAGAAGAGGGTCTAAGGAAGAAATTAAACATTACGTCCGAAAGGACTTTCGGTGATCCAAATCACAATGACAAGGAGGAATTTGGACAAACCAGTCCGGAGATGATAGGGCCAAAGGTGTAAATGTGAGGGTGGTCAACATGATATCTAAAGCAAAAAGACTGGGGGTGCCTGGGTGGCTCGGTCGGTTAAGCGTCCGACTTAGGCTCAGGTCATGATCTCACAGTCCGTGAGTTCGAGCCCCACGTGGGGCTCTGTGCTGACAGCTCAGAGCCTGGAGCCTGCTTCAGATTCTGTGTCTCCCTCTCTCTCTGCCCCTCCCCTGCTCATGCTCTGTCTCTCTCTGTCTCAAAAATAAATAAAAACATTAAAAAAAATAAATAACTAAAGCAAAAAAAAACTGAATGAGCTCATCTGGGGAGTGAGTATAGAGAGAAGAAGGCCTGGAACCGAGGACTGTAGCATTGCAACACTTGGAGAGGTTAGGAGAAGGGAAGGGATCCCCAAAGGGGGTGGAGCAGGGGTGTGAGAACAGAGGGAAACTGTCCCAGGGCATGGTGGCTAAAGTATCTCCGGGCAGAGGGAGTAACGCTCTGCCTCAGGGGTGAGGTCTGAGAACTCATCGCTGGGTTTGGGAAGGGCAACGGAGGTCATTATTTACATAAGTTAGTGAGTACCAGTGGGAGAGTGGGGATAGGAGCTGTAAAGGAAGTGAAACTGATGATGGAGGAGAGAGATCATTTAAAGGTTCAAGATCTTTAGTAGGGAACAGTTCTAGAGAATGAACGGTACCACCCAGCGAGAGTAGATAGAACAAAAGACCACTAGCAGAGAACAAGGGAGAGAACTGATGTTCACGAGAAGCCCAGAAGAAGAGCCCCCAAACACACAGGGAAGTGAGCAGAGAGGCAGAAGGTAAACAGGAAAGTAGGGAAGCAGGGAACGAAAAACGAGAGGATTCTAAGAGGCCATGCCCAACAGTGTCCAAAGCTGCTGAGAAATAAAGCAGAAGAAAAACTCAGTTGTGTCCAGTGGATTTAGGGGCAAGGACGTCACTGGGAACTTTAGCTGAAGCAGTTTCCGTGGAGTGATGGGGGCAGGAATTGAACTCCATGGGAAGCGAGAGAATGGAGGAGATGAGCACATATCGCTCCTTCAAGAATTTGGCTTGGAAGGAAGGAGCATGAACGTGACAAGGACATAAGGTGTAGGGAATGTTCTCTCTTTTAAAATGAAGAGACTGAGCATGGATAAATGCCAATGGGCAGAAACCCAGAGAAAGAGTGTGTGTGTGTGTGTGTGTGTGTGTGTGTGTGTGTGTGTATGTGAGAGTGAGAGAGAAATATACAGGGAAGATAATGGAGTCATTGAAGGAAGGAGGTCCCCGAGAAGTAAGAGGACAATGTCCAGAGCAGAGGTGATGAATTTTCCTTGATCAGGAGATGGGCCATATTCAGGAGGAAGTCTGACCACAGAGCCCTATTTGACAGTTTGTGGCCGGAAACTCAGGCATAAATGAGTAATGGAGAGTCGGACTCACTTTTATCTTGAAATAAACCATGAACTTAAGGATGGAGGATTGGCCTCCGGTCTGGCTGATGTGGGCATTTTCTCAAGTGCATTCTTCTTCTGGACTACTCAGCCAGATGGTACCAAAAAGCAATGTTGTAGAAGACAGGAATGGGGGCTCAGGTCTGTAGCAGTTGAGCAGGGTTGGTGTGGAAGAAAACACACCCGGGTGGACAAGGATTTATCAGGGACTAATGTTTCACTAGCACCTGCAACCTGATGTCACGCTCATCTTTGGAGGCTTGCTTTTCATGTGGAAACCTGAGTTCCTACTAACTTTGTAGACAATGCACCAAAATCGAAGAGGGAGCGCCAAAGCATTTAGATCAAAGTGCTACTTTGCACGCACATCTTCAGCAAGGAGGCCTTCTGATTTCCCAATGCAAATAATAATCACTATTTTCATCTTTTAGTGAAAGACACCATTTTCAAGCCAGATATTCTGGACCCCATCAAGGACACACTGGAAGTAGAACTTGGTAAGGTGGGTTGTATTATCACCATTGAATGACATTGTGCTTCTGGGAGCAGGTCTAAGTGTCATATTAAGGAAAAAAGTATTGGGATTTTAAGTCAAACAGAATTCCGTGTGAATCTTGACTCAGCCACTGGCTAGTTTGTTGACCTTAGAGAGTTATTTAATCTTTCTAAGCCTCAGGTTTTAAATCTATAAATAGACAAAGGAAAACTGACCTCATCTGGTTTCAGTGAGAAATGTAGGATAATGTATGTTAGGTGGCTAGTGAACTGGTCATGTTCAATAGATTTTAGATTTCTCCTTACTCATCCCAGAAACAGGTGGTTACGTATATTAGGTCCATTGATTAAATCTGTAAATGTAACCAATTTACCACCTTGAAGAGCATTAACCTTTAAAAACGTGGTGTTCGGTGTGGGCTTTAAGATACCTATGGAAGAACACTACATCTCCTGCCCAAGTAATTTGTACTCCCAAGTGGTGTCTTTTTTGTGTAGAGGGGCAAAGTGACTTTTCTCTGGTCCCCTTTTATTTTATCCACTTCAGTAACATCTACATTTTCCCCACACAGCCAAATAAGAACTTCTCTATTTAAAACCAAGTGCTGGTTGTTCCAAGAAAATAAGTGATTCTTTTAAATGCTAACACATCTATACTTATAGAAATAAATGTCAAAATAGATACTATGGTAAAAGACCACTAGGTGGCGGTATCAGGGTATAGCATTAGCAATACCCACAGCATCACAAGAATGTAAGGAAGGAGGAAAGAAAAAACATTAATAATTCAAAAATAGCCAAGTTACCTACAGCTTCAATGAATTTGAAAACCCTAAAGGGCGGGGGCGGGACATTATTAAGGTGCGAAGATGATTTTTAATGGAGTCCTTAACCATTTCATGGTGAAAATATTGAATTTGAGGCAGAGTGTATCTGGAGACCCCTTGTAGAAAAAGAGGGTAGGAAGAGGGTAGTGTCATCACATGCATGCCCACCCATAGTGCATTGTTCAAGAAACTGCTGAATATCTAAATAATTCCTTCTTTAAGCTACATTACAGTAACCTCACGATTTTAAGTTAATATGCAAATGTTGGTTAGTAGTAAAATGTTCTTTGTTGACACATTATGTACTCAATAGCAGCATTAGAAGACCAGGCTGGTCACTGAGAGGACTCCTCATTTTCCTGGTGTCTGCCCTCAAACCACATCAGAATTCTTAGCGCTGTGACCAAAGAGTCACAAGTCTGAGATGTAAGTGTTGCTCAATGGAGAGAAACATACCTGGTCTTATTTGCTTGTGAATGAAAGACCGGTAGATGTTTGGTTATTTCTGGCACACCTATTTATCCTGCAAACGTGATTGCAGCAGTGAACAGTGTTCGGATGGCGTCTTCCTCCTGCACAGGACAAAGTGTCCTCACGGACTTCCTTCCTATTTTGTGTGTCTCTCTCATTTTCAGGAAAGCCTTTAACTCTTAACTGCACGGCACGATTTGGCTACCAACGAGATTTTAAACCTGTAATAAAATGGTACATTAAAGATTCCGACCAGGAGTGGGAAGTTCCAACACCTGAGCAGAAAAGGTAAGAAGGAAATTAGCAGATCATATTCTTTGCAACCTACACTGAACACTTTTTAAAACACCTTTGGAAACCTCTAAAATGGACTCACCAAGATGAACAAGCGCGCAGTTGATGGTGTGGCCACTGGCGCCAACTAGTGGTGAATAGAAAAGGACAGAAATGCAAAGTGCAGGATCCTCTTCAACCCTGAGATCAGAAGCAGTTTCTTAATAGGGCCATAAAATGAAATATTTAAGCTGTTTGAAAGCTCAGGGTTTTTAAAAAAAATGTTTATTTATCTTGAGGGGGGAGGGAGGTAGGGACAGAGAGAGAGGGAGAGAGAATTCCAAGTGTGCTCCACACTGTCAGCACGGGACCCAAGCTGTGTTGGATCCCACGAACCATCCCACCAACAGAGAGTTATGACCTGAGTGGAAATCAAAAGTTGGACGCTCAACCAAACGGAGCCACCAAGGTGCCCCTAAAGCTGAGTTTATAGCAACAGTTTGACATTTAAACATCAAGCTGACAAGAAGACAGACGTACCGAGCCAGGATGGCAGAAGAGAAGTAGCACGTCCAACCAATGGGAAAGAATGCTGCCCTCTGCCCACACCCCATTTTTCCCAGTGCCATTCATTTAGAGTAGTGGTCAGTTCAGGGATCCAAATATGTAGAGTCATTAACAGTCTGGAATGTATGGAGAGGAAAATGCACAATAATAAGGATTCTGACCAAAAATATGTGAAGCGAGGAATAGTTGAAGAAATCCAACCTGGAAAAGGAAATGCAGAGGTGAGATATCTTGAAGTACTTGGAAACCACAGTGTTTTATGGAAACGAGGCTTAGTTTGTTGTCCAGATTAGTGGACAGAATTTACGGGGAAGACAGTTGGGCTCAATAGAAAGGAAAACTCTGTTATTCAGAGCTATCCAGTGCCTCACAAAACTGGACTCCGGCCGCTGGCGGGATTACGGGTTTCAATCCGATTGGTCAGGCCTGTCACTAAAAAACAGAGTCCCTCATCTTTCCAAGATCCGTTCCACAGTAATAGACTGTGTATTAAGCACGTCCTTCTGAATTTTAAAAAGATTTCAATGAACAAATGTAATATCATTTTGAAAAGTTTATGTCATTACGAAAAAATAAAGGATGAATTTTGAGAACAGCAATAAAAGTTATCAGGAGCTTCTAAGACAAAGGAAGTCACACAACTTATTTGGGTTTGGATTTCTGTTTTCCACCCCCTGGCAATGTGAGACTTGACCCCTGTAAGCTTCCACTGTACCATCTGTAATCTGTGGACACTTACGTCCACTTTACTAGGTCCCTGTACGGAGTAGATACAGTAGAGGTGAGAAGGGCATCACGGTTCCTGATTGGTAGGAAATATTCAGTGAATAAGTGTTGGTATTGTAGGGTTCCAAGCAACACAGCCTAAAATATCATCCACCCAGGCAAGATGCCTTAGCTAGTAAAGAGAGACTGTAGATTGGCAACCTTAGAGAACACAAATTGTGCATAAATACTGAGACTTATAACTTGCTGGATGGGGCAGAATGGCCCAGACCCAGGGCATGGGCTGCCACTTCCAAGCAGAGTGACCATGCACGGTCACCTACCTTCTATGCCTGGTCTGCGTTGCTGGCCAAGTTAGGACGATCATACTCTTACCTTGTGGGGGTTCCTGTGAGGAATGAAGGAGACTTGATAGTCTACATTTAGTGTTAAAAAGGGTGAGCACAAGGGCACCTGGGTGGCTCAGTTGGTTAAGCGTCTGACTCTTGATTTCAGCTCAGGTCATGATCTCACAGTTTGTGGGATCAAGCCCCACATCTGGCTCCATGCTGAGCGTGGAGCCTAGTGGGATTCTCTCTCTCTCCCTTTCTCTCTGCCCCTCCCCTACTCTCTCCCTCTCTTTCAAAATAAATAAACATTAAAAAAAGAGTGAGACGGGGAGCCTGGGTGGCTCAGTTGGTTAAGTTTCCCACTTCAGTTCAGGTCACGATCTCACAGCTCATGGGTTCAAGCCCTGCATCAGGCTCTGTGCTGATAGCTTGGAGCCTGGAGCCTGCTTTAGATTCTGTGTTTCCCTCTCTTTCTACCCGTCCCCCACTTGTTCTCTCTCTCTCTCTCTCAAATAAATAAATAAATATTAAAAAAAAAATGAGTGAGCAGAGAAACATGGTCAGCCCTTGGTGGAAGTGCATCATGTTCAACATTATTCTTAAATTATTATTATAGTCTGTTTTCAAGGAGAATGCTTCGCGTAATGGAGGTCAGATGAGGCCCACAGTAAATTAAATTCTGGTGATGCATAAAACGATGCCCAGAAGATTCAATAATCAAAAATGAACCCCCTCTGACCATCTTATGGTCTTCTGGCATCTCCTTCTATGCTTTGATCCGATAGCTCTCCCGAAATCCAAACTGTTGGCCACTAATAAGAATTCCAAATAAAAGTGGTCAATTTATGCTGCTGAATGAGTGGGGTATTTCCCCTTCTTTCCTAGAGTTAAACACACCAAAAAGGATGACGTTATAGAGCGTGTTGTCCACTTGAAAGAAGTCACTCAGAGGGATCTTCACCGGAAGTTTGTTTGCTTTGCCCAGAACTCCATCGGGAACACGACCCAGTCCATCCAGCTGAGAGAAAAGAAAGGAGGTAAGCCTGGAAGGTTGCCGCAGAAGGCACACAACTGCTTTTATCTGAAAGGAGAGGAATTTTCCTAAAGAAATATCCTGCTGATGATGTTGATGATGACAGCAATTAACATTTGTGAGAAGCCAGACATTATGCATTTTGCTCATATTAAACCATTTAATACTTTGACCAAGGACACATCACTAGTAATCACAAAATCACAATCACATCACAGTGATCCAGAACTGGTCCTCTTGACTAATACTCTTTGTACGGGGCCTGTGTTGGAAAAGCCTGCCATCCATTCATTCATTCATTCACTCATCCGTTATTCTACAAACACCTAAAGGGCATGTCTTGTGTAACAGGTATTGTGCTAGGACCTAGCTCCCTTTCAGGGTTTTCTTTTCCTGGCTTCTGAATCCAGAGACCATGATGGTAGGGTACTGGAGAGTGGAGGAGAGAAGAGTCATCTTGCTCACTGCTCAGAGTGATATGTGTGTATCACAGACCACAGTCTTTGACAGGAGGAGTGGAAATTCCTGATAAAGAATAGCTTTGAAATTTCCTTAAGAAGATACTCCGTGATGGAGTTGATATCATTCATTCATTCAATTAAGAACCGATTACAGAACAAGCAAGTTTTGACAGCTAGTGAGGCTTAAATAAGACAAAACTTGTGCTCGGTGTTGTGGATGCTCTGTAGTGGGGCTCCCGTCAGGAGAGGCATGTGAAAGTTCTCACGTGTTAGGTACTGTGAAGAGTATGAAACCGAGCCACGCGTGCCTCCTGGCCTCAGGAAGTTTAGACTTTTGTAGGGAAGATAGGGCATGAAGATAATTTATAATATGCAATGAGAAGGATGCGAATGGGTTTTGTGGAGGTTTATGGGGGAAAAATAACTAAAAGTGACCATGATTAGTTTCCCCATCCGTTTCCTGTTCAGGAACGTGCCATTCCCGTGGGTTCTTTCCAGTTCATTGTAAGACAGTTCCCTCAAGATACGATTTTAAGTGTTTCCAGAGTCAAGAGGAATGCTCCCAAGAGCAGTGATTTTGAGAAAATAATAGAGCCTGAGAAGGCGCTGGGGGGCCCACAGCGTCAACCCAAATGTGGTCTCGCAGAGACATTTGTTCATGGCTACCGTGTTTCCCCCAGTGGTGTTCATCTACATCCTACTTGGTACCGTCATGAGCCTGGCAGGCGTGCTGACCACAGGTGCTCTGCTCTACATGTACTGGATTGAAATAGTGCTGCTGTACCGAACCTACCAGAACAAGGATGAGACACTTGGGGGTAAGGTGACCCCGACCTGCCTCTGACATTTCTTCTCAGACTTAGAGGGAGAAGCTCAAGAAATGGATGTTCCCTGATGGATAAAGTCATGCCCCTCAGCCTTTTAAACCTCCTTCCAGGTGTGGTGGCTCAACCTGGGAGAACTGGGAACAGGTGGAGAAAAAATTTCTTTTCATTCCAGTTTCCAGGAATCTTGCTGATCAACGATGCTATTGCAGAGCATGTTGGGCTCGAAAACAATCTCTCTGCTCACCAACCTGACGCAATATGACAGATGAGCTAACATCTCCATGACTTAGTTTCCTCTTCTGGAAAAAGGGATTATGATCACAATCACGATGAAATCTATGAGGACCCATTGGGTTAAGAAATATTTATCATTTAGAACAGCATCTAGCACGTGGTAAACAGTCCATGCCAGTCAGGTGTATTAGGTACTTTGTCACTTGAATCCTGCAATCAGACAGAGAGACGTAAAATCGCGTGCCCAAAACCGAACTGCAAGATGGTGTTAGAACTCAGGATTTGGACCCAGGTGATTTGGCTCAGAGCCCCCATTAGCTATTACCTCAGCCTCATCTGTAAAATGAGGGGCTTGAAGATGGTGGCAATGTCCCCAAACATGTGACACTCTGTAAAAGGCAACCACTATTACAATTAGTGGAGCTGTCTGCCCATTTCCCCAGGAGACAGGATGATAGTGCTTCTTTAGAATAGAAGAGCTGCTGGTGTGTTTTTCTAGCCCTGGAGGTCTCTAAGATTAGGTGTACTGTTTTACTGGATGGTTCTCTTGCTTGCAAAGGGCAGCATCCACTCTGCTGGAATCCGGGGATAACTACTTACCTGCCTGGGATAATTAATTCCCACACCGCTGCTCCTCCCACGCCGGGAATGCAGCGAAAAGCTGTCAGATTTACAGGAAAAGGAGAAGTCGAGATGCATCAATCATACCTTCCTTTCAACTAATTATTGAAAATTCACGCTAGAAACCCTTCAGCCAAGAGTGTTTTTTGAGATTTATTTTTTTAATTAGCTTCTTAGCGTTTTTGAATTGAACAAATTATTTAGCCAATGCCTCAATCATCCCCCTAAAAGATTTATATTTCCTTTACTAAAATGTTATTTATCTTAAGATTCTAGAGCTTGTACAAAAGAGCCAACTGTGACACTTTTAAATCTGCCCTTTCTCTTTTTACTTTGCACAAGACACTACCCTGATGAGGACGCAGACGCCGGTTTTCAAGCACGGTGATTCAGTGCCCTCTGTAGCTGATCTAATGTTTTACAGCAAAACGGCTGTGTCCTTTGAAGTTAATGCCGAATATCCAAAATTTTAGAGAGATGCAGAATGTCAGAGTTGCAGAGGACCTAAGAGAGCTCTAATACTCCCATTTGTTAATTTTCTTACTAAAGAAATGTAAATGTCTCCAGATGATAGAAAAATCCAAGCCTGTTGGAGTTTCACAGGGACGTGGAAGGAATCCGAGGTGACTGTGGTGTCTCACACATTTAAACTGCACAGCACTTCCTGCCGGCCATGCCCCATGAGCCTCCTCCTTCCCACCTGGGCAATGAGGCGCTTCCCAGATGAGCCTCCTGGGTCTCTTTCTTGTCTCCTGGACCTCCTCCACTCCCTCTTCTTCTTCTTTTGCTGGCATTTCCATCCAGGAAGGCCTCTTCTTCCGTCCACATTAAGCAAGCGTTCTGCCCATCACATCAGCCACCGGCGCTATTGTTTGCTATTTTGTAACACTGCTATTTGCCAGCCATTGTGCAAAGCACTGGAATATGACACCGAATGGGTATGTCCAGACTCTGAAGCCCATGAGCGAACTTTTGAGATTTTCTGCCTCTCTTGGTTAGTTCGGTAGCACATCCCAGTAATCAACGTGCATTTGTACTAATCGACTCAACAGAGGCCCATGAGACTTTACAAATATCCTAAAACAAGTTTCATAAATAGAGTTTCCCATCTGGAAGGCAGGGGGGAGTGGATATTTATCTTGTGCCCTGCTGTGAGCCAGACACCACGCGCTTTATATACGTTATATCATGCAACCCTGAAGACAGTCTGCCAGGGAGTTACTATGATCTCATTTTACACGGCGGGGATTCTAATAGAGGTACATGTGCCGTCAGCTCTCTCGTTCACGTGCAAGGTGCTGGGTCTTGGCCGTGCTCTGCTTGCTGGATATTATCATGCTTTGATGGAACAGACTCTTCTTTGATGTGTAACTCATGAGACAGCAGCACTGCAGTGCAAAAAAAAAAAAAAAAACCCAGAGGAACCCCTGACTAATATGATTTAATCACAGAAGCCGCAACTGTTTGATCTGACCTCAGTGAAAATGCAGGACCGCGTCATAAATCAGAATTCGAATTTGGTTGGGCAATCGATACGGCTCAGCAGTGTGATTCTGAATTGGACGCAGCTGCTGCTTTTTATTGTTAAATCAATTCAGTAAGGAGCCCGGCACTTAATTCTTGCCCATTTGCCATATGACTCAAGCACGTGTAGATATGCCACGATAGTGAGAAAAACGTAAATGGCTGACTTTTTTTTCCTAACATTTCTCTTCCTCAGATAAAAAGGTATTTGATGCTTTCGTATCCTATGCGAAATGGAGCTCTTTTGAGAGTGAGGCCACTTCATCTCTGCATGAGGAATACTTGGCCCTGAATCTATTCCCTGAAGTTTTGGAAAACAAATATGGATACAACTTGTGTTTGTTTGAAAGAGATGTGGCCCCAGGAGGAGGTAGGTCCTATAAGCCAAGAGAAGATATAGAACAAAAAGAACAGTTGAATGCAAGTGCTCTATGGGCTTCCCTGCTATTCCTTCTGTTGGGATATATACCCTCTGGAATATTTCATGAGCTTAGAACATGTTGGGCAACAACACAGAAAAACATACATTGCAGACATGTGCTGCATCATCCAAGAATAAGCCATCTTCAGAAAAAAAAATTATTGGGCCCTAGGGATGCCTTCCAGAACAAGATATTGCTCCTGGGTCCCCTGTAGGAAGTCACCTCTGTCAATCTGAACAGGTGGTCTCCCTGCTTTGTAGGACTCTGCTGGCCACAAAAATGAACAAATCAGGAGACTATAGATGCTGGAGAGGATGTGGAGAAACGGGAACCCTCTTGCACTGTTGGTGGGAATGCAAATTGGTGCAGCCGCTCTGGAAAGCAGTGTGGAGGTTCCTCAGAAAATTAAAAATAGACCTACCCTATGACCCAGCAATAGCACTGCTAGGAATTTACCCAAGGGATACAGGAGTACTGATGCATAGGGGCACTTGTACCCCAATGTTTATAGCAGCACTCTCCACAATAGCCAAATTATGGAAAGAGCTTAAATGTCCATCGACTGATGAATGGATAAAGAAATTGTGGTTTATATACACAATGGAGTACTACGAGGCAATGAGAGAGAATGAAATATGGCCCTTTGTAGCAACGTGGATGGAACTGAACAGTGTTATGCTAAGTGAAATAAGCCATACAGAGAAAGACAGATACCATATGGTTTCACTCTTATATGGATCCTGAGAAACTTAACAGAAACCCATGGGGGAGGGGAAGGAAAAAAAAAAAAGAGGTTAGAGTGGAAGAGAGCCAAAGCATAAGAGACTCTTAAAAACTGAGAACAAACTGAGGGTTGATGGGGGGTGGGAGGGAGGGGAGGGTGGGTGATGGGTATCGAGGAGGGCACCTTTTGGGATGAGCACTGGGTGTTGTATGGAAACCAATTTGACAATAAACTTCATATATAAAAAAAAATTAAAAAAATAAAAAATAGTATATATAATTTGAAAATAAATAAATAAATAGATAGATAAATAAATAAATAAATAAATCTATTAAAAAAAAAAAAAAGGATGCTGCTGGCCACAAATGTCAGCATTGGGTGAGGCGAGGCGCAGTTCTTGCCACTCACCAGATGTACAGACATCATTCCTTCCCCCCATTTCCTCTGCCTCGGACACCCCACCAGGGAGCCTGGGACATCCCATGCCCCTCTGTTATCCCAGCCTGACTGGTGCCAACAAGGTCTTCTCCTAGAGGGAGTGACAGTTTGAAGAGACAGAACACAAAGAGAGGAATGTAGAGTAGAGAGTCCCCAGATACTTGAGTGTATCTTCAACTGTCCATAGGGTTGATACAGGAAAGCGACATAGCAAACCAAGCTTCCTTTCCTCCTTCCCTAAAAACCTTTGCAGGGAACCCTCTGGGTAGGTCTGGGAGATTTGGGGTTATGGAGACTCCGGGTTCAGCAATACAATAGCAAATGATTCAATTCCTTATTTCCAGCATATGCAGAAGACATCGTAAACATTATTAAGAAAAGTAGAAGAGGAATATTTATCTTGAGCCCCAACTATGTCAACGGACACAGTGTCTTTGAACTACAAGCAGCAGTGAATCTTGCCTTGGATGACCAAACACTGAAACTAATTTTAATTAAGTTCTGTTCCTTCCAAGAGCCAGAGTCTCTACCTCATCTGGTGAAAAAAGCTCTCCGGGTTTTGCCCACCGTCACTTGGAGAGGCTTAAAATCGGTCCCTCCCAATTCCAGGTTCTGGACTCAGATGCGCTACCACATGCCGGTGAAAAACTCCAAAGGATTCAGGTGGAACCATCTCAGAATTATGCCTGAATATTTTTCCACTGGAAATGACTCCGTAAAACAGAAGCCACTGGGAGGAGCTCCCAGCCTACAGAATGGTAAAGCAGACCCTGAACCACCTGCCCTCAGTCCCTGGGCGAGTAGAGACGTTGATGGACAGAGCACAGAGCATGAATCGGGCTGACATAAGATGGAGAGTGTTTTGCCGACCCCGAGCAAGCCTGACAGGCAAAGCAATGACCCCGAAACTGTGGTTAGAGCTTCTGATTTCCTCTGGACAGAGGAAGAGTAAATTCTGCAGACGCATGCACACGTTCAGCACACAACGCTCTTAAGATTTGCCAAGGGGTCTGAGCAGAAGTGGCAGATACAGCCGCTTCTGCGTTGGGCTACCTATTGGATGTCACGTCTACTATGGATTGTACATATAAATTATATATATTTGCAACCAAATAAATATTATTTTATTAGGAGCGATTGATTTGAACTTTACCTAAAGCTTCCCTGTAAAAACAAAGCAACACAAAACAATTTTTATTCAATGTCCACCCATTAACTCTGGAGCACAGAAAGCAAGTAGGAAAGGCAGACACCGGGGCGGGAGCGGGGAGGGGGGGGCAAGGGGCAGACAGGGCCCCAGTCAATCTCTACTCTGTCCCTGCCAGAAGCACCCCCTGTAAGCAGGTGAAATAGAGGAAGGAGACCCTTCTGGTGGGCAGTGCAGCCCTGTGCTAGACACAAGGCTTGGAGAGCAGAGTAGGGCTAACCTCAGCATCTCCTCATCCCCTTGGCCTTGGTGCAGGGCAGGAGGTCCCCAACTTTACCCTGGGCTGCTGAAAGTAGGAACGAACTAGGCCAAAATGCTCAGGCCAATGAGGAGGCAAGGAATGGGCCAGCACATACGTACAAAGTAGAAAGACAGTGACAAGAGCTAGCAGCCAAGGTAAGAGTTTGGTAAGTAAATGTAGAAATTGGTTAAAAGACAGCAAGAATGGAGCTTGAACAGAGCTTTAGTCTGAGCTCTTTGCCCATCAAGGCTGGCACTCGTTGTATGTGCTTCCTGACCGAATGATCTCAGTGGAGTCCTAAGTAACAAGGCAGGATGCTGGAGCACCAGGAGAGAAAAGGTGGATTTCACTCTAATAGTCTGTTTTCCTTATGGGGATTCCAGTTCCAGCTAGAGTTAAAACAGTGTTCTAGTCACGTAGGGATATAAAAGCTTCATGCTCTGTCCTCCTCACCTGAGTGGAATGATTCATTTGAGCCTAAAGACTAGCAACTTCTGGACTCATTCAGATGTAATGTGTCACAGTCACTGCTATGGACGCGATCCAAGTTCAGAGTGGCTAAAAGTCACTGTCATCTGGCTACCGCTTGGAGCCTATATGAAATGGTCTTGAGCTCTTTTTCCGCAAAGGCTCCCACATCATAAAAACCACTGCGGCCTTGGCACCGAGAAACATCCTTGTTGGGAATTTCAGTGATAAAGTTAAAGATGAGTTAAAAGGTATAAATTATTCCTGGAGGAAGTTTCTTGTGGGAAGGCTCATTGTAGGGTCTTATTGGGGAAGAATCCACACTGTCATTGTGCCATTGTGCTATGGTGATGGTCAGAATCCCTGGTTTTCCTGCCAGCCGCTCTCTGAGATCTAAGACTCAGAAACCTCTTTGGGCCAGTTTACCCGGGTTTACTTTATTCTAAAATAAATTTTTCTATCACCGATCTATCCAGTAGTCCAGACTTTTGTTCTAAGCTTAACAGAAACTCAAACTGAGCCTCAGGTTTGTATATATACTCAAAATAAAAGAAAAAAAAAAAAAGAAAAGCACTTCCCTAGGCCTAACATTTACAGAACGCACTCTTTCCAGGTTAGTAGATCCACTGAAGACGACAAATTAGCATTTAGGACAAAGGTTTATTTACATTTCTTACATGCAAATCAATCAAAACAAAGTGGGCAACAGAAGCACATTTTCTCTACATAGGAGACTAATGGTAATCAAACAACTGAACTCAGTGAAATACAATGAGAAAAGAGTATAACTCTCTCTCTACATTTTCTTTCTCTTTTTTAAAATTTTTTTTTTAACGTTTATTTATTTTTGAGACAGAGAGAGACAGGGGGAGGGTCAGAGAGAGGGAGACACAGAATCTGAAACAGGCTCCAGGCTCCGAGCTGTCAGCACAGAGCCCGACGCGGGGCTCGAACTCACGGACCCCGAGATCATGACCTGAGCCGAAGTCGGCCGCTTCACCGACTGAGCCACCCAGGCGCCCCTACATTTTCTAGATAAGGTGACTTGTTTCCGGTTTACACCTGGTGCCTAACTATAATGAAAACGTGTCCTCGTTTGAATGATGGTCACCCTACCTCTAACACACACTGGAGAGTACTCCTTAGTAACCCTGGATGATTCCTCAGGCAGATCTCACAGCTGTCCTGGTCTCTTCTGGGTTTCAATATCTACATTTTCTATTTATATTATTTCCAGATCACAGTTCCAGGTAAGATGGAGTAGGAAGGACACCACCCCCTCTCTCCCACTCATTGCAGCTATAAAACCTGAATAAAATGCTTGCGAAATCAGTTTGAGGATTTCCGAAGCTAAATCAAAGCAGAATGATAAGACAAGAGTTCAAAGTTCCATGACTTTATTTTCCTCCAATATCCCTTGGCTTGGACTCAGTGCACTGTGAATCCCACAAATGGACATTAGTAATGACAGAAGGTTCCAGAAGGAGCCCTCTTGTCCCACCTTGAAGACTGAGAAAGGAGTTTCCTAACACTCTCGTACTTTTTCCTTTTTATATTCTTAGTGGCACCAACAAAAAGGGGGCCCTTGAGAGCCTACATCTCTGTGGAAGGAGAACTGTCCACTTTGATACCAAGAGAGTGTGGTAAATCTTTTTTGATTTTGATTTTTTGGTCTCTCTGTCCTCTTACCATTTAGGTGTGGAGACAGAAGCAGTCAGGGAAGTGCACTGCAGAGTAGGGTATACACACACCAACACTCTGGCCAGAGAACTGCATAAAAAGGTTAAGAGGCCTCTAGAACCAGAAAGTGCCATAGAGATTGCAGACAGAAGGTGGTCAGGAAAGCAAACCCATGAAGTTCCTTGCAAATTCCCGGGCTCATCCCTAAGCTGCATATGCAAGAATCTGACCAAAAATAGAATACCATAAACTCTGAAAATTAAACTATAGGATAGACTACTTCCTGAGCTCCAGACTAACCACTGAAAGGTGTATATATGGAATAAGTCTAAATAGAACTGAAAGACAGTGAAATAGAACAGACATTGAAACCACAAGGCTGGTTAGAATTTAGGGCTTGAATCCAACTGGGTCAATTGCTTGCTAAACAAAAATAGCATTCTACATAGGATTTCAACAAGATCCAAAGTCGCATAACAGAATATTTAAAATGTTCAGGATATAATCCATTGAAAGCAAAAAATTACATCTTCTGATTGGGTTTTCGATGTAAGTTAAGGTAATATGTAAGTTAACTACAACATAAAGGAGAGAGGGTAGGGGAGCTTATATGGTGGTAAGGTTATCTACGTATCTCTTGAAGTGATAAAATATTGACTCTAAATTGAAAATGAAAACATAAGTATGTTATATTTTAATGTCTTGGGAAACAACTAAAGCAAACAAAGAAAAAAATTTTAATTAGAATAATGAAATTTTGGGGGCACCTGAGTGGCTTGGTCAGTTAAGTGTCTGACTTTGGCTCAGGTCATGATCTCACAGTTCACGAGTTCGAACCCCACATCAGGCTCTGTGCTGGCAGCTCAGAGCCTGGAGCCTGCTTCTGATTCTAAGTCTCCCCCTCTCTTTGCTCCTCCCCTGCTCGTGCTCTCTCTCTCTCTCTCTCTCTCAAAAATAAACATTTAAAAAAATTTTAAAGTGGTAAGTACTTACATTAGAAAAGGAAAGTATGTCAAATTAATAAGCTAAATTTCCACTTTAGCAAGAGAGAAGGGAAATAATAAAGATAAGGATATAAATTGATTATATTCATTATATTGAATACCACAAAACAATAAGAAAATTAACAACACTAAAAGCTGGATCTTTGAAAAGATCAATAAAATTGATAAATCCCTAGCAATGCTGATCAAGAAAAAAAGAGAGAAGACACAGATTACCAATATCAGGAATGAAATGAATGGTAACACGACAGACCCTGCACACCCTAAGGGGATAAGAAGGGAACACTATGGGTAACCATATGGGCAATGGACATGTGTTTGGCAACCTAAATGAAATGAAAAAATTCTCCAAAAAAAACCCTAAAAGCTATCAAAACACAGCTAGATAAACTGAATTTCACATAACTATTAAATAAATTAAACTCTCAGTTTAAAATTTCCAAAAGCAAAATCTCCAGAACCAAGTGTTTTCACTGCCTAATTCTGCCAAACACTTAAAAAGGAGGGGGAAAAACCCCACCAATTTTATACACTTTCTTCCAGACAATAGAGAATGTGGGAGCACTTCCAAAATCATGTTATGTGGCCTGAATTTTCTTAATACCAAATCAAACAAAGTATTAAAAAACTACCAACCAAAGTCCTTTATGAACACTGACACAAAAGTATTCAAGAAAATATTAGCAAAGTGAATCCAGCAATATATAACTATAATAATATACCATAGCCAAATAGAGTTTATCCTAGGTGTACAAAACTGGTCTAATATTGAAAAATCTGTCAATATAACCCTCCATATTAACAGCCTGAAGAAGAAACTTCACATAATCATATCAACCGATTCCAAAAAAACATCTGACAAAATTTACCACCCTTTCATCATGAAAACTCTCAACAAACTTTCTCACTATGGTAAAGGACTCTACAAACACACACACACAAATCTATAGCTAAGATCATTATTGATGGTGACACACTGTTTGCTTTCTTCATAACATTGGGGAAAAAAACAAGGATGTTTGCTCTCACAACCTATTCAAACTTGTACTGAAAGTCCTCACCAGTGCAATAATGCAACAAAAAGAAATAAGATGCATGCAGTTTGGAAAGGAAGAGATAAAACTGTCCTCAGGAATTTTTATGTAGGAAGAAAGCTACAAAAAAAAAAAAAAATCTAGGACTAATAGGTGAGTTTAGCAAGATCTCAGGATACAAGATGAAAATGAAGAAACCAAATATATTTATTTATTATTATTATTTTTTTTTATTTTTTAATGTTTATTTTTGAGAAAGAGAGAGAGAGAGAGAGGGAGGGAGGGGCAGAGAGAAGAGAGAAACACAGAATCTGAAGCAGGCTCCAGGCTCTGAGCTGTTAGCGCAAAGCTGGACTCAGGGCTCGAACCCATGAACCGTGAGATCATGACCTAAGCCAAAGTCGTACATTCAACCAACTGAGTCACTCAGGTGCCCCAAATCAAATATATTTCTATCTTTAGAAATAAACCATTCAAAACCTAAAATTATAAAGCATTATCATTTACTACAGTTACCTCCAAAAAGAATTACTTAAGAGATAAATCCACAGAATGTGTGGATGTTCTGTACACTGAAAAATACAAAATTCTTATGAAAGAAATCAAAGAACAATTGAATAAATGGAGAGGCATAGCATGTGCATTTACATAAAAACTCAACATATTCTCAAATCAGCAATTCTCCCCAAACTGATTTAGAAATTTAATACAATTTCAATCAATATCCAAGCAAGATTTTTTTTATAGATACAGGCAAACTGATTTGAAAATTATATGAAAAGGTAAATCATCTGGAATAACCAAACCAATTTGAAAAAGAAAGTTGGAGGAGTTACATTACTCAATTTTATAAATCAATTTACAATTACAGCAATTAAGACAGTGTGATACTGGCAAAGTGAAAAAATGGAACAGAGTCAAAATTGTAAAAATATGCCCACACAAATATGGCTTGTTGAATTTTGATAAAGTTTCTGAGGTAATTCAGTGATGAAAGACAGAGTTTTAAACAAATGGTGTTGGATAATTGGGCATAGATATGTGATAAGATGAACTTCATACCTTATGCAGACATTAACTCAAAAATAGACCATGCATCCAAATGTAAAACCTAAACCTATAAAACATTTAGAAGAAAACATGACCTGAGATTAGGCAAAGAGTTCTTAGATATGTCACCAAAAGATGAACTATAAGAAAAAGACTGATAAATTGGACTTTGACAAAATTAAAAACCTTTGTTTTGAGAAAAATGCTATTAAACAAACGAGAGCACAAGCTTTAAACTGGTAGAAAATATTTGAAAAATCACACATCCAACAAAAGACTTGGATCCAGAATATATAAAGATCTGTCTAAATTCAATAATAAAAAGCAAACCACTTAATTAAAGAGAAGCAAAAAACTTAGACAATTCATTGATATACAAATGGCAAAAAACACATGAAAAAAACCCATCATCTATTAGAAAAACACAAATTAAAATGACAAACTAAAATGGCCAAAAAATAAAAATTAAAAAAAAGGGGAAAAAAAGGAGGAAAGGAAAGGAAGGAAAAGAAAAGAAGAGAAAAGAAAGAAAAGAAAAGAAAAAAGAAAAGAAAAGAAAAAGAAAAGAAATCTGACAATCCCAAATTCAGGCGATGATTTGGAACAACTGGAACTCTCATGCACTCCTGGTGAGAACGAAAAATGGTGAAGGCACCCTGAGAAAAGCTTAACAATTCCTTATAAAGTGAAAATCCACTTAATTATATATCCCAGAAATCCCATTCCTAGATAATCTACCCCAGAGAAATAAAAACTTATGTTCATACGCACACAAAACCTGTACATGGATATTTATAGCAGTTCTATTCATCATCATTAATATCTGGAAAAAACTCAGTGACCTTCAACTAGTGTATCCGTTTGGGTCCAATCAGAAGACAGAAACCACACAGTAGTCTTAAAAGGGAAGTTTTAATATAAAGAATTATTTGGCTATAAGAGAGTAAAACACTTGAATAGAACTCCAGACTATATCAGGGCCAAAAGAGACTAGGAAGACAGACTTGGGCGGGCCCTTCTCCCATCTGGCGTTCAGATGTTGTTAGAGAAAGTGTGGTACTGCCCACTGAATGGCAAAGTTCTCTTGGTTGCCTGTGTCAGAGCTGGTCCACGGTTGCTGGAAGACAGCAAGCAGACCTCTGGGACATGGCAAACCGTGGCTGGCGGACAGACCTGAGACATGGACATGGCTGGGGGAATGAGGTCTGGAACACACAGTGTCGGGAGCTTCAGAGAACAAAGGAGAGCTGCAGCTGGTGTGGGGGTGCACAGGGGCATGTGGAGTGCCACCTTGGGCATGAAGAATTGGAGGGTGGTGTCCATGTCAGGAGGCCGTGGGCAGGTGGCCACCTGACTTAGGCCAAGAGAGACTGCTTCCTCTGGATGCACGGCTTGGGTAGGGCCCCACAGATGTCTCACACGCCCACGCTGCTGACTGATGGTCCATACAGCTCAAGCAAGAAAAATGCGGCATTCAGCACCTGGACTCAGGAAGACCCTCATGCAATGCCCCTCCAGCCCCCTCTACTGACGGAGCTCAACATTGCACTCACTGTAAAGGATAAATTCTCCAAAACTCTCTAGTCCATCACGCAGAGTAGATACTGAATGGTGAATCCGGGGCTGACAGCTAACAAAGTGATAACTGGCACAGGCCAAGTCAATAATAGCTGTACATGAGAAAGATTAAATACTTCTCGGCAGTAAAAAAGAGTTCACTACCGAGATGCAATAACTTGGATGAATCTTAAAGCGTCGCAAAAAAGCTAATCCCAAATGATTACATTTTTTTTTTTTCATTGATCTGACATGTTCAAAAAGGCAAGACTGTGGCAGAGGAGAGATCTGTGGTTTCCAGGGGTTGGAGGTGAAGAAGGGTGTGACAAAGGGACACATGAAAGGCGAGAACCTGCTTGTCTTGGGGATTATGTCAACCTACACGTGTGTTAACACTCAGATGGCTGTACTTTATTATAGCTTATTTTTCTTCCATTGTATTCTATTATTTTAATTGTATTCTATTTCATTTTAAAACAAAAAGTTTAAAAGTCTAGTCCAACCTAATATCAAAACTTTAGTTTTGAATCCAGCTCAAACTTCTCCCTTTCCCCTGGTTGAGACCCAACCTGTGAGTCTGTAGACCGGCAATGGGACAGAGGAATGAAATCTACTTTTCCCTGTCCTCCTGCCTCTTCTGTCTTTTTCCTCATTGGGTTATGATGGGGGAGGAAGCAGAGGAGGAGGAAAAAATCTGAACTCAGATGGTGTTCTTTGAAATGCTCTCTGAACAGTAGAATGCTGCTCCTTCTACCCGATGCCAAACTGCAGGCTCCTTCTGGGTGAGGCATTCTGGTGAATTGTTTGGACAACCTCCCCTCCCCCGCAGCCCCACCAGGACCCCCACTGCTTGTGGTGCACCTGCAGCAGGTGATGCCTTCTCGGGATCCCCTTCATCTCCTGCCCCATACACTGGCCCCTGATGGCCCCTGATGGCTCTTGATGGCCAATTCTTTCAGTGTGATTCACCTGGCTTGGGAGGAATCAGATGCCCACTTTCCCCACCACCGTGGTTCTTCCAGCTGATGTCTTACTGCCAGTGATATTCTGCTGAGGGGTCAGGCACCCGTCTGATCCTTGAATCCCAAAGGAAAAATGCCACATTCTCCCAAAATTGTTTTGAACTCTTCTACATCCAAACCCCAAGGATGCTGTGAGAATGATAATTCTTCAGCTCTGCATACCTTCAGCTAGGAGTGGTAGGGGTGAATTGTCAGATGTCAGTCTTCCAGCTGGCGGATAAGCCCCACCTCTGATTTTCTCTTAGAGGCTCTCTCCCTGGTGATAGTGATGAGGGAAACAAAGGCAAGAGAAATGTAGCTTAAATGAAATCTCCTTACAGTTTGCAACCTGATGATAGACACCTGAAACATGCAGAGTGTGACCTTGCTCAAGGAACTCATGGCCGCCTTACTTCCTTAACGTTTTTGTTTTATTACAGATGAAAAGCAACCTTATCTTAACAGTAGCTAGCCCCTCAAGGTCCTGAAAGCCTTGCTTCCAAATTCCTTAGAGACTTACACTCTCCCTAACTCCCACCAATTTAGAAGTATATAATCAGTCACTCCTCACAACCAGTGCAGCTCTTTCTGCCCACGGGTCCTGTCCCCATCCTCTAATAAAATCACCTTCTGCACCAAAGAATTCTCAAGATTTTTTTCTTAGCTGCTTGCTCAAGAACCCCATCAGTAGGGCTGAGGCTTCCCTTCTGTTGGTGGCAGAGGGTTATGATCTGGCAATTCAGCTGCCCTCAGAAAGTCCTGCAGGGGACTTGCTAACACCTTTGTCTAACACCTCTGTGTGGACCAGGAAGGCACCTGTCACTCACAGTCCTTAAATTTGTGATGTCTGCCAAAATTCAAAGTCCAGGGCAAAAGCCCCATCTAACATTTCCTTGTACCCACCCCTGGGCGAGTTTCTGTGACCTCTTTAAAACCAACTACAGGGACACCTGGGTGGCTCAGTTGGTTGAGCATCCAACCCCTGATACTGGCTGAGGTCGTGATCTTGTGGTCGTGGAAATGAGTTCTGTGTTGGGCTCTGTGCTGACAGAGTGGAGCCTGCTTGGGATTCTCTCTCTCTGCCCCTCCCTCACTGACCCTCTCTCAAAATAAATAAATAAATATATATATATATGTATATATATATATATATACATATATATATATATATTTAAAAACATAAAACTATACAAAAGCAAGTTTCTGACCACAGCACATTTAAATACCACATACTGGCTATTCTTACCTTTCGAATCTGGCTCATTTCATGTCTGGAAGTTTTTCACAACCTCTCCGGCTATAAGTGGATTGTTGAACAGGTTGAATTTACGAAGATATCTGCAGGAAATGTCTTTATTCTTCTCTGACCGGTGCCTGATCGTATTCCCTAGAGTCCCTTTCACTTCCCCTGCTCAGATTCCAAAGGAAAATATTTACAAACCACCATTCGGTTGTGGGTGGATGATCACTTACATAATTGTACCTTGAGTCTAATTAGAGCTACTGCAGGGGTGTAGTGAACGTTGCTATGTGTTCACCGAGATCATTTCGTTTTTTTGAACATACGGGATGGTCACTTTGTCCAGCCTCCTTTGCAGTTGGATGAGGACACATGACAATTTTTTTCTAGAAGGTGAATGGATATGATATGCGGTCTCTAGACTGAGGCAGGTAAGTGCAGGTATCATGTTTCCATACTCTCTCCCCCTGCCATTGTGACCTTGGAGTCCACAGCCTGAGATGGCATTTCCTTGTGATAAAGAAGGGCTTCCTGGGGCGCCTGGGGGGTTCAGTCACTTAAGCGTCAGACTCTTGATTTCGACTCAGGCCATGATCTCACGGTTGTGAGTTTGAACCCTGAATCAGATTCTGCATTGTCAATGTGGAGACTGCTTGGGATTCTCTCTCTCTCTCTCTCTCTCTCTCTCTCTCTCTCTCTCTTTCTCTCTCTCTCTCTCTCTCTCTCTGCCTCTCCCCCCACTCTCTCTCTCAAAATAAATAAATAAACTTAAAAAAAAAGAAGGGCTTCCCAACCCACTTTGAACTGCAGTGTAAGTGGGACATAGACTTGCTATGTTGAGCCCCTGAAATTCCAGGATTATTTACTACCACAGCAAAGCCTAAACTGCCCTGACTAATATAAGGCAAAGACTTTTCTGTTTCCCTTCTTAATATCTCAGAGAACTCGCCCTAGGCTTTGCCGTTTGAAACTGTCGTGATCTTCAGAGTTAAAGAAAATAATATGCAAACAGTTCCATTTTGGTGGGGAGGATCATCATGTCCCTCCATGTTCTTTCACTTCATTTCTCCTCTATGACCTCTTCCTTTTGCCTTCTTGTTCTGGACAACGTGCTCGTGATGGAGTAGGTCAGTCAGTAATTATTGAATCAAACTGAGTCCTGGGGTTCTACTTTATGCACTGCTAATGAAGAAATCCATCGCTGTTAGCCCCAGAGATATTTACAACTTATTCTGACAGGAGCTCTTTTTAATTTTCCCATGCCTGTCTTTTTTCCTCCTCTTAAAATTAACTAAATGGCTCTTCTCTTTTGTTGGGGAAGCAGAACGTAGAGATTCCTGAGAGGGATCCAAATACACCAGAATCACATCAATTAGCATATTTCTCAGTAAAATGGGATCCACTATGATTGTGTGGATATGGGTACTCCATTGCAAGTGGGTTTAATTGGTGGGAAAAGGTCACATCTCCAGGCTTTTTCTTTTGCAACACACACACACACACACACACACACACACACACACACACGCACACGGTGTATACTTGCACATGAACACTGAACTCTGTGGAAAGAAGTTGGCTGCCCCAGAAGGAGCAGATGCAGCCTATAATGCGGCTGATTTCCCCAGAATTTTAGCTTTCTAGTGATCACGAGAAGCCAGTCACTTTCTCCATCCAATGAGATTCCTGGCAGAGTAGAAAGTAGTACTCGACAAAATAGCACCATTCTTGGGACCCCGCTAGTCTTGGTCCTCAGACCTTACATGAAGTTGTCCTAACGATCCGTGACTTCGGTTTAAGGGATTTAGAAACCTTATGCGTCTTTAGCTCTCACACCAAATTCAACATTGGTTAGGCCACATCCGTGAGTGGGGAGAAGGTAGAGATAATGCCTGGGCCCTTGAATTTACCACTGCCCTGTTTTTTTGTGTCCCAGATGCCTTTTCTCTCACAGAGAACATCCTGACTCTGATGAAAATCTCTCCTACCTGGGTGGTTCTGTAATGACTTTGTACTAAGAATCCTGTGTACAAATTCATTTGCCCACAATAAGACATGATCCCAAAGACTTGATCATAAAAATTGACACCATAAAACTTCTAGAAGAAAACATAGATGATAAGCTCCTTGACACCAGTCTCGGTGATGATATTTTGGATTTAACACCATAAGAAAAGGCAACAGAAGCAAAAATAAATAGGTGGGACTATACTAAAATAAAAATCTTCTGTACAGCAAAGGAAACCATCAACGAAATGAAAAAAACAACCCACTGAATGTGAGAAAATATTTTCAAGGCATCTATCTGCTAAGGGTTAATATCCAAAATAGAGAGAGAACTCATACAACTCAATAGCAAAAAACAGAAAAAAAAAAAACAAAAACAAAAACAAAAAGTAAACAAACAAAAAAAACCCCAAAAGCAATTCAATGAAAAAATGGGCAGAAGATCCAAACAGACATTTTTCCAAAGAAGACATACATATGACCAACAGGAACGTGAAGATACATTGTATATCACTAATCACCAGGAAAATGCAAATCAAAACTACAGTGAGATATTACCTCACACCTATTAAAATGGGTATTGTCCGAAAGACAAGAACCAACAAGTGTTGGCAAGAATGTGGAGAACAGGGAACTTCTGTACAATGGTGATGGGACTATAAATTGGTTACAGCTACTACAGAAAACAGTATGGAGATTCCTTTAAAAACTCAAAAAGAAAACTACCATATGCTCCAGCAATCCCACTCTGGGTATTTATCTGAAAGAAATGAAAATGCTAACTCAAAAAGGTATATGCCCCCTAATTTATTGCAACATTATTGTTTAAAATTTTTTTAATGTTTATTTATTTTTGACAGAGAGAGAGAGACAGAGTGTGTGGGAGGGACAGAGAGAGAGGGAGACACAGAATCTGAAGCAGGCTCCAGGCTCTGAGCTGTTGCTTAGGAAGCAACCTAAGTGTCCATCAATACATGGATGGATAGATGTAGTGTGTTCACACACACACACACACACACACACACACATACACACATACATGCACACACACACACACACATGCAGTAATGATTATTCAGTCATAAGAAAGAAGTAAATCTCGCCATTTGTAACAATATAGATGCACGTTGAGGACATTGTGCCAAGTGAAATAACTTAGAGAAAGAAATACGATATAATCTCACTTATATATAAAATCAAAAATAAAACCATGAACTCATAGATACAGAGAATAGATTGTGGTTGCCAGAGTTAAAGGGCAGGGACTGGACAAATGAGTGAAGATGGTCAAAAGGTACAAACTTCCAGTTATAAAATAAGTCCTAGGGATGTGATGTACATCCCAGTGACTGTAGTTAATAATACTGTATTATATATGTGAAAGTTGCTAAAAAAGGAAATCTTAAAAATTATCATCGCAAGAAAAAAATTGTAATTATATGTATGGATGGATACTAACTAGACATCGTGGTGATCATTTGCAATATACACAAATCTCGATCATTACATTGTATACCTGAAATAATATAATGTTTAATTAATTATACATTCATTATATCTCAATAAAACAAAATAAGTTTTTAAAAAAGACATAACCCCATTCAAATTGCTTCAATTATCAAAAAGCTGTAAGAGCCTTTCTCTTATATCTGAGCTAGGAGTTTCATAAATATCCCAGAAACACGGTCCTGTCTTACAGCTTTCAAGAGGGAATTGTGTTTGGGAATCTCCCAGAGTTGATTAAACCTTTAAGCAGCCCCTCTGTTTCTCTGAGCAGTAGTAGGTCGACTTTAGTGAGCAGGGACAGAGCTCAGCTCTCTTGTCCTGAAAGCAGGGTCAAAGCTCTTGACTTCACTCCAGTGTGGGATGCAGGCTTTCAATTTAGGGGTATGATACACCAGAACTCCAGCCAAGGCCATCCAGCTTAATTGCTAGCTAGGGGCTTAGAAAGAAAATCATGTTTCTGGACAGCACTGACCAGTTGTCTATCACTGCTTCCTTCTTCTTCTCTTAAAAAAAAAAATACAAAGTTTAGCCATAAGAAGGTAATAAGAGATCAGGGGCAAGCAACACATCCTTCAGTCCCAAAAGTGCTGCACAAATACTTTCTGGTAAAGTCAATTACTGCCAGACACTGGGAAGGAAGAAAAGATGTGCTGATCATTTTGTTTAAAACTTCTGTTGGAGAGAAGGGATTTTCTAACTCATCGTGTGCAGGCACAGAATATGGTGTCAGTTTTACCCTTGTTTCTTTTGGATCTTCTCCTAAAACAAAGGTTGCCTTGGGGAAAGTGAGGGTGAAAAGGGAAGAAGACCAAACTCCCAAAACTCTGCTTCCAGCTGTGTGCAGCTGGAGCCCTGGGTGAAGGGCAATCCCTCTGCTGGGTGCACCACCCTTAATTAGTCCCATGAGGGTGGACCGGATATGGTCACTTAAATTATAAGGGATCCACTGGGGAGAGGACATCAGGTCATTCCTTCCCTACCACTGGGCCATATGAGTAGATGGGTTTCCAAGAGCAGATGACAAGGATCACAGGGATTCTTGGGACCTGGCACCAAAGGTCAGAGCAGGCCCGGTTTCTACCGCCAATCCAATTATCTGGGTAATCAGACCAAAGGCATCGGATAATTCAGTAGCTTGCTGCTGACCTAAAATTCCAGAATTATTCCTTCAATTCTCTGGCAGGTTAAAGCTGGTTCTTTTCTCTTTCCCTTTAAAATTTCTCTTTCCATATACAACTGTGGATGGATAGGTGCCCAGCACCCTACAGTGCCCTGAGACTTCTCAATTGATCTTTCTCAAGGAATTAAATTAACTGGTAATTTTCACATAGATCTTATTACAATGTAGACTCCTAAAGAAGAATTTGTTTCAGCTAAACAATGCAGATCTAACTGAAGTCTCCTTCTTATCAATTGCCTGGACCCTTCCTAAATGACCGCATCCTCTTGGTTCTAGTTGGAGAAACCTGCACGATGCAAAATGTGTTTCTTGACACATCACATATTCTTTCCCCTAAACAGCGTCTTTTCCTTCTCCTTATCCTCAGGACATATGACAACAAATTCATCATGTTTGTTGAATGAAGAAACGCCCTCCTCCTCCTCTCCCCTTCTTGCCCTTTTCTTAAGCAAAGCTTACTTACTGTTTCTTATGTGCCAAGCACTGTGCTAAGCACTTTATAAATATCAACCCACATAATACTCAAACGCTTTTTTAAGTTTATTTATTTATTTTGAGAGAGAAAGATAGATAGAGAGAGAGAGAGAGAGAGAGAGAAATAGCACACAAGCAGCTGAAGGGCAGAAAGAAAGAGAGAATTCCAAGCAGGCTTTGTGCTCATGGCATGAATTGTGAGATCATGACCTGAGCCAAAACCAAGAGTCTGACGCTTAACCGACTGAGCCCCCCAGGCACTCCAATACTCAAACACTTTTATGTTTAGGGGCACCTGGGTGACCCAGTTGGTTAAGCATCAGATTCTTGGTTTTGGCTCAGGTCATGATCTCACAGTTCATGAGTTCTGACAGTACAGAGCCTGCTTCAGATTCTCTCTCTCTCCCTTTCTCTGCCCTTCCCCTGTTCTCTCTCTCTCTCCCAAAATAAATAAATAAACTTAAAAAAAAACCACCGTTATGTTTAGTATTCTCCTTACATTACAGATGACGAAATCAAGGCACAAAAATGGTGAAGCAACTTTCCCAGGTCACTTTTCCAAGCCAGTAAAGAGGAGAGCTGGGATTTGAAACCAAATCATCTACTCTAGAACCCGTGTTCTTAACCACCCCATGGTACTGCTTCGCTTAGAAGTTTTCTCAGTGTGCAGCTTTTCCAGCAAGGCCTCTTAGTGTTGTCTTCCTTAGTTGTGACTTTTAGAAGGAAATGAGTTTGCTCTGAAACTTTGAAGGAAGAGTTTAGTTTTTCCTTATCGAGAAAATCAGAGTGTGGAATAACTGAGATTAGTGGGGAAAACTTTTCATTGCAACATGGATTTTTAATGTCTGTCAACCAAGCGCAGCCCCTTTGTGCCAGACAAGGCGCTGGGCACCTCAAACTCTCAAAGATAAACACGGAGGTACTTGCTCTGATGAGCTCATCATCTGGTGGGAGGAGACAGGTTCACGAAGTCCCAAGAGAAACCCTCTTCCAGAGTAGAAGAAAGTGAGATGCTCCTGGCTTGAATCCTGAAGGACCAGAATGCATCATTCAGATTAAGGGCAGTGATGGGATGTAGAACTGAGATATCCCAGTCAAAGGGCATTTTCAATTATGCAGGTGTGAAGGGCAAGTGTAGGGCTTTGTCTCCAAGGAACTGCAAGAAATTCGGATAAGTGGAGCTGGAGATGTTCTCATGGGTTAGAACCTGCAAGCCACTTACATTATGCTAAGGAATAGATGGACCGCAGAGGCTTTTTTTTTTCTTTTTTTTTTTTTTTAATTTTTTTCTTTTAACGTTTATTTATTTTTGAGACAGAGAGAGACAAAGCATGAACGGGGGAGGGTCAGAGAGAGGGAGACACAGAATCCGAAACAGGCTTCAGGCTCCGAGCTGTCAGCACAGAGCCCGACGTGGGGCTCGAACTCACGGACCGTGAGATCATGACCTGAGCCGAAGTCGGCCGCTCAACCCACTGAGCCACCCAGGCGCCCCTTTTTTGTTTCTTTTTACCAGAGCCAGTTTATGTCCCACGACCTCTACCCCCTTCCTCCCCCCCCCCCCCCCCCAGGATTTCCTGGGCTCCATCTGTATGAGTCTCGACCACTTGCTCTGGCTGCAGTAACCTCCTTTGCTCCCCTGGTCCCACATCAGATTGGTCTTGTTGGGCGGATGCCCTTGAGCCCGTGCATGAGCAGTTGTTGTCGGAACGGTAGCTTCTCACCCAGCAGATGGATCATAGTCTCAGGAAGCTAGGATGCCCGGAACTTTTCTATGTACTTTGAGGTCAGCTTTCACAACCAGGGATGAGCAGCTACGATGACCTGTAGCTCACCCTCTAGACCTTGCCCCTTCCTATCCCAAGCCAATATGAAGCCCTGCAGTACACAGTGTATTGCCTGGCTTTCTCACGGGTGCTCTGTAAATACATCCTAACGTATAAGGAATTAATACCCAACGGGGCAAATGTGGACCGATAAGAGATAGGGGATAAAAAGAACACTCCAGATAAATCCTTTCTTATTTCCCCCAGTCCCATAGACTTTTCCAAAGCATGGTGATTCCACAAGCGTCCTGGCAGATATCTCATGTGACTAAGCAACCGATCATGTTTTCTTATGATGCTATAGCTGCTGAATAATAACACATGAGCTCCCTTCCCTGTCTCACTTCCTAGATTTTTAAACAGGTTTTTTGAGATGTAATTCAGATTTTGTACAATTCGCCCATTTAAGGTGTACAATTTCAGGTGCCTGGGTGGCTCAGTCAGTTAAGTGTCCAACTCTTGATTTTAACTGAGGTCATGATTCCACAGTTTGTGGGCTTGAGCCCCACATGCAGCTAAGTGCTGGCTGTGCATCCAAAAGACTTGTCTATCTTGGACACATCGTATAAACAGAGCCTTGTGATACGTGGTCTTTTGTGACTGGCTTCTCTCACTTAGCATAGTTTTTCTGATGTCATTCATTTTGTAGCACATGTCAGAACTTCATGCCCTTGTATAGCTATTCTACATTTAATTTATCCATTCAAACAATTGATAGACATTTGGGGTGTTTCCACTTATTGGCTTTTGTGAGTGATGCTGCTAAAAATATTCATGGACAAGGTTTTGAGTGGATATATGTTTTCATTTGCTGAGTTGTGTGGTAACCCTGTGTTTAACATTTTGAGAAACAGCCAAACAGCCCCATTTTTTATTTCCATTAGCATTTTACCTTCCCACCACATCCTTGCTAGCTTTGGCAGCATTGGTTATCATGTGTTAAATTATTATTATTATTTATTATTATTATTATTATTATTTAGACATTCTAGCATTCTAATGAGTATGAAATGATATCTCATTGTGGTTTTGATTTGTATCTTCCTTTTGACTAATGGTATTGGGACTCTTTTCATGTGCTTATTGCCCATTTACATATCTTTTTTGGAGAAATGTCTTTTCAGATCCCTTTACCCATTTTGTAATTGGGTTATTTATATTTTTATTATTGAGTTGTAAGAGCTCTTTTTATATTCAAGATACAAGTCCCTTATCAGATATGTGATTTACAAGTATTTTTTTCCATTCTGTGAATGGTCTTTTACACTTCCTTGATAGAATAGTTTGGAGCACCACGTTTTTATTTTGATGAAGTTTAATCTGTTGGGTTTTTTTTTCTTTTGTTGGTGTGGTTTTGGGGTGTGTATGTAATAACATTTTTGCCTAACTCAAGGTCACCCAAACTTACTCCTGTTTTTTTGGTAACTTTTGGTGTTTAGCTCTTACATTAATGCATACTCTATTTTGAATTAACTTTTTTTTAAAATGCTTATTTATTTTTGAAGGAGAGAGAGAGTGTGAGCAGGGGAGGGGCAGAGAGAGAGAGAGACATAGAATCTGAAGTGGGCTCCAGGCTCTGAGCTTTCAGCATAAAGCCCAACGCGGGGCTAGAACTCATAAGCTGTGAGATCATGACCTGAGCTGATGTTGGACACTCAACCGACTGAGCCACCCAGGTGCCTCCATTTTGAATTAACTTTTATGTATGGTATAAAGATGGAGTACATTTTCATTCTTCTGCATGTGGATATTCAGATTTCCTAGCACCATGTGTTGAAATGGTTATTGTTCACCTATTGAATTAATTGAGTTGGAATACTTGTCAGAAATCAATTGATGATAAATGAAAAGGTTTATTTCTGATTTCTCAATTCTGTTCTATTTATCTATATGTCCATTCAGATGCCAGGATTACATTAGTTTGATTACTATAGCTTTTTAGAAAGTTTTGAAATTGGGAAGTGTAAGTTTTCCAGCTTTGTTTCTCTTGTTTCAAGATTTTTTTTTGAGTGGGGTGCCTGGGTGGCTCAATCAGTTAAGTGTCTGACTCTTGATTTCTGCTCAGATCATCTCAGAGGCTTGAAATCAAGGCCACATAAGATTCTCTCTGTCTCTCTTTGCCCCTCCCCAACTTGCTCACACACCCACACAGTATCTCTCTAAAACAAGTTAATTAATTAATTAGTTAATTAATTAATGTGTTTGGTTTGTTCATTTTTGGACAGGGGCATTTCTGGGCACATTCCATATAAATCTCAGGACCAGTTTGTCAATTTCTGAAAAGAAAAAAGGCACAGGATTTTGATAGAGATTGTGTTGAATCTGTAGATAATTTTGGGGAAGTATTTCCATCTTAACAATATTAAGTCTTTTGATCCACGAACAGAGATATCTTTCCATTTATTTAAGTCTTCTTTAACTACTTTCAACATTGCGTTTTTCAGAATGCAAGTTTTATACCGCTTGGTTCAATTTATTCCTGAGAAATTTAGCTTTTGATGCTATTAATTTCATTTTGGTTGATTCGTTGTTACAGTAAAATACAATTTGTCATTATATGTTGGTGTCATATCCTGCAAATTTGCTGAAATTATTAGATCTAAAAGTATTTTATTCAATTATTTAGAATTTTCTGCATAAAAGAACATGTCATGCGTAAATACAGACGGTTCTACTTTCCCCTTCCAATCTATGTATCTTTTATTCTATTTTTCTTGTCCATTGCCCTTACTAGAACCTCCAGTAAAATGTTGAACGGAAATGGCAAAAGTGAACATCCTCGTCTTGTTCCCGATCTTATGGGAATGCATTTAACCTTCACCATTGGGCATGATGGTGGCGGTAGGTCTTTTATAGATGGGCTACAGCATGTTGCGGAAGTTCCTGTCCATTCCTACTCTGTTGCGTGTTCTTAAAATGAAGGGGTATTACATTGTGTTAAATGTTTCTTCTTAGTCTACTGAAAAGGTCATGTGGTTTTGTCCTTTATTCTTTTGATATGATGTTATATTAAATGGCATTTGGATAGTTAACTGGCCTTCAATTCCTGGAACAAATCCCACTTGGTTTAGATATGTTTATAATTGTTATGTCTTCTTGGTAAACTGGCCCTTTTATTTTTATAAAATATCCCTCTTCCTCTCTAGTAAAATTTTGTGTCTTAACATCTGTTTTGTTCTGTTATTTGTATAGCCACTCCAGCTTTCTTACCGTACTGCCATATGGTATATTTTTTCCATCCCTTTACTTTCGATCTGCTTATATCTTCGAATCTAAGGGTGGATCTTCTGGGGACAGCATAGAGTCTTACATTTTTGTTGTTAAAAACTGGGCATTTTAACATCTTACAGTGATACTTGATACTGATTCTGCCCCCTCCCCTAACTCCAGGTGTTACTGTGGTTTGGTTTTCTGTTTGTTTAGCGACTTGGCTGGACTATTTCAATAAAGTCTATTTCCCTATGCAGACTTTAACATCGCCCTTGAGTCTATACGGTCTTGGGCGTACTCATAATCCCCCTGACCTCTTCCTCTCTCACCCAGGATGACAGTGGCTTGAAGAGGGTCCTCTTTGACTCTTTTGCTGATCTCCCTGTTCAGCTTTCACCTGGTCTGCTGTCTCTATTAACATTGCACCTAGCTGCTAGCCTCCTGTAATTGCAAGTGAGTTCAACATTGTGTTCAACATGGCTTAACTAGCTCCACAGTGGGATCCAATTAAAGTCAGGTCCCTTTGTAGGATCATCTTTGAAGCCAGTCTTCGACACTTCTTTGACCTCGTGATGACCTTTGACCCCATGATGAGCCTTCTGATCTGTTTCCCTCCAGAGTTCTTCTCTTATCTTTTAAGTGGTCTACTTTTCACATGTTGATATCATGGAGCTCCCAGCTCTTCTTACTCGTGCTATCTACATCTCCATTGTTGTTGACTGTGCCCTTAGGCTTGAACTTCCCTACGTTCTGTTCCAAGTAGTCAGTTCCCTTAGCGATTCTTAGGGAGTTCTTTGTTACTATGGCCTGCCTCCCCCCTTAATAGAAACTCAGCTCCAATACTCTGGGAAGGGACACGGGGACAGCACTCTGCTTCTCTTCGAGTGACACTTCTGCTTTATGAAGGAGGTGCTGGACAGGGACAGTAGCTCTTAGTCTTCTTGGCTTGTCTTCCCTGGTGTGGAAAACTCAGCCCTCTGAGTAAGCAAGGGCGAGAGTGACTGGCGGCCAGTACTCGTGGCCTGCCTCACTTGTGGTAGAATTTCAAGCTTGTAAGTGAGTGGACCTGTACAGAAAAAGGGATCTCTCAGGCACGCTTGCCTGCAACACAGCTTGTGCAACACAAGATGTGGGGCGTTGGGGTGGAGGTTGGAGACTGATGACAAATACCGACAGCCTGACTTTCTGAGTAGAAATTGTAGCCCTAGACTGGGAGCTGGGGTTAGAGGGAGTCCCATCCTCTTGGCTGTGCCCACGCAGAGTAGAGTTTTCTTGACACTCGGCTGGGAAACGGGGGCCGGAACCAGGTCATGCCACAGACTCTCCCAGGTTTTACCAATATTTAGAAGGTTGTCTTTAATTTCTGTATGCCCACAGACCATTTCCACAGACTGAATGGTTGTTCTTTTTTTTTTCTCATGTCTATTTCTTTATTTTGAGAGAGAGAGAGAGAGTGCGTGCACACACACGAGCAGGAGAGGGGCAGAGAGAGAGAGGGAGAGAGAGAATCCCAAGCAGGATCCACGCTGTCAGTACAGAGTTGGATGTGGGGCTTGATCTCCCAACCTGTGAGATCTGACCTGAGCTGAAATCAAGAATTGGATGCATAGCTTATTGCTGCATAGCCTATTGCTGCCCAGGCACCCCCGAATGGCTGTTATTTTTATTTTCACTGGTTGTTCCCAGTTATGGTTGTCTCCCTGCCACTAGGGAGAGGGTCTGGAGAGTCCCCCACACTGCCATTCTGGAAACGTTTCTCTCTTGTTTCCCTCTTCCTCGCACTTTTGCTGCCTTTGGTTTGCACCACTCACGCAAGCTTTGTCTCACACTGTTTTCTAGAGAACCGGGATGAAGAGGGCGTTTTAGAAAGAATATCCAGGGCGCTGTGTGAAAGCGCTGTTGAACAGGTGGAAGTGGTACCAAGGATTGACAAGGCAGACAGCAAACCTTGACCTGGAAGGCAAAGTGGTCAGCTGCTCTAGAACTCAAGATTTCACCTCACTGTTCCCTACATTGGCCTTACTTCTCTGACATTACTTGCACTCTCCACTACTATGTAAGGCTAAACAGGTGCTAATACATTCACAAAGACTTGAAAGGAAAAGCAGGAAAAAACACCTCATACGGACAGCATCTTCATGTATTATTTTTATTTTTTAAATTATTTATTTATTTATTGTGAGACAGAGAGACAGCAAGTAGGGGAGGGACAGGCAGAGAGAGAGAGAGAGAGAGAGAGAGAGAGAGTCGAACTCAAAAACTGTAAGATCATGATCTGAGCCCAAACCAAGAGTTGGACACTTAACCGGCTGAGCCACCCGGGTGCCCTGTGCATCTTCATCTTATAGATGAAAAAAAACCTGAGGCTCAAATAGGTACAGTGACTTTCCTAGAGTGAAGCAGGTAATTAATGCCCAGGAACAGAGGTGTTCTGAGTCTTAGTTTCGGTCTTGGCAGGGAGCACCATGGGAAACCCTCTCCCATTTCTTTTTTAGAAAACAAAAGTAAAAGTGTGAATAAGAAGATAAGGTGTCTATTCCAAGGAAGTTTTTCATTACAAGGCTATGCATATCATCTTTTCTGAAAAAAAAAATATTGACCCAATATGGTGACCTGCTTGTGGTCAACATGATGGTCTCAGTTTAGTGACTAAATCTGATCTCTTTTAGAGCCAAACTGCAAAGGAAAGAGAAAAAAAAATACACATGTGCGTTCTTGAGATGTTGTATCTAGATGCCAGCCTTCCTCAACATGTCCTATCTCCGTTTTCCAGTGATCTTTGCTGAGTATGGGGAGGGGGATGGGAGTCATCGACACTCACTAACATGAACCAAATATATATATAACTCATCCTGCAGTTTGATACAGAAGAGGCGTTGAGACTGTTTATGAACAATAATTCTCATTTTCTATTGAATGCTATTCCTCATTGCAACAGAGTTCTTATTTCCATATAGAATAAGAAATGTGGTTAAAAGTAATAAAAACCAACAATTATTAAGTGCCAGATACTTTGCTTGTTCTCTCTTATTTAATGCTTCTAGGCAATCAATGAGTTAGATGTTTTTGTCCTCCTCATTTTCAGATAAGGATGCTTTGAGAGGTAACAAATTAGGTTAATGTCAAACAGTCTGTTGTATTGCTTTTTTTTGAACCAGGGGGCCATTAAAAAAAAAAATCCTTTAAAATGAAAAATTTGGATGTGCCATGGAGTTTTTTAAAACTAGGTTTTAGATGTGTTTCATGAAACTTGTTCTTCTGTTCATTTTTTTTTTTTCTGCATACAATTCATGGAAAGCTGGAACTTCTGTCTTTCTTTGGATTACTACTCATGCGTTCAGTAATGTGTATGCTGCCTTCTCCTCTTCCTCGTTCCTAATTTATAGAGACCATACGACTCCAGGACAATCCAGGCTGACGTCTATGGTCTGGCATAATTATTAATAGCTCTTCCTTATTCTCAGAAATGCCCTGGTGTGGATGACAATTTCACCACCACCTTTAAACATTTCATCATTAAACACGCCGAGGTGTCATATTGAGGCTGCCCACTAGGTGTCAGTAGTGTAACCCCCGGAAAACACTCAAGGAAAGCATTTCATTACAAAAGTCATATCAGAGCAAATAATTAAGTGTAGTGCAGGAGCTACCTGCAGCCTGTCCATTCAAAACAAGTGAGAGAGCTCGGGGAGGAGAGCGGGATCAGGTGCAGGACAGACAGGTAGATCCTTACTAGGATCTGGTGGAGAGGGAAGGACTCCTTTCTTAGCCAAAGGACTCCAGTGATATCTGGAATGGACACCCTGGTGTCTTTTTTTAATTTTCACTCACAAGATGAAGCCAGTGTGCCAGTGACGTGAAGAAACAGCTTTGAATGAAGACATGTTTTTCCCCTTCCTAAGCTGCTCTTCAGATCATGATCGGACGAAGGTCACATAGGCGACCTGGGCTTTAAGGAGTCTACCGAATGACTGACGCACTTGAGCCAGAAGCTATCTGAACACGAATCCTTTAAAGGACTCAGAACTCAATGACATGCTCGGACTCTTCTTGGAATGACTCACGGACTGTACGTATATTACCCTTGACCCAGGTGGATGCCCCTGCTCTCTAGAAACCCTCCTCACTGCAGATGTGTGGCACACCATGACATACAGGGTCGGGGAAGCCCACAGCATGGGTTTTCAAGTGTTTGTGCCTTTCATTCCCTGGAGCTGGTTGCTATTGCTGGTGGCCCTCAAGTGTCCTGAAGCATCTTCTGATTTGAACGAATCCACAAATTCCACTGCCCAGCGTGAACCTAACGTTCGGTTTGCTGCTGCAGGCTCAGAGCCAGATGAGAAGATATCTGTTTTTGCACTGGATTATGACTATGTGCAAATTCCTTATGAGGTCACCCTCTGGATACTTCTAGCATCCCTTGCAAAAATAGGTAAGTCCCCGCACACCTGGCTGTGAGAGTTGTTCTCCCCATGAGATAATGTATGTGAAAATGCCTTGCCCCTGGTGAACTCGTGGATTTTAACTGTTACTGCTATTGCATCAAAAAAATCTGTTCCTTCGAGTCAAGGGGAAGCCATAACTGCTTTGTGTAAAGCCATTTAATCCTTCGGGACTGTGCTTTGAAATATGAGCATACTTCTGGGTTCCGGGTTGTTTTGATTTCTTCTTGTTTCAGGATGACAACCATGTGACTATTTGGCACATGAAAATCTCAAGTTCTGTGCATTAAAAAATAGAGCAAGGCCTGTAGGTCTCGGAATGATGCTCCTTAGAAATTTTAGGAGCACATAATGATTCTTCTGTGAAATACTCTTCCTTCATTCTTGGCCGTGTAACTGTGGGCTTCATAAATGACTCCCATTGTTTATTCTTTGAAAGCGTGACATGCGCTCCTTACAGATTGACGGAAAGCAAGGAGCAAGACAACCACACTCAGTGGTGGGATATGGGGGCATAGAAGATGACATGTCAGTAAGATATAAGTTTATGCCTGAGCCAAATGGAGCCGGTGGGGCACCTCTGGTTTCCTTTGTGAAATAAAGGAATTCGAATTCATGGATTAATTTCTAATCAGGGTCATCTGTGTCAAAAACCAAAGTGATCTTTTACACTCTGTGACCATTTAATCCTTAACTCCACCCCCTTGTCTCCTTAATACCAGCTTATTCCAAAGTGGAAAACTGATGCAGTTATCTCACTTATTAAGCATAACATCTCCTTTGCCTCAGTTACGAACTTTATTATTTGGGTAGATACATTGTCCTACTGGGATAGAATCCACGAAACATTTTGATGCTTATTTACCCTTTTCTTCTAGCATGGGTATGAAATATGGGTTGAACCACCGGATCTGGCAGTTAACTCCTTGGGATCAGGACTGTGGGTTCCATCTATTCATCTAACTTCCTCCCTGGGGATGACGGGGGTACTGGTGTATTCACTCGATGCTCCTTCACAACTGCTTATCATTATGAGCTAGTAAAGTCTGAAGAGTGAATGGAAATTGCTAGTGTGAAGAACTCTTGTGTGATTTGTCAAATCATTAACTTACACAAAGGGTCTCATGTTATTTCTAAAAAGTGCTCAAGTAAAACCAGCTTTCTAACAGGGTAACATTCTCAGTTCAGAGCTAGGGTTCTACTGCCTTTCATGCAACCACATGGGGGCTGAGATCATTCAAAGTGACCTTATGTGGATCTTGAGTTTTCCTTTGTGAACAATGCTGTAGATTCTGCCCCACCCCCTCCCCCCAACTCCTTTCCTCTTCACAGTAATGGGTGAAGTAGGTCTGGGAATCAAGGAATGACAGCTGACACTGACGAGCTAGTCACCTTGACTTTTTAGGTCTCTGTGTGCCCAGCTGTGAGATTATTTCTAAGACCTCTTTGGGTGCAAATAAGGATTTTCTAGTGGCAAAGAGGTTTACATTCTCTAGACAGGGCAATGCAGAAAGGATATATTTGACCTTGGTTTTATGTTGTCATAAAACGTAGATTTTTTTTTAGAGTATCTCATGTGTCCACACTCACTATGCCTAGAAGTTCAGAGGATGGTAAGACAGTATTGTTCACAGGACTACTGGCTTAAATGATCTTGATTTTCATGTTGATGGAATGCAACATACTTTAGAAAAAAAATAACTTCAGTAGGTTATCAGTTGGATCATGCTTATTCAAGTTCAATGTCAAACTTGTTAGTCTTTAAGGATTCAGACTACTTCTATACTGTACAAGAAAAAAAGGTCACATTTACTGATTTTTATTTCTTACATGTCAAGTACTGGACTCGTAGTTTTATATATGGTGGCTCATGTGTCTGGGGCAAAAAAATATGACATAGAACTATAACATGCAAGAAATCTATGTAGATTTTCTTAGATTCTATATTATAAAACTAGAATCAAAATATAATTGATAATCATTATATTTATCATTTATTCTTTCATTCAGTCATTCTATCAAGACACATTTATTAAATGCCCATACCATATGTGGAAATGACCATGGTCCCTGGCCTCAAGGGTCTAGTTGAATGGGGAAAACAGATGAATTTAGCACTGCCTGATAGGCACTCTGACAGAAGAATATCACAACTCTCCCCCAGTCTTTTTTAAAACATCCAACTATGTGTGTTATAGAACAAAATTATAGAACAAAGATAATACAGAATCACCTCAGACTTTTTGTTTGTCTTTTATTTTAGATCCACCTCTTGGAACACTATAGAAGGGTGTTCCTTGAGTCATTGGGCAGAATGGAATTGTAGCGCCATCTTTGACTTTCAGGCAGGACTTTGTTATTTGTGGCCATTTAAATTTAGGGCCCTGGAACTGTAAACTCTCTCAAAGTGACTGACTCTATTGTCCATCATGAAAGGGAGGAGAGTTGTACTGTGTGAAATGCACATGATGGTTCTCTTTACAATGCCTTACTTTACAGTGCATGGCACCTCTTCCTACTACCACTGCGTAGGTGTAGCTTAAGGCAGTTGCATGTGGGATCCATTTCAGGAAACTCAATTCCTGGAAGCAAGACCAAACTGGGAAGACACGGGGACTGAGAAAATCACACTATAGACTCTTCCACCTCTTTTACATATTAAAAAGTTCAGTGTAGTTAAAATAAGCACTAACTGAAGAAGATGAAGAAGAGGAAGGAGAATAAGGGAGAGGAAGAGAGGTAAGAGGAGAAGGAGGAGAAGGAGGACAAGAAGAAGGAGGAAGGAGGGGGAGGGGAGAGGAAGAAGAGAAGAAGGAGGAAGAGGAAAAAGACAAGGAGAAGAAGAATAGAGGGAGGAGGAGGGTGGGAAGGAGGAAGAGAAAGTTATCATTAGGAAATGGAGAGAGCAGGACTCTCAAACTCTTGAAGGAGGCCTTAAAGCCTACTTCAAGCCACTGGCTTGAAGCCAGTGGATAGGCTTGTGGTTTTGGATTGTCCCTTGATACTAATTACATTCTATCATAATAACCTGCCTGCTGATAATAAATGAAATTCAAAGCTGTGATCAAGGAAACCCACATGCTCTTTGGATGGCTGGACTTAAAATTCCTAAGGAGACATTCAATGGCTCTCTGTGGCCTATGGGAGAAATATTCACTCTTTAGCCTTAAACTCAAGACCCCCTATTATATGGCTCAAAATCATCTTCCAACTCTTCTTCCAATATTCATCCAATTCATAATTTCCTCCAGCCAGGTGACCTCCTCGATAAATGTTAGACCTATCTGACTGGGCCATTCCCACCTCTTTTCCTTTTCCACTGGAATTCTCCCCACCTAAAATCTCTCCCATTCTTTTGTCCAACTATGTAACTCCTTGTCATACTTCAACAGCCTGTTCAACTTCTGCTTCCCATATAAAAGCTTCTTTGGTGAACATTTAACCTGATCAATCATTCATTTACACGCTTATGGATTCTTTCAGCAAATAGACCAGCTGCTGTGGGCAAGACACCTTGCTAAGCATGTTGGGGAGATATAGAAATGTATGTCATTCTGTCTGAGTTGGAAGAGTCTGGAGGTGAGCAGGGGAGATAAGTCATGCACAAAAAATGATAGAGAACATTGTTGTTAGATACTGATAAAATAATACAGTAATTCAGAGGAAGACATATGATTTCCTTGGGAAGTGGTTGGGAAAGGTTTGAAGACTGAGATGGACCTAAACAGGTTGAAGAAAAGACAACCCAAGCAGCATTAATGGTAAACGAAAACTAGAAAGGTGTACCGCAGGGAAAAGATGTGTAGTTGGCTGTGATGTAGGATGGATATATAAGGATAGTGTTGGGTGGGAGGGATATTGATTTGGAGAGAACCCCAGAGTGACCTGCTGTGCTCTGATCTCTTCTTATATTTGTGGAAATAGTCAATGTACACTTCGCTGTATACTTATGCATTGCCTTGCTTTTGTCTTCTTATTTGTTAATGTCTTATTTCTGAAATTCCACCAACAGCTGGAATTGTAATAAACATGTTTGGTTCTCCACTTTATACACAGTGCTTCCCAGTGGGTTGGTCTTGGCCCAAGGATGCTTCCCAAATGCCCTCAGTTTAAAAATCTGTGAGTTGCTTTATGTGCCTTCAGAGACTTAGGTGCGGACTGAGATGATCAGATACATGTGGTTTGGAAAAGTCATCTGGCAGCAGGAAATAGAGTGGACTGGGGAATTGAGGGTGAGATAGGAGAAGAAGCTAATGCAGTAGTCAGGATGGGAAATGAGGAGCCTTCAAAAAAAAGCAGTGGTTGTACAAATGGGGAGGAAGAGCTGGTCTTTAGGGGCATGGCTGAGAGACATAGCTGATGAAATAGGGAGCTGGTTGTAGGAGGGGCAAAGTTGACAGGGCTTCAGGGATTGTGACTTGATTTCCTACTTAAGTGGCTGACCGGCTGGCAGGGTCATAGGTTAAATAAGGAAAATAAAATAAAGGACTGAATTTTTGTTTATTGGTTTGGGGAAGGGAGGCTCGGAAGAAGCTGATGTTTAGGTGACTGTGATTGACTGCCTGAGCCCTGAAGGTGGGTTTTGCAGGAATGCAAAGGAACTCCACTCTCTTCTCTCCTCTTCCCCCACTGCCCTCCCGGATCCTGTAAGGTGGGGAAGCAGGGAGGGGCAGGAGAGGGGACGACTGGCTGAGGACCACTCTGGGACCTGCTCCGGGCCTGGCATGTTAAGTACTGGATCTTGTTTAAAGCCCCCACAACACTTCCAGTCCCTGCTATGCATGGGGACCTGAGGCTCAGGGATGCGCTCCAGCCTACCCAAGGTCCCCTCTGCTTGGTTTTAGATGGCCTCTTGTATACCAGTCTCCTGGTAGCTTAGTGGCCAGAGCCATCTCATTTGCAAACAACTAAATGTGGTTCTCTGCTTTTCCCTAGGCTTCCATCTTTACCACAGACTGCCAGGCCTTATGCCAGAAAGCTGCCTCCTCATCATCGTTGGGGCTCTGGTGGGCGCCATCATCTTTGGCACTGACCATAAATCTCCTCCTGTCATGGATTCAAGCATCTACTTCCTGTATCTCCTTCCACCCATTGTCCTGGAGGGTGGTTACTTCATGCCCACCCGGCCCTTCTTTGAGAACATTGGCTCCATTTTGTGGTGGGCAGGCCTGGGGGCCCTGATCAATGCTTTTGGCATTGGCCTCTCCCTCTACCTCATCTGCCAGATCAAAGCCTTTGGCCTCAGTGATGTCAACCTGCTTCAGAACCTGCTGTTTGGTAGCCTGATCTCGGCTGTGGACCCTGTGGCCGTGCTGGCTGTGTTCGAGGAGGCACGTGTGAACGAGCCGCTCTACATGATGATCTTCGGGGAGGCCCTTCTCAATGACGGCATTAGTGTGGTGAGATGTCAAAGCATGTCCCCGGGGAGATGAGGAGTCAGGTGAAGCTGGAGACAGCAGTCCATCCTCTGGGCAAATGGAGAAGGCTGAGCATGGCTGCGTCAGGGCAGGACAGGAATAGGCTTTGGTCAATAGAGTGTAGCCAAGTTCTGGTGACTTCTCTTAGGATCTGCTACAAATAAATAATTGCTCACTAATGCTGCTTGTCACTCAGTAACCAAATAGCTTCTTTAAACAGAGGAAAAGGAGAGGACAGATAATTTTTTAGTTAAAATCAGGTTCCCAGAAGAAACCGTTGTCAAAGCCTCTTCTGGTCTTTTCACTAGGATAATCCGTACTTTACCATTTTTCTTTTCTCTCATTCACTGGACCTCATCCTCATTCCCTTCATATGCTTTTTGTTTGTTTTGTGTTTAACATGTTGCATGCAATAATGAATTTAAATAAAAGATGAGATAGGAAGGGAGTTGAAAAGGATTTGCAAAATTGTGTTAGCAGCCTTGATTGCATGACTCCTACAGAATATGTGAATGAGGCATTTTTGTGTAAGGACTCCTTCTGGGGAGAAGCTGAGAAAAACTTCACAGGCTGTCAACACAGGGCATTGAGGCCCAGAAGACGTCTTTGGTGCTGGAATATTCAGGCAAGTCAGCCCATTGTTTAGTTTCATTACGTTACCTCAAACATTTACCAGGTGTTAGACTGTGAAACTTTTTTTTAAATTGTTTATTTATTTTTGAGAGACAGAGCATGAGCAGGGGAGGGACAGAGAGAAGGGGAGACAGAATCTGAAGGAGGCTCCAGGCACCGAGCTGTCAGCACAGAACCCGACGCGGGGCTCAAACTCACAAACTGCGAGATAATGACCTGAGCCGAAGTTGGATGCTTAACCGACTGAGTCACCCAGGTTCCCCTAGACTGTGAAACTTTTATATATAGTTTGATTTGCTTTTCTTATCTTTTTTAAAAACTTATTTTTTTAAATTTTTTTTTAATTTTTTTTTTAACACTTATTTATTTTTGAGACAGAGAGAGTCAGAGCATGAACGGGGGAGGGTCAGAGAGAGAGGGAGACACAGAATCTGAAACAGGCTCCAGGCTCTGAGCTGTCAGTACAGAGCCTGACGCGGGGCTTGAACTCACGAACCACGAGATCATGACCTGAGCCGAAGTTGGACGGCCAACCAACTGAGCCACCCAAGCACCCCAAAACTTATTTTAGAGAGACTGTATGAGTGGGGGAGAGGAGCAGAGGGAGAGAATCTTAAGCAGGCTTTGCACTAATGGGGGGCTTGATGCCAGACCCTGAGATCATGTCCTGAGCAGATATCAAGAGTCGGAAGCTCAACTGACTGAGCCACCGAGGCTCCCCTAACTTTTCTTATCTTTAAATTTACATCACACCACATAAGTGATACAGGAATGCATTTTTATCGTAGAAGTTCCAAACAGTACAAAATTACACAGCATAAAAACACAAAAGCTTCCACTTTCCCCTCTCCTCACTCTCTAAGCAAGCCCTTTGATCAGTTTGGCATTTTCCTTCCCTGTCTTTTCTTTTTTTTAATGTTTATTTATTTATCTTGAGAGAGAAAGCACATGCGATGCAAGGTAGGGGAAGGGGCAGGAAGAGAAGGAGAGAGAGAATCCCAAGCAGTCTCCATGCTGTCAGAGCAGAACCCTATGCCGTGTCTCAGGAATGGTGAGATCGTGACCTGAGCCAAAATCAAGAGACAGATGCTTAACCGACTAAGTCACCCAGGCACCCTCCCTGTCTTTATTATATGCATATGTGAGCGCACGCGTGCATGTGTGTGTGTCTAGATAGATATTATTTTGCATAAACTGGGTGGGGTTATATTATATGCATTGCTTAAATATAACAATTCATTCTATATCATTTGTTATGGAGTATTTCCCAGATTATATTGATGGTAAGTTATTTAACCATTTCCTGATGATAGAAATTCAGGTTGTAACCAAATTTTCACTTTTGAAAACTACAACATTGTGATGAATATTATTGTTTCTGTGTGAGTATTTTTATAGGGTACATTCTTGGAAATGAAATTTCTGGGTTAAAAAGTGGGTACCTTAAAAAATTTAAAAGATGCTGCTCATCCAGTTGGTGAAGGAAGGATTCTTCCCCCAGGGATAAGGAGTGACACCCAACAATAAACAGATGACAACAGTTAGATACATACACTCATAGCCCAGGGGAGGAGGACATTGCACACCATGCAAGGCCACATGGGTGCTGCACTTGGGAACAGAGAGAACAATCAGGGATATGGGAGTAAGGCTTTGTGGTAACAAGAAGAGAGGTACCTCCTGGTTCCCCCAGGATGATGTGATTGGCTTGTTTCAAATCATTCCACAGGCTGTCAGGAGACTGACGCCTGATACTCAGGAATGAGCAAGTATAGGGCCTGGTCCCATTGATAGGAAGGGCTATTTGGCCAGTGAGCGGTCAGGCTGAGGAGCAGAACTTGGAGTTATGCCACTCAGGACCCTCCCCGTTTTACCAAATGTCAAGGTAGTACACAATATTGGACCTTAATTTTAGTTGTTATACCATAGCTGCTAGAATTTTCCAGAAACCCTACATGGTCTTACATTTCCATAGACAGTACGTTAAATGCATGTTTTCTTTTATCGATGTCTATAAGAGTTATTTCTTCTTAATGTTTTCCAATTGAATGAGCACAAAAGGGTTAATCTTGTTTGTTTTAATTTGTATGATGATATGAAGCATCTTTGCAACGATCTTGGATCATTAGTGTTTCTCATTCTGTAAATTGGAAGTTCATATCCTCTTAGGGTGGCCAGACTTTAAAAACATGAAGGACGCTCAGTTAAACTGAAATTTCTTATAAACAATGAATTTTTGGGGGCACCTGGGTGGCTCAGTAGGTTAAGCATCCGACTTCAGCTCAGGTCATGATCTCGCGGTCCATGAGTTCGAGCCCTGCGTCTGGCTCTGTGCTTACAGCTCAGAGCCTGGAGCCTGTTTCAGGTTCTGCATCTCCCTCTCTCTCTGACCTTCCCCCATTCATGCTCTGTCTCTCCCTGTCCCAAAAATAAATAAACGTTAAAAAAAAAATTTTTTTTAAATAATGAATTTTTTATATGTCCCAGTTATTGTATGCAAGTATCATATCTCGTCCATTTTTCTTTGCTGTTTTTTAATTTTCAAGTAATTTGTAGAAACTCATTGAATTATCTAAATTTTAAAATTTTGAGTATTACATACAAATCAAATATTTTCCCTTATTGTGTCACTTAAATGTTTTTAGGGGCACCTGGGTGGCTCAGTGGGTTAAACATTCGACTTTAGCTCAGATCACGATCTGGTTTGTGGGTTCAAGCCCCACATTGGGCTATCTGCTGTCAGCATGGGGCCAGCTTCAGAACCTCTGTCCCCTCTGTCTCTGCCCCTCCTCCACTCATTCTTTCTCTCTCTCAAAATAAATAAAAAAATTTTTTTCTTAGATTATGGTATCTTTTATCCTATAAAAGTTATAAATTTTTATGAGCTCAAACCTAATGTACTCTTTTATTGACTGTGGGTTTCATATCTTGCTTTCAGAGATTATGCCCAACCAGAGATCATGCAAACATTGTTTTTTTTCCCTTTTACCGTTAGTTATTTAATTCATCAGGCACACAATATTTTATGGTGAGGACTTTATGCAAAAAATAGATAGTGCAGGTAGCAAAAGGCTCTTAAAATGTAACCCAAGATATCTAGGATGGATTCACCAAGTGAAGGAGAAAAAAACCATACATGAAGTCAGACATCAATTAACTTATTCATAATGAGAATCTCTAACTGTTCAACAAGATGCTAGACTCATCAGGGCTACACATTCTTTCCTTCTGGACAAGTTCCACAGGAAGCCAAGTTGTCTGAAACTGGGAGGAGAGATTGGGACTGCCCATGGAACTGCCAAGGGAATGACCTCCTGCCATGTGCTTCAGAATCACTTAGGTGGGACTGATGAATATTCAGATGTCCAAACCCCATCCCAGACTCTCTGGGAATGGACCCTGGGAATCTGTACTTTAACAGACACCTCAGGTGATTACCAACGTTTGAGAACTAATGGTTTCTCACCTTTAGGTTGAGAGCAGCTGATGTATCTTGACCTAAAACAATAATACGTTTAGAACATGGGTGGTTCTCTCCTCAGACTGGGCTGGATGAAGCTCTGAGATCACCTTTCGCCACCATTTGGTCTTTAGATATTTTCATACCTCTGGTTTTGTTATAATGAAGTTAGTGGCCCTATTCCACTCCTAGGTGGCCCCTCTGAACCGTGATGTGTTAATTTCACACTTCATCTCGTAAAGATAATCTGATTTCATTTAAATCTAAGTTATTTGGTATTACTTGCTTACTGTAACCCCCATCACTGGCCGAGCCACTGAGAGCGCTTATCTGTAATAACATCAAAGCCACCTCTTGACTGTCCATTCCAGGGTAATTCTTCAAACTTTCCTTCACAAATGACTTTCTAAATCCCACCTCTTGTAATTTTCACAGGACACCCTATTTCTAACATTGGACTCTGTTGCTTCTTTGGTGTTGCCTCTGAACTTGAGAATCTGACTTCACCCTGAAATTTCTCTAGAATTTATATCTAAAGCCAATCACAGCTCGGTTTCTGGTTGGGGTTTCTTGGCCAGCGACAGTTGTTTGATTTTCCCAAAGTTAAATTGTTTCCACTTGGACATTTTTTTTTAAATGATCATTTCAAAATAAAATTATAATTTTCAACCGACCAGAGTATCTGCTGAGGGCACTGTTGTGACCTCCAATGGGCGAAGCTGCTGTTGTGTTGGCTCCAGGGGGGTTGCCCACACGTCACTCCTGGGTCACTCTGTGGTCACCCAAAGCACAGTGAGTATTAAGTGTGTGCTCGGGCACTTCTGTGCCCCTACGTGAAACCAGAGAAGCTCCAGGGCCAGATTTAGAAAGCAGTTTGAAAGCAACTGGTATTTAATGCAGTCCAGTTGTATTTTGAGCTAAGGGCCTTGAACTCACCCTTTCATTGAGGAAGGGGCCTTCCTGAGGGCAGCAGTCACAAGCATGCTCTTTCAGCAGAAAGTCTGAGTCATCTGGAAAGCGATCTGTGATTTGCGGGTTACATAGGACAACTCTCCAGATCTTTATTCACTAAAGAATTGCTTTCTTACTAAAGAGGAGCTGTTCCAGAACTGTCGAAATACCAATGAATCTGATTCTCCAGGTCTCTTGCCCCATGTGTTTCTCCCTCTTGTTGAATATTTCACCAGAGCACACCCTTCGTGATAGGCAGAGGGAGCAGAGCCAAAACCCAAATAGCTCTAAAATGATAACTAGTATCCCCAGTTGAATCTCAGGGCCAAAGCCATAGCAGGAAGAGAGGTGCAGCTATTATATCCAGGCCCTGCATGGGGTCACTTTGACACTTACTATTTTATTAAATTGTTGCTTTTTACTATGAGGCATGAATTAACAAACACATTTCACGGATGAAGAAAACAAAGCAAAGGAAGTTAAAATAAATTGAACAAGGGCATGCTGCCAGGCCAAGGACAGTCTGGACATGGACACACAGGACTGTCTCATTCCAACCTTTTTCCTTTTATTCTTGCCTCTTGAGTTTTCTTGTTTCCTTCCTTCCTTCCTTCCTTCCTTCCTTTCTTTCTTTCTTCTTTCTTTCTTCTTTCTTTCTTTCTTTCTTCCTCTTTCTTTCTGATTTTGTTTTTAACTAATCTCTACAGCCAACATGGGGCTCGAACTCATGACACCAAGGTCAAGAGCTGCCTGCTCTACTGACTGGACTGAACCAGCCAGGCGCCCCAACCTTCTGAGTTTTCAACTTATGGAGCCAGAAGGGATAGGAGAGAATCCATGTGTTACCGATGAGTACTCTGGGTTCAGGTCCAGTTGGCCGTGAAGCCAGCATTCTTCCTCCTAAACAGAATTGCCTTATTTGGCTGAATCCAAGGTGTGGCTCCAGGAAAGATTCTGATTATCTCTGGGCCTCATTTCTGTAAAATCGGGATGATAATATTACTTAGCTCATAGGGTCACTGGAAAATTCATATTAAGCTTTTTGTATAGTGAGTGCCCTGTGAGTCCTGGCTGTTATTGTTATATCATATCAGCTCATGGACACGGCATAGTAGTTGGCTCCCTGTTCGTAGGTACCTGGTTTTAAACATGGCACTGCTTCATTTATTGTAGGCAGATGGTTCTTACTTCAAGCAGATTGTTCCTCCCTGGTTCTCCTGGGTCGATTTGCTGAATAAGCAACAAGGCGATATTGCCAAGGTTTCTTTTGTGTCCCATCTTTCCCCAACGGCCCCCTCCTCCAACTCATCTGAGAGGTCCAAAAAGCTAGTACAAGCCAGGCCTGAGACCTGAACCCAGGCAGATGGCCCCAGAGCACATCTGCTCCTGACTGCTACTCCATGCAGTCCCTCACCTCTCCCTCTCTCCCTCCAGCTTTCTTTCCCTCTGCCTTTCCTTTCCCTAGTGATATCTTCATTTGGCATCTTGCTGTGCTAGAGTCTGTCCTCTAGGACCACAGTGAATGAGAGAGTGGTAAAGGGGGGCAAATGAAAATGTCTGAGCCCAGACCTTGGGCCATTCACATTAATGGTGCTTTACATAATTTTCCTTATTAAAGCTTCATAACAGCCTAGTGTGGAGGGGGGTTGTTGTCCCCATTGATGAGATTTTGGAGAGGTGGGGTTGTTCGGAGCTGACGGCCTAGAAATAAATCTTGAAGACATCTTTGGTACAAAAAGGTGATTTTATTAAAGTACGGGGACAGTACCTGTGGGCAGAAAGAGCTGAACTGGGGTTGTGAAGAATGACTGGTTATATATTACAGGGGTGGGGGAGGTAAAGTCAAAAGGGAAGTTTCCAAAGAGGTTTTCATATGCTAAAGAAGACTCACAGGATACTGGAGGTCTAGCTTTTGTCGAGCTAAGGTTGTTTTTCCTTCTAGCAAAGCATTAACATTAAGACAGTAGGGAGTTCTTGGACTTTAGGCTATTGATAAGAATGCATTTTTCTTGTAATATTACCAAGGTATTTACAAACTGATGGAGACTCTCAGCTTAGCCATTTGTTTTTTGTCTTTTCCTTCGTTCTTGGGCAACCAGGAGTGCCTGAGGAATGTCACACATATCCCACCTGAGGAGGCCGGGGTGGGGGGGGGGGGCGGCGGGGAGGGATAGCTTGTACTTTGCTCTCAGCTTACCTTATGCTTCCTCATCACTCATGGTGTGAAAGGACTGTATGTAGTGTTTAAAAGCAGGGGCGCCTGGGTGGCTCAGTTGGTTGAGCGTCCGACTTTGGTTCAGGTCACGATCTTGCGGTCCATGAGTTCGAGCCCCGCATCGGGCTCTGGGCTGATGGCTTGGAGCCTGCTTCTGATTCTGTGTCTCCCTCTCTCTCTGCCCCTCCCCCGTTCAAGCTCTGTCTCAAAAATAAATAAACATTAAACAAAAAATTTAAATAAAAGCAGAGATAGCCACACCCCAGACCCAGACATCTGGGTTCACATCTCCTACTGACTCTTCTTGCTCCTTTGAGACTTGTAGGTGAATTATCAGATCTCCACATGCTTAATGTTCTTCATTGTCATTTTTATTACAAAGATACAGATTGTCTGGAAGTCATTTATTGAATACAACCTTTTTTTTTTTTAATTACTTGTTTTGAGGACAACCTTCAGAATGGTGTAGGTTTTTTTTTTAATGTTTATTTATTTTTGAGGGAGACAGCATGAACAGGGGAGGAGCAGAGAGGTAGGGAGACACAGAATCAGAAGCAGGCTCCAGGCTCCGAGCTGGCAGCACAGAGCCCGACGTGGGGCTCAAATCCGCAAACTGCGAGATCATGACCTGAGCCGGTCAGGTGCTTAACCACTGAGCCACCCAGGTGCCCCTGAATACAACTTATTTTATGTGGCTCAGCATCCAAAAGGTAGAGTGAAAAGTTCCCCTCCCACTGCTTTTGCAAGCCAGCCATCCCCAGGAGCAGTTTTTCACGGAGAGCTTTTACCTTTCATTCAGTTAGCCCCTCTATTTATTATGAATGCTTGTTGCTAGCCTTATATACCAAATTTCCAGACGCTGTATGCTGGAATTCCTTGCCCTCCTCTGATCTCATCTCATCTTGTCATACCATTGCCAGCCTAACTTTGCCAAACAGTTGCCAGGTGACCCCCATGATTTCTTTCCTAGCAGCTTGTGCCGTCATCATAGGACCAGCATGTAGCATTGAGCCTTGCAGACGTGCTGAGTAATGCGCAGGAATGAATGCTGCACAAAGAGTGAATAAATGAATGGAGGATGGGGACTAGGAGAGACTGTGCAAAGGCTGTGCTTGCCCTGGGACCTGCAGCTCTGGCCATCTCCGGAGACCACAGCTCTCCCTCCCTGACTCCCTAGTGACACTCAGTTTGAATTCCGATTTGTCAAGGAAGCTGTGAGCAAACAGGGGTGTTCTCCTGACACGCTGCCACCACCTAACAGTAGAATTTCTCCCTGACCCTAAATGCTAGAGGTTGGATGAAACCAGTGGGAAAGAGGAGTCCCAGTGTCCTTCCTTCTCACACCTTCAGGGAGCACCTGTCCATGCTGGGGCTGCCTAGTCACGGGGCAGGAGAAGATGAACGGTGGGCATGTAACCCTTAGGGCAGTCACTTGATGGAGGAGGGACAACCATTAGCCTTGCTGGTTGTGAGGACGAGATGACAGGTTTAAACCAAACTAGGACAATAGGGAGCAGCTTGCCAGAGGAAGCTGCATTGGATCTGAGAGAAAACATTTGTGTGGGGTTGGATTTTCCTTCATGATTCTCTCTGGTTTATGACTTTCCTCCCTTAAAGGGGTCTTAGCTCCAATAACATCATTCAAGAGACAGTAAAGTGTGGCCAAGAGCACAGACAGCAAGGCCATATGCCTTAGTTCAGTTGCTGGCTGCACAGCTTGCATCGGTATGACTTTTGGTGAGTTATCCTCTGGGCCTCAGTTTCCTTTCTGTAAAATGGAGATCAGGTTGTGTGCGGGAATTAAAGTGAGTTAACACACCTAACCACGAAAATGGTGTCTGTCACGGAATAAGTAAAGGATGTCTGGTGTGTGTGATATTGTGACTTATGATAAATATATATTTGGTCTCCATCCCCACTCAGGGCATGGAGTTCATAAAACCCTTAGAATTTCCATTGATGGCACTTGCAACAGGGTATGCCTTTTTTTTTTTTTTTTTTTTTTTTTTTTTTTTTTTTTATTTTTTTTTTTTCAATGTTTTTTATTTATTTTTGGGACAGAGAGAGACAGAGCATGAACGGGGGAGGGGCAGAGAGAGAGGGAGACACAGAATCGGAAACAGGCTCCAGGCTCCGAGCCATCAGCCCAGAGCCCGACGCGGGGCTCGAACTCACGGACCGTGAGATCGTGACCTGGCTGAAGTCGGAGGCTTAACCGACTGCGCCACCCAGGCGCCCCCAGGGTATGCCTTTTTATGTTAAAGAGGCAAATTTGGGAACCCCCCAGTCACCTAATGTTGGGGGTTGGTCTCCTGGGGAGCCAACCATGTGATTAGAGGGTTAAAATTTTCAGTCCTCACCCCTAGACCTCCAGGGAGCAGAGAAGGGCTGGAAATTGAGTTCAACCACCAATGGCCAATGATTTAATCACGCATGCCTATGTGATGAACCCTCCGTGAAAAACCAAAAGGACTGGGGCACTTGGGTGGCCCAGCTGGTTGAGCATCAGACTCTTGGTTTTGACCCAGGTCATGATCTCACAGTTGTAAGATCAAGCCCCATGTTGGGCTCTGCACTGAGCACGGAGCCTGCTTGAGATTCTGTCTCTGCCCCTCCCCCACAGGTGTGCACCTTCGTGGGTTTGGTCTCTCTCTCTCTCTCAAAATAAATTTTTAATTTTTATGGAAGCTCCATATCCTGTCTCCATATCTTACCCTATGCATCTCTTACATCTGGCTATTCCTGAGTTATATCCTTCTATAACAAGCTGGTAATCTAGTCGGTAAAATGTTCCTCTGCGTTTTGGGAACCACTCTAGCAAATTACTAGAATCTGAGGAGGGGGTGTCAGGACCTCCGATCTATAGCCTATTTGTGGGAGGCAGAGGTGACAACCAGGACGTGTAGTTGGCATCTGAAGCGAGGGTGGGGAGGACATTCCTGTGGACTGAGTCCTTAATCTATGGGATCTTCTGCTATCTCCAGTGGAGTTCATTGCTTGGTATTGTGGGATAAATCACACACATCAAAATTGGTGTCAGAGTCGGGTGTTATTAATAGAAGTCCATGTACATGAGCGCTTCTAAGCCACAGAGCTCTCTTCACATCCTAAGGGATGCCACATCATGCAGTCCATCGGGCTGGACTTGGTAGGCTCAGCTTTTCCCACAGAAGTGCTGTGCACAAACTTGAACAGACTCTTCGGGGCAGGGGGAGCGGCGGCGATAGGCAACTTTTTCTTGTCCTCTTTTGAGCTCTTTATTTCCTTTCATTTCATTCAGCTTCCTAGGATAGGAGGTGAGAGGCTTCAGATACAAGTAGACAGTTTCCTCTGGCCAAGAATGTAGGGAGCTCTGTGTGTAAGGGGGAGGTGAACCTTACAAGCTGTACAATTTTTGAGCAAGTGACTCAATCCATTTGTGTCTCCATTTTCTCAGGTATAAAATGGGATGATTAATCTGACCTCAGACAGTGGTTTTGAGGAGGATGTGAAAAAATACACATAGATGCCTGGCACATAGTAGGTGATGAGTAAATTTCCTATTGCCCTTCTTGTATTCAAGAGGAGGTTCCACACAAGAAAGGCAACCTGTTTGGCATCTGTTGGCATAGAAATGGGGATAAGCCCCAAGCCTCAGACAAACTGGGCTGGTTGGCTTTAATTGCCTGGGGAGTGAACTTCACTCCCCACATTCGTTCAGCAAGTGTACCTGAGCTATAAGGAAGTTCCCCCCAGAACTGCTTCTAACGCACCATAGGGGGACAGCAAGTGTCTGGTGCTCCCCCAGCCCAGGACTCAACCAGCGGGGGCCTTTTCAGGGTGCGCGTGTGTGAGCATGTGAATATATGATGCAACCACACAAATAGCTTGGGATAATGCTTGACCAGGCTGGGGAGATGGAAAGAACTGGAAAAAAAGAAGGGCAGAGGACACTCCAATGCAAACAGGATGTTGGAGAGGTCAGAGATTCACCGACCTGAAAGAGGCAAATCAGACTTCTACGTTTCCCCCAAGGGATGATACCTTTACCTCCTACATGTCCAGGGTCCAAGCTGTAGACTCCTGTTAACAAGCAGCCTGAAACATCTGTCCCCCAAGGGCACCTGGGTGGTTCAGTTGGTTAAGTGTCTGACTCTTGATTTCGGATCACGTCATGATCTCACGGTTTCGTGAGTTCAAGCCCTGCATCAGGCTCAGTGCTGGCAGTACAGAGCCTGCCTGGGATTCTTTCTCTCCTTCACTCTCTTCTCCTCCCTCATTCATGCTGTCACTGTCTCTCTCAAAAATAAATAAACTTAAAAAAAAAAAACCTGTTCCCTGGACCCATGTGTTAACTCAGTAGCTTAGGCAGGACAGGGTCAGAGAGGGACACTTCAACCATTATTTCATTGGAATTCCTCAAATTCGATTCATAAACACCTGTTTAGTTCATTTTCTTTGGGTTGAAGAAACGACGACTGAAGTTTGAATTGTATAAATTTCTTTTCAACCTGCCTACGCTGTGAGCCATTTATGGGTGGTTAGAACTCCCTGCAGTTCACAAGGGTAGGAAAAAAAGAACAAAGCCTCACCGGTTATCAAGTTGTCTTTCCTTTGTCAGGAGGTAGGGCTGAGAAGCTATGGAAATGGATTTGGAAAAGAAACACTTAGGGGAAAAGCAAACTCTTTAAGTCTTTAGAGAACAATCAGAATGATCGCAGAAAAGCATGTGAAAGCAGTTCTTTCAAAACCTTAACAACCACGCACCACACGCACCAACTGTGCTAAGTGCAGGGATGCGGAAACAAACAAGTCTTGTCCCTGCCTTTGAGGAGCCCCAAGCCGTCAACATTGGCCTTATTTCTTTTTGTCTGTAAATTATTCTTCTTACCCTACAAGAACGGATCTGCCTATTCCTCTGTGTTTTCTTATTGCCCTTTCAAGCCACAGAGATTTCTTAGGTGATTACATAATACATTAATAGAAATCACTGACTTGGGAGAAAATCCTAGAATTACAAAGAGCCAAGAGAGTTTCCTAGCTTGGTGGTTTTCAAGAGATCCCACCCTCCTCAACCGCATGCATGCATGCATTCTCAAGGGCGAGTTGGGTGTGTTGGGCTGTGGTATGGAAAAAATATGCTCAGTATCATGTGAAAATCCCCATGAGTTGGCAAATAGTTTCCCTATAGCTTCCTCAATGATTATGTAAAGTGAACAGTAGCCAGCAGAACCTGTTGTACAGGCCCTCTCTGTAACGTTATATCCAGGCGATGGGTTGGAGAGATGAGGCCAGTGATTCTGGTTCTGGGCGAAGGTTATTCAGATTTCACCCCTTAACACCCAGGATCAGCTTGGTCATTAGTGAGTATGAGACTAAGCCTGAGAGTAAACAGAGAGATCAAAAAAAATCCAGCTCCTTTAAGTTAAAGGTAAAAGTTCTGTCCTATTTGATTGACCCAGAGTTCACCTGAATCTGAATCATTCATTTATTCATCATTCATTCATTCATTCATAAAAATATTATTGAGCAACCATTTTTCAGTTTCTGAAAGTTCGGTTTCTCTAAGCTAGTCTTCAGCTTATTTAATCTACTGGGCCAGGCTGATGTTTGCTTTTATAGTTAAAAAAAAAAAAAAAAAGTCTTGAGGCTAAATAGCCTTTAAATTGCTTTTCCTGCAATGTTGGTGAAAGATAGTCCTGTGGGCATTTGCTCTAAGTTGATGGGAGGGTGAGGGAGACAAGATGACATTGACTCAGGGGTACTAGGCTGGGGATTTCCTTCGATGGGATTATGGATGAGGAACAGGTGTTGCTGGGGCCTGGGTGATTACTATTAAGTTAGTTTTGACCTTCTGAGTTTGAGATACCTAGAAACCATTGAAAAGCATTTTTTAATTTAATAATAATTTAATCAGTAAAATCCTGCCACTGGTACTTCTCTCTATTAAATTTTCTGACGTCTACTCAGGTCAACTTCCTGGTCTCTGTTCTCTGAGGTTCTAAGTAACAAACATTCAGGGATATCAACCCTAGGAGGGTTGGTAAATCTCATGTTAAATCTCCTGTCCATGGTTGCAGATCTTCTATTTCTTTTCTTTAGGAGTGACGTTAAAGCTTCCTTTCTGTCTTTTCTGTCATTATGCAGTGCCTGCTAGGTAATTGCTGGTTTTCTTAGTTGATTTCCTTTGCCAGTCAGAGCAAGTGGTTGTCAAGGAAATGCTCTATGATAGAGTTTAATGTGCCCATGGCCCTTCAAACAAAATAGAAAATTAGCTGGATTCATTATTCAAACAAAATAGAAAGTTAGCTGGATTCATTATTTAATTTCCTCTAAGGTCGATGGATACATTTCCTTATGATATTCTCCATACCTTTCCAGTATCTGACATATAGTAAGGATCATTTTTACTGTACTGTGTTGTGTTCTGAACTTTCTGTGCTTTTCACATGTGTGTAGAATCAGTAATTAGTTAGGCTTTTGTTTTTACGAAACTGAGTTTACAGCAAGCTCAAGTAATGAAGATGAATTAAAAAGAAACATGAGGCGGGGCGCCTGGGTGGCGCAGTCGGTTAAGCGTCCGACTTCAGCCAGGTCACGATCTCGCGGTCCGTGAGTTCGAGCCCCGCGTCAGGCTCTGGGCTGATGGCTCGGAGCCTGGAGCCTGTTTCCGATTCTGTGTCTCCCTCTCTCTCTGCCCCTCCCCCGTTCATGCTCTGTCTCTCTCTGTCCCAAAAATAAATAAAAAACGTTGAAAAAAAAAAAAAAAAAAGAAACATGAGGCAATCAGGGAGACACGGATCCCATATTAGTCCATTAGGGCTGCCATAACAAATAGCACAAACTGGGAGACTTAAACAAAAGAAATGTATTTTCTCACAGTCCTGGAGAAGTCTGAGGTCCAGGTGCAGCAGGGTTGGTTTGTGGTGAGACCTCTCCTCCTGACTAGCAACTGGCCGCCATCTTGCTGTGTCTTGGGTGGTCTTTCCTCTGTGCACCCTCTTGGTGTCCCTTCCTTTTCTTATAAGGACAGCAGTCCTAATGGATTAGAACCCCACTCTTAAGACCTCATTTTAACTTAATTCCCTCTTTACAGACCCTATCTCTTCTTATCTAGTCACATTCTCCAGTACTGGAAGTTAAGACTTCCACACATAAATCTGGTTACTTTACAACCAGGTCTCATAAAAGCCATAACTAGAACCAAGCTCATTTTAAGGATTTCAGAAGCACCAAAGTTGAGGGAAAAAATCAGAAGTAAAACCAATGAATCACTGCAGTAGTAATTAGTAAAAGTTTATTGTGCATACACCCAAAAATACAGTTCACAAACCAGGAGCACCCAAATCAAAACATGGAATGAAGATCATAAGTATGTTGTTAGAAAGCAGCTTATATAGCATAAAGGCAGATACTTTTCTTTATAGTGATTGGTTACAGTATTAGAATTTTCTTAAATTGAAAGGAAATTGGTTAGTGGTTACTTCATATCAATTTTAGGGAATTATTTAAATTTTGCTAATGATTTTCAGAGGCATAGGCAAAAAGGGACCCAGGTCAGGCTAGCCGAGAAAGTCTTACAAAATAAGCTAAATTAAGTGTTGCTAGTATGGCTAGACTGGTTTTGTCCGCTTAGGGAATTTTCAAGTCTGGTTTCCATTTGTGTTTGATTTTAACAGAAGCAAGAGTTCATAGATCTTTTTTGATAGTCAAGAAGGGCCAGGTTATGCTGTGGTAATAAACATCCTTCTAAACCTTTGTTGGCCTAAAACAACAGACGTATTTCTTGTTTACACTACTTGCCAGAAGAAGGCTCTATGCATCATGGTTGCTCAAGACCTTGGGCTTAAAGAGCAGGCACCATATTAAACATTGCTGGGCACTGCACCAGAGGGAAAAAAGACTTATGGAATCTCATCTCGGCTAGCAAGTGCCCCATCTCATAAATAATATAAATCACTTCTTCCCCAAACGTATTCAAACTCAAAACTTGGCCAGGCATAGACACATGGTGGAGCTTGAAGTGCAATCCTATCAGGTGCCTAAAAGAAAAAGAAATATGGGGTGCTAATAACTATCACGTTGTCATTCCAGAGCCCCACCACGGATGCAGCTTTGGTCAGTTGCTCAGAATCTGCCACTTTTTATAGATCATTCCAGTTTCACTCCAAACTCTAATCCTTAGTGTTCATTATTCAGTTTCTGGCCCTCATAGCCCATACTTCTTTGTGGCCCTTTATCATCTCTTAATTAGTCTCATGGTATCTATTCATCAACACCTAGTCAAGTCTCCCTGTACATCTCAGAAAATGCAGTTGCTGTAGCTCCAAACTAGGAGAGGGTTTCACTGGCAGTCCCCATCTATAAATGGGCTTCTCTGGGGTCTGTCTACTCCTGTTCTTGAATGGGAAGTCTCATGCTGAAAGTCACATGAAGCTACCTCTTCTTCAGATGCAATGGCATAGAAGTTACCCTTACAAGGAGCCATAAGCATGGTCGGGAGTATGGCTCTAATGTCCAGGAGGGTTCATAGCCACAAAATATGCAATAACTGATCATTAAGGCCTCAACTGTCAGTATCAGAGGAATCCAGAGATTTATTGTGGAAACAAATAGCTTTCTCACTTTCGTTCTCAAGGATGATTAAAAGTTGGTACACTTAATGGACCTACGTGGTTATAAGATTTCTGTATTTTATGTGAAGTGGTATAATGTTAATGCAAAGCATCATGTAAAAGAGTGAGAACTTTATATTGTAGAGCAGTAAACATAATGCAAAGAAGTATGGATGAGAATAACGTTAAAATAGAATTCTAGAAAATATTCAAATAAAATGAATGCAGGAAAGGGGAAAAACAGAGGAAGGAAAGAGAGAATAAGTAATAAAGTGGTTGATTTAAATCTAATCATAACAATGGTGGATGCAAATTGACTGAATCTTTTAGAATCTCTAAAAGAAAGAATTTTATTGAAGCCCAAGTTAGGACAGCTGCCCAGGAAACGCGCTCTTCACAGGGAAGAAAGTACTCTGGAGAATGAACCATTTTTACAGGGTTATGTACTTTTTTACATCTTGTAAAAGCTCAAAAGATTACAGATTAACATATAAGTGAGAATCACACTTTTTATCATAAAGGAATGCAGGGAGTAAGAACATTGACAGATATCTCAAGACAAGATGGTTTTCTTTTAGGCTGCTCATTCACAAAGCCAGTGTATAGTACATGTATGGCCAGCCATAAATCAGGCTTTTGGTTTGAACAAAGCTTATGTATAGTCATACTTACACCAATTAGAAAGAAATCTAAAATGGTTTACCTTGTATATCAGGCTTTTAGAGAGTTTTTCCTCTCGTCACAATAATTACATTAAATATTAATGGACCAATGCTCCAGTGAAAAACTGAGATTACCAGAATTGATTATAAAACAAGATTCAAATGTATTCTATTTATAAGAAACACAACATAATTATAAAGATGCAAATAAGTTGAAAGTAGATGAATGAAAAAGATGCACCAGGCAAATAGTAAGCATAAGAATGCTGGTGTGGCCATGTTAATATCAGCTAAAATAGATATCACAAGGAGTGATCACTTTCTAACTCACATTGCAAGGTCAATTCCACCTTAATACCAAAATGAGGCAAAGATAATGCAAAGAAACTACACACCAATATCCATTATGAATATAGTCCAAAAATACTTAAGGAAAAAATTAGCAAATCAAATTCAGCAATATTATAACAAGAATAGTAAATCCAGACGACCAAATGTACCAGACCAGAAAATGCAAGTTTAACATTGGAAAAAAAATCTATCAATGTAATCCATGCTGTAAACAGGATTAATGACTGTATCATTAGATGAAGAAAACCACTGGACAAAAATTCAGCACCCATTTATGATAAGAAACTCCTAGCAAGATAGAAAGAGTAAGTAACTTCTTCGATCTGACAAAGCATATTTATGAAAAACCAGAGTTAACCTCATACTTAAGGGTATTCACTCTCAACACTTCTATTTATTAAGCAAGAAATAAAAAAGCATTAATACAAGATCACTAAGGAAGCAGTATTTGTGGAATACTGTTATTTCTTTATTTGTGGCAGACATGCTGACTTATGTAGGAAATCCTCAAGATGAAAGCAACTACTAGAATTAATAGGTAAATTTAGCAAGGTCACAGGACATAGGGCTAATGTACAAAAATCAACAGCACTTTAATACAGTAGTGGCAAATGACTTTAAATACTAGCAGCAAAAGGATATTTCAAAATTCCACTTATAAGTACTGTCAAAATGAAAATTCATAGAAGCAAATTCAACAAAGATGTGCAAGACAAGAACTTTTCACTGAATATTATAGAACATTGCTGACATGATTTAGAAGACATAAATAATATCATATTTGTTAATGGAATATTCAATATTATTAGAGAGGACAGCTTTCTCTTAATTGACCTGTAAATTCAATAAAATCCAATCAAAATCCCAGAATTTTTTTTGTAGAAATTGACAAGCTGATCTTAAAATCTGACTGCAAGTTCAAATGATATTAAATGCACGAAACAATTTTTAAAAAGAAGAACAAAGACAAAAGATTTATTTGAAGTTTACTATAATTCCACAATAATAATAAAGCAATAAAATCAAAATATTGATCAAACAATAGATATGACATCATGGGGGAAATAGAGAGTCCAGAAATAGACTTGCACGTATATGATCAATTAATTTTTGGCAAAAGAACCAATGAGAAAGAAAGACATTGTGCCGATACTATGGGCATCCATGTAGAAAAATATGAGAATTACCCTGTACCTCAAACCAAATTCAAAAATTAGCACAAACTGTATCGTAGACTAAAAGTAGAATTTGCAATTATAAATGTCATGGAAGAAAAAAAATCTTCATGATCTTGGAGTAGACAAAGGCAGAAAAAAACACAAGCAACAGAAGTAAAAAGATAATAAATTGGATTTTATCAAAAAAAAATTTTGCTACTCAAAATACACAGTTCAGTAAACAAAAACGTAAGCCACAGAATAGGAGTCAGTGTTCACTATACATATATCTCAGAAAAGACTTACATCCAAGATAAATAATTTTATAACTTAATAATAAGAATATAAGTAACTCAAAGATGGTAAAAGATTTGAAAAGATATCATAAAGTGTAAAATATAAGAAATCAAAAAGTACATAATTTGTTCAACATCTTTCATACTCAAGAAAATGCAAATTAAAATCACAATGAAATGCTACTACACACCCATTAGAGTCTCTAGAATTATAAAGATTGACAATATCAAGTGTTGACAAGGATATGGAACAGCTGGAAATCTCATACATTTCTGGTGGGAATGGAAAATGATCCAATGACTTTGAAAGACAGTTTGGCAGTAGCTCTAGACTGAATGTTCATGCCCCTCCCCCAAATTCATATGTTGAAATCTAATTCCCAATTTGATAGTATTAGAAAGTGGGACCTTTGGAAAGTGATAAGGTCATGAGTGTGGAGTCCTCATGAATGGGGTTAATGCCCTTTATAAAAGAGACACCAGAGAGCTAACTTGTCCTTTCTGCCATGTGAGGACACAGGGAGGAAAAGCTGTGTAAGAACCAGGAAATGAGCTCTTACAAGACACCAGGGCATTGATCTTCGACTCACCAATTTCTCCAGAACTGTGAGAAAAAAAACTTCTGTTGTTTATAAGCCACCCAGATTATGATATTCTATTACAGCAGACTGTATGGACTAAGCAGTTTCTTAAAATTGTAACTTGTATGTACCACACTCCTTAGTCATTTGACTCTTAGGTATATATCCAAGAGAAATGGAAACATAAGTCTACACAAAAGACTTGTAGGTAAAGGTTCATAGCAGCAATATATATTCCAATAGTAGGAACTGGGTGGTGGGAGAAGCGGGGAACAAATGTCCTTCAACAGGTGAATGGAAGAGCAAAATGTACTGTAACCATCTAATGGAATACTTCTCAGTACTAAAAAGGAATGAGCCCCTGAAACCTATAACAATATGGGTAACTCCCCAAAACATTTTGCTGAGCTAAAGAAGCCAGTCACATAAGAGACCATACTTTGTTATTCAATTTATATCAAATACAAATTAATCTATAGTGGCAATAGTATATCAGTGGTTTCTTGGGGTCAGGGATAGAGGGAAGGAAGGACTTCAAAAGAGTAATAAAGAACCTCTCTGGGTTGGTGGAATTGTTTCCATTTCTTGACCACGGTGGTGATTTTATAGGTATATGCAATGGTCAGAATATATTCATTTTAGATGAAACTTACCATACATAAATTACTCCTCATTAAATCTGACAAAGAAAAAAAAAAAAACATCAGCACATTTGAAAATAGTTCTCCATCTCTGCTAAGACTTGGTTGGTGGGCTCGTGCTTTTAGCCATTATTTTGTGTGTTGAAAGGGTTTTGCAAACTTACGCAGTGGTATTTTGTTAAAGGGTCGTCATAATTATGACCTTGGGAGGTTTGGTGAGCTCCTTAAAGGCAACATAGGAAAACCATTTCCTGAGCCACCTTCTCTGTTTCGTTTTACAACATCGTTTCTGACACCAAATGTATGGGTGCATTTCCCTCTTCCAGGCAATTATCCAACTCTCCAGACACCAACCTGGTTTTCTACAATTTAATTCAATTCTGACACTAATTCTGAATTAACACAGACCCTACAGGTTAAGGGCTCAGTCCCATACAATGGTCCCCTAATTGATGTCTGTCCCCATTACAGACATCAATTGCAAGTCTGGGCCACCCATACTTCTGACTGACTGGCTGTAAAATTGGGGTTCCCACAACCCTCTCCTCAGGTTTGGTAATTTGCTAGAATAGCTCACAGAACTCAAGAAAGCAGTTTGTTTGGTTACCAGTTCATTATAAGGGATGTAACTCAGGGAGAGCCAAATGGAAGAGAGACAGAGAGCAAAGCATGGGGGGAGGGGTGCAGGGCTTCCATGTCCTCTCCAGGCATGCCACCCTCCCAGGACCCACCTGGACGCTTTCTCACCCTGGGTGTTTAGGGTTTTCCGGAGGTTCCGTTACATAGGCGTGGTTGATTAAATCACTGGCCTTTGGTTATTGAACTCAATCACTAACCCCTCTCCTCTCCCTGTAAGTCATGGGGTGGGGATGAAAGGTACAGCCTTCTAAACACTTGCTTGGTTCTTCTGGCAACCAGTCCACCTCCAGAACCTATCTGGGACCCAGGCAAGAGTTACTTCATTAGCATAAACTCAGCTGTCATTGAAAATGGTCCATTATGAAAAACAAAGGATGTTCGGCTCACTCAGAAAATGACAAGATTTTTTAGGAATTCTGTACCAAGTACTGGGGACAAAAACATATATACATATATATATATATATATATATATATATATATACACACATGTACATATATGTGTATATATATATATATATATATACACACATGTACATATATGTGTATATATATATATATATATTTTTCCTGTTATATCACAATATTGCACCTCCACCCTGAGTGAAGAGGGTAAATCTAATCTTGTTTCCATGAATGCCACGAGCATGTTTGAGATTTAGCATTGGCCGAGATTTCCTCTCCAACATGTGAAAAATACACACACGACTGTGATTGAAATGAGTCCAAAGAAAATCTTTTACGACTGTAATGACATCCAGAGCCGTGTAATTTGAAAGATAAGAATTGTTTTTCATGTAGTCATATGGATTGTGTCTGTAAATGTAGTCTTCTTAAATTATATGTACTACTTTAGCTTCTGAAACTACCATGGCATCTTTCTGGCAGGGCATACTGGTGTCCAGAGACAGGGCTGGCCCAACTGACTTTCCCAGACCCTTGCAACAGACTGGGTAGCTACTTATAACCTGGAGAGCTATGCAGAGGAGTTTTGTTTGTGGCAACAACATGCAAATCTTTGAGTCTTAATCATATCCCCCGTGTTTCCTCTGGATTTGAGAGTCAAATCAACTCCCAAGTCCCACTAACACTCATTCAAACCTGCCTTTTTGGGGCCTTGTGGAATGTCTGGTTCCTCATCTTGGCTCCACTTCTTGGGATGTGAGCACATCTCCAAAGTGCGACATGCAGGGCTTCTAGGACCTGCACGTGGGTTGCTCCAAGGTCAAACAGAAGGTAAAGCTGGACTAAATAAACTCACTGAGTTGGGATACAACCACTAAGCTTCTTTCGCATGCATTTTGAGAACTTAAGTTACAATTTTCTTTCACTCAGCCAGGATTTTTCTTAGAACCTGGCTTCCCTTTGCTTAAATAAAAGAGACCAATGTTATAACTGTTTGGTAAAAACATGGTGGTTACACAAACAGATCACTAGATATTGTCCAGGTCAGCCACGTACCGGACATTCAAAGGGCATTAGATGCACAAAAGATTAATAGGGGAAACTCCCGTAAGAGAAGATGGGGATGGAGCTCGGAGAGACAGGGAACCTCAGACCACCGTGCAGAATGACCCCAGGAAACTGGGTGGGAATGTCTGACTGTATTTCTGAGAGAGTTTATCAAGCCCAGCGGGAGTCTTCAGGGCTAAGAACACCCATCAGAGGAATCCTGCACCTTCCAAGATTAGGTCTGCCACAGTGCCCTGCCACTCCAGGTCCTTGGCTAAGGGCAGCAGGGGAAATCAAGGTACAGTGGCTGGCTGCTCAGTTTCATTCCCTGAAGTCCGACACCTGAGGGGTCCTGACTGCCCAAAATAGAGAAGTAGATGGTAGATGCCAGGCAGATAGATAGACGATGGTTGGATGGATGGATGGATGGACAGATGGTTGGATGGATAGACAGATGATAGATAGATAGATAGACAGGCAGACAGACAAGCAGGATTAGAAAGGATATATACATGTGTGTTTATATAATGTTACACATTTACATATGTATTTATAAATATATTTACATATACACTATAATATCTATATGTAATATTTAGAGTGGCTTTCTCTAGGAAGGACTGGGTTTGTGGGGATTTTCCTCTGAACTTTTATATTTTCTAAAATTTCTGCACATCAGCATGCATATTCTTTTTTTTTTAAGTTTATTTATTTATTTTGAGACAGAGAGAGGGAAAGTGCACATGCACAAGTGGGGGAGGGGCAGAGAGAAAGAGAGACAGAACCCCAAGTAGGCTCTGCACCATCAGTGCAGAGCCTGATGTGAGGCTCGAACTAACAAACATCGAGATCATGACCTGAGCTGAGATCAAGAGTCAGATGCTTAACTGACTGCACTACCCAGGTGCCCCAGCAGCATGCGTATTCTTAAGCAAATCTGGTTTGAAATTTGAGCAAGACTCTCCCTCTCTCTTTTTAAGGAAATTCCTTTCCTAATTGCAGAGATGTACAGGGCTCGTGGTGGGTATGTTTGTCCTCGCTTGAGCCAATTTGCACCAAGCTTTTTGCTTCTTCTCTTTCACCTTCCCCATCTTCTTCTCTTCTAGCAGATGATACACTAGAAGCATCTCTTTGGGAGAGGAAGCAAGCCTATTTATAATCTTCTGCCCACACTCCAATATCTAAGCAAGCTTGTAGGTTACTGGCCACTAATTACATTAAAAGGCAGGAACTAATCCAGACCCTGAAAACGTGTGCCCTAAGCTCTCTAAAGAAATAGAGTGGATCAAGAGAAGACAGGCCACAGATTAGGACTTCATGAAATTCAAAATGAAGTTGTGCCCTGAGAGATTTACAATGAAAATCTGCTAGTCCATAATACAAGTTAATTTCATTGGAAGGTCATTTTGCTTATAGAAGCTGTACTGGATTGAATAGTGCCCCCCCAAAATTCATGTTCCACCCAGAATCCCAAGATGGGATCTTATCTGGAAATAGTTCTTTGCAGATACAATTAGTAAAGATGAGCTACACTGGGCTAAGGGAGGCCCTAAGTCCAGTGACTAGTCTCCTTGTAAGAAGATAATGTGAAGGCGTGGAGAAGGGAAGGCCATAGGTAGACAATGGCAGAGACTGGAATGGTGTGTCCACAAGTCAAGGAACACCGAGGCTTGCCAACAACCCACCAGAAACCAAGAAGAAGCAAAGACATATCCTCTCCTAGAGGCTTGACAAGGAGTGTGGCCCTGTCAACACCTTGACGGCAGACTTCTGGCCTCCGGGGCACTTAATCTTATTCAACAGAATAAGTTTCTGTTGACGGAAGCCATCCAAGCTTGTGGTATTTTGGTGCAGCCACTCTAGGAAACTCTTACTCGGGGGGATGTGTCAAAGCTGTACTGGGAAGGGAAGGTGCCTGTGAACCTGTGAGCAGAGGGGACACTGCACACCCTCCTCGTGTCCCTTGTCCCCATTCAACAAAGTGCACTAGTGCTATATCTAGCACCCTATGTGAGGATTAGTGATGACAGAGCTACTTTGAGGACTGTCCTCTCTGCCAACTCACATTCCAAAGCCAAAAGCCATTCTGTACTGGATAATATTGTTTTCTTCTTGAAATTCTCTTTATTAAAGGTATTATTGTTCCCAGGGCTAGAGGATGTCGAGGCTGAAATTTCTATTTAAAGGTAAGTGCTCACAGCTGTGAGGGCCATGCAGGAACAGGAAACCACACAACCCATTGTCATTTCCGTAACATCAGGGCAGTATAAAAGAGTCAAAAAAAAAAAAAAAAAAAAAAAAGGTCCAAAAGGATCTTTAAGGGAAGATTAAATGGAACAAAATTGGAGGCTGTAAAATGGCAGAGTGCATGAGAATTCCTTATACACAGAAGTACCATCATATTTTAAGACCCATTATTAGGAAAACCCCAAAACAACAAATGACTTTCAGCTTTCAACTCACAAATTTCCAGAAAAAACAGAGAACTACTTGTGGGTTTTTTCCGTTTATTATCTTTTGAATTGATTTTTTTCTGTTTAACTCTCCTTCTTCATAACTTAGTATACAAAGACTAAATGTGAAAAGTCACCACTCCTGCAATATCTTGTAGCAAAACCCTTTTATCTTAAAGAAGGTAATATACAGTCTGTGGTTCAGAAAGGAAATTCAAGTCCAGAGATTCTGTAGGGAAAAAGGAGGGCCAGACAAGAGCATTTTCCCAGTGAACAGCTATATTTGGCACCCAAGGATCCAAACCAAGTTAAGGAAGAATGGAATGGTTTTCCAAGAGAAGTAGGCAGGGAGCAAGATCTGAGGTATCATTGTAGGAAGGAATCTCTCCATGCTTGGCCCAATGAGGTGCACCCTGTGTGTGGTTTTTTTTTGCCAGGAGAGGGGACCTGGAAGGGGGGATGGGCAGCATCCAGAGAACAGTATTTAAGTACTGGTCACAGCATAAGCAAGTTGTGTGGTGTTCTGTGGAATGCCCATAGTTATAGCAGTAATCAGCTAAATATGTAAAACTTGAAAGAATGGAATAATTAAACTCTTCTTAGATAAAGAACACCAATTCATCATTCAGAGATGTAGTACAATGGTACATTTTATACACTGCCAGGAAAGGACATGATATGGGCATAAGGACCCACCCTCCCCCAGGTGTCACTGGCTCCTGCCCCAACTCCTACCTCTTATCTCAAGAAATAGACTTAAGTATAAAAGTAGAAGAAATTACTTGTTAACAACTGGACTCCAGAGAAGAATAGTGTCTACACCATTTTGAAAGAGAGAGCATGTATGCAAACAGGGGAGGGGCAGAGAAAGAGGGAGAGAGAGAGAATCCCAAGCAGGCTCTGTGCTGCCATTGCAGAGCCCGACTCAGGGCCGAAACCCACGAACCGTGAAATCATGACCTGAGCCAAAAACTGAGTCGGATGCTTAACCGACTGAGCTACCCAGGTGCCCCACAGGCCACACATTTTTAAACAATTCTGCTGCAAAAGTTTTCAGATATATCAACCGAAATTTAAAACCTGTTTGTCGGGGTGCCTGGGTGGCGTGGTCGGTTAAGCATCCGACTTCAGCTCAGGTCATGAGCTCACGGTCGGTGAGTTTGAGCCCCGCGTCAGGCTCTGGGCTGACAGCTCAAAGCCTGGAGCCTGTTTCAGCTTCTGTGTCTCCCTCTCTCTCTGCCCCTCCCCTGTTCATGCTCTGTCTCTCTCTCTCTCAAAAATAAATAAACGTTAAAAAAAAAAAAATTAAAAAAAACCTGTTTGTCGATCCCATTTTTTTTTCTTTCTCCTTCCAACTTTATTGAGATATAATTGACATATACCATCAAGTAAATCTGGATAAGATGTTTTATCTCCACACAGAAATGGACAACGAAATGTATTAACAGTTTACATGGTGACCCTAGGGTGCCCATGGACAGAGATACTCATTATAGTCCAGCCGCTCGTTCTGTTTCTGCTACAGGAGAATGACCTCACTCAAACAAATGTGAGGCACTCCTTAGAAGAAAAAAATGCAAATAAGATGAAATGGGGCTTTGCTTTAAATATACCTTGATGGTTTATGATTGTGAACCTAACAAGAAGCCAGCCTAGGCTTCTTCATTGCCCATCTCTGTCAGATAACAACAATCTTTTATCATAAAAGTGATGTCACTGGGGTGGGGGGCAAAGCAGACCTGGAAGGGCCGGGACTGGGAAAAGGGCTGGGGAAGGAACGGCAGATTGAAGACCACGGGCAGGGGGTCAGCGTGTACACAAAGCAGCCAGGAGTTCTGGTAAGCCCTGTGGGTGAAGCCAAAGCCAGAATACAAAAGCTGTCGGGGAACCTTGAAGGACACTGAGTGTTTCAGTAAGGACAGACCAAGACCAACTGGGGGGATGGACAGGTCAGAGTGAAGCGGAAGGCACAGGCTTGGGCAAGTCTTGCAATTTGCAGAGTGGGGGATCATTCCAGAAGTCAGGCAAGAACAGAGTGTGAGCTGGGGAAATGAATGGGATATAGCCTGAGGGACTGCCCACTCCTGTGATTCTGCACACAGAATATAATCACTGACCCTGTTTCCTTGAGTTATAGCTTCTGCTCCTGCTCTGATATATATATATATATATATATATATATATATATATATATATATATATATTTTTTTTTTTTTTTTTTTTTTTTTTTTTTTTTTTTTTTTTCTAGTATAGGTAGGTGCTATGGTTTATCAGGACTCTTCAGGGCCTGATAGTCTCAAAGGCCTTCGTTTTCTGCAGAGATCTTACTTTACCTGTTCTGTGTGTCTCATTAACTGTGTGGCAGCTGCCTCTTTTCAGAAGCTCAGTCTAACTTCTGGGCTGTCAAGTACATGAATTAGTGATCCCTAGATCACTGTAATTTCAAATAAGTGTTGACGTGAGTAGAGACCTAACAGGCAAATTGGAAGCGTGTATCACATGGGGGCTCAAGTCCTTTGGAGGATTCAGTGAGACGCCATGTACGGAAAGTGTAGCAGGTGAGGCCTGACTGAGAAATAGAAACCACACAGTAGGTTAAACAGAGATTTTAATATCAACATGTTAACGCTAATAAAGGAATAGCTGTAAGATATAAGGGGATGCTCCCTGGCATGCTAGGACTGAGGGATGGCTCCCCTAAAGAAGGACAGACTCGGAAGGGGTTCAGTTCTCACCGGGGAAGGTGTGGATGGGCCACTGGGCAGCAGAGAAGCTGGCTGGTTTCGCCAGAGGAGGTGGTATGGAGCTGCTGGGCAAACAACAAGTCACCATCAGGAGGGCAGGCAGGGAGCAGGCATCAGCAGTGGGTGGCGCACGGCATGCAGTGCAAGCTGGGCTCAGGCCGGGGCACAGGGAGGTCAGAGGAGCAGGCTGTGTGGACAGGGGTCCAGGAGAGGGTTTACAGAGGGCTGCTCACACGAACCTGTGACCACAGCCATGCCGCAAGAGGGCCAAGCCAGATTGTCTTCAGCCAGCGGTGTAAGATGACAGAGGAACCGCTTCCATGCCCTTTGGCCCCCACAGGACCCACAGGAAGTCCTCCCAGTCACATGACTGGACTCTTGCCCCTCCCACCGGAAGTTGCTGGAAGCTCCTACCTCCCGCAGGGTCCCTTCAGCGCCCTCTACTGAGAAACCTGTGACATGGTGCTCTCTTGAAAGGAGAAAGAAATTTTGCTGAAGGAATTCCATTGTTTGTAACAGAGCCCGTATAGAAAGGTGCCCTCGGAGCGGGGAGGGAATAAACTGGTAACTGACACAGAGGTTGAGCGAAGAGACTGGCACAGAGTGGGTGTTCAGTGATTGAAAGCTGTGTTAGACAATTATCCAGTGTCACCGAATACATTTAAATTATTTGGAATACATTTAAAAGTTAGATATTAGCCCTGTTGATATTCATGGCTGTGTAACTCATTGCTATGTGTTATTTAAGTAGACATGAAGTTAAGAATCTGTGTCAAGTATTTCTCATTTCTAATTTGTTTCTTTTCTTTAATTTTCTTTTTGCCTAGGTCTTATACAATATATTAATTGCCTTCACAAAGATGCATAAATTTGAAGACATTGAGCCCGTCGACATTTTGGCTGGATGTGCCCGATTCGTTATTGTGGGGGTTGGGGGCGTCTTTTTTGGCGTCATTTTTGGGTTCATTTCTGCGTTTATCACACGTTTCACTCAGAATATCTCTGCAATCGAACCACTCATCGTCTTCATGTTCAGCTACCTGTCTTACTTAGCCGCCGAGACACTCTACCTCTCTGGCATCCTGGCGTGAGTATAAACCAAGGACCAACTCTCACAGCAATAAAAGAGAATTTAGGACCACATTGTGTGCACTTGCATCTGAAAAGGCAGGGCTTTGGGCACCAATCCTTAAAGGTATTGCTGGATTCAGGCTTTTTTAGCTTTTGTACAATCGGATTCAGGTCCTTTGCCAAACAAATATGTTCTCTGAGCATTTGTACTTGCTCTTTTCCTGAATTACCTTAGCATAGCAGAGCATGGCAATTATAAGGTCAATTTCAAAGGCTCAGAAGAGCTGATCCAGGGAAGAACTAGAAGTTCAAGGTTAAAGTCTTATTTCAATAGTTCTTTTTTTTTTTCTTGAAAAATTCATTATTTTAAAGGGTAGAGGGAAGCATGCCATGAAGGACTGTCATTCCTGAGCTCTGCCTTCTGCTATTTCCCTTAAATCACACCACAGCTCCAGGACTTATCAGTGTGGAATGAAACTAGGTAGATGGGATAAGACCAGAAGTCCAGATTTCTTTTTCCTAATGAAAATATTTGTAAATGTTTATCCTTCCATAGATCTCGGAATGAGGCTTCTTAACTTGGCTCACCATATCTGGTCATGTTGTTTTCTCTATGGCATTATCCTCATACCCAGCTACTCAGGCAGAAATATTTAATTTTATTGTATAGAAATATCTATTTTAATTAAATATAATAGTGTAAAATCTAGATTCACTATTGTCCCACCTACTACTTAGACAAGGCAAAGTTGTATCTCCTCTCCCGCCCCCAACTGCCACCCACCCTGGACTTCTTAGTGGCTCTAGAACAAAAACATTTTAAATGAAAAATTTCTCATTAAATTCTTGTAAGAAACGTTGCTCAGGTGGAGGAAACGAAAGCCTCGCTGGATCATTTCTTATACCAGAAACAGTTCTGCTTCGGGTTGGTGCATGGTTGATGCCGTGTTCTTGTGAGGAAGTTGTGCCACGCCCACCTTCCCCAACACCCTCCACTGGCGCAAGCCCCTTGGGGAGGGAGAAGAGTAAGAAAGAAAACCCCATGGGGAAAATGCACCCAGAAAGGGGAATGGAGAAGATGCTTTCTCTGGGTAAAAACGGGAAGAGTGTATCTGTGGCATTACCAATAGGGAGTTATTCGTGGAGGGGCAAAATTTTGTGGCTCCTCCTAAGACTCTGCTCCTTCTGCAGGATCACGGCCTGCGCGGTAACAATGAAGAAGTATGTAGAGGAAAACGTGTCTCAGACGTCCTACACGACCATCAAGTATTTCATGAAGATGCTGAGCAGCGTCAGCGAGACCCTGATCTTCATCTTCATGGGCGTATCCACCGTTGGAAAGAACCACGAATGGAACTGGGCCTTCATCTGTTTCACCCTGGTCTTCTGCCAGATCTGGAGAGCCATTAGTAAGAGGCAGTAGGGCCCCCAAGGGGCTCCTGCCTGCTGCTTTTTGTTTATTTCTCTTCTTCCTTTATGCAGTGTAATGGCCTAAGGAGTGAGGTGAAGCGAACTGGTTTTACTGGTTAAGGGAGTATAGGCACCTTGTAGGGACCTGGAATGGTGTATGTTTGCTCCCTCAATCAGTTTAGAGCAATTAGTGGCTGATAAGGTTGTGCACTGCAGCAAGGCTGGAGCAAGGAGTTTGTTTTTCTTGCTTATTTGAGGAGAGAACTTTCGCATCTACACGTTTAAATATAACTCAAAGAATTTCTCCCTTGCTCTTCACCGCTTTGTCAATTTTCCCCTCTTGCACCTTCAATCAGATATAGATTATAGACTGTGAGCATTTACACTTTTATTACAGGAAAAGTGAGATCTCACTAAGTATATTTTATGGAAGGCAGGTACTGTTAGGAAACATTCCTCTAAATAATACACGTGGTTTTGGTTGAAGGTTGTGTTTGATGTAGAAAAACGCAAGGATCAGAAAGTAAATCTTTATTTTTAAAAGTGCTTACTTTAACTAATGAAGGCAACTCTATCATGTAACTGGCATCACCCCTATGAAATATGCCTAATTTTAAAAAATGAGATATCTTTTTTTTAAGTTTATTTATTTATTTTGAGAGAGAAAGAAAGCATGAGTGGGGAGAGGCAGAGAAAAAGGGGGAGGGAGAGAATCCCAAGCAGTCTCTGTGCTGTCAGTGTGGAGCGTGATGTGGGGCTCGAACTCACCACCCGTGAGATAATGACCTGAGCCAAAATGAGATGCTTAACCAACTGAGCCACCCAGGTACCCCCCAAAATGAGATATCTTGACCAAAGGCTACTTATTTACCTTGAACATTCATGTTTCTGGGGCTAGCAAGAACATTAAGTACGGGACCACATTATATGTGCTGCCTTTTGATTAGAAGCAGTTTGATTTTAAAATGATTTTGACCAGGATTTGAAGCATTTTCTTAATTGACTTTGACTAACATTTTCAAACCAATTATAATGAAAGATAAATTATGGGAAATGACTGAGAACTTACCTTGGACATATCAATTTTAAATTAATCCCAAGTGGGTTTTAGAATCTAGGAAAGAATAACAAGAATGCAGAAATATTAAAATAGTCATAAAACTTACTCTGAATATATATGCCTGTTAGGGTGCCAGGGGAGAAAGAATTAAGAAAACTATGTTATGTAATTAGGTAAACTTATAATTTCAAATCAAATCATGGCACTGTTACTAACTAGCTATTTGACCTTGGATGGACTTAACTGCTCCAAATCTTCCTCCTCAGCCACAAAATGGTAGGCATGAACAAATTTCTTGAGTTCCCTTCAGTTCTAATACTCTAATACTCTCTAATGTCAAGAGAAGTAACACCACCAAGCTTCAGCCCAGCCTACAGGAATATAAACCATCTGAGAGAGTGTTAATATTATGGATACCTCAATATTGTTGGCCTTTGGTGACAATCCAACCCAATTCCTTCATGTTCTAGCTGGTGGAAGAGTCATCGAGAGAATGGCTGACTTGGCCATGACATAGTGAGGGACAAAGCCAGCTGTCAGAACCTAGTTCCCCCTCCCAGCATCCCAGCCTGACTCCTTGTGGCTAATAGTAGTTCACACTCAGGAAGGCTTATAACATTGTAAGTCCCTGTTTTCTATGGTTTATAGATAGTAAATTTATCTAAATCTTCCATCTATCTTCTGAGAGGAATACTACCATTACCTCCATTGAGCAGATAAAGAGACTCAGCACATCAAAAGATAAGAACCTTAGCCAAGGTCACATGACTAGTAAGTCTGTGGAGGAGCCCGGACAAACAAAACACAGTGAAAGATGTTAAATTCTACTGTCTCTCACACTGTCCATGTGCTGGGTATCACAGGTTGCTTGCTGTGGGGCACCTGGGTGGCTCAGTCACTTAAGCGTCTGACTCTTGATTTCGGCTCTGGTCATGATCTCAGGGTTCGTGAGATTGAGCCCCTGTTGGGCTCCATGCTGACAGCAAGGAGGCTGCTTGGGATTCTCTCTCTCTCCCCTTCGCCCCTGCCCTAGCCCTTCCCCTGCTCATTCTCTCTCTCAAATAATAAATGAATTTTTTAAAAAAATTCAAAAAGTTTTGCTTGCTGTGAGGCATGTGTGATTAGAAGTCATGGGAGGATACCGAGAGCTTTGTTCCACAGTAAAACCTCCTCTTTAGCCAGAGCTTTAGTGAAGGGACCTTTCCCACCAGGAAGCACTGTGTTGGTGGTAAGCTAGGACATGTGGCCACAAGGGGATGGAAAGTCAGTGTGGTAGAAAACACCTCTGTGTTTTAAACAAGCTCTGCCATCCTCCACCTTCCACTTAATGACAGTAAGAACCCCCCTTTAAGCCCTTGCCAACTTTCTTGTTTGCACTGAACCTCAGGAAGAACCAAACCAACCACAAAAGTTTTGCTTACCCCGGAAGAGACCACAATCACTAAGAGAGTCCTCTTATGTTTAAAATTATACACCTCCTTTGGTTACTCATTGAGAACACGAGATGATAAAAATGTTTCTGTCCCCAAAGCAATACCCTTGCTTTACCTAGTTTTGAAAGGCAGAACAAAAGCTATGAGTATAGATTAGAAAATATATCATATTTCTTATATGAGAAAGTATCAAGATTTTATTTCGTTAAACACACACACACACACACACACACACACACACACACAAGGTAGGAAAGTAACAATCTGAAGCACTATTGTTCACAACTACTCAAAAAGTGAAAACTTTTGTAAGATATTCTGTTTGGGATGGACAGTCATGGGTATGATGGAATTAGGTTGCCTTGTTTTGTGGGCGCACGCGCAAAACTTGGGTTCCCTAGTACTGAATATCTACGTATTCATAACCTTCTGCTCTAATATATATTTCTCCCTTTCTAGGCGTATTTGCTCTCTTCTATGTCAGTAACCAGTTTCGGACTTTCCCCTTCTCCATCAAGGACCAGTGCATAATTTTCTACAGTGGTGTCCGAGGAGCTGGAAGTTTTTCACTTGCATTTTTGCTGCCTCTGTCTCTTTTTCCTAGGAAGAAAATGTTTGTCACTGCTACTCTTGTAGTTATATATTTTACTGTATTTATTCAGGTTGGTAGACTTCTTTCATATTTGAAATAAGTAGGTTCTTTCAGGATTATGCATTAAATTAGTATAGTAATAGTATAGTGTCCCAAAAAAGGGACACTCTAATTTTTCACCATGTGCTCAATTACTCCAGCTAAATTCTTAAATATTTCTAGATCATGTTTGTTCATCTTTTAACCTCTAAAATATGTTTCTTTTTAATCAATAAAACATATTAATCAAAATATTCCCGGGTAACGGGCAAATGATAGTCATTCTACTGTGTTTTGCTGAAAACAAGATTCCAATTAGTACTAGATAGTACAAGTTTTTGTTTTAGGTGGAGATATCTCTGGAGTAAACTAGCGAGAAGTTATTTTAAGGGATGGCACTAAATTCCTGTTTTAAAGCAATGTCCATTTTCATTGCTTTTTTTCATTGCTTCATTGAAAAAAATTAAATCAGAACTAATTAAATAAGAATTAAAGTAAACAGTAGAGCATTTATCTAGTACCAGGTAGTACAAAACAAAGATATGAACATTAGAAGCTCTAATAGTTTTGCTAATAGATTTGCTCTCTTTAATGAGAATCTTCACTACAATAATATTGTTTATTTTGCCATTTGTGATCTAGGGAATTACAATTGGGCCACTGGTCAGGTACCTGGATGTTAAAAAGACCAATAAAAAAGAATCCATCAACGAAGAGCTTCATATTCGCGTAAGTTTTCTATCATAATTAGCAACTTAATAGGATATTTTCCTTTGCCACTGGTAGGAGTAATCTAGACCTTTGGTGCAGTGTTGTGTCCATGTCACTGAACATAGCCTCTTTCCTTGCTTGTGCTAGTTTCTGATTGCTGCTGTAGGAAATTACCATAAATTTAGTGGCTTAAAAAAACCCCACAAAGTTATTATAGTTCTGGAGATCACAAGTTCAAAATGGTCTCAGTAGGCTAAAATCAAGATGTTGCAGGGCTGCATGTCTTTCTGGAGGTCCTAGGCAAGAATCTGTTTTCTTGCATCTTCCAGCTTCTAGAGGCTTCTAGCATTCCTTGGTTCGTGGACTCCTTCCATCTTCAAAGCTAGCAATGGCCGGTCAGGTCTTTTCTCATGCTGCATCACTCTGATACTGACTTTTCTGCCTTCCATGCCCACATTAAAGACCTTTATGATTATATTAGGCCCATGTGGATAATTTAGGATATTCTTTCTGTCTTAAGGTTAGCAACCCTTAATCCACCTACTATCTTAATTTTTCTTTGCATATAAACTAACATATTCACAGGTTCTGGGGATTAGAACATGGACATCTTTGGGAACCATTATTCTGCCTATCACATCTGCTGCCCCTCAAAGATTCACATCTATTCCACATGCAAAATACATGAACTCTATCCTGACATCCCCAAAGTCTCAACCCATTATAGTGTCAATTCAAAGGCCACAATCTCATCTAAATTTTATCAGTTCAAAAGCCCCAAATCTCAGCATCCCGGTCATCTAAATGAGGGAAGAGGAGTGAACCTCTGGGTATAATCCATCCGGAAGCACAGCTCCTCTTTAATGCCAAACCTGTGGAACTCGAGAAACAAGTTGTCTGCTCCCAAAATACACTGGTTGAGCACTCACAGGGTAATGGTTATAGATATTCCTTTTCAAAAAAAAGGGGAAATTAAAGGGAAAAAGGATTCATATCCAAATTTCTAAGTCCACTTGGTTTCAAGGGCTAGGAACAACCTCTGTTCCACCAGATTCGAAGTCCAATCTGGGTTCTACTCTTTGGGTTCTCAGCTTCCACCCTATAACCTATAGCCTATGTTTTTAGCTCATTCCTTTGATCAGCTTGTTTCTTGCCTGCAGAATGTTGGGGTCCAACCATCCCCTTTCATTTTGTCTTTTCTCTGTCCCTTTTTGTCCAAGTTAGCAGTGTTTCTGTCCGGGTTCAACAGGGAAGCAAAACCAGTAGGAGATAGATATGGATATAGATATAGATATAGATATAGATATAGATATACATATACATATACATATACATATACATATACATATACATATACATATACACATACATGTAGATGTAGATAGATTATATAGATATAGATATCAATATACATACACATATAGATATAGATATAGATATAGATATAGATATAGATATAGATGTTAAGAGCTTTGTTGTAAGGAATTGGCTCACTAAGCAAGTCCAGAATCTGTAGGACAAGCCTTCAAGGAGGGTAGACCAGAACTCTCAGGCATGAGCCACAACTGCTATGAAGTTGTGACTGTTCTTTATCGGAGAAGCTTCAGCTCTACTCTTCAGGCCTTATAACTGAGCAAATTAGACCCACCCAGATCATCTAGGATAGTTTTCCTCATTTTTAGATAACTGATTATGGACTTTAATCATATCTACTAAATATTGTTACACCAACATCTAGATTACTGTTAATAATACTTGGGGACAAGCCTTGCCAAAGTGACACCTCAAAAAACTATCATGGTGACTAATATTATGAATTGTCCTATGTACTTCTGAAATAATTGTTCCAATGGAATATGGGATCCTCTGCTCTTTCGGAATTTTTAATTACGAAAGGGTAAAGGCTTCTACTACTTCTGCAGGAACAGCCTAGTGGCAGTTTTCAGTGAAAACATTCAACCCTGACAAAGATGAAAATGAAGTTGGGCATGGCTTCTACCTGTCGGTTTAAGTTCAACACACTGTTGGAGGGATGCCATTTTGTATGGCTCCAGGGAATAAAAATGAGAGCGAATACATGGAAGACAGAAGGAAAGAGACTTCAGCTCAGTTAATGAAGAGCATTCTGGAAATAGCTATGGCGTACCCAAAGGTGAAATGGATGTGTACAAACAATGACTGGGAACGCTTGGCATAGCTGCTGAAAGGAGATTCAGGCTTTTAGGGGATTATTGACCCAGATAATCTTTAGGTTTCTTTTATCCATGAAAGTTCATGGTTCTAATGCTGGAGAAACTGATGAAGCCTTTCAAAATCAGCCCTGAATTTTATGGCCAAAGTCATCCAAATCTAAACCCAAAATTTTCAAGACCATTTGAAAATACTCGACAGAAGGGATAGGGAGTGAGTTTGTTCTAAAATAAGAAATGATTTAACTTGATTGAGGATTTTTGTTTCTGTCTTTATCCCCTCTGTTCGTTATTTTTAGAAATTAAATAGTATACCTAAGACAATAGAACATAGATATTCCCTCTTTTCTTATTTTTTCTCAAATAAAGTTACAATTATTGGTTGAGAATACATCAATTAAGTATTTCAGAATTAATTTAGTATTTTAATGTACTTTGCAAAACAAATTTTAGAAGTCAGCATAAATTTCATTGATTGCAAATTTAAATTATAAAGACTAATTCATAAGTTTTGAAGAGATTATCGTTTTTTTATGAAATTCCTATAAGCAATTTGGGTAAAGCAAATTTAGTACAATTGGCTTGCATGGTGAAATATAAATACTGAGACAAAATAACCAGGTAAAAATGAGGCAGATAGATAAATTTTGTTGTTATATATTATTATTATTATTTTTATTATTATAAGATATCTATAGAATTATATTTTCAGAAACTATAAGTTGGATACTGACAATGCGGTGAAATTAAAAGGAACAATTAGTTATGACATTCATGTGATTTCAGTAATGAGACATTTTCTAAATCATTCTAGAAAAATATTATTCAAAGCAAATAGCAGGTATCCTGTTTTCATTGAAAGTTAGGCACATTATTAAAGAGCTTATCGACGGGATCTGTGAATCCTGAAACTCAGTTGAATTATGATGGAAGGCACTATAAGTTTCAGTTACATGAATGGGGTGATAGAAAAGAGGCTACACTCCAGGAAATTAAAGCCTCCTTTGTTTTCCGAAGTGTATTAGCTTTCCTTGTGTGTCTTTTAGGGTTAACGTTTCACTAGCAATCATTTTCCTGTATTTGGCTTGGCAGCTGATGGATCACCTGAAAGCTGGAATTGAAGATGTGTGTGGGCACTGGAGCCACTACCAAGTGAGAGACAAGTAAGGAGGCCGACAGTTTCGCTGACTTAGGAAGGATTATTTGTGGCCTGGGGAACCTCAAAACGTTACACTGAAAACTGAGCAGTTGACTAGAAAGAATCCAGAGGAACAGGACCAAGAATATGAAGGGCCTGGGAGCCGTGGCACAGAAGGGGCAGGTGGGAGCACTGGGAATGCCCAGCCTGTAAAAAGGAGAGCGCTCAGGGGAAGGGGCTGCTGACTTAGCCGAGGTTGCGTCAGAACTAGACTAGAGAACAACTTTCAGATTGAAAGGAGACAAGTCGAATCTAAATTTAAAACAAGAAGTTCCCCAGTGAGAAGAGAAGCTCAACCATGACTTCATAAGGCTATAAAGGGAGTTTGGTGAATCATCAGGATCCTGGGAAGGAGAGTCCTCCCCTGGGGAGGGAGGTTGTGGAGGAAGACCTTCAAGGGTCCTTTCCACATATGATTCCGTAAGAATATTAAATGTCCCTCTCCTCTGCCACCATCTCACATTTCAGAACACATTCTCTCCCTGGATTTAGTCTACAGCCTATTTCTTCTGTGGCCCCGAGGAGAATTTCACTCAGGATAAGGAAGATAAGAGTTTGTAAGTTAAACATAGCTATTTAGCAAACGTAGGAGTTAGTAGTAGTTGAATTAACCGAATGGTAGATGTCCTCTTTCTAGGCATTGACAACATATTAATGTTGGTGATTCCAAGAGAAACGAGATCTTGAAAATTCTGGCTGTCAAGGAGTAGTGGCACCCACATGAGAAACTGGGAGCTTATGGGTGGGCTTTTTACATTTTATTTATTTATTTATTTATTTATTTATTTATTTATTTATTGTGTGTGTGTGCGTGTGTGTGTGTGTGTGGTTAATCTACTTTTTAATTTTAATTCCAGTTAGTTAGCATACAGTGTTATTATTAGTTTCAGGTGCACAATATAGTGATTTCAACACTTCCATACAATAATACCCTGTGCTCATCACAACAAGTATACTCTTTAATGACCATCACCAATTTCGCCCATCCCCCCCCCCCACCCCTCTGGTAACCATCTGTTAGTTCTCTATAGTTAAGAGTCTGTTGGTTTGTCTCTCTTTCTCTTTTTTTCCTTTGCTCATTTGTTTTGTTTCTTAAATTCCACATATGAGTGAAATCATAGGATATTTGTCTTTCTCTTTTTTATTTCGCTTAGCATTATACTCTCTAGCTCCATCGATGTTGTTTCAAATGGAAAGATTTCTTTCTTTTTTATGGCTGACGAATATTCCATTATATATACACGTATATATGCCACATCTTCTTTATCCATTCATCATTCGATAGACTGTGGGGCTGCTTCTATAGTTTGACTATTGCAAATAATGCTGCTATAAACCGGGGTGCATGTATCCCTTTGAATTCATGTTTTTGTGTTTTGGGGGTTATTTAGTGCAATTCTGCCATCAGAGCATAGTTCTATTTTTAACTTTTAAAGGAACCTCCATGCTGTTTTCCACAGTGGCTGCACCAGTTTGCATTCTGAGTGGGCTTTCTTTATGAGATAAAAACTATAGTTTTAGCAGTCCTCCTAGTGTTAAAATAGAACTTAAGTTATGGGAATGTTCACCAATCTAGAACCTAGGTCATGGATTTTTTAAGTTTAAATCCTATAGTTCTTCCAGTGAAAAATCATTTAATATTATTCTATTTAGCCAAATCGGTACCAAATTTTCTAGACACCAAGGCAGATATTGAGAGCAGTAAGATGCACCCAATGCACTAAAGATCCTCACAATTTGGTAGACAGGATCCTGGGGGAACAAAGAGAGAAAGAGCTCCAACAAATACTGATGATCTGTATAAGAAACACTATAACAGAGGTAAATGCACGGAACTGCTATAATACAGAAACAAGAGTGCATTTTGAAAATAAATGAGGTGTTCTACAGGCAAAGAAGAATGGAAAAAAATGCCAAGCAATAGCAGTAACAGCAGAGTATTTCCAATTGTGAAGGCAACAAAGAGCATAGCATGGTTTGGACACAGTCCGAGAAAGGAACATGGTAAGACAAGAGCTTGGAAAGACAGAGATACGCTTCTGTGGCACAATGCTAAGGAGTCCTAGAGAGCCATTAATCCTATAAAATTCTATTTGACCTTTAATAGATCAAAAGGCTTTTATTTTTTTTTTTAAAGTTTGTTTATTTTTGAGACAGAGAGAGAGCGAGCATGAACGGGGGAGGGTCAGAGAGAGAGGGAGACACAGAATCCGAAACAGGGTCCAGGCTCTGAGCGGTCAGCACAGAGCCTGACGCGGGGCTCGAACTCACGGACTGCGAGATCATGACCTGAGCTGAAGTCAGCCACTTAACCGACTGAGCCACCCAGGCGCCCCTCAAAAGGCTTTTAAATACGAGAATAACATGACCATACTTGGCTTTGGGGAGGCAAACAACAACAGAGATATGGAAGCTGGGTTTGAAACAGATACTGTGGGGAAGGAGACCTGTAAGGGATGTTCACATGGATGTCTAAGAGTTTCATCTTGCAAGCATAAAATAAGCCTCAGGTACTGTGCTATCTGTTTCATATATGGTATCTTACCTGACATCCTGAATCTCCTGCGTTAGCACTATTTTTCTCCTTGAAGATAAAGAAACCAACTCCAAGAGATCAACTAACCTATTCTACAGTGGAACCTTGATTGAATTCAGGTCTGGCTTTAGGACCTCTTCTGATTTCAATGAACCATAGAGCTTTCAGAATCATAAGGATGAGGAATTAGCAGAAAGAGCACTGAAATATTTCTGAGGTGGAAATGGTGACTGGCTCTGGATATAACCAGGAGGGCTAGGAAAGAGGCAATAAGAATGACTTTCAGATTTCCAGATAGCGAGTCTAGGGGACTAACAATGCCATGGTTAAATGCATAGACTATAGAAGAATGTTTAATTAAATAATAGCTAGGTGAGGTAACAACATGGGTGTGAAGAGGGGAAGCTGAGGACAGGACTCTGAGAAGTTTCCGTTCCTCTGGGGCAGGTGAGGAAGAGGAGGAGATTTGGAAGAAGTCTTTAGGGAGGCTGGAAGGGAAGCATGTGTGAATCAGGAAGTGGAAGGCATAAAGGAAATGACCCCGTGGCACATCAGGAGAAGCCATGGGGCAAGTAAGGCAAGGGCAACAGCACCAACTAGCATTGAACAGTAAAAGTCAAGGTGAGCTCAGTGTGAAGAGTGTCAGAGAAGTCCTGATGGGTGGGGAGCAATGTCGGTAGATTGAGCAATAAATAGGAACAACAGCCTCTTGTGAAGAAAGAGAGAAAACAAGAAGGCTGAGGGTTTGACCCATTTGGAGCAAGAGCAGGCACGGGCTAAACACAGATCATAAGGTATCACAGCCTGTAACCCCGGAGGAGACTTGAGTGATAAAGCATCCATCCGCCTCACAGGCCAGGAAACCAATCACCAGATAATAAGCCAGCAGCTCAGGGAGTTATGTTCCCCTCCAGAAAATAAAGCAGGCAGACAAATTACTCTTTGAATGTAAAATGATTGGAAGTGTTGACAAATGTCTACCCCAAACAAATGGCCAACTCTGAAGGCGCCATATGCATACGTGCAGCTCAGTCTAATGGGCCAGCCAGAGGTTTGCTACAATAGTCGGTGGCCATCAGCGCCTAGCCTATTCAGATTCTCCATCATTCAGACTGTCAGGATAGATGTGGGGTCTCCCCCCAGCCCCTCCTTAATTGTCAGGATTCAAAATGATCTGCAGCATAATGGGCAAAACTACTGTAACTACCGGGCCATTTAAATTTATTGGGTTCTGGTTGAATAGGCCAGTATTACTGTAAGAGCAGCTGCCACTGTCAGGAGGCTATTAGAATGAAACATTTGTTCAAAAGCCTCAACCCCTCATTTCTTCTTTTACAATTGGAGCTGGGCTGGGCTGGGCCTCCCCCGCTCCCCACTTATGCATACTTTTCTGCCCTGATTGCAGCTTGTCCCCTCCTTTTGTTTAGTTGATTTTCAATGTATTCAGGCCAGTAGGCTATTCTTCCTTTACTTAAAAAAAAAAATTATATATATATATATATATATATATATATATATATATATATATTCTATGATTTTTTTTAATGTGTCCAAAGACTGAATTCTCAGCACTGTCCTCATGTTCAGAATACAGTTAGTCTGTTTTAAGAAAAATATATACTTCCATAACACATACAGAGATCAAAGATTGTCAAACTGTTGGTCTTTGTTTTTAGGTTTAAGAAGTTTGATCACAGATATTTACGGAAAATCCTAATCCGAAAGAACCAGCCCAAATCAAGCATTGTCTCTTTGTACAAGAAGCTGGAAATGAAGCAAGCTATTGAGATGGTAGAAACTGGGATCCTCAGTACCGCAGCCTTTTCCGTACCATGCCAGTAAGTTCTATATGCCCTTTGATCTGGACTTTACATGCCAGAATTCCAAGGGCACACATTCATTGTTCAACTGAGAGATAACACTAGGATCAGAGAGGCAGAAATTGAAAGAAAGGAGTTGTGAAAAAAGGATGACCTGAGTCTTGGCAGCTTGTAGTCTGGCCCACGCTCAACCTATGTCACCCAGTTTTTGAAAAGTACTTTCTAGCAAAAGTTGTGTGCGACAGTTGTATGACAGTTTTCTTTGGGAAGGAGGGGCAAGTGAACTTACAGAATTATGGCATGGTTTACAAGACTCTTTCTTTCTCTTTTTGATTAATTGCTACCCTTTAGCCGCTGTTCTTTTGATTCTGCTAATCCTATAGTAAAAATTATATGCATTTCTCCCATAAGTCATTTCTCTTCCATCTTCGTATGAGGAGAGACCTGGTCAGCACCTTGTGACGCTAGCTGGGATTCGGGGATGAGTGGTGGAAGCCGGAGGTGTGGTGGTTGGTGGGCTACTTAAATTTACCACCCTCCCCCACCCTGTCAAGGATCTCCAGGTTTCTTCCAAGAAGCAGTTTATGAATTGAGCAAACTACTCACAACATATTTAAGATAAGGAACACTTGCATTCTGTCATCTTCTGTAGGTAAAGTCACTTGATCGTGAGCTTCAACTGTATCTTCATGTTTGAAAAGCAGGTGAAGAACAGGTAGCAATAAAATTTTCACTCATGCCTGAGTGTTATCTCACATCCCTTACTTGCTAATGAATCAAACACCCTCACCTTTCTTCCATGGCCTGGAAAAAATCTAAAGTAGCGTCCTGGAGGGCATCTTGGTATGAACAGAAAGCTTTCTGCCTTATTTCTCAGTGAGACTCTTTTTGTGGTTGGTTGGTTGGTTGGTTTCGGTGCTGCCCACTGCATGGCTTGCTTTAAGGAAACTTCTGATATTAAAACGGCAGCAAGCTAACAAATATTTATCGGCAATGCCATGCGGAGCCATGTTAGAGCCTAAGGCAGAGGAAAAAATCAGGAATATTGATTCTGTCTTTATTTAAAGTGCTGATATTTAATTCATCGTGGCTTTTTTCTTCTCTGCATTGACCTTTGTTTTCTAAATTATTGCATTTCAATCCTACTTAACTTGACTGAACATTTTTGGCGTCACCTTAGGCCCAAACCTGTTCCTTGGGCACTTATTATGGGCCAGGGACTGTAAAACAAACACGTCATGGAGCTCATACCCTAGCAGGGTCATGGCATTAATAAAAAAAGGTCTGGGCCACCTGGGTAGCTCAGTTGGTTAAGCGTCCGATTCTTGATTTGGGCCCAGGTCATGATTTCACAGGTCATGACATCTCTTGGCAGCCTTGCGTAGGGTCCTCTGTCCGTCTTGCTCTCTGCCCCTCCCCCGAGTGTGCTTGCTCTCTCTCTCAAATAAATAAACTTTTTTTCTTTTAAAGGCCTTACAAACACATAATCATAAAATCTAGGAAGCTATGAGAGTATAAGAGGTGACCCTCTGGTCTCCAGGCATTTGGCTTGCTCTAATGGGAGTTAATGCATTGCAGGAGGCCTGGATAAGTTCAGGTGCTTTAGACCATTAGGAACTTCCTCAGTTGGTTTGCTTACTAGTTATGTGAGCTCTCGGTCTAAGAATGTAGGGGCACTTATCTCAAATGCAATCTATCATGTGTTAAACCGTATTTTGAATCTCTGTATTACACTGCACTGGTTGCAAGCAATTGCCCCTGTTTCTAACCTCAAGACAGTTTTCAAGCCAGCTTTATTGGGAGGGATCCTGTCTGTCGAGTCACTTATTTTTTAGACACTGATTCAAGATTAGTAAGAGAGACTTATAAGTTAGAGACTTTTTTTTTTCCTCCTGTAGCCCAAACCAGTTAGTAAACTAGGGTAGGAGAGGAGATTCTTTTAACTGATATTTAATGCAAGTTAAACTGTATTTAAATCGCATTTATTTGATCTCATCAGAAATCTGGACGACATCAAGCAGAAGGAATTCCTCTCCTGAGATCAAAGCAGCCAATTTCTTAAAAACAAACCTTCGTACAATCATAGGAAAAAGAAGTGTGTACCCAGCTCACTTTTTATTATTCTGTATGAGACGATAACAACAAAATGCAGATACATTTGTGTCTTTAGAAGTTGAAGCAATTGTTCTACAAGAGGTTTAGCTTTGCAAAGTCTTCAGGAGAACACTGCCACCAGAAGCTGTCAATAGCATTGTGCAGATGGTGTTAACTCTACGAAATGCCCTTACTTTTACGTGCATTATGTTATTTGACCCTCACAACAACCCCATGGGATAGGTAGAGTATGTACTGGGATTGTTGGCTTCAATACAAGGCACCTCGTTTTACCAAGGAGTGGTAAGCTTTTAGAAATATCAGACGATAAAGGCTCAACCTCTTGAAAGTGTCAAAGCTTTCAAAAATATGTGGTCAATATTAAAGAGATATTAAAGTATATACATTTATAGGCATAACAAACTACAACTGTACAACTTCAAAACATCATACTTAAAAACTCCCAAATAATTCTAACATGTCGTTTGCAAAAAAACACAAATTAATTTATTGTAGTTTAAGGATTTTTGAATCGATCACACGTTGATAGGTATAGGTTTGCATTTCTGCGTTCTTAAACCAAAGATTCTGGGATGACGATAATGGTGCCATTTTCACCTCCATAATGGAACATGGTGTTGTGCAGAGCTGGGCCCTCTTCTGTGCCACTCTTCACTCATTCTAAATGTTGGCCATCTTCGTGACCTTTCTACAAAGACACAAGGAACCCACACTAGAGAAGAGCAGTTAGGTGCCATTAGTTGATCAGTGGGCACATTCTCCAGTCACCTTAGCATGTTTCTCATGGATTTCACGTGTAAAGCTATCACAAGAGAATGGGTTCTTACAAATGAATCAGGGGATAATATTTGATCTTTTACGAATTCATTTTATGGCATGAATAAGAACATCTACGAGTTCATATCTATATTGCTGTGTTTAGAACTGAAGCCTCTTTTTACATTATTATAGCATCTGATTTAGAAAAGTTAAGAGAAGGGTGCCTGGGTGGCTCAGTTGGTTGAGCGTCCGACTCTGATTTTGGCCCCCGTCGTGATCTCATGGTCATGGGATTTAGCCCCGTGTCAGGCTCCAAGCTGAGCGTAGAGCCTGCCTGGGATTCTTGCTCTCCCTCTCTCTCTGCCCCTCCCCTGCATGCACACATACACTCTTTCTCAAAATAAATAAATAAACTTAAGAGTTAAGAGAATTATGAAGCTTTTATTAAAATACACTTAGGTTCAGATTTTCCCAGTTTGATTCAATAGCTATGAAATTACCACGGGGCTTTCATTTAAGGTGATGGAAATTTCCTTTATGGATAATGAATAAATGTTCCAGTGACAAGTCTTTCAGCTTATAATTTAACTTATTTGATCTAGAGATTATTAACATTCTGTTTTTCTAAGGATTGTACCTTTCCTGATAATAAGATCATTTCAGGGATGATTTTGCTAATGAGTGGCATGTAGAAAACTCCAGGTATCCCCTTGCCTAAATTAATAATTGCTCTGTATAATTTCATATCTGTAACTTCCCAGTGTGGGTCAATGAAAGATAGTGGTCCATCTGAATGGACCTTAATTAAGTCTGGTCTTTCCCAAAGTGGGCAATTACAAACCGGGGAGAGTGCCAAGTTAGATCTCCTGCTATCTCAAATTTAATTTGACCATCTTATGACTTTTTCCTAGTTGGTTGTGAATCTCATTATGAACATAGGAATGTAACTTTTGATTAGCTGTTGTTTCTGCTTGGCAAGAGATTGCTTCCATTATAACAAAAGAATGTGCTCAGATTGTGGGAATGTGTAGGTGTACCTCAATCAGAACAGATTTTATTCCAAGGACTTTTAAACAGTTAGGTTGAAATGCCCTGATAAGACTGTTTAGATCACCAAGGGTGGTAACCGAATATCAATAGTGTTGACATTTGCAGCTCTGAGATACAGAAACTCTGATTTCAAGGATTTTGTAGAAAGGGCATTAGTCAGTCTACAAATAGTATTGCTAAATAAATTCTGGCATACTGTGATATCTGGTATCCAAGTCCTTAAAGACATTTTACCAATTGTACTTTTAAAATGTTCTTACAAAATGTACTTACAAAGTGTACCAAAATACTTACTTGCAAAATGTCCTTGCTATTTATGGCTCTATTGCTACTAACGTTTGGGAAAAAATACTTTAAAAGTGGCCTGTATTGAAACCAATAACTACTTATCTTCATAATCAATTATCCTAAGACCTCTGCATGGTGATAGTGGCATCTCAGCGCCCTTACGCACTGAGAAGAGCTGCGGTAAGGAACGAAAAAGAAATCAATAGTCTGTAAGGTTTTATACCAAGATATTAATGGAAGGGATAGTATTAAAAGACAGATTTAATTTTCCTTAGTTTTCTCTTTTTTGTTCTTACTTTCTATAGTGAACATACATTATTTATTCGCTGAAACATTTTTTAGAAATTCCTGCCAGGAGATTGAAATGATTGAAATCAAATATATTTGTCACATGAGAATTCCTCACATAGCGATGTCATGCCTTTGACATCCTCAGAAGACAATTGTGCATTGACTGATAACCTGGACATGACTTGATTTTTAAATCCTTTCGCGAGTGCGGCAGGGGGAGGGCTCATGGTGAAGGAAGCCCTGGGGAGCTGTTCATGCGGAGGCCGGGAGCGGTCAACTGCTTCTAGAGTCTCACAGAGTGCCCAGTGTCTCAGAGCTCGCCTGGCTTTCAGAATATAAATGGCCTAAATATGATTCTAGTTTCTTACAACTGTTCTTTAACCAAATATAAAATCTCTGAAGGGCCAATTCCAAAATTTTAACACTCCCTTAGATCAGAGCTATATCCAAAACGTGGTGTGCAGATGATGTCCGTGAGCTGTTTGTCACCTGTTTGAAATGAGAGAAGTACAGCCTTGACTGAGTAATCTTATTGCCGTGGACTCTAACCGTAAAACATTCGATTTTAATTTTATAGTATCTTTTTAAAAATTTATATTCTAACAGTTGACTGTTGTATTTAACCAACATATCTCTTTGTAATGAATATGGAGGAAAAAATAACAGACTTGTAACCACCTGAAACCCCTTTGAAATAAAGGGATTAGAATAATTCCCACATAAAAGCTATAGGGAGGAAACCTTATCTTCAAAATGTAAGTCATGACACACGTACCGACATTTCACATGAATTGACTAAAACAATAGAAAAAAATGATGTAAAAATCGGGGTTCTGAAACTTAGAATGCCCACACGTATGTTGATACTTCTGTGGCACTCTTGCCAAGATGCAAGAATAACGCTTGGCTTCCCTCCAATGATGTTTGCAGGGCCCAGAGGATACACAGAATCAAAAGGCTTTCCCCTGAAGACGTGGAATCCATGAGGGACATCCTGACACGCAATATGTACCAAGTTCGACAAAGGGTGTGTATAAACTATCTGCCTTGTTCCCGGGCCTGTCCTTGGAACCGGTCATTCAAGAATCAGTTCTTATTCATATTATCTCCTCTGCAGCAGCCTTCTTGCTAAACGACTTCTTTCTGCTTAATTGCGAGAACAGAAAGTTAATTGTTACTTTTCTGCTAAAAAAAAAATTGGCACGTGTGGTGTAGAAAAGAATGCAAATCCAATTGTTGGCCCTAGGGGTCAGGCTGCCCTAGCCCTGCAGCCTGGTACTTTCCAGAAGCAACAGGCCTCCCTCTGCCTCCGGAGATGAACAAGCAGTGGATCTCACTCACCGCCCCACAGAGAAAGATGGCAGCGGGATGCCAATGGCAGTCAAGTTGTCCTGATCTGATTGACTGTAATAGAGCTTAGAAAATTGAGGTGGTTGTTGCAACTACAATGCTGAATGCCTACATCAAAGGAGATGTACTCGGCATATTATTTTTCAATTCTGGATAAAGGTATGGAGTCTGTACTACCACTTGGGAACTGGTGCAAAGTGTATAGTCAGAACATTCCCGGGGCGGTGGGTGAGTCCTTCTGAAATTTTGATTTAGTCAAACGACATTTAAGCCTGTGAACTCTACTTAGGAGTTGTTGTTGTTGTTTGTTTGTTTTTATTTTTTTTTTTAAGTTTGACTATCCCAATTCTTACGATATGATTATAAGTAAAGTCATTGTGAGGCCCTTGGTTATAGAGCATAGTCTTGATGGGACCAAAAAAGCCATCAGGTGAAAGCCCCTCGTTTTCAAGTAGAAGATGCTGAGGTTAGGAGAGTTGTTTATCTGACCTGTTGAAGGTCACACACACAAAATCCAAGTTAAGAACCTAGGTCTTCCAGCAGTCTACCCAGTGCTCTTTCCATGACTCCAGACTTAAGCGATACAGTTAAAGTGAATGTTTTCTGGCTTCCCGTTTTGGAAAGGTCAGTGATTAAGGGGAATGTGTCAGCAAAGACTCTGCACCTGCTGAAGGAATATAGGTCAGCATCAATCATAGCAAGCTTAGAGTAAATGCAAGAGCTTTCAAATCATTCCAAGTGAAATTGTTTCAGTAAGACTATCACATTCTGATAAATAGTTAGATAAATTGTTAAGAACTTCCTGGTTTGAAGAAGGTCGGCTAGCTTAGTGAGGGCCAGAGCTTGATGAAGGCTGACTATAAAGCATAGCCTTTTCCCCGTGTTTATGAATGTTGAATTGAAGGAAAGGCCCAGAAATGGAGATGGAGATCCTGGGACTCCAACCCAGCTTAAAATGAGGTCAAATACCCATTCTGTCTTTATTCCCTTTTATGCAGGTTCCCAGATAGCCACCTTTCTTCTTTTATAAGGGTGCTTATTCGGTCTGTCTTCAGGCTTCTCCCTTCTAAGCCACGTAGCATCCTCCTTTCTTGTTGCCCCCAAATAAGCAGATAGGTCATGAAGGTGGCATGGGGAGAACGTAAATAATAAATGGAAGGGACTTTCAAGCTCCTGAGATGGCTTTTGCCTCCACTTTTGTTACTTTGAGAGAGTGAAATTCACCAGTCCTTCCCCTTCCTGTCTCCTTTCTTCACCATCTTTTACGTAGGTCATATGACTCTTCTTTTCCCTGTGGTCCTCTTGCCCTCTTGAAGGAAAAACTGCTCTAGAGATGCAATGCAGGACAGCTGTCTGTCTCCTTTGTTTCTAGTGGGCAATCTACAGTTTTGAAGATTGTCACAAAAGGTGACGGCTGTAGTCTCTAGCCTGGGTGATAGGTCAGTGGGCCTCATGTGGTGTGGGGCTGGTGGCTGGAACATTTCTCACAGTCCACACCTCAGAAGAGGCCATCTTGGGAGTCAGGAGTCATTTCAGAGCAAGGCTGGAATGAGTGCACAGTTTGACTCTAGGGGATCCTGATATATAGTTGATCTGAAGCTGAGCTGGTCCTGCCAGGTCTATTGCACCTGGGAGGGCTCTGGCCACTCCTGTTTGAAGCCACTGCCCTCAGCAGATTGTCACTGCTGAGCAAGCTGAAGAACTAGCTTCTAGAGGTTTCCAGTGAGACAGCCCTCTGGGACACAGAAGCTCTCTGGAACACAGTGGGGATAGGAATTGAGAAAAGTTATCTTTAAACCTACAAGGGAAGAGACTGACCTCAGCTCAGACTTTAAGGATAACTTAGAGATTGATGGGCAGTCCCCTGATGTGGCCTAAATGATCAGGTCACACGCTGAATTCCCACACACTTTCAAAGGAGGAAAACCATTTATGCAACTTGAGTTCCCTTCCACAAATATTTAATGCACTTCTAGCACTTTGTCCCATAGAGCTCAAGTTTTAGGGGGAAATACGGTCTTTAAACAATCACCAACTCCTTCATTAAAAGGCTGAAATGGAAGGAACAGAGGGAAGAAGCTTGCATATACATTATATGCATAGGACCAACTACGCTCCCTGCAGATAGGCAAGAATAAGCACATGGGTGATGTGATATGAGACAAAATAGAACAAAAAGTGTCCAAATGTTCCTTAAAGTACAGCTCTCAAGTTAAGGTGTGGGAAATTCCTAACAGCAACGTATACATATATATATATATATATATATATATATATATGTACAGATACATGTATATGAGTGTGTGTATACAAACATCCATGCACCCCGAATTCACTTTTGCATGAAGTTAACATTGATGAAAAATTGTAAGTCTGTCTTGGTGTTCTAGATGCCTAATTTTAAAATACGTTTTGATAGTGTCGTATGTCATTCTTTAATATCTCCGTGTATAAAGAGCACTTAGGTTGAGGTCCATCATTAGTGATAGTGGATAAGAGTCCATATTTCACACTGTCTTCAAAACTTAATTTTTTAAGGCAAGCATTTATCAGGTTGGTTAATTTGTCAAGAGTGGCTGGTGAAGATCTCCTATCAGCAGATGGTGAAGGGTGTCTGGGTGGCTCAGGCTCGCTTCAGCCGAAGTGTCCTACTTCGGCTCAGGTCATGATCTCATGGTTGTTGGGTTCCAGCCCCACGTTGGCTCTGTGCTGACAGCTCGGAGCCTGGAGCCTGCTTCAGATTCTGTGTCTCCCTTTCTCTCTGCCCCTTCCCCGCTGTGTTCTCTCTCTCTCTCTCTCTCTCTCTCAAAAATAAATAAAAAGCATTAAAATATTAAAAAAAAAAAAAAGGAGACAGTGAAAGCTGGCTTTGCTGACTCCTCATTGTTCCCTTGGCCTCCAACCTATGCCTTCTTTGCAAATCTACTTTTAGACAAGTGTCTATTTTGTGAGGATTAGTTAGTAGATAATGACAGCCATAAATCTACTTCACTGGCTGTATATACACTAAAACACAAACAATAAACTAAAAGCCAGTAAACCAATGAGGACGCTGTTGTCAACCCCTCCTTGTTACAAACACCCCCTTCTGTTGTAACAGGAAAGCAGACCATCTCATGTACTGACCACGCAGGGGTCTATTATAAACCTGCGTGAAAAGCACTAATAAGGCTTAATTTCTTTTGTATTTTTTATAAAAATGAGTGGAAACCTAAGTATTAGGGTTTTTTTGTTTGTTTGTTTTGTTTCTTTGTTTTTTCTCACACTGGGGATCATCTTGTTGTAACTCTTGGAATGTATGCACCTAACCTAAGGGACCTTTGGCCTAGAGGACAGAACCTTCTTCCTTGGCAATTGTCCCCAGCCCCTTCCTGTACCTGTCTCACTTCTCACCATACTTTGAATAAAATACTAAATTCTCTTGAGGTAGAAAATAAATTCCCAGCTTGTCTCCAGCAAGTCCTCCTACCTCCCATCACATATTTTTTATAGCTATGTATTGTTTCATGTGTTCCCTCTTCTTGGAGGAAACATCCACTCGTCTTTCAAGACACAGCTCAGTGCAATGCACCTTTCCCCCCCCAAGACTGGATGAGTGTCCTTTGCGTATACTCTGTAAGTCCCTGCAGACCCCAAAATCTTATCTCTTCCTGAGCACAAAACAGTATATGCTTGTCAGACTCCCCAAGTAGACCATGAGCCTTTTGAAGACCATAATTCAAATGTATCCATTTTTTTAAAACTCTGCACCTACCATGGCACCTGGCACATAGAACATCTGCTGTTTTGCTGTTGAATTGAAAATGCTTATTACAGCATCCATTAACCGGGAGTGGTAATGCCTGTAGCCCTGACCCTGTTATCCTGTGGGACCCACTGACCCAGGGGAAACAGTATATTCACTGCTGCACTTTGACTGAAAAGAAAGGAGAGATGAAACTCCAGCTAAGCACTTTGTAAACATCTGAGGACCAAGGTTGGTCTGTGGTTCAAGACAGGTTTTCAGTGGCCTGATAACAGTAAAGAAGATGAGGTGTCTGGGTGGCTGGGTCGGTTAAGCATCTGACTTTGGCTCAGGTCATGATCTCAAGGTTGGTGAGTTCGAGCCCTGCATCTGGTGAGCACAGGCCCACTTTGGGTGAGCTCATGCTCTGCTTTGGGGGAGCTCATGCCCTGCTTGGGGTGAGCTCGAGCCCCTCTTCAGTTGAACATGGGCCCCGCTTAGGTTAAAAACAGGATCCCTGTTACAGGTGAGCCCTGCTTCTCTTCTCTCTCTCTCTCTCCCCCTCATAGGATTCTCTCTCTCTCTCTCTCTCTCTCTCTCTCTCTCTCTCTGCCTCTCACTCACTTGTGCCCTGTCTCTCTCTTTCTCGAAAAAAAAAAAAGCAATAAGGAAGAAATTTTTTATAAAGATAATTGATTCCATTTAAAGGACTGCTCTTTATCGGAGCTTATGGATTACGTCCTTCCTACAGTTTGGTTAAAAGACCTCTTCCTTTCTGAACTGGTAATGGTGATAGTCATTGGCTGACATCTTGAATGCATCTTCCATCGGCAAAATTTAAGAATAGCAACCTTAATGAGATTTCCAATGGAGTTTTGACATTTTTCTGATCCCTTCGATCCAAACACGCAGACACCACCGTCTGAGCATAAAGAACACAACCTGCGAAAGAGGGTGGGTATGGAGCAGCCAAAGTCCATGAGCCCATCGGGGCGGGACTCCTGCAAGGACACCAGAGGGGCAGTGCAGGTGGACAATGCTCCGCGAGCTGGGAAAGCACAGGCTCCAACCACAGTTCCGTCCTGATGGGGGTGGCCTTGGTCACAGACCTTTCTTCTCGGGGCCACAGCTCGCTCCTCTGTAATTGAGGTGGATGCTCAGGTGGCGTCTTCGGTGTCTTCTTTTTTGGGTCATCTTATTCTGCGACATTTCCATGGCCTCCTAAAGCTGAAGGTTGTACACAGATGTCCTTATGTATTTGACATGCCCTTCTCTCTGCAGACCTTGTCCTACAACAAATACAACCTCAAACCCCAAACGAGCGAGAAGCAGGCTAAAGAGATTCTGATCCGCCGCCAGAATACCTTAAGGGAGAGCATGAGGAAAGGCCACAGCCTGCCATGGGGAAAGCCGGTAAGTGGGGTCTGTAGAATCTGTAAGTGGGGTCTGTAGCTCTGGGAGCTGGGCCAGCCCCTCACAGGGCCTCCTCCTTGGGTGACTGCCAGCGGCAGTGAGACAAAACCACCACCTTGTGGCCAGAGGAATACAAAACTAAGAGGCTGTCGGACACTAGACAACCTGCCTCTGGGGCCAGAGCCTCGGGGTCGGTTGGTCAGGTTGAGCCTCCAGGATGGGTCAGTGACTGGAACACGCTCACTGGACTGTGCGTCTAGACCAGATGCCATGGTGGCCAGGTACTGAGCAGTCCAGGGAAACCTCCCTGGACTGGGGCACCGGGCTCTAGGAAGCTTACTTCTCTCCCAGGAAGATATAGGGAAGAATATGTTCTTGCCAAGACGCGTGGGCCTCATGTTTCGTATCACCCACTGTGCATCTGAACTATTCTCTTTGAGGCCATATCCCACCAATCTCACTGTAACGTCTGGACGAAGGGTAGGTCTGGAGCAGATTCTAATTTCTACCCTAACCTCAGTGGCTCAAATGTAATAATAACGATGCCGATAGTGATAATAGTAAACAACCACCTGAGGAGATGGGTTAAGTGACCTTGTTCAAACATTTTAGTTTTGCGATTTGTTATTTTCAAAATAAAATCAAACTAAATAGTCGACCTGTGATCTTGTAGTAAAGGCTACCTCAGGTATGCATCTGACTGGGTCACATTAAAAGGCACCTGGGAAATTATTAACAATATCATGGCATAGCATTCATATCGTGTTTTCAAAGAATAAAAGTGCTCTCTAGTGTTTTACTTTGTCCTCAAACTATTCCTGTGAACAGTGTAGCATAGGCATTTTATCCCCTTTTTCTAGACAGTGAAACTCACACAGAAAGGCTAATAGGCTTATCCCCCTTAATTATAATTATCCCTGTTATCAGTGAGCAGAACGCAGACCATCTCCTGACCATGGACTAAATACTTTTTTTTCCTGTAAAAATATATATGTCAACAATCCATAATTCTGGATTCCTTATTAAAAAACAAATGCTTGGGGGCCTGGGTGGCTCAGTCGCTTAAGCGTCTTTTCGGCTCAGGTCGTGATCTCGTGGTCTGTGGGCTCGAGCTCCACATCGGGCTCTGCATTGATGGGGCAGAGCCTGCTTGGGATTCTGTCTCTCCCTCTCTCTCTTGCCCTAAAAAAAATAAACATGTAAAATAAAAAATTAAAAAAAAAATTAAAAAACAAATGCTTTTCGGGGCGCCTGGGTGGCTCAGTCGGTTAAGCGTCCGATTTCAGCTCAGGTCACGATCTCGCGGTCCGTGAGTTCGAGCCCTGCGTCGGGCTCTGGGCTGATGGCTCAGAGCCTGGAGCCTGCTTCCGATTCTGTGTCTCCCTCTCTCTCTGCCCCTCCCCCGTTCATGCTCTGTCTCTCTCTGTCTCAAAAATAAATAAACGTTAAAAAAAAATTAAAAAAAAAAAAAACAAAAAACAAATGCTTTTCTCAAAACCAAAAGTCTCTTTGAGGGGATCATGAGAGGGGAAGGAAACACATATTGAAGGCTATAGCATTCTACGTTGTTTAAACCAGAGTAGTAGGAGTACAGGAGAACCTGTGATCCAAATGAGGTGCCCGGTGTGAGTCTGCACCCGTTACTTTGTTTTCCACGTGACACTCAGGACCACAGGCCTAATTCTGCTTTTTCTTTCCACTTGCTGCCCACAGGCTGGTACCAAAAACATTCGTTACCTCTCCTTTCCCTATGGCCACCCTCAGCCGGCAGGAAGAGACACGAGGGTTGCTGAACTCACAGGTAATCTGCTTGCCTGGCTCTTCTTCCTCTTTTCCTGCAAAGGGTCAGAGGGCAGATATTTGGGGGCTTGTGGGCCAAAAGGCAAACCCGAGAATATCATGTAGGTACTTATATGACAAGAAAAAGAGAAAACAACATTTTCATTAAATCTAATTCAGAACTTGATGTATGAACATTGAAATTTGAATTTCACGTAATTTTTCCCTGACATAATATATTCTTTTAATTTTTTTTCAGCCATTTAAAAATGTAGCAACTATTCTTAGCTCACAGGCCATAGGAAAAGAGGCACAGGCTGGGTATAGCTTAGGGGTCATAATTTGCTGATGTAAAATGGGCACTTTTTTGAAATATTTGGGGTTCACCCAAGGTTTAAAAGTTAGCAAGATTCTCCAAAGTTGGTTAGATTTTACTAAAATGATTTCATAAATAAATAAATAAATAAATAAATAAATAAAATGATTTACCAAATTTACTGATTAAGTGTTTCCAATTTAATATCTAATTCTTAAGTAGAATTCTTAGATTTATTGAAACTGCCTTTTGTTCTAGTAAAAGCCATTATTATTTTCCAAATGTATATATAAAATAATTTTTCTATTAGCAAAAGGTGATATGTAATATATAATATGCCATATTATCTATTTTAATTTTTTTCAAATTTTTAAGACAAAAACACATTGGAAATTCAAATAAACTAAACTCAGGATTTTGGAATTAAATCTTTGAAGAGTGAATATAATTATTCTTTAAAATAGAACTTTATTTACTTCTGATTTAAAAATGTAAAAATAAAATAAAATAAAAACTAATAAAATAAAATAAAAACTAAATCAGTAGATATAAAATAAAATAAAAACTAATATTAGATATAAAATAAAAACTAATCAGTAGATAAAAAGCATAAAATAAGAACGTTAAAAGCACGTGAAACCCCAATACCAAGATATAATTACTATAGAACATTTTGGTAAACATTCTTCTATAATTCTCTCTGCACTATCCTAATCCCTATCCCACCTGTATCTGATATAAGAAAGAAAAAAAAAAACCCAGCATCATCAAAATCGTAGTATCGTCATTGTTTTGGAATTTTTATAAATTGTCTACTTTATTCAACCATCTACTGTGGACATATTTCCATGTCAATATATAATGTTAATAATCACTTTTATGACTGAATAATAGCTAATTATATAAAATAATCCTAGCTTATTTCACTAAATGCTTATTAACAAATATTAAGGTATTATGACTTTTTATAGAAGGTAAGCAATGATATTTATTTAATAAGCACCTTGGCTCACTTGTGAATCACTTTGTGATTTTTGCACAAATAATCAATTACTCCCTTAGTGCGTTTTCTTGGAACCAAGATTTGGGGGTCAAAAATGAAATACATTTAAATTTACTCTCACAACAGTCTGTGAGAAAGGTTGCTTTCAATCATTTTAACCATCACTGGGCTATTGTCAAACTTCTGAGTAATCTATGATGGAATAAGATAACATTTGTATATCATATTAATTTTAATCTGAGTCTGATTTTTAGTGAGGTTGAACATCGTTCACATTCTTGGAAGCAACTATTACTTCTTGGGAAGTTTCTGTTTCTGCCTTTGGCCACTTTTTTTTTTTTTTTTTTTTTTTTTTTTTGGTCTATTCCGTTGTTTGTTTTCTTACAATGAACTGGAAGAACACTGTATAACAAGGATATCATCCATTGTCTCATATTTTTTGCTAATGGTTTTTCTTCCAGTTTCACATTTATCTTTTAGTTTTTAGATATACTTGCCATCAGATATACATTCTGATTAGTCAAGTCTGCTCAGTCTTCCACAGAAAAATTAGAATACGATTTACCCAATGTTTTTCCCTAGAACTTTAATAGTTTAATTATCCCCTTTATATCTCAAACCCTCTGAGACTTCTCTTTGCATAGATTTAGACACACACACACTTCAGATTGTTTTTCAGTGGCCATGCGCCTGTCCCAAACCCATCTTTTCCTCCAAGAGGAGATGCTACCTTTGCTGTGCTACAGTCATTTATCTTGAGAGAGTTTTGGACTCTCAGTTGTGTTTCATTGATCTAGCCATCTATTCCTAGATCACACTCTTGGAACTAGTGTCATTTTATGTCATAAAAGAGCTAATCCACAAACCAAAGCAAACGAACAAACAAAAGAGCACCGTTGTAGGGTTTATAATAATTAATTTCCAAAAACCTTCCTGCTACAAGTAATCTGTTGCTATTTACATTGTTTGAATGAATAGGAAATGTGAAATTCTCATGGTCATTTCTTATGATGTCGTTTCAATATCACATGCTCCCGTAGCAGGAGATTACCACATAGCAAACTCACATGAGCACACATGTGCAAATCTTAAATAAAGCATTATAAATACAATATGGCAGGACATTAAAGAAATACTACACCTTACAAAGTGGGATTTATTCCAGAAGTGGAGGTTGTTTAACATTTGGAAATGTGTTTACGTTACTCATCAAATGACTAGGTCAAAGGATTCTATTCTTCAGACAGATGCCTTAAAAGGCATCTCACTCTTATTTTCTGTAAACATAATAAAACCCTAGGAAAATATATATAGGACTTATATGAAGAAAACATAAAAGTCCACTTCTCCATTTCCTCTCTGTAAAGGGGTGAATATGGGTACCTCCCACATACAACAGTTCTGTTTCAAGCTAAAGCCAGGCAATGCATGCAAAACTCTTAGAACAGTGCCTGGAACCAAGTAAATATGCAAGAAATATTAGCCATTGACAATTAATACTATTGAAGAACATCAAAGAAGGCTTGACATGGGTAGATAGAGGTGTTCTTGGAAAGAAAAGACAACACTTCAGAAATGTTGGTTCTACATGAATTAAACTAGGCATGGAATGAAGTCTTAGTCCCAATGCACTTTTTTCTTTCAAATGTGCATAACTGGTTCAAAATTTTATTAGGTTATCAAAAAATAGTTGTTAACTGGGGTGCCTGGGTGGCTCAGTCGGTTAAGCATCCGACTTCGGCTCAGGTCATGATCTCACGGTTCATGGGTTCGAGCCCCGCGTCGGGATCTGTGCTGACATCTCGGAGCCTGGAGCCTGCTTCAGATTCTGTGTCTCCCTCTCTCTGTGGTCCTCCCCTGCTCACACGCTGTCTCTCTCTCAAAAATAAATAATAAAGATTAAAAAAAAATTTTTTTTTAAATAGTTGTTCACCTAGAGATATGAGAAGGGTAAGTAATGAAGTCAAACTTATTTTTTTATTTCATTAAGTTTTTAATTTTAATTCCAGTATAACTAACATACACTATTATTAGTTTCAAGTGCATGATATAGTGATTCAATAAGTCTATACATGACTCAGTGCTCTTTAAGATATGTGTACTCTTAATCTTTTTCACCCATTCTTCCACCCACCTCCCTTCTGGTACCCATCAGCTTGTTCTCTATAACTAAGAGTCTGCTTCTTGGTTTCTCTCTCTTTTTTTCCTTTGTTAATTTGTTTTGTTTCTCAATTTCCACATACGAGCGAATCATAAAGGATTTGAATATTCCATTGCGTGTATATACACCACATCTTCTTTATCCATTCATCAATCGATGGTCACTTGGGCTGCTTCCATAGTTTGGCTATTGTAAATAATGTTGCAGTAAACATAGGGGTGCGTACATCCTTTCAAAGTGGCACTTATTTGATCACTTATCCCTAATAAGTTTTCAAGAATTATAATAATCAGGGTTAGACTGAGATAGTTCTCAACGTGTCTCCGGGCACAATTATTTGAATCCACATTCTCCCCAAATTTGAAGTCTTTCTGCACCTGGACAAGCCAAGGAATGGCCAGAGGGCTGTAGGGGACAACACGGAGGGAGTGTTGGCATCCAGCAGGCGGTCCCTGACTAACCAGGCTGTGACTTGGGGAGCATCTGCCTTCCTCACTGTCTCCTGCTCTCCAGTGTTGGAGCATTCCTTACTCTAAATGTCTGGGGCTCCACATACTCTTCCAATGCTCTTTTTCAAGGAGCCGAGGCTCACTTGGAGTTATAACTAGAGATGGCCTTCCTAGACACCCCTCCTCTGCTCTGAGACAGCTTACAATCCATGTGGATTGGGACAAAATGAAGACGGTGGTATTGGCTGCATAACTATGTGAATGTACTTAATGCCACAGAACTGTACGCTTCAAAATGGTTACAATGGGGGGAAAAGATTAAAATGGTAAATTTTAAATGACCATTATTAAACAGAATTAAAACAAAACCATGAGGAGAGGCAAGAGAGGGGGCTATACCCCAGATCCGGGTCTCTAAAGAGCACACATTGTATGAGGTGGTCCAGTGTCAACCCCTGGGTATCAGGCTCTGCCTTGCCCTATGCAGAAGCACTGTTCCACTTCTCCTTCACCTTGCCCCCGGGTGCCCAAGTCCAAATGTTAAAATGCAAGATAAAATAACAGATATTCAGATTTTGCAGCAAGGTCTCCATCGATCTCTCCCTGGAACTGCCGGCCTGAGTGCTGACCTGCGGGAGGTTGTGCAGTTGGGACAGAGCCCAGCCCCCACTCTTCCTCCTTCCTCTTCCACTTTCAGCTGCCCTCTTCCTCCCCTTTTGGACAGATCTACTGACTTGAGGTGAGCGGAATCTTGCAAGTCACCTGCTCAAGACCCTTCTGAGTGCTTGGAACCCACTTTTCAATAAGCAGAGGTGGTCAGGAAACATCGGCTATGATCTTTGGGCTGAGGGGAGCATACACTCAGAAGGAGGGGTTGGAAACCAGGACAGGGCAGAGGAAAGCGAGCCAAAGGACTGCTCTTGAGGGCAGAAGCATCCAGGCCATTGTTTTCTTAAGTAATATTCCAAGCAGCAAAGAATCAAGAGGAACTCGTGTTCCAGGCCAGATGGTAGAGCACCAATTAAAGGGAAGTAATAAAAAAAATGGACAAATACACTTAACTATTTTTTTTTTAATTCAAATCAGTTGATTCCTGTCCCCTATCCCCCTCAACTTCCAGGCTACCTTCTCAGGATAATTCGATCACATTTAGAAAAACATCATTGAACAGGTTTTTTTTAATTTTTCTGATGACTAAATACCTTTTGTCATGTGTAAACCTCTGAGCATATTACTGTGGGGTTCTTCTTTTGTGTTGTGTTTTGTTTTTTAGGAGGGAATGGAGAGTGGGACAAAGAGCCCTGCTTTCAGATTTAAAGTTCTTAAAATACTTAGAGTCTCGAGAGAATATTTAAAGGAAAGACAAGTTTATAAGGTTACAACTTGAGGAAATGAGAATAAACGAGATTTGTGAAAAATACTCCCTTGAAGATGTGTGCACAGGGAAATAGGGAAAAGGCAATGTCCTAGGCATCGAGGAGGCCCTTCGGAAGGTCATCTGAGAGGAGATGTCACGTAGATACCCAATGGCTTCCCTCCGCTCTTGGTGTACCCTTCCGACCCGCATAGGGCATGTATCAGGGAGCCAGGCACAGCCTGGCAGAGAGCAGATGCACAGTGGGACAGACTCTGTGCACACTGCAGTCCCATCTTCTTCACTGTGTGATACTGAAAGTCATTTAACATCTCGAAACCTCAGCCGCTTTACCTCTTAAATAAGGATGCTAATTTCACTCATCTCCAAGGATTACCATAAGGACTAAATGGCACGACAGATGCAAAATGGTTAGCACAATGACAGGTGCATGGTGAGTTCTCAGTACATGGACATTCCTACCACTGTCGTTGCTGTCACCTGCCAGTGGAAATCTGTGCACCCTTTTACCTCCCTTGAAAGGAGGACATCTAATCACTCTTGTTTTGCCACACATGACTCTCTGCTGTGGCTCTCTCCTCTCCCTGTTCCACGATTGGCTATTTCAAGGTCAAAGGGATGAAACTCAGATCTCATGCTTTCTGGTAAGCACTGATTAAAAAACAAACCAACCGTTTAGAAGCTCATGGGTGGCTCAGTTGGTTAGGTGGCTGTCTCTTGGTTTGGGCTCAGATCATGATCTCATGGTTCATGAGTTTGATTGAGCCTCCATGCTGACAGTGCAGAGCCTGGTTGGGATTCTCTCTCTCCCTGCCCCTGCCTCTGCTCGATCTCTCACTCTCTCTCTCTCTCTCTCTCTCTCTTGAAATAAATAAATAAACTTAAAAAAAAATTTTCATATCATTGTTAACCATGGAACCTTCGGTTTAGTGTTGGTCTTTGACAGTGCAATGCATCTTTGCGCCTACTGGCCACTTGATCTGCTTTTGTAAAAAAAAAAAAAAAAAAAAAAACCTCTCTTACTTACCTGCAGGAGTCTAGCCCAATACACAGGTTTCCAGGCATTTCTATTTATTTATAACATGGCCCATAACAGGGCTTCTATTGGGTGCCCTCGTTGGGGCAGAGAAGATCAGCCAGGTGAATGTAAGAGTTAGAACATCAAGAAGGACTCTTCTTCACTCTGAGTTCTTGCCATGCAGATATGAAGTCTTCTCTCTGATCTTAAGTTGTGTTCTTTCCTCCTCTTGTCATATTTTCCTAGACAATGACAGCAGCGATTCAGAACTCCCATCCATCATGTTCAAAGCACACTCTCGAGCAGGGATACTTCAGGAAAGACGGCTGACGCAAGACATAATCCCAATGAAGAGCTTACCCAGAGGAGGGAAACCATCCCACTTCGGTTATCAGAGAAACACCAGCCAAGAAGAGCATGATGGCAGAGGCAGAAGGGAGGCGCTACGGCCCAAACCACTGTTCCACGCGGTAGATGAGGAGTTTGAATCTGGAGAGGAGAGTGGAGAGGAGACCTCAGCAGTCAGATCCAGATGGTCAGGGGAGCACAGACCCACTAGGCAACATCACAGGTCCCACAGTCCTTTGCTCCAAAGAAAATAGTTTCATCATCCACACAGTAGTCTCCATGTATTTCAAGAGTACATTTTCCTATTGTTGTGGAAGAAGGCGTTTCAGAGTTACGAAGAGAGCTACTGAGTTTATTTTTTGGAGCCTATGAGCCATACTCTATAAGAGGCACAGAGATTTTTTTGGAGAAAAACGTGGAACAAACTTGCAGGCTCTGCTGTATTCTTAGCTGGTGTACTTTGTAGATGAAGTCCCCAAGGGTGATAAATGTTAATCATCACAGGAATTATTACTAAAATTCCTAAAAGTCTGTGATCCATGAACTGTATTGTGATACAAGTATGATTGGTCAGTAATTCACCTTAACTGTATGCCTGTGCAGCTTATAATCAAGTTATAACTGGGAAAGGCCTGGGAAATCATCTGGCCCAACCCTCTGTGTTTACAAATAAGGACCTAAGGACACCCTTCCCAAGGTCATGTGGTGAGTTGCTGCTTTCACAAGCTGGTTGTTCTCCCTCCCAAGAGAATGTATTCAGTTTTGATTTTGATATGCACTATGTGATAATTATTTTTCTGGGAAAAGGTAAAATTTGCCATAACAATGCTATATTTAATCAGTAGCAATAATAGATAGATGTGATATGTAGTAGTGGATTAATTTGTGAACAATGGGCTTGTAATCTATTTTATAACTGGAATATTTATTTTAAAAACAAAATAGCCATAAACAGGATGTAATAGCAACGACACGAACAACAGGTATTTATTAAATGTGCATTTGTAGGCTGCGGTACTGTGCCCTAGAGTTTGAAACTCTTTCCCAGTTTAATTTCCATCAGGAAATTAAATCATTCCCCCAGACTTGACCTTGAACCTCTCACACTCCAGCTCACTGACTTTGCTAGATGACTTTATCTTTCTTCCCTTCTTGCCCTCTCTTCCTTTTTTCTCTCTGGTGGCCACCTATAGATGAACACATATTTATTAAGTGCTATTTATTGTGCCAAATGGCTGATCTATAACAATTAACCATAATATCCTTTCTCATTACTATTTTTGACTTCTCTAGCCATCCCCAACTGATTCAATCCCATGCATCTTTAAAGGTTGTTTTCCAATGCACCTGGCTGCCTAGACTGGCTTTGATCCCCTTAATCAGAAGCAATGAAGTGATCCCCTTCCTCCTGGCTGTGCCCACACCGCACTGGGTGTGTCACAGAACTTCTCTGGTAATTACCCTTATACACGTGTGTGTAACTACCCAGGTCTGCAGGACAGGGAGGATAGTCTGTCCATTTTAAACTTTATCCATTCATCAGTTGTGTTTCTTATCTCTTGGCCTTACCCTTTTTCAAGTTTTGTTTTTTGTTTTTTGCGTTGTTTTTTTTTTTTTTTGGCTTTTATCCATTTTTTGTCTTAGTTGTTACAGTGCCTTGTTCATGGTAGATCATCTATAAATGTTGGGGCAACAATGCCCTTTTGTTACAGCTGAAAAGGAGGTCAGAGAAGATATGGTCAGACGTTCTTATTTTCCAGGTTACAAAGATGAGGTGTTGAGAAACTGGCTGGTGCCGCTTCAGGGGTTTAAAGGGTTGTGGGCTTATTCTCTAGTGTAATCCGTGGACACCACTGCCTGACAAAGAATATACGGCCTTCCCTGGACTTATATTTTGTGAAGGGCATTTAACTGCCAGTGGCCACTGCTGCAGTGGTAGAAATGCCAATCAAAAGAGCCCACTTGTTTCTCTTCTTCTGAATCTGAAATATAACCCTGCTTCTAAGTTGTCTCAATGTTTTAAATTATCTACTACCAGATAGTAGTAATCTGCCCCAAGGGACAGAAGCATTTATAAAACTCAGGGATCTCTGGGTTTGGTTTTTTGTTTCTTGTTTTTGTTTTTCCATTATTGCTTAAACAAACAAGCAGGCAAAGCAATGGAAAAACCTTATGACCCATGAGAGGGAGTCATGGAGTCATTATCCTCACACTATAGATGAAGATACAGCGACAGAACGGGGGCGTCAGAAATCACCTTTACAAAGCCATATGCAAAGCCAATTCCTGAGAGGTAGAGAACACTGTATTCCTTGCTGGATTCTCCATATAACAAAAGAAATCCAAACTGTGAAGGCCCCTTCCCAGAGCAGACAGCAAAGTCTAAGGATTAGTGGAATTTATCTGATCCTTCTGTTTTTCTCTGAGATGCTGGTGCCCTGTGGGAGAGGGATGGTGGGACTTAGTGAATAGAAGGGAACTTGCCCTTTTAACTGGTAGAAGCCAAAATGAGTCATTTGCCCCGAGGCCGTCTGTTCATCTAGACAGTGTCTGGCCCTCGCTGCCTGAGTCTAGAAATTGGCCCTGGAACGCCTTCCTGAAACGTATGGTAGGTTGAGGGCCCTTGTGGTCCTGGTGGCTCTGGTAGCTTGGAGAGCTCATGGTGGACATGGCCTCTTTGCTTAGTCACCCAGGATCGTTTCAAAATGCAGTGTGATCTGATCTTCATTTCCTGGCGACAGCCCACGCTGGGGTTTGGTTGAGCGTGTGATAGGTGCCCCAAGAATGCTCTTGGGTATTAGTTTCACATCATGAGTTTTTCCAACAGGCACCAGGCCGTGCAGCAGAGAAAGTTCCCTCTGGAGTGTTGAGGGAGCTCTGCTGCTTACTCCCGACTCAGCTCGGGGAGAGGTTGGAGTCCCTCAGAGGGGCTCTCCTGGGCCTGGCCGCTGGTCCACTGAGCCTCGCAGTTTGCCCTCTTATCTTCAACCTCGGAGAAGCCAACACACAACCCACAGAATCCTGTCTTCCCTCCATAAGTTTTTTTTTCTTTTTTTCTTTTTCTTTTTTTTCTTCCTTTCTCAAACGTGCTCCTATTGTGTGCCTCAGTGGTCTTTAGGTTTCAGTAACTTCTGAAATGGGGTAAAGTCGCATTTCCTTTCATGTATCCTATATGGCAGCTTTCTACCTGAAA